>NC_073641.1:56390000-57015000 GCF_029407905.1 Bubalus kerabau | reverse complement strand
GCACTCAGCCTTCTTTATGGTCCAACTTGCACATCCATATGTGACTACTGGAAAAACCATCACTTTGACTATATGGACCTTTTCCAGCAAAGTGATGTTTCTGATTTTTAATACGCTGTCCACGATTGTCATAGCTTATCTTCCAAAGAGCAAGCAACTTTTAATTTCATGTCTGCAGTCACCATATGCAGTGATTTTGGAGCCCAAGAAAATAAAATTTGTCACAAAATCTGCTTTTCCTCCCATCAGAAAGTGAAGAGGAACTAAAAAGCCTCTTGATGACAGTGAAAGAGGAGAGTGAAAAAGTTGGCCTAACGCTTAACATTCAGAAAACAAAGATCATGGCATCTGGTCCCACCACTTCATGGGAAATAGATGGGGAAACAGTGGAAACAGTGTCAGACTTTATTTTTTGGGGCTCCAAAATCACGGCAGATGGTGACTGCAGCCATGAAATTAAAAGATGCTTACTCCTTGGAAGAAAAGTTATTACCAACCTAGATAACATATTGAAAAGCAGAGACATTACTTTGCCAACAAATGTCCGTCTTAGTCAAGGTTATGGTTTTTCCAGTGGTCATGTATGGAGGTGAGAGTTGGACTATGAAGAAGGCTGAGCACCAAAGAATTGATGTTTTTGAACTGTGGTGTTGGAGAAGACTCTTGGGAGTCCCTTGGACTGCAAGGAGATCCAACCAGTCCATTCTGAAGGAGATTAACCCTAGGTGTTCTTTGGAAGGAATGATACTAAAGCTGAAACTTCAGTACTTTAGCCACCTCATGCAAAGAGTTGACTCATTGGAAAAGACTCTGATGCTGGGAGGGATTGGGGGCAGAAGGAAAAGGGGACGACAGAGGATGAGATGGCTGGATGGCATCACAGACTCCATGGACGTGAGTTTGAGTGAACTCCGGGAGATGATGATGGACAGGGAGGCCTGGTGTGCTGCGATTCATGGGGTCCCAAAGAGTTGGACATGACTGAGCGACTAAGCTGAACTGAACTGAACTGATTTGCCATGAAGTGATGGGACTGGATGCCATGATCTTGGTTTTTTTAATATTGAGCTTTAAGCCAGCTTTCTAATTCTCCTCTTTCACCCTCATCAACAGGCCCCTTAGTTCCTCTTCACTTTCTGCCATTAGGAGTGGTATCCTCCGCATATCTGAGGTTGTTGATATTTCTCCTGGCAATCTTGATTCCAGTTTGTGCTTCAGTCAGTCTGGCATTTTGCATGAAGTACTCTGCATATAAGTTAAATAAGCAGGGTGATGATATACAGCCTTGACATGCTCCTTTCAAAATTTAGTTATCAACATTTAATTTATTATTTAAGTTCCTAATGGAATTTTTTTACAGATAGATATTTTAGATTTATTAATGGATAAATGTTTCAAATTTTCAAGGTTTAATATGTACAACATAAACAGTAACAAATTATGACAAAACATTGATTTCCCTACAATGTTCCAAACGAAAGTTTTCACACATATCTGTCATCTTCTGTTTATATCAACCATGGTAATGGCTTTTAAGGTCTTCCCTCTCAACTTGACAATTAATGTAGACACCAGTCATCATTTTGAATCAATCATTCCTTTGTAAAGTATTTTACACATTGTTATTTTGAATGGTTTTTTACATTGTCATATCATTTATGTGCTCATGTTCCTGGAATATCTTATCATTTTCTTCAGTAACATCTCCCCATTTGCTTTTATTTATTTTTCCAAAATGCTAGTGAGACAACTCAAAAATAAAAAAAAAATAAAAAAAAAATGAGTTCTACAGTCAAATCAATTTGGGAATTATTGTATAATACATCTGTTTTCTGCTCCTATTCTGATTATTCTGAGATAGTCACAAGTCATATTAAAATCTCTGAGAAGTCTTGCAGTAGAAAAAAGAAAGATTTTGCCAAACATTTCTCAAATGTATATAACTATATATATATATATATTTTTTTTTTTTTTTTCTTATCACAGACATAGACATCCAATACAAAAGCCTTGGAAAGCTTAGTTTGAGGAGAAACTTACTGACATAATGGTAAAGGTTCTCTACATTTGACCTCAAAATACCTCTCCATTTATACCACGCTCTAAGTTGCCAAGGGGGTTCCCTCATAGCTCAGTTGGTAAAGAATCCACCTACAATGCAGGAGACCCCAGTTCCTTTCCTGGGTTGGGAAGACAAGCTACATTTTGTACTTGGGATGCCTAATTATGATATGGCGCAGGACCCTGTGGGGCTGCTGGGCACAAAAGTTTACCTCTGTCCCCTATTTCTTTTATGTAGGAAATAGATTTCATTCAGCCTCCAGGACCTTCTCTGGATTCCAAGGAGCAAGTTCAAACAGTTGCTAACTAGAGAAGGGTAAGAATGTAGAAACAAGAGAGGAACAGTCAAGAGAAATAATAGTGGAGCCATGGGGCAAGATCCTGGTTCCCCATTAGGATACACTCAACAATATCTTTGAGCTGTACTGTAGATACTGAAACCACCTCCAGGTGAGAGAAGTTAGTGGTTAATAAGTTATTCTGCCCACAAATTTGTAGACCCAGATGCTTGCAACCAGAAGATAACTCCCATTTACCTCACAAACACCAAGTCATACGAGTGTCCACAATCCAATCACTCCCTTTTTGAACCATTACTATAAAAGTTCTCACTACCCACTCCAGGTTAAGATTCAGTCTTGAGGGCATTAGCCCCTTTCGCCTGGCAGAAAAATAAAGTGATTCTTTTCTAATTCACCCAAAACTGTGTCTGAGATTTAATTTGGGGTCCTGGTATGGAGGCAGGATTCAGCTCCAGTTATATTCAGTTCAGTACAGTTCAGTCACTCAGTGTCCGACTGTTTGCAACTCCATGGACTGCAGCACGCCAGTCTTCCCTGTCCATCACCAACTCCTGGAGCTTACTCAAACTCATGTCCATTGAGTTGGTGATGTCATCCAACCATCTCATCCTCTGTCGTCCCCTTCTTCTCCTGCCTTCAATCTTTCCCAGCATCAAGGTCTTTTCCAATGAGTCAGTAATCTTCAGTGTCTTCTTCTAATTGACAAGTTAAACATTAATGATACATTGCTCAGATAAACTGCTTATTTCTAGTACAAGACAAATATATTCTGCACCTTCTGCTCTCGTGTTGTTCAGTTGCTATGGTGTGTCCAGCTCTTTGGACCCCCCTGGACTACAGCCCACCCGTCTCTTCTGCCCATGGTATTTCCCAGGCAAGAATGCTGGAGTGGGTTGCCATTTCCTTCTCCAGGGGATCTTCCCAGATTAGGGACTGAACCTATATCTCATGCATTGATAGGCAAATTCTTTACCATTGAGTCACTTGGGAAGCTCTCTTTGCTTCTCTGTAAATCCCACTGACTTTATGTTGTCAAAAGGAAGGGCTTGATACTTAACCTAATTAAAACTTCAATCTTTCCCAGGAATGTAGACTTAATCTGTCAGTCTGGAATTTTCTGGTCAGTACCAATAAAGCAATCTGTCATATGGACCTTTTTCACCTCCCAAAGATGAGATTATCTGCTAAACAGATCCCTTCCATTCCCCACGAATAGGTTATCTAAACTTGAAATAACCTATTTTGCTTTTTCTTCTTTGTCCTGCCTATAAATGCCTTTCCTTTTCTGTAGCCCTTTGGATCCCCCCTCTGCTTGCTACATGGAAAACTGTCCAATTCATGAATCATTCAATAAAATCAATTAGATTTTTTTTAAAGTGCATCTTATTTTCATTTACTGATTTTTTTAAAATATTTTTTTTACTTTACAATATTGTACTGGTTTTGCCATACATCAACATGCATCTGCCATGGGTGTACACGTGTTCCCCATCCTGAACCTCCCTCTCACCTCCCTCCCCATACCATCCCTCTGGGTCATCCCAGTGCACCAGCCCCAAGCTTCCTGTATCCTGCATCGAACCTGGACTGGCGATTCATTTCTCATATGATATTATACATGTTTTAATGCCATTCTCCCAAATCATCCCCCTCTCCCTCTCCCACAGAGTCCAAAAGACTGTTCTGTACATATGTGTCTCTTTTGCTGTCTCACATACAGGGTTGTCGTTACCGTCTTTCTAAATTCCATATATATGCATTAGTATACTGTATTGGAAATAGAATTGCCATACGACCCAGCAATCCCACTGCTGGGCATATACACTGAGGAGACAAGAAGGGAAAGAGACACATGTACCCCAATGTTCATCACAGCACTGTTTATAATAGCCAGGATGTGTAAGCAACCTAGATGTCCATCAGCAGATGAATGGATAAGAAAGCAGTGGTACATATACACAATGGAGTATTACTCAGCCATTAAAAAGAATACATTTGAATCAGTTCTAATGAGGTGGATGAAACTGGAGCCTATTATTCAGAGTGAAGTAAGCCAGAAAGAAAAACACCAATACAATAAAATCAATTAGATTTTTTAAATGTACTCAGTTGCATTTTTTTTCTTTTTTTTTCCTTTTTTCTTTTCTTTTTTTTTTTAAATTTTATTTTATTTTTAAACTTTACAATATTGTATTGGTTTTGCCAAATATTGAAATGAATCCACCACAGGTATACATGTGTTCCCCATCCTGAACCCTCCTCCCTCCTCCCTCCCCATACCATCCCTCTGGGTCGTCCCAGGGCACCAGCCCCAAGCATCCAGTATCGTGCATCGAACCTGGACTGGCAACTCATTTCATACATGATATTTTACATGTTTCAATGTCATTTTCCCAAATCTTCCCACCCTCTCCCTCTCCCACAGAGTCCATAAGACTGTTCTATACATCAGTGTCTCTTTTGCTGTCTCGTACACAGGGTTAATGTTACCATCTTTCTAAATTCCATATATATGCGTTAGTATACTGTATTGGTGTTTTTCTTTCTGGCTTACTTCACTCTGTGTGTTTTTCCATTCTTGAATTTATATAAGGAGAATGGAGAGAAAATAAGTATAAAATGGTGGGTAGGGTTTGTTTACCAACAATGAGAAATTAAGTTGTCTATCCCTCCTTCTGCGTTGGGGAGAGTATATACAAAGTGGCTTACTTCACTCTGTATAATAGGCTCCAGTTTCATCCACCTCATTAGAACGGATTCAAATGTATTCTTTTTAATGGCTGAGTAATACTCCATTGTGTATATGCACCACAGCCTTCTTATCCATTCATCTGTTGGTGGACATCTAGGTTGCTTCCACTTCCTGGTTATTATAAACAGTGCTGCGATGAACATTGGGGTACACGTGTCTCTTTCCCTTCTGGTTTCCTCAGTGTGTATGCCCAGCAGTGGGATTGCTGGATCATAAGGCAGGTCTATTTCCAGTTTTTTAAGGAATCTCCACACTGTTCTCCATAGTGGCTGTACTAGTTTGCATTCCCACCAACAGTGTAAGAGGGTTCCCTTTTCTCCACACCCTCTCCAGCATTTATTACTTGTAGAGTTTTGGATTGCAGCCATTCTGACTGGCGTGAAATGGTACCTCATAGTGGTTTTGATTTGCATTTCTCTGATAATGAGTGATGTTGAGCATCTTTTCATGTGTTTGTTAGCCATCTGTATGTCTTCTTTGGAGAAATGTCTATTTAGTTCTTTGGCCCATTTTTTGATTGGGTCATTTATTTTTCTGGAATTGAGCTGTAGGAGTTGGTTGTATATTTTTGAGATTAGTTGTTTGTCAGTTGCTTCATTTGCTATTATTTTCTCCCATTCTGAAGGCTGTCTTTTCACCTTGCTAATAGTTTCCTTTGTTGTGCAGAAACTTGCATTTTTTTAACAATACCTTTTTCATTTTGGCAGAAAGGTCTAGACATGGAATGATGATAAAATGCTATGATATTTGTATGATTTCCTAATAATTGTATTATTTAAAGATAATTCAAACAACTAAACTTGTGTTTATATATAAATAAAATAAAGAGTTGGAAAAGGCAGTATCTAAGTTTCCTAACATATTGGTAATTCTATAAATTATAAAGCTTACCAAAAACAATTAAAAGAAAGCAATGAATTTAGCAGCAATTAGTATAAAGATTAAGAGCATGAGCTATGAAATGGAACATCTAATGTTGTTTTACACCTTTCCCTCTTACAAACTGAGCAGCAATGGACATGTGCAGGACATGTGCATTTAATTTATTGACATAAAGTTGTTATAGTAGATCTTTATAATCTGATGAAATTAAATTCATACAGTAAGGTAAGATAAGAAAAATATGAGCAACACTTTTCTCTGCCCATTTGAGCTTCATCTATCCCCTCTAATGTACATTGTATATCTGCATTAAGCATTAACCAGCTCCCCCCACCCCCTGCAATGTCAGAAAGACCTGTTCAATCATAATGATCTTTTTTTTTTTTTTTTCCCTTTCTGGAAATAGCCATGTGACTCCTTAAAAGAAAATGTTTATTTCTCAATCTGTAAGGGGTCACAATGACCCACCCACCATTCACCTTGTACATGCATACATCTCTGAGGAACTTTATGTAAAATGTCAATATATCATTTCTCTTAAAGATAGTAGTTGGTGCAGGACAGACTGAGTAAAATGATGTAGGGAAATACTAGACTGGCTGCACTCAATGGAAGCATTTAAGTACTTACCTGTGTGGGCTTTCCTGATGGCTCAGCAGGTAAAGAATCTGCCTGCAATGCAGGACACACAGGAGACGTGAGTTCAATCCCTGGGTGAGGATGTTTCTCTAGAGAAGAAAATGGCAACCACTCCAGTATTCTTCCCTGAAAAGTTTTATGGACAGAGGAGCCTGGTGGGCTACAGCCCATGTAGTCGTAAAGAGTCAGACATGACTGAGTGACTAAGCACATACTACTTGTATTCTGCCTATTTTTACAAGATTATTATTTCTTACATTATCAAATGTGTGACCAAGCCTCCAATAAAAATAATGATGATTAGGTGACTTGATCAATGCAAAGAAATACAGGAAAATAATAAAACAGGAAAGACTTGAGATCTCTTCAAGAAAATTAGAGATACCGAGGGAACACTTCATGCAAAGATGGGCACAATAAAGGACAGAAATGGTATGGATCTAACAGAAGCAGAAGCTATTAGGAAGAGGTGGCCAGAATACATAGAACAACTACACAAAAAGATCTTCATGACCCAGGTAACCACGATGGTGTGATCACTCACCTAGAACCAGACATCCTGGAATGTGAATTCAAGTGGGCCTTAGGAAGCCTCACTATGAACAAAACTGATGGAGGTTATGGAATCCCAGTTGAGCTATTTCAAATTCTGAAAGATGATTCTGTGAAAGTGCTGCATTCAATATGCCAGCAAATTTGGAAAACTCAGCAGTGGCCACAGGACTGGAAAAGGTCAGTTTTCATTTCAATCCCCAAAAAAGGCAATGCCAAAGAATGCTCAAACTACCACACAATTGCACTCATCTCACACACTAGTAAAGTAATGTTCAAAAGTCTCCAAGCCAGGCTTCAGCAGGTGAACAATGAACTTTAAGATGTTCAAACTGGTTTTAGAAAAGGTAGAGGAACCAGACATCAAATTGCCAACATCTGTTGAATCAGAGAAAAAGCAAGAGCATTCCAGAAAAACATCTTCTTCTGCTTTGTTGACTATACCAAAGCCTTTGACTGTGTGGACCACAACTAACTGTGGAAAATTCTTCTAGAGATGGGAATACCAGACCACCTGCCTCCTGAGAAGTCTGCATGCAGGTCAAGAAACAACAGTTAGAACTGTACATGGAACAACAGACTATATCCAAATTGGGAAGACAGTATATCAAAGCTGTATATTGTCATCTTGCTTATTTAACTTGTTTGCAGAGTACATCATGTGAAATGCCAGACTGGATGAATCACAAGTTGGAATCAAGATTGCCAGGAGAAATATCAATAACCTCAGATACACAGATGACAGCACCCTTATGACAGAAAGTGAAGAAGAACTAAAGAGCCTCTTGATGAAAGTGAAAGAGGAGAGTGAAAAATTTGGCTTAAAATTCAACATTCAGAAAACTAGGATCATGGCATCCGGTCTCATCACTTCATGGCAAATAGATGGGGAAACAATAGAAGCAGTGACAGACTTTACTTTTTTGGGCTCAAAAATCACTGCAGACGCTGACTTAAACATGAAATCAAAAGAAGTTTGCTCATTGGAAGAAAAGCTATGACCAGCTTGCTGCTGCTAAGTCACTTCAGTCGTGTCCGACTCTGTGCGACCCCATAGATGGCAGCTCACCAGGCTCCCCCGTCCCGGGATTCTCCAGGCAAGAACACTGGAGTGGGTTGCCATTTCCTTTTCCAATGCATGAAAGTGAAAAGTGAAAGTGAAGGCACTCAGTCGTGTCTGACCCTCAGCGACCCCATGGAATGCAGCCTACCAGGCTCCTCCATCCATTGGATTTTCCAGGCAAGAGTACTGGAGTGAGGTGCCACTGCCTTCTCCAATGACCAGCTTCGACAGCATATTAAAAAGCAGAGACATTACTTTGTCAATAAATGTCCATCTAGTCAAAGCTATGGTTTTTTCCAGTAGTCATGTATGGATATGAGAATTGGACTATAAAGAAAGCTGAGCACCAAAGAATTGATGCTTTTGAACTGTGGTGTTGGAGAAGACTCTTGAGAGTTCCTTGGACTGCAAGGAGAACAAACCAGTCTATCCTAAAGGAAATCAGTCCTGAATATTCATTGGGAGGACTGATGCTGAAGCTGAAACTCCAATATTTTGACCACCTGATGTGAAGAACTGACTCATTGAAAAAGACCCTGATGCTGGGAAAGATTGAAGGCAGGAGAAGGGGATGACAGAGGATGAGATGGTTGGATGGCATCACCAACTCGATGGACATGAGTTTGAGCAAGCTCCAGGAGTTGATGATGGACAGAGAAGCCTGGCATGCTGCAATCCATGGGGTCAAAAATAGTTGGACACAATTGAACTGAACTAAATTGAGGTGACTTGAAACGATGGGCCAAATATGTAGTTTTGTAAGATCAAATGATTAGAACAGTATAACTCAAGATATGAGAGGAAGCATCAAGAGGGAGCCATAACAGACAATAAGATAGGCAGTCCAGAGGTTTTTGGCTACTGTTAGTGAAAGTGAAAGTCACTCAGTCACATTTGACTCTTTGCAACCCCATGGACTATACAGCCTATGGAATTCCCCATGCTAGAAAACTGGTGTGAGTCACCTTTTTCTTCCCCAGGGGACCTTCCCAACCCAGGGATCAAACCCAGGTCTGCCACATTGCAGGAAAATTCTTTACCAGCTGAGCTACCAGGAAAGCCTTTGGCTACTGTTCATAGGGTGTAATTCAGCAATTGCATATGGTGTGGTGTATCAACAAAATCCTCACCAACCTAGTAATGAACATTCCTAGTGCCCAGGACAAATTGGTCACAAAGTATTTCCCAAACCTTGGTTAAAATTGAGACCAAAATGGAAGGGATTATAAAATAAAAACTTGCTCACCATCCAATTTGTAAGAATCAAGGCGTTAGCTATTGTAGTTGCTGACCTACAATACACCTTGGAAAAAATACAGGACAAAGATAAGATGAAACATTTTGTACTCTAGGAAAACTGGCAGAACTAGCTCTCAGATGGGTATTTTCAGTAGAACATGTTGTGAACCCAGTTTCTTAAATCTACCCATACTTGGAAAAGCACTAAGATATTTATTTCCTATGAACAGCAGTAATCTACCAAGATGTGTGCTTGATTTCGTGTATCCCTTGGCAAAATAACGTAAATACTGGTGATCCACCCTTAGCTATTTGGAACAATCCTTAGAGCTTAGTGAAAGACTGTCTCCCAGGTTATAATCCTCAGATTGACTCAATTAAAACTTTCCTTTTCTTTCTTAGATTAACTATTGGTTAATTTTTTTCACCAACAAATCCATTTAGTGTCCATTACCATGCTCCTCCCTCATTTCAGTTTTGTATTTCTTTTTATCTTGACTGTTGGGTAGATTTTTATTGACTTCAATAAAAATCTTTGTTCATTTCAAAGAAACAGCTTTTGGTTTCATTAATTTATCTATTTTATTATCTTTTATTGACTTTAATCTTGTTTTTATTTATTTTTTCCTCCCATCTAATTATATTGCATATAATTTGGTCTTCTATTTCTAATTTCTTAGGATGGTAACTTAGATGATTGATTTTATGGCTTTCTTCTAATATAAACTTAAATTTTTTGCAAAATATTGCAACCTATAATTTTCAATAAGTTGCACTTTAATTTTTATTTTATTCAGAATATTTAAAAAATTCCCATGCTGTTTCTTCTTCTCTCTAATTTATTTAAAATTATTTTTATTGTAGTATAATTGACATACAGCCACTGAATAAGATTAAGGTGTACACAGCACAATGACATAGAAGTGTTATTTAATATTTGAATACTCATTGATTTTCCAAATATTTTAATTTAGTTAGTTTTATTTCATTAAAATCAGAGAACATGTTCTGTGCAATATTAAACTTTAATTGATTCTTATTTTATGATGCTGGTTGTTATCTATCTAGGCCCACATATTATGTGCACTTAAAAATATGTATTCTGCAGTTGATGAATGTTCCATATATATATTAACACAAGTTCATTGATGATGCTAACTCTTCCATATGCTTATTGTCTATATATTCTGCCAACTATTGAGAAATGTTGAAATCACCACTGAAAATTCAAGCTTTTGTTTGTTGTGTTTTCAAAAGTATCATTTTTCTACTTTATGTGCTTTGAAACTCTGTTATTAAGTTTATAAATAAATATTTTTGATTTTTATATCCTTTGATTAAGAATTAATCCCATATTATTATGAAATTCCACTCCATACTTTTAATAATATTTTAGTCTATTATTTTTTCTGATATTGATATAGTTATCCAGATTTATTATGATTAACTTTGACTGTCGCATCATTTTTCTGTTTACATTTAACCTATCTTGGCCTTTAATTAAAATGGAATTACTTAAGACAGCAAGTAGTTGGATTTTGTTTTTTAATCCTGTTTGAAAACATCTGCCTTCTAGCTGGAGAGTTTATTCCATTTATACTTAATATTAGTATCACATGGTTAGATTTTTATATGCTATTTGGTTGCTTTTTCCCCTGCTTGATTTTCCATTATTCTTTCCTTGTTTTCTTTAGATTTATAATTGCATGTATCTTAATAGTCTTTTATTGCCAATATTACCTATTAAAAGCCCTCTTTTAAAAAAAATCTTTGTGGTTGCTCTTGGGTTAATAATTTCATCATATTATAATCTACCTTCAAATAATAACATATCTGTTCACATATAATGCAAGTACCATACAACTTTGAATATCTATTTACCCCCTCCCATCTTTGTATAATTTGTATCTTATATTTTTGCTCTACTTTTAGTTCTACACATTGAACATAAATAGTACATTGTTATTATTTTGCTTTAAACTGCCATTTGAGTCTTAAAATTTTTTAAATTAAAAATAATCTTCTTTATCCTTCCCCACAAAATTGCTATTTTGGAGCATTTTTTTCCAGGACTCCATCTGGTGTTATTTTTCTTTTGTACAAGACACTTCCTTTAACATTTTCCATAATGTAGTTTTATTGGCACTAAATTTTCTTATAGTTTTACCAAAATGTTTGGATTGGCTAAGGCTCTTATTTAGTAGCTGCCCCCTGCCCCAAAAGCTTGCATGTTCAAAACTATTCAACTATCACATTTGTTTTTGAGGACTATTAAACTTGTCCTTGGCTCACACTTTATTTTTTAAAAAAAGATCTTAAACTTTCACATCATTGTCAACTTATCAGAGCCTGATTTTTCCCTCTTTAAATGTGTCAATATTCTTGCCCATAGAATTCTTTAATTTTTAAGCTTAGTAATTTAAATAATGTGTATCTTAGTTTTCACAGTGAGGGTCAATTTTTTCTTTCTTTCTTTTTTTGTTTACATGCTGGATGCTCTTTTGTGGACTTTCAAGGCATCTTTTATTTTAGAAAATGTTTCTAAATTATAAATACATATTTTATTATAATAGTTTAATGTCAGGGATTCCAGTTATACATATATTGAATCAATTTTGTGTTTTATACTTTTAATTTCTTCTCAAATTAAAAAAAATGTATTTCCAACACATTTTCTTTGCTTTTCTTGTTTCTAGCTTCTATGTCCTTCATTGTAATTCCTTAATGCCTTTTTATCCATGGTTGCTTAAATTTTAGTTCTTTGAAACAAATTTTAGTTTTTCTCATACTTCTATCTTAATTCTCCCATCTCAAATTTAACTACTTCTTCCATCTTTCAACAAGTCCTTGAATCCTTGCGTTTCCACTTTGTGTTTTGACTTTTTAGAATTGATTGCTTAAATTTCATGAAAAAATGTAATTTCAAGTGTCCTTTTCTACATGGCAACATTTATCCTCTAGGCAGTTCTTTATCCATTACTTATACTCTTCTATTTCCCTTTTTTGTAAAATATCGTATATAGGCATTTATCAACTCGTTTTAATATTCATTATTGAATAGACTGGGTTTCATCTCCACTTACAACTCTGTGTCTTCTATATAGACTTAAGGCTTTTGTAGTCCTGCAATTAATTTGGAAACTACCTATAGCCTTTCTCAGATGGGGCTAGTGGTAAAGGACCCACTTGTCAATGCAGGAGACATAAGAGACATAGGTTCAATCCCTGGGTTGTGAAGATCCCCTGGAGAAGAAAATGGCAACCCACTTCAGTATTCTTGCATGAAGAATCCCACGGACAGAGGAGCCTGGGAGGCTACACAGTCCATGGGGTGGCAAAGAATCGGACACGAGTGAAGCGACTTAGCATGCATGGATGCATAGTCTTCAGTTCAGTTCAATTCAGTTGCTCAGTCGTTTTGGACTCCTTGTGACCCCATAAACTGCAGCATACCAGGCCTCCCTGTCCACCATCAACTCCCGGAGTTCACTGAGACTCATGTCCATTGAGTCAGTGATGCCATCCAGCCATCTCATCCTCTGTCATCTCCTTTTCCTCCTGCCCCCAATCCCTCCCAGCATCAGAGTCTTTTCCAATGAGTCAACTGTCCACATGAGGTGGCCAAAGTACTGGAGTTTCAGCTTTAGCATCATTCCTTCCAAAGAACACCCAGGACTGATCTCCTTCAGAATGGACTGGTTGGATCTCCTTGCAGTCCAAGGGACTCTCAAGAGTCTTCTCCAACACCACAGTTCAAAAGCATCAATTCTTTGCACTCAGCTTTCTTCACAGTCCAACTCTCACATCCATACATGACCACAGGAAAAACCATAGCCTTGACTAGACGGACCTTTGTTGGCAAAGTAATGTCTCTGCTTTTGAATATGCTATCTAGGTTGGTCATAACTTTCCTTCCAAGGAGGAAGCATCTTTTAATTTCATGACTGCAATCACCATCTGCCGTGATTTTGGAGCCCAGAAAAATAAAGTCTGACACTGTTTCCATTGTTTCCCCATCTATTTCCCATGAAGTGATGGGGCCGGATGCCATAATCTTAGTTTTCTGAATGCTTAGCTTTAAGCCAACTTTTTCACTCTCCTCTTTCACTTTCATCAAGAGGCTTTTTAGTTCCTCTTTATTTTCTGCCATAAGGGTGATGTTATCTTCATATCTGAGGTTATTGATGATTCTCCTGGCAATCTTGATTCCAGCTTGTGCTTCTTCCAACCCAGTGCTTCTCATGATGTATTCTGCATAGAAGTTAAATAAGCAGGGACAGAGGTTCGTGACATTGTACAGGAGACAGGGATCAAGATCATCCCCATGGAAAAGAAATCAAAACAGCAAAATGGCTGTCTGGGGAGGCCTTACAAATAGCTGTGAAAAGAAGAGAAGAGAAAAGCAAAGGAGAAAAGGAAAGATATATGCATCTGAATGTAGAGTTCCAAAGAATAGCAAGGAGAGATAAGAAAGCCTTCCTCAGAGATCAATGCAAAAAATAGAGGAAAACAACAGAATGGGAAAGACTAGAGATCTCTTCAAGAAAATCAGAGATACCAAGGGAACATTTCATGCAAAGATGGGCTTGATAAAGGACAGAGATTGTATGGACCTAACAGAAGCAGAAGATATTAAGAAGAGGTGGCAAGAATACACAGAAGAACTGTACAAAAAAGGTCTTCACAACCCAGATAATCACGATGGTGTGATCACTCACCTAGAGCCAGACATCCTGGAATGTGAAGTCAAGTGGGCCTTAGAAAGCATCACTATGAACAAAGCTAGTGGAGGTGATGGAATTCCAGTTGAGCCCTTTCAAATCCTGAAAGATGATGCTGTGAAAGTGCTGCACTCAATATGCCAGCAAATTTGGAAAACTCAGCAGTGGCCACAGGACTGGAAAAGGTCAGTTTCCATTCCAATCCCAAAGAAAGGCAATGCCAAAGAATGCTCAAACGACCACACTATTGCACTCATCTCACATGCTAGTAAAGCAATGCTCAAAATTCTTCAAGCCAGGCTTCAGTAATATGTGAACTGTGAACTTCCAGATGTTGAAGCTGGTTTTAAAAAAGGCAGAGGAGCCAGAGATCAAATTGCCAACATCTGCTGAGTCATCGAAAAAGCAAGAGAGTTCCAGAAAAACATCTATTTCTACTTTATTGACTATGCCAAAGCCTTTGACTGTGTGGATCACAATCAACTGTGGAATATTCTGAAAGAGATGGGAATACCAGACCACCTGACCTGCCTCTTGAGAAACCTGTATGCAGGTCAGGAAGCAACAGTTAGAACTGGACATGGAACAACAGACTGGTTTCAAATAGGAAAAGGAGTACGTCAAGGCTGTATATTGTCACCCTGCCTATTTAACTTATATGCGTAGTCTTGCCAACATTTATATTTGCACATTTTTTTTCATAATTTTCCACAAACATGAGGGAGGAATGTTGACTTTGAACGTTTTATGTGCATATTCAGATATCTTTAAATATTTGTATCAACATGTGAATTTATTTACATTGTTCTCCTACAAAATAAAATACAATAAAGTTTAAATAGTTTTAGGCACTACATATCCATGGGTTCTGCATCCACTGTTTAAACCAACTGAGAGTCTAATAATCATTCACAGAACCTTTGCAGATTAGAGCATTCATGGGTTTTGAAATCCACAGGGACATCCTGGAATGAATCCCTTGAGGATATAGAAGAATGACTTTAATCTCAAAAACACTTGGAAATCCTCACTGTATTTTTATTGACTTTTTCACCTTTATCTTCTCATCTTATGTTTTTTTGGAAAAAGTTTCCGATAATTGAATTAAGTAGCAATAAAATCCCAGCAATTTACAGAACTGAGTTAAGTACTAAATCTAAAGTCGAGTCCTTCTACCTCAATCACAAGGACTGAACTTTGTCTTCTTGTATTGCACTATTTTTTTAGGCATATTTAAGGCTTGACTATAGAGTGTTACTGTAAAGTTATGGGAGCTTTTTCCTTTTGTTTTTAAAATCCCCAGTGTATATACATAAGGGCTTTAAGCAGGGGCTCACAAATATGCATTTTATAGTGTACTAAATCCTAACCACTAAACCACCAGGGAGCATTCATGTACACCCATTTGTGTTTGATATTCTAGAAAGGCTACTGAATCCAATTTTTTTTTGGAAATATTGTTTTCTGTCTCAGAAATATTTGAAGTTGGGGACTGTGGGGAGACATAATGAGGAAGGAAGCCTATAGGCATCACATCGTAAAGCAAGCTAGTTAAGAGAAATATATTTGAGAGTCCCAGCTTCAAAGCCCCTATGTGGGAATAATTTATGGCTAATATAAACTCTAATTGCCATAAACAAAATCAGCATAATTTGAAGATATTTAAAAACATCTGCACAAAAATACTTTAAATTTTTTTTAATAACTTTAAACTTTTTCTTCTTTCCTTATTTGCATATTCACATATCCCCTCTGAAAACATGTATCCCATTGAAGGCATATTTCAAACTTAAATTTGTTTTTGTTCATGGGATTTGAAAGATATAGCAATTACTGGGTCATAAATTTTGCCTGGTGATTGGATTCATCTTGTTTCCATGGTGATTAACATGGACCCCATTTGCCAGTCTATTAAATATAACTTACACTCAGCTACTGGAACTGGAGTCAAATTTTTTGTTAACTGTGGTTCTGCCGAAAAAAAACCTTAACTTACTAAAAGAACTTATTTACTAGGTGGTCCCTAGTAAGCCTTGGCTTGTTGAGACTCTTAACAATAGTACTTTTTTTTTTTTTTTTTTTTGTCATTTTTCAGTCACTCAGTCATGTCTGAGTCTTTGCAATACCATGAACTGTAGCCTGCCAGACTCCTCTACCCATATGATTTCCCAGGCAAGAAAAGTGGATATATTATTTGTTTCTCCAAAGGATCTTCCCCATCCAGGGATCGAACCTGTTTCTCCAGCACTGCAGGTGGATTCTTTACCTCTCGGCCACGGGGGAAGATTTATCTCACCACCTCCTCACTGCACACATCAACCTCTTCATTTGCGATAATGGATATGCATCAAGGCTCACAGGTTGACAACCAAGATAAATGAGTAACCATGAACCTTTATTTCCCTGCTCAGGTCCCTTAAATTCCTGGTCCACCAGGTTCTCTCTGTTTTCTTCAAGGCAAAACTTTGAGGTAGTTGTGCTTTCTATTTATGAGTTGCTATTTGTAAGTTACCATTTGTATTCATAAGAAACGATTAAATGTCCACTTGGCTCAGGATTTTTTTTTTTCTCTGATATGCAGAGAAAAATCAGACAAAACGGAGCTTAAAAGTTTGGCATGGTCAATTCAAGTTTATCAGAATAAGAATAAAATTTCTGTTTATATCTGGTGAAGCCTGAGGGGGAACTTTGAACTAATTAGGGTAGGTGAGACCTTGATCCTCAAAAGACATCAATTCCCTAAGAAACCAGCTTTGCTTTGAGGGGGAAATGATTTTCTAGCTTTGGGATGGGAAAGGAAGGATAAGGCAGGAAGGTAATTAGAATTTTTTAACTAAGTGAAATCGTGCCATACTGAAGGCATTTATTTATCTAATTAGACCCTCAAGAGTACAGGCAAGAGTAGCAGCAGCAGACCCTCAAGACTGAGATTCTGTGTACTTCAAAACTTTGTAGCTCCAACTTCAGGCTATTCTCCAATGTAACTCAGACATTTAAAATATAGATATGCATCATTTAATTACATCAATGTATAGCATTTTACAGGTAAATGTCATAACTTACTGCATAATAACTGCACAGAATTTTTTCCCCTGCTATATGTGTGTGAGCGTGTGTGTGTGTGTGTGTGTGTATGTTAGTCTCTCAGTTTTGTCCAACTCTTTGTACCCCATGAACTGGGACTCATCAGGGTTTTCTGTCCATGGAATTCTCCAGGCAAGAATACTGGAGTGGGTTGCCATTTCCTTCTCCAGGGGATCTTCCTGACCCAAGTATCAGACCTGAATCTCCTGCATTGCAGGAAGATTCTTTACCATCTGAGCCACTAGCACATTTTACTAATTTACCTAATCTTTGTTACACATTCCTTCATCTGCTTAGCTCCCAAAGAACCACTAGAAATCATCTACTCCAAATAGTACTCATGTTACAAAAGATAAAGTTGAACTTCATGGTGGTACTTACTTGCCCAAGGGTACAGAGGCAATTAGTCATGGAGCTGAGAAAAACATAGGAGTCACCTGAGGTCTTGTTCTGTATTATCTACAATGTTGTATCTGTTTGTTGTTTTACTCCTGGGTAGTGGAGAAATGGGCTTCCCTGGTAGCTCAGCTGGTAAAGAATCCGCCTGCAATGCAGGAGACCCCAGTTCAATCCCAGAGTTGGAAAGATCCCCTGGAGGAGGGCATGGCAACCCACATCAGTATTCTTGCCTGGAGAATCCCATGGACAGAGGAGCCTGGCCAGCTACAGACCATGGGGTCGCAAAGATTCAGACATGACTAAGGACAGCACAGTGAGGAAACAGAGCTGGGAAGAGAATGAAGCATGAAATCGTATTTACTTCACTGTGGGAGTGTTCTGTAAAAGATACAAAAACATTTCTTGAAATTTAAACATAAGAAATAGTCCTATCTCCCCCCGCCAGCCCCACCACTCTCAACTATCTGCTTTTCCAATTCAGTCTCTTGTTCTTTGTATTTTGAAAAAAGAGCTTACATTTTCCCATTAGAAGTGGTCAAATTTATTAGAAGTTTCCGTAGTTTTGCAGGCTTCACTCAAAAGTAATCGGTCCTGAAGGTAAGGGCTTCGGGACACAGAGTGTCTTTTGCCTTCATTTTAAAAGAATTTTGGACTCTGTGAGAGAGAGAGAGGGTGGGAAGATTTGGGAGAACGGCATTGAAACATGTAAAATATCATGTATGAAACGAGTTACCAGTCCAGGTTCGATGCACGATACTGGATGCTTGGGGCTGGTGCGCTGGGACGACCCAGAGGGATGGTATGGGGAGGCAGGAGGGAGGAGGGTTCAGGATGGGGAACACATGTATACCTGTGGTGGATTCATTTTGATATTTGGCAAAACTAATACAATTATGTAAAGTTTAAAAATAAAATAAAATTAAAAAAAAAGGAAAAAAATAAAAAAAAATAAAAATAAAAGAATTTCCCATGAACAATTCAAAACGGAGACTTTATTTGGCGGAGCAATCCATAAAACAAGGAGAATTTCATGCCCAGAATCGCAAGTTTATTTTATATTTCTCTCTGATTCCTTTACACTCCATGGTTTTCCATGTAATTTAGTGATTTATGCGGCGTATCAGTTTGGCTGGCGGTAGTGGTGAGCCCCGGGTATAGGTAAGAAGGTGATGAGAGAACACAGAGTGTGTAAACACTAATGAAACCGATTATAATCGGTCTGATTTTAATTAACACCATGAACTGGCAATTTTGAACAATTATGGTGATGAAATACCCTTCTGTTCCAGGATGGACAGATCCCACCATCTGTACTCACATCAACACACCACTGCCTGAGAAATAATTGATATCACTTCAATCACTTTGGCCATTTGGAACTTAAATTTATTAGGGGAGCTCCTGGAAACTGGATTCTCTGAGTTCTTCCACTTATAAATGTTTGTTTGTTTTTGCAGCCTTCATAACTAAAGATAAGTTTAACTAGACACAGAATTATTTTGTCACACTTTCTTTCCTATGTCAACTTAAATGTGTCAATACATTGCTTTCTGGAATAGAGAGATACGTCCCTTCCTCATCATCTGTGGCTTCTGTGGCCCTCTTTACATTGGGCTTCCCTGGTGTCTCAGATGATAAAGAATCTTCCTGAAATATGGGAGACCTGGGTTCAGCCCTGAGTTGGGAAGATCCCCTAGAGAAGGGAATGGCTTACCACTCTAGTATTCTGGCCTGGAGAACTTCAGGGTAGCAAAGGGTCGGACGTGACTGAGTGGCTTTCACTTTCATTTAGAACCTGATGCCAGTCTGAACTTCTTGGCATTATTGCTTGGATATCTGATTGATTTTTGTATTTGGAAAGTGGGTAACATTTGTATTTATGCTTTTCAATTAATAGATTATTTTTTTTAGCAGTTTTAGGCTTACAGGGAAATTGAAAGAACCATTTCCATATCTCCACTTACTCTGACCCTTCTCCTGTTTCCCACTATTATTAACATCTTGCATTTGGGTATGCCATTTATTATAATTGGTAAGTAAATATTGATAGATTATTGTTACATTAAATGTCAATAACTTACATGAGGCTTCATGTTTTGAACTGTACACTCTCTGGGTATCGACAAATGTATAGCAGGTATCCACCGTTCACAGACAATGGTTTTGCTGCCCTAAAAACTCTCTTTTGTTATTTCTGTTTAATCCTCCCATCTCCCCCACCAGTGACGTTTTTACTGTCTCCATAATTTTGTCTATATGTAGCTGTTTTGGAATGGTTTCTTTCACTTAGTAATTTGCCTTTAAGATTCCCCTCGGTCTATTCATAGCTTGATAACTCATACATCTTTTAACACTGAATAATATTCCATTGTCTGGATGTACCACCGTTTATCAATTCATTTATCCAAAGACATCTTGGCTGCTTCCAGATTTTTGGCAGTTATGAGTAAAGCTACTGTAAACATCCATGTGCAGGTGTTCACATGGACATAAGCTTTCAACTTTTCAATTTTCAACTTTCAAATTTTCAATTTCAGTGAGATTACTAGATAACATAATTTGAATATGTTTTGTTTTGTTAGAAAGCACCAAGCTATCTTCCAAAGTGGCTATGCCATTTTGCATTCCCACCACCGATGAACCAGAGGTTCTATTTCTCCACATCCTTGTCAGCATTTGGTGTTGTTAGTGTTTTGGATTTTAGCCATGCTAATCAATAGGTAATGGCATCTCATTGTTATTTTAATGATATATAACATCGAACATACTTTAATATAATGATTTTTCATCAGTGCGTCTTTTTAGAAAAAGTATGTGTTTAGGATTTTTGTCCATTTCTTAAAATGGATTGTTTTCTTGTTAACTTTTTAAGAGTTCTTTGTTTACTTGGATACCAGTCCTTTAACAAATATGTGCTTTGCAAATTTTTCTCTGAGTCTGTGGGTTGTATTTTCATTCTTTTAACAGTGTCTTTTGCACAGCAGAATTTTTAATGTTAAAGAAGTTTAACTTTAAAAAACAAAACAAAACAAAATTTTTTTTTTCCTTCCTGCGTTTGCTTTCAGTCAGTTCAGTTCAGTCACTCAGTCATGTCTGACTTTACGATCCCATGGACTGTAGCCTGCCAGGCTCCTCTGTCCATGGGATTCTCCAGGCAAGAATACTGGAATGGGTAGCCATTCCCTCTAAAGGGGATCTTTCTGACCCAGGGATCAAACCCTCCCTCATTGCAGGCAGATTCTTTACCATCTGAGCCACAGGAAAACCCAAGGGAGTTCTAGAACTCTCTAGTATTATTTTCACTGAAGGATCAAAAAAGGGGAAAAAAAAAAGAGTAGTTATTACTTTCTGAGATCTTCCTTATCTGCTTCTTCCCTCACTTTTATCTGTATCTTCTTTTCTCTTTGTTTTAAATATTTTATATATCATTTTTCCCCTTTCAATTAGACTGTATTCTGGAAGAAAGATTACTAGTTTCTAAAATGATTGGAGCTCAGACTGCTTTCAGAATTGACTAAGACTCCCTTGCATTTTGTTTACCAACTGGTTTCTCCTTGAAACCCCTCTTATTTTTGGTTGCTGTTCTCAGAGATGTCTATGTGGTCACTAGAATAGGGCTTCTCTTCCCTGTCCATTGGTTACTTCTATGCATTTCCCTGCTTCCTAGTACATGTAGACACACAGCCCATGGATTTTTACCTGCCTTGCTTTTCTCCTACCTACCCATATGCTCTACAAAGTTGTAGCCACCATCTTTGAGCTTTTAATATTGATATTATATTTGTTATACCTATTTTTATTGGAGGATTAGGGGTATCAGAAGCTATGTTGCTGTTGCCACCACATTCCCAGAATTCATTCATGCTGTGCTAAGTCACTTCAGTCATGTCCAATACTGTGCAACCGTATGGACCCTATAGTGGCCCACCAGGCTCCTCTCTCCATGGGATTCTCTAGGAAGGAATACTGGGGAATAGTGCCATTCCCTCCTCCAAGGGATCTTCCCAACCCAAGGATTGAACCCATATCTCTAATGTCTCCTGAATTGGCAGGCAGGTTCCTTACCACTAACACTATATGGGAAGCCCAGAATTCATTCATAGACTTTGTAATATTCTCTTAACATTCCTGTGGCTCAAACTGCATCACTCCCTCATTACTTACTACTTTTCTCAGTATGTGGCATTTATTCATTCACTCTTTAAAAAAAAGAAACCAACTTTTTATTTTATATTGGAGTATAGCCAATTAACAATGTTGTGATAGTTTCAAGTGGACAGAAAAGGGATTCAACTACACAGATACATGTATCCATTCTCTCATAAACTCCCCTCCCACCCAGGTTGCCACATAACATTGAGTCTTCATTCATTCTTTCAATAAATATTTATTACTTGCCAAGCATTTTGCTGGGGGTGGGGTGACACACAGGAGATTTAGCAGAGACCAAAACTCATAAAGCTTACATTGTAATTGTGAGAGATAAAAAACAAGAAAATAAACAAGCAATTGTATTATATGCAAGAAAATGATAACTGTTATGATGAAAAATAAATAAAATTGAGTATGCAGAATTAAGAGCACAGGGAGAAAGAAAGCTCATTATTTTAAATAGGGAGGTAGAACACATTTCTGTGATAGTTTTTCATTTAAACAGAGACTTGAAAACAGTGAGAGAATGAGATTCATGGCTCCCTGGATGCACAGCGAGTGAAATTTTCAAACAGAGGAACTAGTAAGCCAAAATTCCCTAAGGCTAGTGCATTCTTGAAGAACAATAAAACATAAAAATATCCAGTATGCATAAAGAGGAGTGAGTGAGAGTTGGATGTAGGAAAAAGCCCTAGATGTCAATGTGCAAATCCCTCTGGATCTCATAGGTCCTTATAAGGATTTTGGATTCTGTTCTTTGTCAGATGGGAAGTTTTGTGCAGATTGATACCATGGTTTTGCAGATATACTTTAAAAGGATTACCAGTTTGGGAGAGGATACACTTAGGAAAGCAAAGGCAGAAGCAATGTGGAGCAGAGACCAGTTATCGACCCATAACAATATTCTAGGAGAGAGGTTGTAAAGTATGGATAAGGGAGGAATGAGAACTAGAAGAGATGGGAATCTAGATATATTTTGAACTTCAAGGTGGCCTTGATCTGAGCAAACACAGCTGAGTGTTGTACCTTTATATTCAAATCTCATATGGAAGTCCTCAGGCAGTTCATATGAGTGCCAGACACATAATTCCCAGTCCTTGTTTTTACGTCCATTGAAATCACTCAAAAAAAAAAAATTCTCTTTACCTTTTATTGTTCAGAATAACTTTAAAAGATAAATGAATAACCATCCCAGCAACTCTTCTCATACTTTTCCTTTTCTCTCAAACATTATCACTTGCAATGCTCAGAAGTCTCTAATTTTTCAGCTCTCTAAAAACTCCTTCTCCATTCTCAGCTCAGTAGGTTCTCTCTTTTTCTTTTCCATCTACCCTGTCAACACTTTACTGCAATATAGATACAGCTTCTTTCACCAGGTCCTTTCTTTTCTCTCTAGTCTTTTTACCTTGAAGTGAAATGAAAGTGGCTCGGTTGTGTCCGACTCTTTGCGACCCCATGGACTGCAGCTCAGCAGGTTCCTCTGTCCATGGAATTCTCCAGGCAAGAATACTGGAGTGGGTAACCATCCCCTTCTCCAAGATGTCGTCCCCACTTACAGATGGAATCCTGGTCTCTAGTGTTGAAGGTGGGTTCTTTGCCATCTGAGCACCAGGGAAGCCCCTTTTAATCTTATGGACCTCTTTTCTGCTGGTCATGCATTTCTGCAGCAAAGAGAATGCACACTCTTGCAGGATTCACATCTGGAGGTAGGGGAGAGGGAAAGAGATGTACAGAGGAAAATCTTTCTCTGTCCTTCTTGTCAGTCATGTCCAACTCTTTGTGACCCCAGGGACTGTAGCCTGCCAGGTTCCTCTGTCCATGGGATTTTCCAAGTAAGAATTCTTGAGTGGGTTGACATTTTCTTCTCCAGGGGATCTTTCTGACCCAAGGGTTGAACTCACATTTCCTGCATCTCCTTCAATGGCAGGTAGATTCTTCTACTCACTGAGCCATCTAGGAAGCACAGAAAGTGGAGCTTTCTGTGGATAATTTCCTGCATTAGTCTGGTAATTTAGCTAGGTAAAGCCATATACCTTGAATGTTTAAAAAGATGATTGTTTCAAATGTAGAGTAAATATGTACTTGAACCTGATAAAACCCAAGTCCTAAAAAGCCCCACCAAAAAAACCTACTTTACATCATCTCAGGCTGCTGTTTAATTTTCTTTGCTCCTTCTCAGAGTGAAAATTCTCTGTGAAAGGGCTGAGTCCTTACGTAGAAAGATGTGTTCTTTCTAGTCAGAGAGAAAGGTGAGTAAAAGATGTAAGAAACAGATGATGTGAGCACTTCCCATAAGTGGCAGTAGAAGACACATGTCCTGGACCATCAGAAAGTAAAAGTGAGTCATTTCTTTCATGTGTGAATTAGTGACAGCATTAAATCCCAGAGCTGCCTGTAGAAATGAGAGCAAGAGAAGCTAGACAACCCTCTAAATCATCACAAACTTTACATTGAGTTAATAATTTGTGACAAATAAATTCAAGGGATCAGATCTGCTAGAGTGACTGAAGACCTATGGACAGCTCTTCGAGACATTGTACAGAAGGCAGTGACCAAGACCATCCCCAAGAAAAAGAAATTCAAAAAAGCAAAATGGTTGTCTGAGGGGGCCTTACAAATAGCCGTGAAAAGAAGAGAAGCGAAAGGCAAAGAAGAAAAGGAAAGATATAGCCATTTGAATGCAGAGTTCCAAAGAAAAGCAATGAGAGATAAGAAAGCCTTCCTCAGTGATCAATGCAAAGAAATAGAGGAAAACAATAGAATGGGAAAGACTAGAGATCTTTTCAAGAAAATTAGAGATACCAAGGGAAATTTTCATGCAAAGATGGACTCAATAAAGGACAGAAATGGTATGGACCTAACAGAAGCAGAAGATATTAAGAAGACGTGGCAATAATACACAAAAGAAATATACAAAACAGATCTTCATGATCCAGATGAACATGATAGTGTGATCACTCACCTAAACACATACTGGAATGTGAAGTCAAGTGGGCCTTAGGAAGCATCACAAACAAAGCTAGTGAAAGTGATGGAATTCCAGTTGATCTATTTCAAATCCTAAAAGATGATGCTATGAAAGTGCTCCACTCAATATGCCAGCAAATTTGAAAAACTCAGCAGTGGCCACAGGACTGGAAAATGTCAGTTTTCATTCCAATCCCAAAGAAAGGCAATGCTAAAGAATGCTCAAACTACTGCACAATTGGCTTCATCCCACACGCTAGCAAAGTAATGCTCAATATTCTCCAAGCCAGGCTTCAGCAATACGTGAACTATGAACTTCCGTATGTTCAAGCTGGATTTAGAAAAGGCAGAGAAACCAGAGATAAAATTGCCAACATCTGTTGGATCATCAAAAAAGCAAGAGAGTTCCAGAAAAACAGCTACTTCTGCTTTATTGACTATGCCAAAGCCTTTGAACTAGTGCATCACAACAAACTGTGGAAAATTCTTAAAGAGTTGGGAATAGCAGACGACCTTATCTGCCTCCTGAGAAATCTGTATGCAGGTCAAGAAACAACAGTTAGAACTGGATATGGAACAACAGACTAGTTCCAAATTGGCAAAGGAGTTCATCAAGGCTGTATATTGTCACCCTGCTTATCTAACTTTTATGCAGAGTACATCATGAGAAATGCTGGACTGGATAAACACAAGCTGGATTCAAGATTGCTGGGAGAAATATCAATAACCTCAGATATGCAGATGACATCACCCTTATGGCAGAAAGTGAAGAGGAACTAAAAAGCCTCTTGATGAAAGTGAAAGAGGAGAGTGAAAAAGCTGGCTTAAAGCTCAGCATTCAGAAAACTAAGACCTTGGCATCCGGTCCCATCACTTCATGGCAAATAGATGGGGAAACAGTGGCTTACTTTATTTTTTTGGGCTCCAAAATCACTGCAGATGGTGATTGCATCCATGAAATTAAAAGATGCTTGCTTCTTGGAATAAAAGTTATGACCGACTTAGATAGCATATTAAAAAGCAGAGATATTACTTTACCAACAAAGGTCTGTCTAGTCAAAGTTATGGTTTTTCCAATAGTCATGGATGTGAGAATTGGACTATAAGGAAAGCTGCACACTGAAGAATTGATGCTTTTGAACTGTGGTGTTAGAGAAGACTCTTCAGAGTCCCTTGGACTGCAAGGAGATTCAACCAGTCTATCCTAAAGGAAATCAGCCTGTAATATTCATTGGAAGAACTGATGTTGAAGCTGAAAGTCCAATACTTTGGCAACCTGATGCGAAGAAGTGACTCATTGGAGAAGACCCTGATGCTGGGAAAGGTTGAAGGCAGGAGGAGAAGGGGATGACAGAGAATGAGATGATTGGATGGCATCACTGACTCAATGGACTTGAGTTTGAGTAATAAACTCTGGGAGTTGGTGATGGACAGGGAGGCCTGGTGTGCTGCAGTCCATGGTATTGCAAAGAGTTGGACACAACTGAGCAACTGAAGTGGTGATGAATACCTTGTGACTTGATATGCAGAGATCTCTTAACAAAATTTTTTTTTTTTTAAATTCTGAGCTGGGAAATTGAGTCCTGATGTTAGTACTCTGCCTTGCAAATTTGCCAGGGTTTAGTTCTGTCCAAAATGTCATTCTGCCATCTCTCAGAGGTTGTATTCATTTACACAGTTACATCCATATTTACATCACAGGAATCAGGAAGGAGCTTTGCAACTACATTTTTTATTGTGGAAAATGAGGGAAAGAAACTCAGACACAACTAGAAATCTCTTCTCTAGAGGTAAATATCCAGCCATAAAAAAGAGAAAATAAACTAATATCTATATAGACTAGTAGGGTAAACTAGTCTATATCCATGTATAAAAGAAGATGATCATAAAAAATTTATATTTTACTGTTTAAATAAAAGATAAAATAGAATTATGCAACATAAGAACTCAAATAGAATGCTGGAGAAGGTAAGTGAAGACGGAGAAAAAGAGAGAGAGAGGGCGAGAGAGAGGAAGTGAAAGTGAAAATGTTGGTCACTCAGTCATGTACAACTCTTTACATGGAATGTAGCCCGCCAGGCTCCTCTGTCCATGGAATTTTCCAGGCAAGAATTCTGGAGTGTGTTGCCTTTCCCTTCTCCATGGGATCCTCCCAACCCAGGGATAGAAACTGGGTCTCCTGTATTGCAGGCAGATTCTTTACCATCTGAGCCACCAGATTAGAGAAACAGAAATGTAATTGGAAGCTAAATCTGGATAGTATATGTACATAATACTTAATTCTTGTTGTGAGAATGAAAACATTACTTTTATACTGAAGCTGATCACTGATCAATGGATGTTTCTTTAAATCTTCTACCTCTGCCTTTCCTCCACAGATTTGTTCAACAAAAAAACATTTTAAATGGAAATGCAAGCTTATTTTAGCATGTCTTTGTCATCCTATTTTTTCATTCCTTGGCTCAGGAGTAGTAAAACATGAATATTTCATGTCAATTTTAGGGCAATTTTTACATATGGAATAGCTTCCCTGCCTGATAGCTTGACGTCTGTAATTTTGGACATTATAGCAATTAGATGATACTTAAAAAAAAACTCACCAAAATATGCATATCCTTTGTGTTGGCTAAAAGTAAATAAATAAGTAAAATGAGAAAGGGAAATGGAAGAGATACATGAAGATCAAAGTGAAATAAATATGCCTAAGTTAGATCTTAATTAAATTTTACAGCTCTGACTACATTGGCAGGAACTGAAAGATTTAAATGTTCAGGATACATCAATGCATTTGCAGACTTCAAATGCTATTTGCTTTGAACTCACACACATAGTGACCTTACATTATTTTTTCCCTTGGATTAGGAAGGACATGGTTATCACACTAATAGAAATGTGGTCTGTGAGAGTACCCTAAGTAATATATAATTCCCATGTGGCCCAAGTGCTTAAGTGAATTTGAAGCATGTGTTCTGCTTGAAAGCCATTTGGATAGAGCAAACCAACCACACACAATTGCTAGGACATTACACGAGGGAAAATGCAGAAAATGAAATTGTTGGCAAAGATAATGATCACGAGTGCAGAGTCTGAGAGCAGAAAGCTTTATGGAATACCACACTGTCTATTGTGAGCCAGCGAAGAAAAGATGGTTTACATTTGAAACAAAGTGGCAATAGTATAAGACTCCTTAGTGAATTGGGTAATAAAACTATAAACGCTTTTTTTAATTATTATTATTAAGGTCATCAAAAAGTTATAACCTGAGAAAACTGGCTCAGTGTGCAGAGTTGTAAGTGTTTCAAGGGTGATAAGCCTGTGCTTTAGAATGGCATCTTTTGGCCTGGCTAATACTATTGTGCTTCTCTGGATGTTCCTTTCTTTCACTTAAGAAAGGGGCTGTGGAGAAGATAAAATAGCGGCATCACAGATATCAAATACCAACAAAAATATAGATGAGATTATAAATTTGAAAACAATACCATAGTTCTCACTATGTTGGAAAATGAAGAATTAAAATACTGAGTTAAAATAGGGACAGTTATGGGTATTACGTTCAGAATTGTATCCACTCTGAGAATTCCAGTTAAAATAAACTGGTGTGTGAAATGAAAATAGCTAGCAGGAACATTCAAAAACAAAGCTCAAAGACTGAGCGATAAAAGACATTTGAATTTTACCAAAAATAAGGTAAAATTGTATATCCAGTTTATATCAACTTTCTGAAGTAAAACAACAGCATTTTGGTAGAAAATGGAAAGTAATTGAATACAGAGTTCACAATTCCAGCATAGAAAATGAGAGGGGATTTAAAGGGTAGCATTGAGTTACCATGATTCATAAGGAAATAATCTGATAAATAATTTAGTTTTAAAAGATAAAAGACATTAATTTGTCACTCTATTTCTAAATTCTATAATCCACGATTAACTGTAACATGAATTTTTTGAATCTCATGTAATTTGATTTACATGTGGAAAGGGCTCATCATATGACCTTCTGGCATGATAGGGGATGTTGTGATGCAATATTATTATGATGATGATGATGTTTACTTCCGTTAAGGCCCTTGTATTGGGCTGCAGTGGTATAGGCTAATTTCATTTTCCATTCAACATATAGGCCAACTCTCTGGTCAAAAACCAAGAGCATGATTCTATCATAATTCTCATATTCATCAATAGATTTGCTTGTTTCCCCATTGTTATTACTTTGATTGATTTCCCATTGAAGTAGAGGCATTTGAGTGTAAATTTTGTAGATAGACTTTGGGTTCAGATTCAGAAAAGCTAAGGGGTATATCTTCCTTCACCACCAAAATCTAATTAAAATGGAAGAGTAAGAGATAATGTACAACTACTAGGAAACTTCTATGGGTACCATTAGTGGATGTGAAATAGGGAGAAATCCAAATGATATAAAAAAAGAATTCAGCTGCTGATAAATATGAAATATGTGTATATATTTAGAAAAGCCCTTAAATCAAATACTGCATGACCTAAGATAGAGTATAGCGTGGGCCCAGGAGGAAGATTGTGGCACAAGATTTCAGAATGCCTATTCCAGAGTCCAGTCTCAAGAAGCCAGTCAGACTCAGTGTCTGTCCTAAGTAAAGCCATAAACAGGTTTGTAATAGATGCAGGTCACCTGCTACTTACAACATTAGAAATTGAGGCGAGATTGAAATAGAAGAAGGCACCAGGTAATCTATTTCCACAATAAACAAGGAGCAGCTCCTCAATGAGTGTCAAATCCCTGCCAACGCTGAGGGAGATCCTGTCCAGCTTCATAGGCCGGGCTGCTTACAACCACCAGGCTCTGAAACCACCAGCTGGCTGGATCACCAGCTAACTATTCTATCATTTGAGGAAAACTATCCCACTTGCCAATACTAGTTTAGACATGCATCTTCCCAAGTGGCTCTAGTGGAAGTGCCAAAGAACTCGCCTGCCAATGCAGAAGCCACACGAGATGCAGGTTTGATCCCTGGGTCAGGAAGATCCTCTGGGAGAGATCATGTCAACCCACTCCAGTATTCCTGCCTGGTGAATCCCATGGACGGAGGAGCCTGGTGGGCTACAGTACGTATCATTAAAGAGTCAGATGCAACTGAAGCAGCTTAGCACACATATAAACCCACTTACATATATTAATAGATCACCAAAAATCAAAGACTACTTAAGAAGAATAAGTAATAATATGTAGAAGCATATAAAGAGTTATTCAAGAAATAGGAAAAAAAAAAAACACCTCTAAAAATCTGTTCCTTATGCTAGAAAACTAGTCAATGTCAGAGTTCTAAATTGAGAAACTTTGCTAAAAATAATGATTGTAGAAATCAAGGATGTTTCATACACTAACAATAAAAATAAACTGAATGAAATGACTAAACTGAAGTGATGAGTACCAAAATAGATATGGTAGAAAGATTAATCATCCTAAAGATAGAGCAATTTGCCTAGAAATTGATTTGAAAAATAGTGAAAACAAGTGAAATCAAAAAGAAAATATAAGAAAGAATGGAGAGTAAGAGGGCAAGGGAGAGGGAGAGAGGCTAAAGGATGCATCCAGAATCTGCAATACTTTGTTCAAAATTAATCCCAGAAAAGGAGAACTAAGAGGATGACAAAATCAATAACCAAAGATCTATATAAAAACTCTCTAGTGTAAAAGTGACTCATGATTCACATTGAAAGTGCTACATAATGTCTTCCAAGCATCTTAGGCTTTCCCAGACAGATTTTCAGTGTCTGGAGAATTTGAGATGGATTATCTATTTTTTCCTTGGGGACCTCTTGCTGCCTGTGTTGGGATATGGACCTGACTTAGAGCAGATGTCACACGGACAACATTTTAACTCTCTATGTCCTGCTCACTTCCCATCTGGAGAGTCTTTGATGCTGGTTCTCCATCAAGAAAAGGATTCTTCCTCTTCAGCCCATTCCAGCATCTGTGCCCAACTTGTTAATCTAACTAAATTTGGGTACCCTCACCAATATGCAGTAAAGTCAACCTTCTCACACCAGGTTGTGGTGAAGAAAAGCACAACTTTTATTGCAGGTGCCAAACAAGGAGTATAGGTGGTTACTGCTCAAAAGACCTGAACTCTCTGATGGATTTCAGGGAAAGGTTTGTGTGAGTCAAGAGGATTTGTACAGCTTGCATACTTTCTTCTGATTGGTTGGTAGTGAGGTAATCAGGAGTCAGCATCATCAACTTCCTGATTCCAACCTGTCTGGGTTGTACTTGCTTGTGGGCTCATAATATTATCTATAGTTTTTGAGGGAGAACTAATTGTCCTGATTATTATTTTGTCTTGTTTGACTGTTTCCTTTATGTGTGTATTTTCTCACTTCTCTGATTAAGTGTATTCCTTGGAACTCAGGGGAGGCCTCAGAAGCTATACTTTTTCTGCAAATAAGAGGAAGGAGAGGACATAAGGGCCCTGTCCTGGGAAGACCCCATAGGGTTCTGTTTGGTTGCAAACTGAATGTAGTTGGCCCTGCAATATCACCTGGCTGCTTTCTATCACCTGTTACTGTCTTCTGTCATGCTGGCTATGCTCCTCTAACTATGCCCTCCTATTTTTCTACTAGTCTTTATTCCATTGCCTATCTGGAAGGCAAGAAAAACACCATATTGGTGCATTCTACATGTAAGACTTATCTACTTGATAAAGCTTAATCATGAGAAAATAAAACTTGCTGTTAGAAACCGAAGGCAGTGAATCTGACATCACCATATTTGTTTCTCAACAACTCAACAATTACATGATATATTTGGAAAAATATCAACTTTGGGAGGGAAATCTCCTCAATTATACCTGAAAAAAAATCCCTTGAATGAGTAATTATGAATTATATAAGCATTATGATTATGTTCCCAGTCAGACTTACAGAAATGGAAAGGAGAGAAATTATATAGAAATAAAGTAATTAGCCTCCAATTAAAATAAATAAATCTAAAAAAAGAAATAAAGAAATGAAGAACTGTAGTGTATTCAATCATCTTTTTTATAATCACAGAAAATATATTAAAACTGGATGAATCGTGTTACTGTTTGATTTAAATCCTCTATTTTAGCTCTTTTTCCAAAAGCATAGCTAACAATTTCAAAGATGGCTTATGTACTGGAATATAAAATACATTTGAGAATTTAGCTTCATATTGCTGAGATGTCTACTGATTTAACATAGCTAATAAAACACTAAAGTCATTGATAAAAGATTTTAATAAAACAAGACTGAAATTTGTTTTTAAATCTGTGAGTTGTAACACCCATAAATTGCTCATGTGTAATTATGTAATTGTCCCACTTGCATTTTCATCTTATTTCCAATAATATCATAGAATTTCTTATTGAGTGCTTTGGTGAACTTAACAAAGGCAGCATGCTGGGGTGAAATGAGATATGGAATCAGTAGATTTGCACTACAGAATTTACTATCAGAATGACTTTTAATACAATATCAACTTTTCCATAAATGTTACATTTCCAGCCTACAAATGGTAATTGAGTCTGAACCAGGCTGTGACTTGCTGTAGTGAATAAAAATGAGTAGAAGGGGCTCTGGGCTAGATATGATCTTGGTCTTCAGAAGACCTGGGAGCTGCTATTTCACAGAGTATCCTGGTTTTCCAGTTCTAACCATGCATTTCTGTTTAGCCTCCAAGTCTGGGGTGTAAACCCTTTTGATCAGACCAACAAATCTTTTAAACAGTTCTATACCAGTCTTTATGGGAAGCTCTCCTCACTTTCCCAAAAGATTCTATCTCTGATGTTATATATCAAGTCTGGAATATAAAACCCTGTTCCCTGAAGCCTACAAACAATTAGCCACATGTTCCCTCTAATCCTTTCCAGAAAAAAGGAAACTCTATCTATATCTCTAGTCTTCTGCTTTATGAGAATAATAACTTTGAAAAATGAGTAAATCCCTCTTCCTTCACCCCAACTCAATGAGGGAAATCAAACATATCTATTAATTTCTCTCTTCCTGAGTCAAATCTAAATCCTCATGATGTCTTGTGCATGTGCTGCAGGAAACCTCCCCATCATTCATGTCAAACCACCTTAATCTTCTCACCATGCTCCTCAGATGGTGTTAAACCCTCCTCTCAAAAGCACAGGGGCAGGGAGATGGTTAAAAAAAGATGGAATTACTCTCTCTAGGCACATTTTCCAAATGGCAGCTTTACAAAAAAATATTGAAAGTGTTTTCTGGGCAAAAGAATTGCTAAGAATGTGACAAAATATTCAAAGAAGCCTTCTGAAAGAAACACCTATTTATTTCTGAAAGCACTGTTACTACTCAAATACACAGAGAAGTCAGAGATGTTTCCTTCTCCTTGTAACATTTCCTGTTGGTCAGAGCTGTCTCCTCCTCCTTGTAAACTTTCCTGTTGGTCCACATTCATGCCATGCACTCCCACCCTCATCTAAGAGCCACCTTTGCTTCCTCCTGCTGTTTGGGATTTTTACATTGTTTTGTGGAGTGGAGATTTTTTTTTACTAGACTATGCTCATCCAATTATGCTTTTCTCTCTAGACCTTGGGCTTTCTAAGAACTGTACCTCTACACAAACTTCCTATCTTGAGAAAAGAACGTTGTGCAATTTGTACGGTTTCCAAGATGTGCAGATTCTGTTCTTTGGACTTTATTTCTTTTCTGTCTCTTCCTCATAAACAACATCTCTCTTTAAGCTAACTGTGACTACCTAAACCTCCAAGGGAGTTCTTCTCCAACTCCAATCCCCTAGAAATTGTAGAGCTGAAAGGGAACCTAGAAATCATCCAAGCTTTCTCAGTTTGGAGAAACTGAAGAGTAGGAAGGTTAGATGAATTGCCAAGTGTAACCTAGAGAGTTAGCAGAAATTGGATGAGAGCCCAGGTGTGATGTTGACTCAGGGCTCATTATTTAACTATTAAATAATGCTTTATGAGTTACTTTATCAAAACGCTCTATAAACATTCTATTTTATAATTCACAGACTCTAAAGGAGTGATCATAAAATCTCATCTTAGAGTGGCTCTAACTTCCTGGCCACAACACAATGACAAATAACAAAATAATCTTTTGAACAGAAATTGCTCACAGTCTATTTTTCAACCTAGAGAAAAATTGCAGTAACTATACACGTCCTCCTAAACCACCAAAGAGAAAGTTCATGGGCCTGTACCTGCTCAGCAGATCTTTTTGAACACTCTTGGGAGGAGTATTCTTGGTGGACCTGCTTACAGTCATTGCCTTTCTCTCCATTCATCTCTGTTCATTTTTGAGGAGTGTCAGTAATTACTAGAAATTCATATCTACCTGGTAGGACTTTTAGCCTCATTCAGTAAATATCACAACTTTTGAATCAAATGTCCAAATAACCTACTCTTTCCTTTTACAGTTGGCAACTTGCTGCAAGTCTCTGAATTAAGTTTGGGAGACATCCATTGTTTCTCAGTGGGCATTGTATCCCTTGTCTTCCCTTTTACTATCTGTCATGGATTTGGCCTTCCAGGGAAATTTGTATGATATTCATGTACTATAGGGTCAGGGGGCAGTGGTTTTCAGATGTTTCCTTATTCATGGCAAACATGTTATTCATTCACTCAGCACATAGCTATTGAATATATATGCCATGGCCTGTGGAAAATGCTGGAGCAAACAAAATACTGAGCAAGCCTGACAATGCTCCAGACTTTCTACAGCTTTCAATATCTCACAGAGATAAGCAGTTTAGAATTTCATAATTATATAATGGGAGAAATAAAAAGTACTAAGATGGCTCAGAAGGTAAAGGATCTGCCTGGGATTCAGGAATCCTGGGTTCTCTCCCTGGGTGGGGAAGATCTCCTGGAGAAGGGAATAGCAACTCACTCCAGTACTCTGGCCTGGAGAATTCCAAGGACAGAGGGACTTGGAGGCTTATAGTCCATGGGGTTGCAAAGAGTCAGACATGACTGAGGGACTAACACTTTCAGTTTTCAGTAGGAGATAGAGTGGTGGCAATTTATCAGGTTCCAGAATGCAATGGGCATGAATTTAGGCAAACTCCAGGAGATGGTGAGGGACAGGGAGGCCTGGTGTTCTCAGTTCATGGAGTGGTGAGGAGTCAGACACACCTGGGTGGCTGAACAGCAACAACAACAACAAAAGTCTACCTATGAGGTGTGACTTCTAAGCTGAGACTTATGATGCAGCTAGCCAACAGATCAGCTATATAATTTGTGAGACCCAGGTTAAAATGAAAATTGTGGATCCCCCTTATTCACAAATCATTGTGGATTTCAAGAAAGCAACAGCAGAGCATGAAACCAATTTTGTGGTCCTGTGTGACTCATGAAACTGGCCCTACTAGCCAGAAAAGAGCAGGGTTAGAAAGACTATCTGGAGGTTAGCACCTCCCCAGTCATATGTGAAAGCCTGGTGGTCAGAGAGAGGATAGTGTATGTGAAGAACAATGCCTGGATGGTTGTAGAAAGAGTTTTATAGGTGAGGCAATGTAAGTACCTTGATGTCTTCCCTCTACCAATCTCAGTAAATGCCTAGTTCACTGTGTCCCAGGCACTGTTCTAAGAGTTTCCTGTGAACTGAATCATTAATGTCCCAATAACCCCATAGGACAGACTATCGCATTGCCTCTATTTTACAGATGAAAACCCCAAGGTAGAGAAGTTGAGTTACATTGGCAAGTTCATGTTATAGTACTATGGGAGTGGTCTATTATCTTCCAACCAAGATAATACAGTAACCAGTCAAGATGTATTCAGTTAATATACTTCCTTCCTGCAGTCACATCTCATGTAAAGTGTATAAATCTACTCTCAGTTCGTATAATCTGCAAATTTCCCCTTTACCTACATGAACACTTCTTCATAAACTCTTTGAATGTTTTTTATTCTATTGATTAATCTCCTCTACATTATGATTCCTCTCTCATGGGACTTGTCTTTCTTTCTTTCTTCCTTTTTTTTTTTTTTAAATTTGTTTTTTTATTCCTTGCCCCCTTGTCTCCTCCCTGGCTTATTCTGGAAGCTGCCATCTTTCCTTTGCTGTCTTTTTACTTTGTACTCTGCTTCCCCCCCACATTTTCTGGAAGTGGTGGCCATACATATGGCCTCCTCCTGCTCTACTCAAGGTAACTCTATCTCAGCCATTTTTCCCAGGTCCAAGCTTGAGTTCCTTCCCTCCAGACCAAAGGGAAAACCCATAGGAAAGAGTTGGTGGGTGTATACTCTCCCCTTGTAGCTTGCTCCCTTGGGATTCTGACCTGGCACAGTAGCCACTCATTGTTCTGTAGAAACTTATCTAGTTTTATCTGGTCTCTATCCAAGAAAGAGTCCTCCTTTTTCTGCAATCCTGCCTGGGATTAAAGCAGTGGTGGTAAGTGCCTCCTTCTTTTCTGGAGTTTGCTTCATTTCAATTTCTTTGTGTTCTCTGATCTCTGTTAAGTTTAAAAAACTATGATTTGTCACTTCTCTGGATTGTTTCAGTTCTTAGGGTGGAAGTAATGGGCTCTTGCATCTTTCTGCTGTGAACCAGCAGAGGAAAGCCACACATGTATATCCTAAAGAAGTGTTTCAAAGTGTCTAGAGGTACCTCATTTAGGGGAAAAAAATGATTTTGGGGTTTTGACCTAGATTTGCATTTTATCTATACCATTTGGAAGCTACACAGTCAATGGATTAATCTTTGTGAATTTTACTTTCTTTTTATGTGAAAAGATTGTAATATCATTTATGTGATAGCCTTGTTATAACAATTAAATTAGGATATTTCACATGTGATAGAGCTTCAAATAACTTTAATCTATTTAGGCTGCTATAAAAATGTCATAGCCTAGGTAACTTAAACAGTACACACTTAGTTATCATTGTTCTGAAGACTGGGAATTCCAAGATCAAGGTGCCAAACTATATGGTTCTCTGTAAGGGTTCTCTTTCTGCCTTGCAGACAGTGGTCTTCTTGCTGTGTCTTCATATTTGGGCTCTCCGTCAGGAAGAGAGCTGAATTACTTTTGAATTGCAGTGTAGAAGAAGACTCTTGAGAGTCCCTTGGACAGTCAGGAGTTCAAACGGGTCAATCCTAAAGGAAATCAACCCTGAATATTCATTGGAAGGACTGATGCTGAAGCTCCATTTGGCTCCCTGATGCAAAGAGCCAACTCATTGGAAAAGATCCTGATGCTGGGAAAAATTGAGGGCAGGTAGAGAAGGGCCAACAGAGTATGAGATAGTTGGATGGCATCATCAACTCAATGGACTTGAGTTTGAGAAAACTCCAGGAGATAGAGAAGGACAGGGAAGCCTGGTGTGCCTCAGCCCATGGGGTCACAAAGAGTTGAACATGACTTAGTGGCTGAACAACAACAGGCAGAGAGACAGAAAGACAGAAAGAGACAGAGACATAGACATTGTTCTTTATGACCTAGTCTCTGAAGTCATAAAGCATTTCACCCCACACTATCAAACAAGGCACTTAAAAAGATCTACCTTGTTTCATCAGGAAGCAACATAGATCTTACACTTTGATGAAGGAGGGACTGTGTCCCATCCTAAGAAGAGGCAGTAGGATGAAACACATATTTGTGAGGCCATCTTTGGAAGTATAACTGCAAACACCTGTGGAAGAAATACTGTGTCCCACAAAATAACCTGGCTGTCAAATGATCTAGTTCATCTTTGTTACTTTAAAAAACATTCATGCATGGTTTCCTTGATCTGAACACTCAACCATTACCTCCTAGATTTTATTCTTAATAGGTAGAGAATGACTTTTTTTTTTTCTTTCTAGCCACCTCAGGACTTGGAGGGGAATCAAACAGGAAGTGCAGAAGCTAGTTCATTATGTGCTGCTAATAGGCCACCTCCCACCATCTCTGTTCTTATACGTAAGCAATTTACATAGAATCAAGAACATTGCTTGAATTTTACCTTGGGTCATTGAATTTATTCCATTTCTTTAGATCCTGAAGTTCTGTTCACTCTTATTCTTATGCCTAAAAATGATTCTACCATAACTCAATATGAGAAATATTTTTTAAAGTCTTTTATGAAAACATTAATGAAACAAAGGTCAAAGCTCTCATTTGACACAAAGCCTTTGATGAGACCAAGTTAATCTTTTCATTGATCAAACAGGAAAACATTAAACTATCAGTCAGCAATCTACCTAATTTTCTTTAAAAATAACTCATGTTTCTTAACCTTAACCAGGGTATAATGAAAAAACATTTTAAATACTTTTCTGTCATCTCTGTACCTTGTGTCCATTGTTTTACTAACATCACTATCACTAAACCAAGAAAACATTTTAATTTTTTTATTAAGGTTATGATGAGTCTGATGAAAAACACTTAGTTACACTTTTCAGCAAACAGACAACAGACTACTTAAAAAATTGTTTTCACTAGCTTTTCACTTGACTAACTTCATCATTTGTGTAATCACTGCTTTTGCCTATATGTGTAAGAAAAATGGTGTTGGTCAAAAATAAGCTTCTAGAACATATTCCAACCTCAAACATTGATCAAAGATGACCAAACAAGATCTGAAAATTCCACTTTAGTTCATTATTGAAATTTATGTACAGAACTAGACTAGAATTAAATTTTTTTTAATTTTATTTTATTTTTAAACTTTACATAACTGTATTAGTTTTGCCAAATGTCAAAATGAATCCGCCACCGGTATACATGTGTTCACCATCCTGAACCCTCCTCCCTCCTCCCTCCCCATTCCATCCTTCTGGGTCGTCCCAGTGCACCAGCCCCAAGCATCCAGTATCGTGCATCGAACCTGGACTGGCAACTCGTTTCATACATGATATTTTACATGTTTCAATGCCATTCTCCCTTAAATAGCCATATTTTCTAGGTTTATTCACCAATTTCCATTTCATTGATTCTACAAATATTTATGATTTTCCCTCACTAATAAATGGACTCCTGACCATCTTAGCAGCCAAACTGGAATGAGGAAGCCATGGGCTAGAGAAATTGCAGGGTTTTTGTTTTGTTTTTTAAATCTACCTTTGGCACACTGCTGATGTCTATGCATGTGTTTAATGAATTTAGTTGCCAACTTTAAGATTTGAGAAAATTTAATCCACAAGAGGAAAAGGTTTACAGTTGGCTGGAACAGAGCCAATTGAATTATGAGATATTCCAAACATCTACTTACCTCTTAAAGAAGCCAAGATTCAGAGAAGTCAAGAAACTTATGTGTGGTTAAAGAAGGAAAAAAGCTTTCATATTCCAACCCAGATCTTTGACCTCAACTCTTGGGTGCTTTCCAATAGATCCTGCAGATCCTGCAATCATAGTTTAGACATGATGCTACTAAGGTTTTCAGGAAATCTGTAATTTTCCCTACATAACATAGATACTAAGTAACAAAGTCAGAAGAAACTACACAGAAAAGTGCTTTTTCTACTAAAATTCAAATCCCCATCATTTCCAAGTGTACTTCTTCAATAGTTAAGTGTCCAGTCGTCCTGTTTAATGAGCTGTGGTTCAGCCAACTCTGTCCTCCTGATGGATATTAATTCTATATCCAACTGCCATCTCTCAGCTCCTCCTTCCAGTTCTGATGTTCTCTGGTGCTTATTTAATTCCATAATTATTTTCATCTCATGCCAGAATCATGTCCCAAGAGAAAAAGATACTTCCTAATTAACCTCCTCTATACTGTTAAAAATGGAGTCAGTAAAGATCAAGAGGTTCCTATTAATATTTGCATCCATCCACTATTTCTCAAATAATTTAATCTACAGTACATGAGAAAGCGTTCCAGAAATCAGAGGAATGGTGATGAACAGACAGAACAGCATTTCTGCTTTAAAGGGGCTAATTTTATAGTGGGGGAAGGGTGAGGATAGGCTTCCTGGGTGGCGCTCATAGAAAAGAACCTACCTGCCAATGCAGAATATGCAAGAGATGTGGGTTTAATCCCTGGGTTGGGCAGATCCCCTGGAGAAAGGGATGGCAACCCACTCCAGTATTCTTGCCTGGAGAATCCCATGGACAGAGGAGTCTGGCACATGACTGAGCGCCTGAGATATAGTACATACTATGGTAAAGATAGAGAAAAAATAGATTTCAAAAGAAAATATGTTCTTAAGTCAGGATGAAGGGCGAGAACATAAGGATGAGTGATGGAACTGGGAAGGGGATACATATGGGTGGGCAGAGGAGGACTCATTAATGTGGCACTTTGTGACTGCAGGTCTGAATATAAAAGAAATTGCTATCTGTGGATGCCAACCAGCCACCTGGCTTCTCTTCTTCCATGCCCTGCTAAGAGATCACGCCACAGGAGCCCAACCCGACACCAGGGGATACACCTTAGTTTAAGCAAAACCTGAGAATTTAGGCATTCTGACACACCACACTTAGCTTTAGAGAAGGAGATACAAATTTCCTGAGGGCTTTTTCAGAAAATCTTCATTACTGGAAAATGAAATGTGTGGGTGTATGTTCAGACACTTGACTGAGGTATGAGGCCATGACTAAAGAAACAATATAAAAGGTTTTTGAAAGAAAAAAAATATGTTCTTTCCATATATCTGCAGAAGCTCCATTCACCTGTGACCACTAGAGGGGTTGTTTACATGCTGGATGGAGCAGTGGATGGAGAGAAAACACCAGCCACCTGATGCCATCATTCAGCCCTGAATCAATCTGAGAAGAGTCTTTCAAGTTTTGGCTATCCAGAAGAAGAAACAGCCTTCTAACTCTTGCCCAGAACTCTGTGGTCTGAAACACTCTACCTGAGGCAGAGTGATGCACTCATGTGTGAATGCGTGTTTGTACCTTTTTATGAGAATGTGGAGAGCAGTGCTGCTCATGGGGGCCATTACTCCATTATATATTGAGTAGAAACATTTCTTGGGATAGACAGACCACATAATATGAGAAAGAGCCAGAATTAGAGGAATATTAAAGAATATTTAAATGATGCACAGTGACTGAAGCTACATGACTAAGGAAAACATTAGTAGATGAGGACAGCTAAAATGATATGATCTGGTTTATAGTTTCTTATGTAAGAAACTGCCATGAATCTGGACAATCTCCTTGGATTAAATAGGGAGTCTATCCTCAATTAATGGTTACTGGCAACTCTTCAGCAATTAATTTCCATAAATTTCATGGGACTATATTACATTCATAATTCTATTTTTTAAATGCGTGCATTTTAAAATAGCTAATTTTAAGGTATGTGCTAGAGCAACACCAGTAACTCTTAATTCCATTCCTATAAAATCTCTAAAGTCACTAATTAGTGACATAGATCAGGACAATCATTTCTTTTCACAAAAGCTAAGGCCTTTTTCCAAATCAAGACCATCTTTTCCTCAGGATCTGAGAACATTTCCCCACCTCCTCCTTCTGTCTCAAGAGCTGTGCCATCCTTCTCATGATTACTAATGATAGTCAACACCTGAAAAATAGGGGTATTTGTGCCATCTACTGGATTTTTTAGAAAAATGCATTTTCAAATACCCAGATGCTGTGTTTAAAAATTTCCAAAATGTAGGTTATTTTGATTTGTATTCACAGTACTGAGACATCCTTCAAGTTCTCTGAAAATCTGAGGAAGGCCCACTGCTATTAAATTTTGGATGCAGAGCTGAGCTTTCTCTCTGTGGCAGTGGAACTAGATATTATGGGATGGCAGAGACCCATCATGTCATTTGTAGAAGTAGGGATATATCTAAGTTAGTTCAGGTGTTATTTAGTTCTTGTCCATGTTAAAACAGTTACCCATGAGGTCATGTATCTTTTAACTTACATCAATTTTTCCTATGAAGAGATCACCATATTTACTATTTTAACAAAATGTTACTTCCTCTGTTTGTAAGTCAGCTCATCATATACATAATATTTATGGCTGTATAAAGCATTAATTACATCCTTGCAGTTTGTGGATTTCCGGTTTAATAGCTCTCTTTAAAAAAAAAACAAAACTCCTTTCCACTAATTCAGAAATAACAAAGATGATTATTTTTTTTCCGGGTCTTTATTCATGAAGTTTAGTAACAAGACATTTAGACCAGGTAGTCTAGACCTTGTGAACTTTTATTTTATATATATATGTGTGTGTGTATGTGTGTGTGTGTGTCTGTGTGTATGTGTGTATATATGTGTGTGTAGCCTTTATTTTAAAAATATGTATACACACAAACATATATGTCTTTGCTATATGAAAGACACTGCTAAAAATAGAAAAGTAACACATTGAGGTTTTCAGATCACCTTTATCACAAAGTACTTGTATGCAGAATAAAGAACAGCAAAATTCAAGAATAAGAGACCAAACAATGGAAACAAAAAGAGTAAATAAACTATCTAACGTCAAAGAGGGCTTAGTGATGGCAAAAACCATATGGAAGATGCTCATAAAAATTAGTCATTGAGTAGATGCAAGTGAAAACCACAGTGATATTCTAATACACACATAGTAGAATGTAATTAAGAAATGCTGGAAATAACAAAATGATGGTGAGGGCATGGGCCACCTATACTCCTGCTAATATACTAATTCTGTGAATGCAATTTTTCCATTTTGCGGAAAATTGTATGGTAATTTATCACATAGTTAAACATACATTTTCGTATGACCTAGCAATTCCAATTAATGACATTTTCCCAAGAGAAATGAAAGCTGAAGTTTCCTCAAAAACTACATGTACATGTTTGAGTGAGTGTTAGTCGCTCAGTCATGTACTATTCTTTAAGACCCCATAGACTCTAGCTTGTCAGGCTCCTCTGTCCATGGAATTCTCCAGGCAGGAATACTGGAGGGGGTTGTCATTTCCTTCTCCCTGGGATCTTCCCCACCCAGGAATCAAATCTGAGGGCTTCTGCAAAGCAGGCAGATACCTTACCATCTGGGGCTTCCCTTGTGGCTTAGGTGGTAAAGAATCCACCTGCAAAGTGGGAGACCTGGGTTTGATCCCTGGGTTGAGAAGATCTCCTGGAAAAGGGAAAGGCTACCTACTCCAGTATTCTGGCCTGGAGAATTCCATGGACTGTATAGTCCATGTGGTTACAAGGAGTCAGACATGATTGAGAGACTCACTTTCACTAGGTTTCACTTTCATCTTACCATCTGAGCCACCAGATATAGATGTTTATAGCAGTATTATTCATAATCCAGGAAACGTGAATACAATCCATATGGTTTTCATGCTGTATATAAATAAATTTAATACATCCATACAATGAAATATTACTCAGACATGAAAAGGAATGAATTATTAATTCATCAAATAATTAATCTAAATTTATTTTGCTGTGTGAAAAAAGCAGACTCAAGAGCTATATATTGTCAATTCTATTTATATAATCTTTTTTAAAAGGCAAGTCTAGGTAGATATATTCCTAAGTATTTTATTCTTTCCGTTGCAATGGTGAATGGAATTGTTTCCTTAATTTCTCTTTCTGTTTTCTCATTATTAGTGTATAGGAATGCAAGGGATTTCTGTGTGTTGATTTTATATCCTGCAACTTTACTATAGTCATTGATTAGTTCTAGTAGTTTTCTGGTGGAGTCCTTAGGGTTTTCTATGTAGAGGATCATGTCATCTGCAAATAGTGAGAGCTTTACTTCTTCTTTTCCAATTTGGATTCCTTTTATTTCTTTTTCTGCTCTGATTGCTGATGCCAAAACTTCCAAAACTATGTTGAATAGTAATGGTGAAAGTGGGCACCCTTGTCTTGTTCCTGACTTTAGAGGAAATGCTTTCAATTTTTCACCATTGAGGATAATGTTTGCTGTGGGTTTGTCATATATAGCTTTTATTATGTTGAGGTCTGTTCCTTCTATTCCTGCTTTCTGGAGAGTTTTGATCATAAATGGATGTTGAATTTTGTCAAAGGCTTTCTCTGCATCTATTGAGATAATCATATGGTTTTTATTTTTCAATTTGTTAATGTGGTGTATTACGTTGATTGATTTGCGGATATTGAAGAATCCTTGCATCCCTGGGATAAACCCACTTGGTCATGGTGTATGATCTTTTTAATGTGTTGTTGGATTCTGATTGCTAGAATTTTGTTAAGGATTTTTGCATCTATGTTCATCAGTGATATTGGCCTGTAGTTTTCTTTTTTTGTGGGATCTTTGTCAGGTTTTGGTATTAGGGTGATGGTGGCCTCATAGAATGAGTTTGGAAGTTTACCATCCTCTGCAATTTTCTGGAAGAGTTTGAGCAGGATAGGTGTTAGCTCTTCTCTAAATTTTTGGTAGAATTCAGCTGTGAAGCCATCTGGAAATACAAAAAACCTCGAATAGCCAAAGCAATCTTGAGAAAGAAGAATGGAACTGGAGGAATCAACCTACCTGACTTCAGGCTCTACTACAAAGCCACAGTTATCAAGACAGTATGGTACTGGCACAATGACAGAAATACAGATCAATGGAACAAAATAGAAAGCCCAGAGATAAATCCACGCACATATGGACACCTTATCTTTGACAAAGGAGGCAAGAATATACAATGGATTAAAGACAATCTCTTTAACAAGTGGCGCTGGGAAATCTGGTCAACCACTTGTAAAAGAATGAAACTAGAACACTTTCTAACACCATACACAAAAATAAACTCAAAATGGATTAAAGCTCTAAACATAAGACCAGAAACTATAAAACTCCTAGAGGAGAGCATAGGCAAAACACTCTCTGACATACATCACAACAGGATCCTCTATGACCCACCTCCCAGAATATTGGAAATAAAAGCAAAAATAAACAAATGGGACCTAATTAACCTTAAAAGCTTCTGCACATCAAAGGAAACTATTAGCAAGGTGAAAAGACAGCCTTCAGAATGGGAGAAGATAATAGCAAATGAAGCAACTGACAAACAACTAATCTCGAGAATATACAAGCAACTCCTACAGCTCAACTCCAGAAAAATAAATGACCCAATCAAAAAATGGGCCAAAGAACTAAATAGACATTTCTCCAAAGAAGACATACAGATGGCTAACAAACACATGAAAAGATGCTCAACATCACTCATTATCAGAGAATTGCAAATCAAAACCACTGTGAGGTACCATTTCACACTAGTCAGAATGGCTGTGATCCAAAAGTCTACAAGCAATAAATGCTGGAAAGGGTGTGGAGAAAAGGGAACCCTCTTCCACTGTTGGTGGGAATGCAAACTAGTACAGCCACTATGGAGAACAGTGTGGAGATTCCTTAAAAAACTGGAAATAGAACTGCTTTATGATCCAGCAATCCCACTGCTGGGCATACACACTGAGGAAACCAGAAGGGATAGAGACACGTGTACCCCAATGTTCATCGCAGCACTGTTTATAATAGCCAGGACATGGAAGCAACCTAGATGTCCATCAGCAGATGAATGGATAAGAAAGCTGTGGTACATATACACAATGGAGTATTACTCAGCCATTGAAAAGAATACATTTGAATCAGTTCTAATGAGGTGGATGAAACTGGAGCCTATTATACAGAGTGAAGTAAGCCAGAAAGAAAAACACCAATACAGTATACTAACGCATATATATGGAATTTAGAAAGATGGTAACAATAACCCTGTGTACGAGACAGCAAAGAGACACTGATGTATAGAACAGTCTTATGGACTCTGTGGGAGAGGGAGAGGGTGGGAAGATTTGGGAGAATGGCATTGAAACATGTATAATATGTATGAAACGAGTTGCCAGTCCAGGTTCGATGCACGATACTGGATGCTTGGGGCTGGTGCACTGGGACGACCCAGAGGGATGGTATGGGGAGGGAGGAGGGAGGAGTGTTCAGGATGGGGAACACATGTATACCTGTGGTGGATTCATTTTGATATGTGGCAAAACTAATACAATTATGTAAAGTTTAAAAATAAAATAAAATTTAAAAAAATAAAAAAAAGGCAAGTCTATGGGAACTGCAAAAAGATCAGTGCTTGCCAAGGGTGGAGGGAGGGCTTGACTTAATATGAGGGGCAGAAGATAATACTTGGGGTAGTGGAATTTTTATGTGGTAAAAATATGTTGAGTAAGATTCTATATATGTCAAAAGTAACTGAATTCCACAAAGAGTGAATTTTACTACACATAAGTTCTAAAAAAATCAACCATAATATGGTAAGAATGCAAAGTGAATAGATGACATACTATTAAAAGCATACTGAAGGTGGAGAAGAAGATAAGTAACCTAAGTAACTTTGGAAACTAGAATTTTGATGAGATTATAAAAGACTGGAAAAAATAAAAAGTACTGTATGTAAAATGTATATTTGAGTTAGTAAATTCATTTTTTTTCCAGGAGTATGGGTATAGGATTTCAAAAAATATATTTTGCACATACTAGGATCAAACAAGTACATAAATATAATCTATTTAATGAGAACCAGGTTTCTTACTGTTAGATAGGACAGAAATTAGGGAGAGAAAGAAGGGTAGACTTAGTCCTTTGAAGGAATGGAATAAGAGGTATCATTAAAAGCCTATGTTAAGAATCGTAGAATAATACAAAGATGGATCGATGATAGATAAACAGATAGGTTGATATAGATGAATGGTTAGATAGAGAAATAAATAGATAATGTCTGTGTGTGCACCAGTTGGTATAGATACCTACATGTACTTGCTGTTTGTGCTGAAGTCTAGATTCAGTGACATCTAGCTGCAATGAGCATACCTGGAGCCTAGTATTACTCTCTAGCTAAAGAAGCCAGAACTGCTTCAAGAAATGGTTGATTCCTTGATTCCAGGCCTGGTGCAGAGTAAATATAGGATGAACCTGGAAAAAAATGTAGTGCTGGAAAATCAAGAATACTCAAAATAATAAAATATTAACTATGTGAAGTGATGGATTTGATAATTACCTTCACCTTCATAATCATCCCACACTATGTATGTACATCAAATCATTATGTTATATACTTAAAATATACAATTATATTTGCCAATTATCACCCATAAAGTAATTTTTAAAAAATTAAAGAAGATGGGGAAACATGGAAAGGGCATAGGAGCCAACCTATAAAAGCTTCTAATAACCAAAGCTGGAATGACATAAGCTACAAAATAAAATAATATAGGATAAAATCCACAGAGTAAAGTAAGCATTTATAAGTTCATATTAATGAAAGTAAATGTTTAGTTTAAATAATGAAATGAGGGAGAAAGGACATTTCTCCCTCATGTAATAACTTTAGCTAAGAAATGTGGAAAAAAATAAAGCAAATGAAAACAAAATCACCAATAACATAACATAGAATTATAGTAGTCAAGATCTACAAATGGATGCTAACTAAAACCAATAAGTAAGATGGTGAAAAAGGTAAGTTACTGATTAATTACAAAAAACAGTAACCACCAGGGGAGAAACCCAGCAGACCCCACATTAACTAAGTGATCATGGTCACAACCATCAATATCAACATCACCAACTCCTGGAGTGTTGTACTCAGATGGAGGAATCATTTCTGTGGTATTCTTGCCCCAAATGCATAATCACAGTCTAAACTTGAGAATAAAAGACCAACCGAAATTGCAGGGCATTACCATGTGGCACAGTGGTACCGAATCTGCCTGCCAGTGCTGGAGATTCAGGTTCCATCCCTGGGTGGGAAAGATCCCCTGGTGGGGGATCACACTCCAGTGGGGGGCAACACACTCCAGTGTTCTTGCCTGGAAAATCCCATGGACAGGGGCATTTGGTGGGCTACAGTCCCATGGGTAGCAAAGAGTCGGCCACCACTGAGCAACAGGCATCATGCATCTACCAAAGTACCGTACTAGAACTTTTCAAGAGTTTCAAGGTCATGAAAAAGAAGAGACAGGGGACTTTCATAAACTGGAGGAGCCTGAGCAGAGATACAACTAAATGCAATGTATGATCCTGGAACAGAAAAAAAAAAATGGAAATACTGTGAAATCCAAATAAGACTTCAGTTTATTATATTATATCCATATTGATAACTTAGTATAATATTATTAGATCATGCAGGATACTGATATTAGCAGAAGCTGAGTAAAAGTAAATATGGAAATTTACTGTACTGGTTTTATAATTTTTCTGTAAATCTAAATTATTTCAAAATAAAACTTAGAAGTACTGTAAGCTGTTTTTTTAAGGGTAGGTATCTTAATATTTATCTATCAAGGTTTGCATGTGTGTATGTGTGTTTATTTCATATTTAGAGGAGTACATGTTTTTGAACATTTCACCTAAATTTTTATATTGCAATATTTGGTTTTATTTTTATTTTAAATATTTATATGTATGCTGCTGCTGGTAAGTCACTTCAGTCATGTCTGACTCTGTGACCTCATAGACGGCAGCCCACCAGGCTCCTCCATCCCTGGGATTCTCCAGGCAAGAATACTGGAGTGGGTTGCCATTTCCTTCTCCAATGCATGCATGCATGCTAAGTCACTTCAGTCATGTCTGACTCTGTGCAGCCCTATGGACAGCAGCCCATTAGGCTCCTCCGTCCACAGGATTCTCTAGGCAAAAATACTGGAGTATTTATATGTATAATTATATTTTATTTCTCATTCAAAATGTTACTTCTTAATTTCTTTTTATTAATATTTTTCTTTATTGTTTTCAAAGGTCAGTTTAACATATCAGCTTCTTGGAACCAACTTTTCATTTTGCTGGTTGAATTGCTTTTGTTTCCAAACTCCTTAATAAATTTTACTTCTTGGTTGGTTGTGCGATATATCACTACCTTTCTTCTTCTCTTCTTTCTATCCTCTAAAATTTGTCAACCTAACTTTAAGAGTAAATCAAGGCAAACTCAAATGACCAGAAACTGAGTTTATTTGGGAACAGCAGAAGACTTGCAATTTGGAAAATGCCCAGGATAGCCAGCAAGAGGCAAGTCAAGTCGGTTGAGCTTTGGAGATGGGCTGGACTTGAGGACACAGACAGGAAGTGGAAGTCTTGACAGAATCTAAGCCATAACATCCTTGGCTGAGGATGGGGAGGAATTCTTGGGATGTTTCTTGGTCAGGAGATCAGTCTATCTACTGCAATTCAGGTTTTTACTGGTAAACTATCTCACATTTCTTAAATTCTGTTCTTCTAAGAATGCATACATGAGATTCTCCATTTCATATCTTCGGGTTCCATTTTGGATCAAAATCCTTTCACAAATTAAAATGATAAATATTCCTACAAATCTTTTTTGTAATCCTCAGTTTGTGATATAGTGTTTTCATACTGTTCTGTTCTGGATAGTTTAATACTTCCATTTATAGCTAATCTTTATATCAGACATACTTTAGGAGTATGTTTTTGAAATGTCCAAGTATTCTACTTTTTGTTATTATTTTTATAACTTCTGCTTTGATTTCTAATTTATGGTACTATGGTTAGTAAACATGGCTTAAATGTATTATTTTGAGGGATATAATAAGATTTTCTTTTTTACCAATTACATGGGCACTCCTGTGAATATTTCCTTTGTATTTGTTAATACATATATAATGCTTCTAAATGTATTTAGGCTTCCCAGGTGATTCAGTGATAAAGAATCTGCTTGCCAATGAGAAGATGCTAGGGACATGGGTTTGATCCCTGGGTCAGGAAGTCCTCCTGGAGAAGGAAATGGTAACCCATTCCAGTATTCTTGCCTGGAAAATTCCATGGACAGAAGAGTTGGTGGGCTGAAGTCCAAGGGGTCACAAAGAGTTGGACTTAACTGAGCACACATGCATGAAAAATGAAAAAATTACATTCATTATAATTTTGTATTTGCTTTTTCTTCTCTGCTGCTGCTGCTGCTGCTAAGTTGCTTCAGTCGTGTCTGACTCTGTGCAACCCCATAGATGGCAGCCCACCAGGCTCCCCTGTCCCTGGGATTCTCCAGGCAAGAACACTGGAGTGGGTTGCCATGTCCTTCTCCAATGCATGAAAGTGAAAAGTAAAAGTGAAGTCTCTCAGTCGTGTCCAACTCTAGAGACGCCATGGACTGCAGCCTACCAGGCCTCCATCCATGGGATTTTCTAGGCAAAAGTACTGGAGTGGGGTGCCATTACCTTCTCTGTTTTCTTCTCTAAGAGCTATATTTAAAGACATTCCCAATGATTACTAATTCATCAGCTTCTATTTCTAGTTTGATTAGTTCTGACATTCCTTGTTTAAGGTTATGTTTTAGACACATGTTCTATTCTGTGCTTAGTGGTTCAGTCCTGTCTGACTCTTTGTGACCCCATGGACTGTAGCCCGCTAGGCTCTTCTATCCATGGGATTCTCCAGGAAAGGATATCAAAGTAGGTAGCCGTTCCCTTCTTCAGGGGATCTTCCAGACCCAGGGACTGATTCTGCATCTCCTGCATTGCAGGCAGATTCTTTACCATCTAAGCCACCAGGGAAGCCAGGTCTATGATTTTTATGGTTTCATGGTTTTTTGTGTGTTTTTTTTTTTTTTTTTTTTTTTTTTGTTTGTTTGTTTTATCGCTTTCCAGACTTGATTTGACAAAAATTGTCTGGGTATAGAATTTTGGGTATGACTTTTAAAAATATGCTTATTCTCAAGTTTTTGTTTCTGTCATGTTATTATGCTATTGTCTTCTGTACAATGTTGCTGATAAGTCTGATGACAATCTGGTTCTTGTTTTACTCTGGAGAGCTTTAATACTTTTTTCCTCTTTGGAAGCTCCCAGACATTTTCCCCTCCTTTATCTTTATCCTTGAGGATCTGGTATTTGTCAAGGTTCTGATTGTTTTCATCTTTACATTTTTCTTGACCTTCTGTGGATCTTTCTGATCTAAATACTCAAGTAATAGCTGCTCAGAATTCTTGCTGATGATTTTTTAAAAACGCCCACATCTCTCCATCTCTGTTATCTAATTTTGTAATTGGGCAAATGCTAGGACTTCTGAGCATGCTTTCAGTAAGTAAGAAGTTGCTTAGTCGTGTCCAACTCTTTGCGACCCCATGGACTGTAGCCTACCAGGCTCCTTCGTCCATGGGATTTTCCAGGCAAGAATACTGGAGTGAGTTGCCATTTCCTTCTCCAGGGGATCTTTCCTCCCCACGGATCAAACCGGGGTCTCCCGCATTGTAGGCAGACGCTTCACCGTCTGAGCTACCGGGAAAGCTTATTTGATTCTTAATCTTCCTTTTTGTCTTTCCTTCTGTTATCGTTTTTGAAATGTGTTCTAGAAAAATGACTCAGCTTGATCTTCCAACTGATAACTATTTTTATCTTATCCACTTAACCAGACCATCAATTAAGCTTTAAGAAGTATCAGCAAAGCATGTGTGTGTACAACTATTGACATTTAATACCTATGATATTTTTAGTTGGCAACTTTATCTTGTTTATTGAATGTGACATCCTCAATCATCTTTCTGAATATATTAGTTATTCTTAAATTGGTGCCCCATTTTGTTGATTCTATTTTTTTTTTTTTTTTGAGATATAGGTTCTCCTGCTTGTTGGACTTCTTTACCAGTTTTGGCTTTGTCTAAATACCTGATGATTCTGGACTATGCTCTTATATTTGTAGTGACGTCGTCTCTGTCTCTTGTGTATGGTCTGTGGCAATGCTTGGGAGCCACTGTTATTTTTAGCATTCTTACCTGAGGTGTGTTGGTCTGAGAGCATCCCAAGAATGACATACCTCAGGAGCTATTTTTCTGTGTGTGAATGCTCTTGTTTCTGTGGTTTACCACGCATCAGGGATAATATTCTCTTTTTCTGACATGGGTTTCTTTTCCCTTTGCTCCTAATGTGAGCGGAACACTTGAATCTTCCCTTGACCAAGGGCAGAAGCCATCAGTCACATTGTTGCCTGTCCCTTGGGAATTCTTTCGTGCTTCTGTGTCCATCTCCTCTACAGATTGGTACCTTTGTTGCTGTGCTCACTCTTAGTGACTGTACTCAGCTGTCAATTTTTCTCTTCGGTGTGCTCTCTCACAGGCCAAATTTTACTTCTTGTTTGTTCATTGGGCTTTCCATGAACATGGTTATAGAGAAGGGATTAAAAAAAATTACTATTGTTGGCACATATTTTCTAGGAATGAATAAGTTGTGCTGAATATGTTCAACTTACCATCTTTAAGCAAACACTGTAGCTTTTTTGGAGTCAAGTCATATTATATGCTGTTTTTCTGGGTCTTCCCATTTTTGTAGGTCAAAAATAAAATGAATGGGAGCAATTTCATATGGTACTAGACAAAAATTTGTTATTCACACACTACTTATAGAATGGATTTTGTATATGGTAGGAATATCCTGGGGCTTCCCAGGTGGTGCAGTGGTAAAGAATCCTCCTGCCAATGGAGGAGATGCAGTTTCGATCCCTGGGTCAGGAAGATTCCCTGTAGTAGGTAATGGGTACCCACTCCAGTATTCTTGCTTGGAAAAGTCCATGGACTGAGGGGCCTGGCAGGCTACAGTCCATGGGATCGCAAAGAGTCAGACATGACGGAGTAGCTGAGCACTGAAGCTACCTTGCCAAAACAGGAATAAATTGAATGGGGTGGGCATACTGCTTGCATCTGGATGGGGTATCTGACTATGGTAGATTATATGTACTTCAATCCAGGACATCTTCAGAAATATATCTGCTTCAGTTTACCAAACTTCTTGGGGTTATACACATTAGAGGATCTTCTTTTCTTGTAGGAGGGCCTGACTACATTAATTATGCACTAAAGCAGGAAAGTTGCCACTATCTCAACTTGCCAAAATTCTGGGTTGTCCTAACCAAAGATAATTCCTCTGTCACTCCCTATCCAGTTTATTGTCTGGCAGGTACAAGGATCTTAGAGGTTCTTGGTCTCTTCCTTCTATATCCTTGGACTCCAGACTCACCTGTCTTCCCATTTGAGGAGCTCAATTTGGGGAGATTTTCCCAGTACATTTCGCCCTGGAAGAGTCCCACCTTGCACGTATGTACCTGGCACTCCCTTCCTGCATACAGGGAGCTTGAGACAACAGAGTACCTACTTTTCACTGGGTCTTAGCTCACTCACTTCTGCTTTCTGACAAGCTCTTTCCATTTATCTGTATGTAACTGAAGATGTGAAACACTGGGACCTGGGAAGATCACCCTAGGGATGATTATTTCTCACTCAACTCATAATATTCAGAGACTCTGGCCTCAAAACTGGACTCTTAAATAACTGAAAATAATAGTCACATTATTGTGTACAAATTGTAGTCTCGAATAATACATTTCTGATAACATTTTCTTAGAGTTATTGCTAACCTTCCCTTTTATCTCGATTGGCACTTGTTGAACAGTCTAAATAAAATCATTCCAGAAATGGAGAAATGAATTATTTAACAGGGAACTTTAATTTGAAATTTTTAAGTTCCTCATAAAAGTCACTTATTTTTCAGGTTGAAAATGGTTTTGAAATGTAGCACTCTAAACTTACAGTTTTCTTTATCAGAAGTGGATTTTTGGATTATGAAATAACAATAACAATGCTACTTCTAATCCAATGAACATAGATTTAGGAAGAGTGGAAGCCTGAAGCTTATATGGCATTACATGTTTTCCTCAAGGAAAACAATACAAAATAACAGCCATAAAGTTAGATTAAAAATGAGGACACTTATTTACAATGAGAAAAGAAATAAGAATCACAATCTGTCAAAAACCGACAGACAAAAACATCACCAAATCTAGAAAATTATTTCAGTATTTCTATTAGTGAAAATATTATTAGTCAGTATTTTAATTAAAATATTTCAGTATTTTAGGACTCCTCTATATATTTTTTTTCTCCTAATTCTTTGGCTCAATACTCTTTTATTACCTTTCATATGACAATTATCATACATGATAATAATTTAATTTTTATTATTGCTAATTTAGGAAGTTTTCTTTCACTTTCACACCTTTTAGTTAGAAATGTCTTGTATAATTTTAGAGTTGACAATTTGAGAGAACAGCTATTAGGATTTTTTTACATGTGAGCTGTTTTGATGTGGGTGGCAGTGTATGCAATTCTGTACAGGAATTCCAATTAATTCTCTTGTGCAATATTCTCATCAAAAAAGACTTTTTCAAACATGTCTAGCACATTCATTTATGCACCTTGTTTTAAAATATATTTCTAAGACAAGCTAACTTCCATTTTGAAAAGTTTTTTTTTAATGAGAAATGAATCCACCATTATATTTTTCCATTGCTGATGACAGGGAGAATTTTCTGAAGGCTGCCTCTGGCTCCATGTGTTGCAAGTCTTGTCGCTCCCTCACACACCTGGTGCCAGGGGTTGTGGGCACATCTCACCTGCCAGAACATCCTCAGGGCCAGCATTTGCATGCCCCTACACACAGTGAGTTGGCCCAGGGAGTGCAGACATGTCCATGGCAGCCCTTACACACTGGAGCCAAGCAATAAATCTGCTCAGAGTGACTTGAATTATACAAATACTCCCCAGTAAACCTATGACTATGTGTACCCCCAAGTCAGCCTCTCCTTCATTGCATTTCAGTTATATTTAGTCATTCAACAGCAGCGGACAGCAGAGGCAGCGTGAATGTAAGTGGGGGCAGGAGACAGTAGATGGGGTCAAGTTTAGTGAAAAAAAAAAAATGTACCTTTAGAAGCTCACAAAAAGCTCATGGTGGTATCATAGCATACACTGCTGGTCTCTACCTGAGTCTTGAAAGGAGACTCTATAAATAAGGGTTCTGACATGTATGCACTACTGTATTTAAAACAGATAACCAACAAGGACTTACTGTACAACACAGAGAACACTGATCAATATTCTATAATAACTTAAATGAGAAAAGAATTTATAAAAGAATAGATACATGTATGGGGCTTCCCAGGTGGCACTAGTGGTGAAGAACCCACCTGCCAATGCAGGAGACGTAAGAGATGCAGGTTCAATCCCTGGATCGGGAAGATCCCCTGGAGTAGGAAACAGCAACTTACTCCAGTATCCTTGCCTGGAAAAATCCCATGGACAGAGGAGCCTGGTGGGCTACAGTCCATGGAGTCACAAAGAGCCAGACATGACTGAAATGACTTAGCAGCAGCAGCAGATACATGTATATGTATAAATGAATCACTTTGTTGTCCTCCTGAAACTAACACAAATTTGTTAATCAACTATGCTCCAATATGGAATAAAAATAAAAAATAAAGGTTCTGAATCCTGCCAGGCTTAGTGCTTTCATGGCAATGCACTTGAGTTAAAACAAAGTTCTTCTTGTTGTTTATGCACTAAATAGTGTCCCACTCTTTGTGACCCCCATGGACTGCAGCACGCCAGACTTCCTTGTCCTTCACTAGCTCCTGGACTTTTCTCAAACTCATGTCCATTGAGTCGGCGTACTTGAATTTCAAAGTCATATTAAGAACTTTTTTTCTTGTATCTCTGTGTTGTGCCTTCATATTCTCATCCTCATTTATTTTGCCTCTAGAAAGAGTGTTTTGGTAAGAGTTAATCAAACAGAAAGTAAAAACTCAGCCAAAGGGAATGTATTTTCAGTTATTTTTGCAGGCGCTAATTTATATGCCCCGAGCAACTTTCTTCATGTTCTGGAATTCTTATATTACCCTGGCAGCCCCATAACAAGGTAGGTGGGGTGTTGTTACTATTGGCTAGAGCTGTGATAGATTTGGAAAGCTTCCCATGAAGGCTGTGTGGTTAATAGCTTATAGAAAGTTTGAAAGAACACCTGAGTTCTTGTGAAAGCTCACAGGGGTACTCTGAATTAATGTTCTGGTGTGGCATTTATGACTGTTATTGTCAAGATAAGCAAAGAATATTCTCTCTAATGGTGACTCTGTTGCTGTTATAAATGTCCAGCATTATTTCAACTATGGGTTCACTTTCACACGGGTGTGCATGCTAAGTCTTGCCTGACTCTTTGCAAACACATGGACTGTTAGCCTGCCAGGCTCCTCTGTCCATGGGATTCTCTAGGCAAGAATACTGTAGTGTGTTCCCATATCTTCCTCTAGGGGATCTCCCTCACCCAGGAATAGAACCCTCGCCTCTTGCATTGGCAGGCAGATTCTTTACCTCTGTGCCACCTGGGAAACTCTTCAGTTCATATAATTGTACTCTTTTTGACTGCAATTATCACATAGATGTAACCTAACAAAGCATATTCTAGTAGCCTGTTCTAAACTTTCAAATAGCATGGTGGGTGTCTAAATAGCTTGATGTGAAATGATTCCTGATAGCTTGTGGCAACGTGAAATGTCTGAAGAGAATGCAGAAAACATATATATCTAATTTCAGAACTGAAGTTTAGGGTCTTGCTGGTATTATAATGATTTTTTTTTTTTCTGAGTTGCGTGTGATGCTTGCATCTCCCATAAGCCTCTGGAATCTGTTATTCTCTTCTAACAGGACCTACATTTTTGCAAAAGCTGCCTGTTCATGGCTACCAACAAAGAAGTATTTTCTACTTGTGCCATAAAGGGACTTGAGTTATACTCCCAAATGATGAGTGTCTATTTTGCTCAAAGCTCTGTTCTCTATTATGGAAAATTAGATTATCATTCTTAGCTTTCAGAATCTTCTAACTAATGGAAGATACATAATGGCACAAAAGAGGATCTGCTTCCTCAAAAAGTGTTTATTGTGTTCAAAAATAAAAGAAAAGAGAAGGGAAAAAGAAAATACAATTGATAATATTCCACAATAGTAGTTTCCTCTTATTTTTGGCATAGTTTCTCTCTCTCTCTTTCTCTTTCACACACACACACACACACACACACACATACATATACATACATGCATTCACATATACAATCAGGATCAAAAAAACAATGCTCACTAGCATTACTATTACTGGAAGCAGAAGTGGATGCAAAAGGACTGAAGAAAAATCAGAAGCTAAATATCATAATGAAAAGAAATCAAGTTCTTTGATTGCATCTGATTTTACTTTACACCTGAAAGTTCAAAAAGAAAAAAAAAAGTGGGAGAGTACAAGGACAAAAAGATAACATTAGAATCAGTAAGAAAAACCAGCAAAACAAGTGGATGCAGAAAAATATAAATATCAGTTTTACTATTTCTAGAAATACCAAGCCAAAACCACAATGGAATCAGTATTTTTATGCATAATATGGATGCGTGCGTCTTCAGTCACTCAATCCTGCCCAACCCTTTGCGACCCTATGGACTATAGCCCACTAGGCTCCTCTGTCCATGGAATTTTCCAAGCAAGAATACTGAGTGGGTTGCCATCCCCTTCTCCAAGAGATCTTCCTGACCCAGGAATCAAACCCCGGTCTCTTGCATTGCAGGCTGGTTCTTTATCTTCTGAGGCACAGGGTAATATGGATAGAAATATATAAATTAAAATAGGTCTAGCAAGACATGGGTTAAAGCTATATGAAACCTAAAATATATTTGAATAGTTAATGAAATAAATAGGAAACAACTTGCTTGAAGGTAAGGAAATTAATGATTACATTATTAATTCTTCTCAGTTAATCTTTATCTTCCATGTGACTCTAAAGTCTATTTGCCAATATTAAATACTAAATAATCATACAATACTGAGAAAGATTAGTAGTAAAATGTTAGATTAGTAGTAGAAAATATTAAGTGAGAGATTTTTGTTGTTAAACTTCTTTGCCACTAGAAAATAATAAACACACAGGATAGTGGTCATTTCGAAGCTAGGAAGAAATCAACATAGGAGATTTAGTAATATTGTGATGTCTTATCAATGAAACATAGGTTAAATTCCTACCTGCTTCTTAATACAATATAAATATTTAAAATTAATTCATAAAGATATTCATAAAGAAGAAAAAAATGGAAAGCAAGGTGTGTGGAAAACTTTTTTGGCAGAATCTTAAGTCTACAAACAACACACAAACAGACAGAATTTGGTGATTTTAACACCTAAACATTTGTATGTAGCAAAAAATACTATAAGCAAAGTTGAAGTTTATTGGAGCAAAGCTGTGATTTCAAGAGTTTTTCAATAATTAGAGCAATTATTCTCACCCTTCTGTGCCCTTTGGAAATAAAAATAACTTCAAAGAAAAAATATGCAGAAATTATTTGCAAGACATGTAATAAACACAATAAACCCCCCCCCCCACACACAAGCTTTTATTTCTGATTCAAGTTGATTAGAACTATATTGCTGTTAGTGAAAATAGCACTCTGATGTTAAATTCAAATTCTATTCAGTGAGCCTGGGAGTTTCCCTCTATCAATGGTGAAAAAGAGTTGTTTTTAAAAATGTCACACATTACGTCTACTGTTTAATGCTACCGTCTCATCAAGGATGACTTCTTTGAAATTCTACATTTCCAGTGCTATTCCTTTCCACCATCTCTTTAAGTGTTTTGAAACATTGCAAATAAAATGACTAAAATGAAATCTTAGAGAATGAAAAATACTACTTATTCCTAAGCAAGGTACAATATATTCTTAGCTCAAATACTGTTAGGGCACAAAATATCCTATAATTTCAGAAATCACCAAAACAACACAGGCACTGTTGAGAGGGATTTTTGGTCACTGAACCCTTAATATCATAGCCGCGTCTTTCTAGTGGTCAGTACATTCTCTTACTATATCAAAGGATACTAGTAGTAATTGCTGACATTTTGACATTTTCCCCCCAAACTTTGCAATTTTTCTGAAATCTCTGGCCAGGTTACTTCATAATTACCTCTTCAGTGAAATTTCAATTTTGGCAAAAAGTTTTAACCTTCCAAGTCTCTTTACTCCTTCTGAAAGACTCTTAACTCTGAAGTAAACACAACTGTGTCTCTGTTTAATGGAAGTAAAGCCTCCATCCCTACAACATTCCTCACAAAGATAAATGAGCCAATGAGCTGCCAACTCCCAGTCTGTTATTAGTTATACTCCTAATCATTCCTTCCTCACTGTTGATACAGTTTCTACACATCTGGGGCAAGCCAGATTGATACATAGTTGATCTAGAAGCAGGAACACTTATTCCTATAATCAGGAATATGAAACAAAACCTTGTAGATTTACCCTGCAAATTATAGTCATATCACAGTTTCTAGAGTTTATTGAAAAGTTTGAATAGCAATTCTTCTTTCTGGAAGCACATTAAAAACACTTGGTGAAATAAGTTGCATATTGAATCCCAGTCTCCACCCAAAACTAAATGATTCAGAATCTTTAGTACTAGAGTTGATATACAGATTTCATTCATTAAAAGTAAGTTTCTTGTGTAGTCTAATAACAAGAAATTAGGCAGTCATTTCATAGATTGTTTTCTTAATTAAGATAGTTATCTGAGGAATATAAACTATACCTGATCCATACTTTGCATACCTTACTTTTATTCCATCATTCTATCCTCCTTCTTGATAGACACACTGGTATTAACATCATTGCATGCATGTCTGTATCCCCAACAGAAGGGAAGGGCATGATGGAATTAAGAGTTTCCAGCTCCATTTTAGGCAGCTCCAGGTGGTGATAAATTTGCAGGCATATTGTTCTGAAGCCCCCATTTCACATATCCCACATTCAACTTGTAAGAAAGCCACCATCACTTGATGTTACTTACATGGATGGCATTCAATCCTTAAATGACCCCTCTATCGCTCAGCAAGATCCTGTGAAGACTATTAGTGTGAGTGGCAAAGAAGCTGACACTACCTCTATGAAGGGAAATTCTGGCCTTTATGGCCTTTGTAAGTTAGTTTCCAAAAAGCTTACATCTGAGCACCTATTTACAAATTTCAATGTGGATTTTTTACTTTGACTCTAGATTTTCTTATAAAAATCTCTGTGTCCTTTTGAATATGCATCTCAAAATCGGTATACTGAAAGGGAAAAATCAAAACCAAAATACTGTACCTGGCAAGGATCTCATTCAAAATTGATGGAGAAATAAAAAGCTTTTCAGAAAAGCAAAAGTTAAGAGAATTCAGTACCACCAAACCAGCTTTACAACAAATGTTAAAGGGACTTTTATAGCCAAGAAATACAAGAGAAGGAAAAAGATCAAAAAGTCAGCCCCAGACAATTAAGAAAATGGCAATAGGAACATATATATCCATAATTACTTTAAATATAAAAGGATTAAATGCTCCACCCAAAAACAGACTGGCTGAATGGATACATAAACAAGACCCATACGTATTCTGTCTACAAGAAACCCACGTCAGACCTAAAAACACATGTAGACCAAAAGTGAGAGGATTGAAAAATATATTCCATGCAAATGAGAAGTAACCTGTGGCGGATTCATTTTGATATTTGGCAAAACTAATACAATTATGTAAAGTTTAAAAATAAAATAAAATTAAAATAAAAAAAGAAAAAGAAAGAGAGGGCAAATTTTAGAAAAGTAAATCCAAGCAATAAATGCATTTGACAATAAAAAAAAAAAAAGCTGGAGGAGCAATCCTCATAACAGACAAAATAGACCTTAAAATAAAGAAGATAACAAGAGATAAGGAAGGACACTGCATAATGATCAAGGGATTAATTCAAGAGAAAGACATAACAATTGTGAATATCTATGCACCCAACATAGGAGCACCTCAATACATAAGACAAACACTAACAGACATACGAGGAGAAATTGACAAGTAACACATTAACAGTAGATTTTAACACCGAATTGGATTGTGAAGAAGACTTAGCTCTGAAGAATTGATGCTTTTGAACTGTGGTGTTGGAAAAAACTCTTGAGAGTCCCTTGGACTGCAAGGAGATCCAACCAGTCCATTCTGAAGGAGATCAGCCCTGGGATTTCTTTGGAAGGAATGATGCTAACGCTGAAACTCCAATACTTTGGCCACCTCATGCGAAGAGTTGACTCATTGGAAAAGACTCTGATGCTGGAAGGGATTGGGGGCAGGAGGAGAAGGGGATGACAGAGGATGAGATAGCTGGCTGGCATCACTGACTCAATGGACGTGAGTCTGAGTGAACTCCAGGAGTTGGTGATGGACAGGGAGGCCTGGCATGCTGCGATTCATGGGGTTGCAAAGAGTCGGACACAACTGAGCAACTGAACTGAGCTCATTTAAGGCTCCATCCCCTGATACCATCACTCTTGGGAAGGTGTGTGTGTGGGGGGGTTGGTTTAGGATTTCATCACATGAATCTGGGGGAAAGACAACCATTCAGTCCTTAACAGATGCTCTAGGGCATGGATTGGCTTTAGGAATGTTATGCGTGGTGTCACGTGCAGGTCCCCACCTTCAGTTAGTGACAGCTGACTTCAGGTGGTCATATTCCACTACGTAATGTTCAAGGGATCAATCCAAGAGGAAGACATAACAATTGTAAATATCTATGCACGAACATAGTTCAGTTCAGTTCAGTCGCTCAGTCGTGTCCGACTCTTTGTGACCCCATGAATCGCAGCACGCCAGGCCTCCCTGTCCATCACCAACTACTGGAGTTCACCCAGACTAACGTCCATTGAGTCAGTGATGCCAGCCAGCCATCTCATCCTCTGTCGTCCCCTTCTTCTCCTGCCCCCAATCCCTCCCAGCATCAGAGTCTTTTCCAATGAGTCAACTCTTCGCATGAGGTGGCCAAAGTACTGGAGTTTCAGCTTTAGCATCATTCCTTCCAAAGAAATCCCAGGGCTGATCTCCTTCAGAATGGACTGGTTGGATCTTCTTGCAGTCCAAGGGACTCTCAAGAGTCTTCTCCAACACCACAGTTCAAAACCATCAATTCTTCTGCGCTGAGCCTTCTTCACAGTCCAACTCTCACATCCATACATGACCACAGGAAAAATATAGGAGCAACTCAATACATAAGACAAACACTAACAGACATAAAAGGAGAAATTGACAAGTAACACAATAACAGTAGGAGACTTTAACACCGAGTTGAACTGTGAAGAAGGCTGAGTGCTGAAGAATTGATGCTTTTGAACTGTGGTATTGGAGAAGACTCTTGAGAGTCCCTTGGACGGCAAGGAGATCCAACCAGTCCATTCTGAAAGAGATCAGTCCTGGGTGTTCATTGGAGGAACTGATGCTAAAGCTGAAACTCCAGTACTTTGGCCACCTCATGCGAAGAGTTGACTCATTGGAAAAGACCCTGATGCTGTGAAGGATTGGGGGCAGGAGGAGAAGGGGATGACAGAGGATGAGATGGCTGGATGGCATCACCGACTTGATGGACATGAGTTTGAGTAAACTCCGGGAGTTGGTGATGGACAAGGAGGCCTGATATACTGCGATTCATGGGGTTGCAAAGAGTCAGACATGACTGAGCAACTGAACTGAACTGAACACCAATGGATAGATCATTAAAACAGAAAATTAATAAGGAAACACAAGTGTTAAATGATACATTAGATAAGATGGATCTCTTTGATATCTTCAGGACATTCCATCCAAATGCAAAAGAATCCACGTTTTTCTCAAGTGCACATGGAACATTCTCCAGGGTAGACCACATCTTGGGTCATATATCAAACCTCAGTAAATTTAAGAAAATTGAAATCATATCAAGCATCTTCTCTGACCACAACATAATGACACTAGATATCAATTACAAGGAAAAAATAAATTCTAATAAACTCAAACACATGGAGATTAAACAACACATTTCTAAATAGCCAACAGGTTATAGGAGAAATCAAAACGGAAATCAAAATATTTCTAGAAACAAATTACAATGAAAAAAAGACAACTCAAAACCTATGGGATGCAGCAAAAGCAGTTCTAAGAGGGAAGTTTATAGCGATACAATCCTACCTAAAGAAACAAGAAAAACATCAAATATACAACCTAACTTTACACCTAAAACGACTGGAAAAAGAAGAATAAAAAAAATACAAAATTAGAAGGAAAGAAATAATAAAGATCCAAGCAGAGATAAATCAAAAAGAAATGAAAGAAACAGTAGTAAAGGTTAGTAAAACTAAAAACTGGTGATTCGAGAAGATAAACAAAATTGAAAAACCTTTGGCCAGAGTTATCAAGAAAAAAATCAAGAAAAAAAAGAGAGTAGAATCAAATCAATAAAATTAGAATGAAAAAGGAGAGATTACAGCAGACAATGCAGAAATACAAAGGATTATAGGAGACTATTATGAACAAATATATGGCAATAAAATGGATCGACTGGAAGATATGGACAGATTCTTAGAAAAGCTCCATCTTCCAAGACTGAACCAGGAAGAAATAGAAACTATGAACAACCCAATTACAAGCACTTAAATTGAAGCTGTGATAAAAAAAAATCTCCCAAAAAACAAAAGCCCAGGACCAGATGGCTTCACAGAATTCTATCAAACATTTAGAGAAGAGCTAGTGCCTATCCCTCTAAAACACTTTCAAAAAATTGCAGAGGAAGGAACACTTCCAAACTTATTCTGAGTCACCTGTCATCACCCTGATACCAAAACCAGACAAAGACAACACAAAAAGAGAAAACTACAGGCCAATGTCACTGATGAACACAGATGCAAAAATCTTTAATGAAATTTTAGCAAACAGAATTCAGCAACACATCAAAAAACTCATACACCATGATTAAGTTGGATTTCTTCCAGGAAGGCAAGGATTCTTCTATACACACAAATCAATCAATGTAATACACCATATTAACAAATTGAAAGATAAAAACCATATGATAATCTCAATAGATGCAGAAAAAGCCTTTGACAAAATTCAGCACCCATTTATGATTAAAATTCTTCAAAAAATGGGCATATAAGGAACCTACCTTAACATAGTAAAGGCCATATATGCTAGGCCTACAGCAAACATTATTCTCAATGGTGAGAAACTGAAAGCCTTCCCCCTAAGATCAGGAACAAGACAAGGATATTCACTTTCACCACTATTATTCAACATAGTTCTAGAAGTCCTAGCTACAGCAATCAGAGAAGAAAAAGAAATAAAAGAAATCCAGATTGGAAAAAAAAAGATGTAAAGCTCTCACAGTTTGCAGATGACATTATACTGTACATACAAAACCCTTAATATAGTATCAGAAAATTACTAAAGCTAATCAGTGAATTTAGCAAAGTTGCAGGATACAAAATCAATACACAGAAATCACTTGCATTTGTATATACTAACAATGAAAAATCAGAAAGAGAATTTAAGGAATCAATCCCATTCACCATTGCAACAAAAATAATTAAATATCTAGGAATAAGCTTACCTAAGGAGACAAAAGAACTGTACGCAGAAAGTAATAAGACACTGATGAAAGAAATTAAAGACAACATAAACAGATGGAGAGATATTCCATGTTCCTGGGTAGGAAAAATCAATATTGTGAAAATGATTATACTACAAAATTCAATCTACAGATTCAATGTGATTCCTATCAAATTACCAATGGAATTTTTCACAGAACTAGAACAAAAATTTTCACAATTCATATGGAAACACAAAAGACTCTGAATAGCCAATGCAGTCTTGAGAAAGAAGAATGGAGCTGAATGAATCAACCTTCCTGACTTCAGATTATATTACAAAGCTACAGTCATCAAAACAGTATGGTACTGGCACAAAAACAGAAATATAGACCAATAGAACAAGATTAAAAGCCCAGAAATAAACCCATGTACCTATGGGTACCTTATTATTGACAAAGGAGGCAAGAATATACAATGAGGCAAAGATAGCCTCTTCAATAAATGGTTCTGGGAAAACTGGACAGCTACATGTAAAAGAATGAAATCTAAACACTTCCTAACACCATACACAAAATAAAGTCAAAATGGATTAAAGACCTAAATGTAAGACCAGCAATTATAAAACTCTTAGAGGAAACATAGGAAGAACACTCAATGACATAAATCAAAGCAAGATCCTCTATGACCCATCTCCTAGAGTAATGGAAATTAAAACAAGTGTAAACAAGTGGCACCTGATTAAACTTAAAAGCTTTTGAACAGCAAAGGAAACTATAAGCAAGGTGAAAAAACAACCCTCAGAATGGGAGAAAATAAAAGCAAATGAAACAACTGACAAAGGATTAGTTTCCAAAATATACAAGCAGCTCATACAACTCAATGCCAGAAAAGCAAACAACTCAATCAAAAAGTGAGAAAAAGACCTAAACAGACATTTCTCTAAAGAAGACATACAGATTGCTAAAAAACACATGAAATGATGCTCAACATTGCTCATTTTTAGAGAAATGCAAATCAAACCTACAATGAGATATCACCTCAAACCAGTCAGAATGGCCATGATCAAAAAGTCTACAACCAATAAATGCTGGAGAGAATGTGGAGAAAAGGGAATGCTCTTGCACTGTTGGTGGGAATGTAAATTGATGCAGCCACTATGAAAGACAACATGGAGATTCCTTAAAAAACTAGGAATAAAATCATTATATCTACTACTATGGGCAAGAATCCCTTAGAAGAAATGAAGTAGCCCTCATAGTCAAAAAAGAATCTGAAATGCAGTACTTGGATGCAACCTCAAAAATGACAGAATGATCTCTGTTCATTTTCAAGACAAACCATTCAATATCACAGTAATCCAAGCCTATGCCCCAACCACTAGGGCTGAAGAAGCTGAAGTTGATTGGTTCTATGAAGACCTACAAGTCCTTCTAGAACTAACACCCCCCAAAAGATGTCCTTTTCATTATAGGGGACTGGAATGCAAAAGTAGGAAGTCAAGAAACACCTGGAGTAATAGGCAAACTTGACCTTGGGGTACAAAACGAAGCAGATCAAAGACTAACAGAGTTTTGCCAAGAGATCACACTGGTCATAGCAAACACCCTCTTCAAACAACACAAGAGAAGACTCTACACATGGACATCACCAGATGGTCAATAACAAAATCAGATTGATTATATTCTTTGCAGCCAAAGATGGAGAAGCTCTATACAGTCAGCAAAAACAAGACCAGGAGCTGACTGTGGCTAAGGTCATGAAACTCCTTATTGCAAAATTCAGACTTAAATTGAAGAAAGTAGGGAAAACCACTAGACCATTCAAGTATGACCTAAACCAAATATATTATGATTATACAGTGGAGGTGACAAATAAATTCAAAGGATTAGATCTGATGGACAGAGTGCTTGAAGATCTATGGACTGAGATTCATGACATTGTACAGGAGGCAGTGATCAAGACCATCCCCAAGAAAAAGAAATGCAAAAAGGAAAACTGGTTGTCTGAGGAGGCCTTACAAATAGCTATGAAAAGAAATGAAAGGCAAAGGAAAAAAGGAAAGATATATCCATTTGAAGGCAGAGTTCCAAAGAATAGCAAGCTGAGATAAGAAAGCCTTCCTCATTGGTCAGCACAAAGAAATAGAGGAAAACAGTAGAATGGGAAAGACTAGAGACGTCTTCAAGAAAATTAGAGATACCAAGGGAATATTTCATCAAAAGTCTGGATCAATAAAGGACAGAAATTGTATGGACCTAACAGAAGCAGAAGATATTAAGAAGAGGTGGCAAGAATACACAGAAGAACTATACAAAAAGGAACTTCATGGCTCAGATAACGACAACGGAATGATCACTCACCTAGAACCAGACATCCTGGAATGCAAAGTCAAGTGGGCCTTAGGAAGCATCACTATGAACAAAGCTAGTGGAGGTGATGGAATTTCAGTTGAGTTATTTCAAATCCTAAAAGATGATGCTGTGAAAGTACTGCACTCAATATGCTAGCAAATGTGGAAAACTCAGCAATGGCCACAGGACTGGAAAAGGTCAGTTGTCCTTCCAATTCCAAAGAAAGGCAATGCCAAAGAATGTTCAAACTATTGCACAATTGCACTCATCCCACACACTAGCAGAGTATGCTCAAAATTCTCCAGTCCAGGCTTCAACAGTAAATGAATTGTGAACTTCCAGATGTTCAAGCTAGAATTAGAAAAGGCAGAGGAACCAGAAACAAAATTGCCTACATCTGTTGGATCATCAAAAAAGGGAGAGAGTTCCAGAAAAACATCTACTTCTGCTTTATTGACTATACCAAAGCCTTTTACTGTGTGGATCACAACAAACTGTGGAAAATTCTTAAAGAGATGGGAATACCAGGCTAGCTGACCTACCTCCTGTGAAATCTGTATGCAGGTCAAGAAATAACAGTTAGATCTGGACATGGAACAACAGACTGGTTCCAAATAGGGAAAGGAGTGTGTGAAGGCTGTATACTGTCACTGTGCTTGTTTAACTTGTATGAAGAGTTCATCATGAGAAATGCCAGGCTGGATGAAGCACAAGCTGGAATTAAGATTGCTGGGAGAAATATCAATAACCTCAGATATGCAGATGCAACCACTTTTATAGAAGAAAGTGAAGAAAAGCTAAAGAGCCTTTTGATGAAAAGGAAAGAAGAGAGTGGAAAAAATTGGCTTAAAACTCAACATTCAGAAAACTAAGGTCATGGCATCCAGTCCCATCACTTCATGGCAAATAGATGGGGAAACAACAGAAATAGTGACAGACTTTATTTTTGGGGGTTCCAGGATCACTGCAGATGGTGACTGCATCCATGAAATTAAGACACGTGCACTTTGGAAGTAAAGCTTTGACCAAACTAGACAGTATATTCAAAAGCAGAGACATTGCATTACCAAAAAAGGTCTGTCGAGTCAAAGCTATGGTTTTTCCAATAGTCATGTATAGATGTGAGAACTGGACTATAAAGAATGCTCAGTACCAAAAAATTGATGGTTTTGAACTGTGGTGTTGGATAAGACTCTTGAGGGTCCTTAGGGCTACAAGGAGGTCCAACTAGCCCATCCTAAAGAAAATCAGTCTCGAATTTCTTTGGAAGACTGATGTTGAAGCTGAAAATCCAATGATTTGGCCACCTGATGCAAAGAAGTGACTCATTTGAAAAGATCCTGATGCTGGGAAAGATTGAAGGCTGGAGGAGAAGGGGATGACAGAGGATGAGATGATTGGATGGCATCATCGACTTGATAGACATGAGTTTGAGAAAGCTCTGGGAGTTAGTGGTGGACATGGAGACCTGGCATGCTGCAGTCCATAGAAGTGCAAAATGTCAGACACAAATAAGAGACTGATATGAAATGATGACTGGGCAATCCCACTCCTTTGCATATACTTTGAGGAAACCGTAATTGAAAAAGACACATGTATCCCGTTGTTCATTTCAGCACTATTTACAATAGCTAGAACATGGAAGCAACCTAGATATCCATAAACAGATAAATGGATAAAGAAATTGTGGTACATATATGCAATGGAATAGTATTCAGCCATAAAATCAACACTTTTGAATCAGTTCTGATGAGTTGGATGAACCTAGAACCTATTATAAAGAGTGAATTGAGTCAGAAAAAGAAAAATAATTATTGTATCCTAACAGATATATACAGAATCTAGAAAAATGGTACTGAAGAATTTTATTCACAGGGCCACAATGGAGAAACAGACAAAGAGAACAGACTTATGGACATGGGGAGAGGGGAGGAGAGGGTGAGATGTATGGAAAGAGTAACATAGAAACTTACATTATCATATGTAAAATATATAGCCAACGAGAATTCTCTGTATGGCTCAGAAAACTCAAACAGGGGCTCTATATCAATGTAGAGGAGTGGAAGACGGGAGGGAGGCTCAGAAGTGAGGGAATATATGTATACCTCTGGCTGATTCATGTTGAAATTTGACAGAAAACAAAAAATTCTGTAAAGCAATTATCCTTCAATAAAAAATAAATTAAAAAGAAAAAAAAAAGTCAGTATCTTAAGCACCAGATGAAAGTTCTCGTGTCTGCTTACGTGTTCCTGACTATGCATGTGTGACAAGTCACTTCAGTCATCTCCAACTCTTTGAGAATCCACGGACTGTAGCTCATCAGGCTCCTCTGTATTCAGACTTAATCTGATCAGTTTGGTTGTTTTTTTGGAGGCAATTGTATTTCCTAACTTATAAAATACTTTCTATTGCTCGTATTGAAGGAATGGAAGCTCTTCTGACCTCAGATGAAACTTTAATTGTGACATTCAAAGACACCAATTTTTTTTTCTTTCCGTTTTTTCATTTGCTGAAGATTTGAAATTACTGCTCTTTAGCCAGGAGCTACTGCAATATATTCCTTCTTGAAAGTGATGACACATTGGATAGAAAGTTGACCCAAATTAAGGTAAACTAATTGGAAGGAAAGTTATGACCAACCTAGATAGCATATTCAAAAGCAGAGACATTACTTTGCCAACAAAGGTCCGTCTAGTCAAGGCTATGGTTTTTCCAGTGGTCATGTATGGATGTGAAAGTTGGACTGTGAAGAAAGCTGAGTGCTGAAGAATTGATGCTTTTGAACTGTGGTGTTGGAGAAGACTCTTGAGAGTCCCTTGGACTGCAAGGAGATCCAACCAGTCCATTCTGAAGGAGAGCAGCCCTGGGATTTCTTTGGAAGGAATGATGCTAAAGCTGAAACTCCAATACTTTGGCCACCTCATGCAAAGAGTTGACTCATTGGAAAAGACCCTGATGCTGGGAGGGATTGGCGGCAGGAGGAGAAGGGGACGACAGAGGATGAGATGGTTGGGTGTCATCATCAACTCGATGGACATGAGTTTGGGTAAACTCCGGGAGTTGGTGATGGACAGGAAGGCCTGGCATGCTGCGATTCATGGGGTCACAAAGAGTCGGACACAACTGAGCAACTGAACTAAACTGAACTGAATATTGTTTTATTAAAATATAAATGGGGAAGCTTCTTAATGGTTTAAAGTACTTAAAGGCTCATAAAAGGGGGATTTACAGTGTATAGTGGAAATTTCCTTAAAAAAAGGTTATATTTTCCCCATTAAAATGTTTATCATTGTCACTAACAAGTGTATTTTTGAATGTTACTCATTTCTGCTTTGAATGGTTATAGCAGATTATTTCTTTTTGCCATATCTTTAGAACTCTGATATAACAAAAACAAATGCAACTTAATGCTGTAATGTTGAGATTTCCTAAAAGGGGCCTATTGGAGTAAGTCAAAGGAAATTTCAGAGATTAAGTATGTTTTACAGAAACTTTTCATTTATACTCAGTCTTATTTTCTGTGATTTCATGATGTTTTATAGGTTGAGCATTTGGATTAGATCTTTATTTTTACATCTTGCTATAAACTTATGACATGGGCTTCCAGAGTGGCTCAGAATCCGCCTGCCAATGCAGAAGAGGCAGGAGATGAGGGTTCTACCCCAGGTCAGGAAGATCCCCTGGAGCAGGCAATGGCAACCCACTCCAGTATTCTTACCTGGAGAATCCCATGGACAGAGGAGCCTGGCAGACTATAGCCCATGGGGTTGCAAAAGAGTCAGACACAACTTAGCAACTAAATAACTACAACAACAGAAATAAAGGCATGACAGTTTGAGTTAGAAGCATATACTGTTTCATATTTATAGTGGACATTCATTTCTAGCTGTTACATTATTGAATATAGTGAAGTAAGAATGACAATGAAGAATTTTATCATTATACTGAACTAATATTGATCTCCACTACCTTGGAATGATTTGAAGCGTTGCTGCATTTTTTCATGCAAAACACAAAAAAGATATGGAGTGAAATTAGGGATTATTTGAGTAATCATCTTGATCAAATGGTAAGGTCATTGAAAAATATTTATTTGATAATCACATGTGGTATTACTCGGAATAAAATGGTAATTCTATTATTGGAAGTAAAATAGTTTGTGAGTATTATTTTATAGCTTTATTATTAAATTGTAAAGCTGTTTTAATTTCCTGGCCTCTTTCTGAAGCACTGTAGAATAATTAAAATTTCATAAGTGAAGTATTTGAACTTATGTTTAATATGATTGCTGTCAGCTAACTTAAAAATTTTAATCCTTTTCCCACTTGCATTTTCAAAAAGAGATTGTGTTTTAGAGCTGTTGCTTTCAGTAAAGCACATCCCCATATAAATATAAAATAGCATCTACAGTTTTGGTAAACTACATTTGTAGTCATGGATATTCAGATACTGTTTGAAACAGGAAGCAGATACAGTAACCTGTGGGACAAAATGCAACATTTGGTTTGCAAACATTGTACATGGCCTTGAAGAGACACTTGGTTTAACCAGAGAAGGAACTTGGGATTACTGAAACCTAGCTCTGCAACTATATAATCCCTATGACCTTGAATATATTTAACTTTTCCACTTTATTTATAAAATAGGGATGACAATATCTACCTTGTAATGTTATGATAAAACCTTAATTTGATAAGGCCTAGAAATTCTCAGAGCTTTGTGAAAATCATAGTAGCTTTTTATTTAGTTTTATAATGTCAATTCCATTATGAAGTAAAACATTTCAGTATTGGATAATTCTGGATGCTAAAGATAATTTTTCATTCTCTTTGCCAGTAGCCTTTCTTGTTGAGAACTGTATTCTTTTGGCAGTAGAGTTAGAACTGCAGGCATCAGAAGAGATGCATATCTGAGATATTTTCTTTTAAATAGTTAACTTGCAATTTATCCGTAATTTCCCCCTTCAGTATGGTAACTCCCATGATAAAACAAAAATAACCCACCCAAAAAGTCCCACTAAATTATCAAGTGACCCAGCAGACAAACAATAGGGAGAGAAATTTGAGAAATTTTAAAATTCCAGAAATTTCCCAGAAATTTGACAGGGGAAGTATTAGCCAAATCTTTTGAACCAAGCAAATGCTCCTCCATCCTTTCTAGGCATCAAGTAAATATTGTAACTGGTGGTTACAATTTCCATTTCCATTTTTTTCCTGATATGTAGACACATATGAAACTTTGTAAAGTTTTGTTAGACTGTAAAGTCACTAAAAGCTATAAAGAATCTTGGATAGCAAGATTCACGCAAAACTCTTGGTTTAACACAGTTCCACTAAAACGGAGGGAATCCGGTACACCTGAGACTTAATTACATTGAGTTCTTCTGAGGCATCATACATATTAGCTACTGTTCATATGAATTCAACCCTGAATATTTGTTGGAAGGACTAATGCTGAAGTTGAAGCTCCAGTACATTGGCCACATGATGCAAAGAGCTGATTCACTGGAAAAGAACCTGGTGCTGGGAAAGATTAAGGGCAGGAGGAGAAGGCAGCGACAGAGGATGAGATGGCATCATTGACTCAATGGACATAAATTTGAGCAAACTCCAGGAGATAGCGAAGGACAGGGAGGCCTGGCATGCTGTAGGCTGTAGGGTCGCACAGAGTTGGACCTGACTTAGTGACTGGACAACAACAATATCTGAAGTATAGAAAGAATCAATCAGAGAATGACATTCCACCAGAGTCAGCTCCCAGCATTTGGTGTTGCAGCTTCCACTGTTCCTGGTATCAGTGAGTTATCTGTATTCCTTGGTGTAAACAACTCCATGTCTCTTGTCATCCAGGTGTCTCCTGGACTTGGAATTTCTATTCAGGGTCAGAAAGGCTGTCCCCAGACCCCTTTCAGTGTCCAGTCATTTCTCCTTAAATAAATAAAGCTGATCTTCTGTCTTGATAAATAGAGTTCCAGTCCTGCCTCGTCTCATAAGCAGGGCTATCTTAAATTTCTACATCCCTTTTTCCAAAGGTCACTATAGTAAATCCCAGCAGGAATACCTGGTTCTAAGGAGATTGTCTTTAGTGTTTAATGTAAATAGGCAATGAAATAAAATTTCTAACTATAGCTGGGCTTTCTGGGCTCCTGTCCTGAGTTTTAATAAGCACTGTCTTTCATTATCAATGAAGGCTCGTAGGACCAGTGTGAAGTATATTGTCTAGTTTTCTTCTCTGCTATATTTCCTGAAACGCTTTACTGCCCACCTACTATATCAACACTCCTAAGCTTAACACATGTACATGGACACATACATGCACACATTCAAACAGTTGAAAACACAGATGATGACTATTTAGAATAGCTATGCACATTGGTATAAAACTCTGAGAATTTTTGCCTTGGAAAATCATGCAAATAACTTGCAATATGGCAACAGATGAGCTTCTTCATAAAGAAATAATTTCAGTTGAAAACTTGATTCATGAACAGTGCTGATTTTGAAGCTGTCAATGCATTTCATTTTGTTGAAGAAGAAAAGGTAGAAAGTAAAATCAATATATATCCTTTATCATTGCCACTCCATGAATATTAACATTAGGGTTTTTTATTGTTATGAAATGTGTGTCAGATAAATTTTTTGGCATTCTGCTGTCACTTCCAACTACTACTACCAAAGAATACCCTTGGAATATTAACTATTATGTTAACGATTATGATGAACTTTTTATTTCAATTTATAAAAACAGACTTTAATGTTTTTCAATGGCTTCTGTTAAAATACCAGGACTGAAGAGCACTAGATGGTGTTATGCCTGCAGAATCATTGTAAGAGCTTACATAAATCACATAGAGTAAATGGATCCTTGAGAAAACAGAGACCAAGGATTCTATTACATCTGACACTAAAGAAAGTGAGATTTATTTGAGGGAGAGTCTCATTCTTGAATGACATGTCCAATTTTGTCCCAGCAACCTAAGCATCTGCCTATGCTTTGTTTGGTAGAACCTACAGACATAAGCACATTATGGTCTTTTGGTGTTAGAACTCTGTCTCGATCCTTTACAAGTAAGGAATTGAAATTCAGAACATGTTTGCCCCCTGGTGTTCAGGTGCCTGTATTACAACTATATCCGACCATGTGCTGTGCTGTGCTTAGTCGCTCAGTCCTGTCTGACTCTTTGCGACCCCATGGATTGTAGCCGGCCAGGCTCCTCTGTCCATGGGGATTCTCCAGGCAGGAATACTGGAGTGGGTTGCTATGCCCTCCTCCAGGGGATCTTCCCTATCGAGGAATCGAATCAGGGTCTTCTGCACTGCAGGCGAATTCTTTACCAGCTGAGCCACCAGGGAAGCCTATATTCAACGATGTACAATTTCAATTCATGGAGAATGATGCAAGTAAAGAATTGGGAAAATGAATAATAAGAACCCCGTTTTTGTGCTAATATAGTTGACAACAATACAAAACATATATATTTCTGACATTGCTGTCAACTTAGGGATTTATATTATTTTGCTAGGACTGCCATAACAAAATATCTCAGACAGGGGGCTTAAACAGCAGAATTTTATTTTCTTACAGTTCCGGAGGCTAGAAGGCCAAGATCAAAACGTCAGCATGTTGGTTTCTCCTGAAGCCACAATCGCTTTGCCTTTAGATGGCCACCTGTCACTGTGTCTGCACATGGCCTCTCTCTGCACGTGTACTTTCCTGATATCTCTTCCTCTTCTTGAAAGGACACTAATCAAATTGGATTAGGACCCACTCGGGAGACTTCATTTTTGCAGAGTCCTCAGATATTGTCCCTTAGCTGTCTCCTTGCCCACTTAGAAGGTTACAGTCTGTAACAGACGACTCTGGTTGGCATTACACATCCCTAGAGTTGTTAAGAACAATCCAGATTCAAGAAGGTAAGGCATACAGAGAAAACACTATGATCCTTCCTGCCTCCATCCCCATCTCAGCTCAGGGCACTCCCATCCTAAGCCTCCCTCCCAGGTTTTATATCCTACCCCAGGCTCTGCCACTTTGCAAAATTTTTGACAGCCAAGCTTCAGGGCAGATATTCCCTCTCTCCCAGCAGGTGGAAATGTTGTCTAAACTTAGAGAGCTGGACTATTATGCTTTGACACAAAAATTAATAAAAAATCAAAAGAAACTCCCCCAATCTCTTAGGAACTAAGAGACACCACATGATTATGACAGATACTCTTCTGTTACTTTATAACATTTTCCTTTCAATTGAAAGGAAAATCTGTGAAAGTTTTTCTGGCTCAGAGTTAAATATCACCTAGTGGAGTAAATCAATGGTCTAGTTCAAGTCACATCTTGACCACTTTGCCCATGCTCGTGCAGGCATGCTTAGTCTGGTCATGTCCAACTCTTTGTGACCCTTTCAACTGTAGCCCACCAGGCTCCTCTGACCATGGGATTTCCCAGGTAAGAATACTGGAGTGGGTTGCCATTTCCTCCTCCAGGGGATCTTCCTGACCCAGGGATCAATCCCGTGTCTTCCGTGTCTCCTGCATTGCAGGTGGATTCTTTACCCGCTGAACCATCTTTAACACTTTATTTCTTGTCATTCTTCCTCCATGGTGGACTCCGTCTTGCCTGCCCATCATTTCTATAGTCTACATGGTCCCAGCTCCTGACCCCATGAGCATCTGTTCATGGCATCGGTTACATCTCCACAACAACAAATTGCAGGCACAGACACTCTATCATAACAACATAAATAAATGATTTAAAAAAACACATTTCCTCAAAGTCCATGTGAACTACAGATAAACTTTGGCTGTCAACATGAAGCCTTTGCCATCACAGCGCAGAACAGTTTAGACACGGGTTTTCAAGCATCTCTTTCACTTTCTCTTCTATCTCTTTCACTTCTGCCCCTCTCAGGGAAGCATTTTATGTGGCTCTTCCCAGAAAAGGGCTGTTTGAAGTAAAGAGGAATTTTAGTTTTTGGACAAATCTCTTTCAGGTTTAAAATTTGGTAAATTTGTCAAGCTTCATTCACGAATATGAAAGTTACAAATGTCAAGGGCAAAGACCCGGACTTAATCAAATGTTGTCCTCCACCTCCTCTTCCTAGCCATCTCTAAGAGGAGTAACTTCACATGGTAACAAGCCCTAGAATTAGCAATACAGCCTTGAGATGTTGCCAGAAAGTTTCATTTCCTCTTTATCAGCATGTTGCAAAGATCACTTTCTTTTCCTTGTGTTACCAGCAACTGAGTTTTCCCCAATGTCCAAAAGCAATTAGAGGGTGAGTTTATCTAAGATGCTGAATTGCAAGAAAAGCATAAAAGTCACACGTGTATCATCTTATCTCCTTTTTTAAAAAAATCTAAGCAATGTAAAATGAAAGATATATATATATATATATATATATATACACACACACACACACACACACATATGCCCATCCTGCCTAGATTAAATTCTTGGCTGGCAGCGAGTTCTCATCATATTGACTGCTAGAAAAGGAGGTCACTCTTACTTCTGTTCAGGTCTTTTATCAACTCTTTCATTCAGTCAGCTTTGCTATATGATTATGAAATACAAAACACATTTATCTCACGGCCAATATCCTCAGGAGAAAACAAATACTTTTCTATATGGTTTTCAAGACCTTTCATGATGCTGCTGTTCTAGCTCATTCCTCTAACTCCTAGCCTGCCTCTCTGCTTCAGCGTTGTGGGAACTAGTCCCCATATACTATAAATTCCCTCTCCTGCACCCCTGGACCTGCTGTTTCCTGTTCGTAGAATATCCATAGGATTTTCTCCCTTTCTTCTTTCTCTTCTTCCTCTCTACCTATCCCTCCCCACCTCACCTGGCTAGCACCCAGTATTCTTTTGAGGTTTCAGATTTTATATAATCTCCTTCACATATCAAGGATTGAAATCAAAGAATATCAGGATGGATGAACTCTATAATGCTCAAGTGGACTGATATTTGGATTGTACACTGCTGAAATATAAACAGGAAGAAGCAAGCACAATTTCACCCTCAACTAAACAAATGTGAATCAGTGACATCTACTGTTTTCAATTATTTCCTTACACACAAAACAGTTCCCAGTTTCATAGATAAAGTATATTAGAGTATCATTATAGTGAAGATTATTTTTTTCTAAAATTTGGAATTTAAAAAGTGTTATTGCAACATATTGTTTATTCACAAAAATATTCAGAAGTCAGGAACACGTTATCTGAAAACTTTGTTATGTAATTTTAAAAAGTGATTCAAATAAATCCACATTTAAATTTCAAAGTGGCTGAATGCTTCAATAAATATGCAATGCAGAATTTTTAGACTTTATTTATAGTTCCCTCTATATTATGTTTGCATGTGTGGGTGTATATGAATGCTGTATTTCAGTAAATGTAGCCCATCTAATTTGATTTCAGCTTGACACTTCTCATTTATTTAAGGAAGGGAAACTCTTTAGGCTTCTTTGCAAAATTTCCTTTTGGGGGCCTGTGTTTCTGAAACTGATTTTCCCAGGTGGCACTAGTGGTAAAGAACCATCTGCCAATTCAGGAGACATAAGAAAGGTGGGTTCAATCCCTGTGTCCAGAAGATCCCCTGGTAAAAGGGTATGGTAATCCCTTCTGGTATTCTTTCTTAGAGAATCCCATGGACAGAGGAGCCTGGCAGGCTACAGTCCATAGGGTCGCAAAGAGCTGGACATGACTGAGGCGACTTAGTACATTCCTGAAATTATGGTCAAATAGAATGCTACTTTCGCTTCAAAATGTGTAATGTGCAATGGCCTGTGTCTTACTGTTCCATTCCCATCAAGTGTTTACTAGAGAAGTGGTTTTTTTGCCATTTTTTTTTTTGATCTGGTGAAATTAAGTCACACAGAGTTTGTTGCTGCTACTGCTAAGTTGCTTCAGTTGTGTCCGACTCTGTGCAACCCCAGAGACAGCAGCCCACCAGGCTCCCCCGTCCCTGCGATTCTCCAGGAAAGAACACTGGAGTGAGTTGCCATTTCCTTCTCCAATGCATGGAAGTGAAAAGTGAAAGTGAAGTCGCTCAATCATGTCTGACTCCTAGGACCCCATGGACTGCAGCCTACACACAGTTTAGCCATATTTATAATGAGAAGTAATTTTTGTCATTTGCATTGTCTTTTATGTCATGCTGCCATCTTGTGGCCACTTAGTCAATCTTAAAAATACATTCCAGGCAAGTGTAATAGAATGACCCCCAAAGCATTGCATAACTTTCAGTATCATGGAAGATATTGACTCTTAAAAGGATGACCCTCTTAACTATCTCTCAGAGATGAAGCTATATTAGTTCTTTATGGTGTCTTAACATTTTAGGAAGCCTAAGATTTTAAGCTCTAAAAATTTTTCTGAAAATTTGCCTGATCATTTCTTTACTTTCTTCCATAGATTTATATTCCCAGGTGACTCAATGGTAAAAAATCTGCCTGCAATGCAGGAGACGTAGGTCCGATCCCATGGTTGGGAAGATTCCCTGGAAAAAGAAATGGCAACTCACTCCGGTATTCTTGCCTAGGAAACCCCATGGACAGAGGAGCCTGGAGGACTATAGTCCATGGGGGTCGCAAAGAGTCAGACACAACTTAGCAACTGAACAACAACAACAGAAAATAAAACACTTTTTAATATTTTGTTCACACAAATATATTTCATGATGTATATCCTATTTTGTTCTTGTATAGATAACATTATTTATTTTAAGAATTGTAACTATTTTACATTTTAAATTGAACGTATGAGGAAAAGTAAATTATACATAGAGCTAAAGCTATGTGGTAATTTGACATTATTACATGCTCTAGGCTACAGAATAATTCAACTATTTGGTTAAATTTTATAATTGTCTATAGAACCTATAGTTAGAAAAGAGCTTAGTTATATTTTCTCTTAGATTATGCCATGTTTTTAATACTGGTTAAACTTCTCTCAGGCTTCCCTGGTGGCTCAGAGGGTACAGCGTCTGCCTGCAGTGCAGGAGACCTGGGTTTGATCCCTGGGTTGGGAAGATCCCCTGGAGAAGGAAATGGCACCCCACTCCAGTACTCTTGCCTGGAGAATCCCAAGAACAGAGGAGCCTGGTGGGCTACAGTCCACGGGGTCGCAAAGAGTCGCACACGACTGAGTGACTTTACTTTCACTTTCAAACTTCTCTCACTTTTAAAGGCTTTATTATTATTATTTTTTTATATATAGTAGTTTTAGGTTCACAGAAAAAAAATGAGAGGAACATACAGAGTTTCCATGTACCCCTTCCCCGCCTCGCATGCACGGCCTCTGCCATTACTAACACCCACTTCCAGGATGGCGCATTTGTTATAATGGATAACTCTACACTGACACATCATCGCCACCCAAAGTCCGTAATTTACACTGTGTTCACTCTTGGTGACATTACTTCTATGGGTTTAGACAAACCTGTAACGACATGTGTCTGTCATTATATTATCACACACAGCATTTTCACTTCCCTCAAAATCCTCTGTTGTGTGCTAGTCACTCAGTCATGTCTAGCTCTTTGCAGCCCCGTGAAATGTAGCCCTCCAGGTTTCTCTGGCTGTGGAATTCTCCAGGCAAGAAAACTGAAGTGGGTTGCCACTTCCTTCTCCCCAAACCCTCTGTGTTCTCCTATCCATCCCTCCCTTCACCCTAACCCCTGGCAGTGGCAGATCTTGTTACTGTCTCCTTAGTTATGCCTTTTTCATTTTTCCTTCATAGTAAAAGCAAGATATTGTACACAGCCCACTGTCCTACATAAAACATTTTCACACTCCATTCTGAGATAGGAATGGGTGGATGGGAACTTTGAGCAAAGTTGACTCTCCCAAAATGTCTGACACTGTTCCCACATAAAATTTTGTCCAACCAGCTTTGCATCCTGGTCAACCATAACATACTTTCTATCCAGCTGCTGTTCACTCACATTCTGGTTTATTCATTGGTCAGGGCTTCCCATTTTCTCCCTACAATGAAGGGCGTTTTGTAGGAGGTTCAGCTTCAACTTCATTTCAGCCTTCATGGTCTCCCGGCTCTTCTAAGAGGAAACAGTGGGGAAAGTGAGAGAGTTTTATCACATTATCCAAAATATTTAAAGAGATTTCTACTTTTAGCTTAGTCAAAGGTGCATTTAAACCCAATAATATTTATTTTTAAAACACAGTGTATATCCTAAGTGATTATAGTCACACAATGCCCACTAACATCTTGTCATTTGGGGGAAGCAGGATTCTAATTAAGATATATTTGACATACTTTATGTAAGCAAAAAGGTTACCTTAGCTGTTCTCCTTACAAGTGTCAATTCATAATATTTTTATTGTGTTCTGAAATCTTTTTAAAAATTAATTATAATGATAGCTAATGCTCATATTCACCAGGTGATGCTTTGAGATATTCACGTATATTAATTCAGAGGTTAGGCTGTGTTCTTATTTCTATTTCCCATATTGAGAAATAAGGCACAGAGAGATTCATTACTTATTCCAGAATCACAGAGCCCATGAGTGTTTGAACTCAGGAAGTCTGTTTCCACCTTCCCTGGTGGTTTTAGTGGTAAAGAACCTGCCTCCCAATGCAGGGGACTTAAGAGACGCCGGTTCGATCTCTGGGTCGGGAAGATCCCCTGGAGGAGGGCATGACAATCCACTCCAGTATTCTTGCCTGGAGAATCCCATGTATAGAGAAGCCTGGAAGACTAAGATCCATAGTGACGCACAGAGTCAGGTATGACTGAAGTAACTTTGCGCACATGCCCAATCTGGGCTCCAGAGTGCCTCTCCTTAAGTGTAAATGTTATCGTCCTTCTGATGTATTTATCTTGCTAACTCTATTCCTTTTCACAGTTCTTTTGCTGGCATGAGTTAGTGTTGAAAATTTGGTTCTGAAAAACCAAGCTACTTGGTGGGTTTCTCTGAAATAATGAATCAACAGGTTGTTTTATCCACACTAACATGGATTCATGACCCATTAATATGACTAAGAAATGCCTTATGAGGTGACATTTGATCATTAGAAAATTCAAGACATATAAAAAGGAACATAGCTTCTCACATTTATTTTTATGTTTCCCTAATGGTCTGTTTTATGAAGATATTTTATTTACTCTGTTTACAGTAGCTTTCTTCAAAATTTAGTCTAAGTGTATGACATTTTTCCTCATATTTGATATTTGAGCTTTTAATAGATAGTGGAATAAATCTACTTAAATGTTTGTTTTTTTATGAATTTTAAGAGAACTTTTGTTTTAAAAAAGCAAATTCATTGTGGAAGGAATTACTTATTCTCCAGGAAGTGTGACCAGTGGCATATCCTACCAGAGCCCAAGAGAAGTCAGACCCATTTCTGCCTCTCTGACTTGCCAGGCTTGAGATGTGCTCTAATTTGGTCAAAGGGGGTCTGAGGGGAAGAGTGGAGCTGGGCCTCACTTCAATATGCCATCCCGTTTCTTGAGTTCCAGGGAAGACTTTTAGGAGAGAGCTGTCATGGTCAGAGAATTTCATGAGGAATTTCTGAGTCCTTGAGCCTAGAAGGCTTGGCTTTGTGTCTAGATCACCAATAGCTATATGGCATTAGGGCAGAAACTACCAGGGCCCAAACAGCTGAGGAACAAGATCTGTCGTGGAGCTGTGAGAACAAGATGCTTTCAGTAAAAGGTGGATAGAACGCCCCTTGGGTATGACCTTGAGGTTCACATTCTGATGGCACAGCGAATGGCATGAGGATGCCAGAGAAGGGTATCAAGGATGTCAGGCTTCAATAGGGAGGGATCCAGAACAGGAGAGGTGTGTGTCATGGATGTTTATGGACTGGTTTGTGTAAGCAGGTTAGATATACATCTGAGAGATTCCCAGACGTGTTTGAGGATGGTGAAGCACAGACTACTATAGTTAATGTGACATGAACTCTCACCTTTCCACTGATCTGGGGAGTCATGTTGCTATTCTGAATAAAAGATACTTCTCATCTTCCTGGCAAGCTCAGTGTGGCCATGTCCCTAAATACTGGACAAGATGAATTACGTGAGGCTTCTGGAAATACTCTTTTTTTGGAGGAAGCTTTTGAAATTTATTTCTTGACATGAAAGATGAACTTGATGGCAGGAACTTCAGCAGTTGTCTTGAAACATGAGGTAATCATGGATGAAAGAAGTCAAACACTGATTGTGAGAGAGAAGTTCCAGAGTCTCTTATGAATGCAATGTTTCACCTGTCTTTCTTGAACTGCCTAACTCTGAGCTGCTTTTAAATGAGTAAATGGTCATAATCATTACTGATTCGTTTAAAGAGGATTCCCAATACAGCAGTTGGAGAATAAAGAATCAATCTGATTAATAAAATATCCTGTGTATCGACAACCTAATCAAGCATGACAGTGCTTTGACTACAAGTTTAATATACAATAATTAGACTTCAAGTCACAAAATTGGCTTGGAGAGAAGTTATCATTTAAACAGCAAATACAGATACCTTTATATAAACAATGCCCTTGCAGACATGATAGGTTTAGACAAAGAACTGAATACAACTTGGTGCCTGCTCCCAGGATCACACTTCTGTCAGAAGAAAGATGTGCATTTCATAAATAATATAAAGTGAATTTTAAAAATTAAACTTTATTTTTTTACAGTAGTTTTTGGTTCACAGCAAATTGAGAGAAAGACACAGAGATTTCCCATGTATCCCCTGCCCCTACACATGCATAACCTCCCCCACTATCAATCCCCTCCTCCCCAGGTGTGGTACATTTGTTACAATTGAGGAATCTGTATTAACTAATCACAGGCACCCGGAGAACATGGTTTACATTAATGTTTGCTCTTGCACTCTTGCCATTGTATATTATATAGGTTTGGACAAATGTATAATGATGTGTATCCACCATTATAGTATTATACAGAGTAGTTCTGTTGCCCTAGACATCCTCACTGCTCCACCTTTTAAAACAATTTTAAAAGTTAACGTACAAAAAAGTTCTTGAGTAATGGTTGGAGATCTCAAGTAGTGAGACACGCTGGCATCTCATTTATGTAAGTATACAGTGTGTAATGTGTCCTTGGCTTGTCTTCTTGACAATATCAAGATATTAGTGTCTCTGTAAATCTTCGGTTGTACACAAGCCAGGCCTTTTAAAAATTCATGAAACAGGCTGTAATGCATTCCCTGGTCTAATACCAGGATATTGTTATTTATTAGGTAGTCAGCTGATTGATATAATTATATTTAGTTTCCAGACATAGTACAGCACCCTTTACAAAAGTCCAGTGCTATGATCACTAAGCTGATATCAGTAATATTTGATTTAACGAGACTGAATAAGATGTTTGCAAGCACAAAAATGACTATGCCATTCTCAGACAAAATTTCCAAGCACAATAGCAATAAAATTATTTTGAAGTATTGGACTACTTACAAAGAGAAGAAATGATCACTAGAAACTAACATCAGTTGGCTAAGTACAAGATTTACCAAAAGCAATTTGTATCCTGTTAGATAAGGTGAATGAAGGACTCACGAGTATGTCATTTGCGGCAAGACATTGTCAAAAATTTTCTCTATTCAGTAAGAAACACTGAAACAATTTAAGCTGGATGATGATAGCAATCAGAAGGATTTAACATCTAAAGAAATGATTCCTGATTTCTTAAAGCCTCATTTCTTTCTCTATTAGTTGTCAGTTCTCATCTAGGTACATGCACGGGCAAGACAAATTGTGAACAGTGAAGTATCAGTTCAGTTCAGTCACTCAGTCATGTCCGACTCTTTGTGACCCCATGAATTGCAGCACGCCAGGCCTCCCTGTCCATCACCAGCTCCTGGAGTTCACTCAAACTCACGTCCATCGAGTCGATGATGCCATCCAGCCATCTCATCCTCTGTCGTCCCCTTCTCCTCCTGCCCCTAATCCCTCCCAGCATCAGTCTTTTCCAATGAGTCAACTCTTCGCATGAGGTAGCCAAAGTACTGGAGTTTCAGCTTTAGCATCATTCCTTCCAAAGAACACCCAGGGCTGATCTCCTTTAGAATGGACTGGTTGGATCTCCTTGCAGTCCAAGGGACTCTCAAGAGTCTTCTCCAACACCACAGTTCAAAAGCATCAATTCTTCGGTGCTCAGCTTTCTTCACATAGGAAGACCTAAAGGGAGTGCTGAGGTGGCTCAGTGGCAAAAAATCTGCCTGCAATGCAGGAGATAATCGGTTTGATCCCTGGGTTGGGAAGATCCCCTGGAGAAAGAAGTGTCAAGCCAATCCAGTATTCTTGCCTGGGAAGTCTCATGGACAAAGGAGATTGGTGGACTACAGTCCATGGGGTCACAAAGAGTCAGATATGACTGAGAGGCTAAACAACAACAAAAATGGAAGTAAAAACATTTTGCACAAGGTAAACATGGGGATAGGTAAGAGTTTACAAAAGTAGCTCTGCATACAGTGATGCTTATTAATGGAACACTTTCCTCTTAGTTATAAATGATTAAATCTGACCAGAGGACTTGAAAACAATGACATCAAGTCATAAAAATCACTTACAATTTGGGTTGTATATTTTGTATGTATCTACATTTCTATACGGATTTATTGAGATGAAACTTGAGTCACCAAAGGCACTTGTAAAGTGCTAATCATTCTGAATCCCAAATGACCTCTATAATATTGAATTGCAAGAGCCATGCTTCAGTTCAGTTCAGTTCAGTTGCTCAGTCCTGTCCGACCCTTTGCGACCCTATGAACCGCAGCACGCCAGGCCTCCCTGTCCATCTGTAATATTGAATTGCAAGAGCCATGATTAGTGATGGAAAACTCTGATTTCTAGACAATGGAATTTGCTTCTATTTCTAGATATTTGAAATGAAGCTTTGTAATTTAAAGAAACTAGCACACTTTTGACTGATGTTTGGATTCAAAAGCACATTCCTTTTTATCTTTTTTAATTAAAGACAAAAGTATTTAAGATTGATCTCAGAAAACTATTCTTAGTTAAAATGTATTATTGCCTCTTTATATATTTCACTAAGAAGTTTACTGTAACTTATACAATGTTATATGTCAATTATATCTCAATAAAACTGGGGGCAAAGGAAGTTTATTGTAGTTTTCAACTTGGTCAAACTCATTGTGTATGATTCTGATAGTGGTTTTCCATTTGTCTTCCAGCTATATATTCCTTTTACTACCTCATTAAAAAATACAATATTAAAATTAGTTCCTTGTCACAATTTTACTTCCTCATTTTGTCATTATGGTTAAACCAAACTTTTACCTCTAATTCATAATAAACATTTTTTTTTTTCTTCTCTCCTGGGGGCTAAGCTATTTTATTTCTCATTTAATTTGCAATATTGGCCTTCTCTTTCTCTGGAGATACAAACAACATTTTTTCAAGTGATTTGTGTAAAAATAATTTTGAGGCCTAGTTATGTTTTTTCTTTTCCAAATCTTTTTCTTCTGTATTCTCCTTCATTGGCATAAACTCTACAAGGCAAGGCTTCTGTAAAGTAATGTTTTTCCCCAATAGAGTCAGATTTTTTATTTTTTTTACTCCTGCAGCAATTTATATGTTATTTATTATTTATTGTGTCTACGATTTATTAAATAAATTAAATGGTAAATAAATTGAAAGAAGAGAAACCTTTAAAATTTTTGCTTACACAAAGAAGGGACTGATTTAACTGTGTAATCAGCAAATAGTTTTGTGATTAATATAACATTATATATAACAATATATATATATTAATATAACATAATATAACAAGCATCTCTTAAAAACCCACAATTTTGTGAGGTTTAAGAAATTCTATTAGTTATAGGAATAAAATTAGTTGCAATATAGAACTGTAATGTATCAAGAATGAAAACTAAGAAATAGGCATTAAAATAAGTTGTAAGAATCAGCCTGTAATTCACAGAAATGCAAAATGATTTTCTTGTTATATAACACAATCAGATTATTTTCAAGTATCTCTTTTCTTTAATAAAAGTTTCTTCCCTAGTTTTCAAATTTCATTTTATTTTGAAAGGCAGTGTGTGTGGGAAGAGAAATAGATTTTAACCCAATTAAGGAATGTTCTTAATGAAGTTATATATTCTGGTAGAGGAACTGATTTAAAGTTTGTAATAATTTAACTTAAACCCTGACTTCAGTAAAAGGTATTTCTCTATAATTCCTAAGCACATATTAAATAAACTTTTAGTAAAGCAAGAAAAATCTGAATTTTTGCCCAATCTTATACTTTTCTTCTCTGTCTAGATTAATGTTTACCAAGATAAATCTTATATTTCTTATAGAACAGATAAACTGTAACGCTGTGAATGTGCATTCTTTCTCTAATAAAACAATGGGATATCACACCTTCCTTCTGCACCCCTGCCTGCCCCAGCCAGGACCGGTTCACACCTACGTGTTGGGTTGTGTTAACTTGGCCTTTGATTCCCAAAATAACACACGGTATCTGTGCTTGTGGTGCAAGGCTTTGCTGTTTCCAAAAGGCCTGCATTTCCATGGAAACCAGACAGACAGAAAAGAAAGGATAAGTGCATGAAATCATTCTGTGCTTAGAAACAAAGCTGAACACAGACCAAGGGCCTCATCTGAATTCAGCCTGTGAGAACCAGGACCCATGGTGACCCTGGGCTGCCTAAGGAAAACCTGCTCCCCGCTGGCGTCAGCCCATGAGAAAACATCTCTTCTCACTGGAGATGTTTAAAGGCTAGAAAGGCAGGATTTGAGATCCTAGAGCCCAGATTGTTTCTACCTTCTGCCACTCTTTGGTAACCCGAAGTTCACATTTCCATTCTGTAAAATACAAATTTTTTTTTTAATTTGTTTTATTTTTTAAATTAATTAATCTATTTTAATTGGAGGATAATTAGAATATTGTGGTGGATTTTGCCATACATTGGCATGAATCAGCCACGTTTGCACGTGTCCTCCCATCCTGAACCCCCTTCCCACCTCCCTCTCCACCCCATCCCATCCCTCTGCGTTGTCCCAGAGCACTGGCTTTGAGTGCCCTACTTCATGCATCAAACTTGCTGCTGCTGCTGCTGCTGCTGCTAAGTCGCTTCAGTCGTGTCCGACTCTGTGCAACCCCATAGACAGCAGCCCACCAGGCTCCCCTGTCCCTGGGATTCTCCAGGCAAGAACACTGGAGTGGGTTGCCATTTCCTTCTCCAATGCATGAAACTGAAAAGTGAAAGTGAAGTCGCTCAGTCATGTCCGACTCCTAGCGACCCCATGGACTGCAGCCTACCAGGCTCCTCCATCCATGGGATTTGCCAGGCAAGAGTACTGGAGTGGGGTGCCATTGCCTTCTCCGGCATCAAACTTGCACTGGTCATCAATTTTACATATGGTAATATACATTTTCCAATGCTATTCTTTCAAATCATCCCACCCTCACCTTCTCCCACAAAATCCATAAGTCTGTTCTTTACATCTGTGTCTCTTTTGCTGCCTTGCATATAGGATCATCATTACCATCTTCTGAGTGGCTTATCATCTCAAACAAATGTTCAGTGTTACTTAAATCTGAAAATCGATGAACAATGCCTTGACATTTTTAAGAAATACTATGCTAAATGAAAGATGCTTGCTTACTGTAACTTAATCAAGCAATGGATATTTATCAAATGTCTACAGAAGACTTGTTATCGACAAGCAGGAAAATGTCTTTTAGTGAGAAACTAAACAACCATAGATCCAAGGAAAGAAAACTGTGCTCATCTCTACCCTCAGAGCTTCCTAGAGGAGTATGAAATTTTGATTTAACTGATATGGAACATGCTACTAAAACTATATGTATATTATGGAATGTAAGTTGGTTCTATTTTGTGTGTGTGTGAAAACCACCTAACCATTTGTCATTAAGATAGAAAAAAAGCTTACCATGATTTCACTAAATAACAGGGGCTCCTGTTCTCATGTCCACCTGACCTCATATCCTAGCATTTTGGTCACTTCACCTGGATGATAAGACATAGAAGTTCCAGAGAAGAGACTGCAGATGTGGGTTCGGGTCATTCAGTTTAGGTTTTTCTCTTTAGCCACATCTGATGCTATAGTTAAAGGATTAGTTGAAAGCCAAATAAACTTATTAATCTGTGTGTGTGCAAGTAACTTATTCTTTTCTGGTGTGGGACAATTATGAATTTGACAGGGCTATTTTTGCCACCAGAATTTAGTTATTATAGCCATGTTAACCTAATTAAATAAGAAGGTCATTGAAATGAGATGGAACTAATTACAGCCACGGAGGCTTTAAGTTACAGCCAATCAATAATTTTTCTTTGCTTCCACACCATCTCTACATGGTTTTCCCCTAGCTTCTCACAGTGGAACACTCATAACCACTTCCAGTTTGATGCCTGATCTGAATTAATTTTTGCTCAAATGAAATCAAAGTTTTTAATATTCAGCAAGTAAAGGTCTCATATATGACATGAAGAGTCTCAACTCCAAAAAGGAAAAATCAAAGAAGACAAACTTGGTCCAGAGCTGGGGGTAATCTGGGAGATCCTCGTGTGTGTCACTCAATTTGAAATTTCCTCCAGTTTTCCTGGACTTGTGGAAGATTCTTATATATCAGAGGGTCCAGTAAACAATGAAAAGTGTAAAAGAACAGCATCAAATAAAGCTCAAAGGGTAGAGGATGGGTCCTGAGAAAGAAGAGAATAGCATAAATTGTAGTGGAGAGAATTCTACCCAATCTGTCATAGTGTTTTTGAAGTACGTTAGAGAGTAGAACCAAAGAGAAGACTCACATATGACATTTCAGAGACTGGTACTGTAATGAAAAACATAACCATATCCATATTGGACAGCGAGATGGCAGAATGTATATCCATTTAAAGAACACCTGTAAAACATTTGAATAATCACAAATGATCAGAAAGTGAACATTTGAACCTGAGGTCTCTGAAATTCTCTGGGTACAGGAGACAGTAGTTTGTTGTTTTCAACCTTATTGTGGTGATATGACATTATGAAGTACTTGCTGTTAATCCCTGTGAATTGTTAACTGTTTTGCAACCTGCTGCTCCCTGAGAAATTGTCAAGTAAACTAGAGAACAAAGATATAAGATCATTGGATTTTAATTTTAATATAGCTTAGCCCATACACGAGGTTTCCCTGGTGGATTAGCTGGTAAAGAATCTGCCTGCAATGCAGGAGACCCTGGTTCGAGTCCTGGTTAAGAAAGATCTACTGGAGAAACAATAAGCTACCCATTCCAGTATTCTTGGGCTTCCCTGGTGGCTCAGATGGTAATGAATCCTCCTGTAATGCAGGACACCTGGGTTCAATCCCTGAGTTGGGGAGATTCCCTGCAGGAAGGCATGCAACCCACTCCAGTATTCTTGCCTGGAGAATCCCCATGGACAGAGGAGCCTAGCAGGCTAATATCCATGGAGTCGCAAAGAATCGGATATGACTGGGCAACTAAGCATAGCACAGCGCACTCTAGCAAAGTAATGCTCAAAATTCTCCAAGGTAGGTTTCAACAGTACCTGAACTAGGAACTTCCAGATGTTCAAGCTGGATTTAGAAAAGGCAGAGGAACCAGAGGTCAAATTGCCAACATCCATTGCATCATAGAAAAAGCAAGAGAATTCTAGAAAAAGTCTACTTCTGCTTTATTTGCTACACCAAAACCTTTGACCTTGTGGATCACAAAAATTTTTGGAATTTTTTTAAAGAGATGGGAATACCAGACCACCTTACCTGCCTCCTGGGAAATCTGTATGCAGGTCAAGAAGCAACAGATAGAATCAAATATGAAACAATATATTGGTTCCAAATTGGGAAAGGAGTATGTCAAGGCTGTATATAGTCACCCTGCTTGTTTAACTTATATGCAGAGTACATCATGTGAAATGCTGGGCTGGATGAAGCACAAGCTGCAATCAAGATTGCTGGGAGAAATATCAATAACCTCAGATATGCAGATGACACCACCCTTTGGCAGAAAGCAAAGAAGACTGAAGAGCCTCTTGATGAAAGTGAAAGAGGAGAGTGAAAAAGTTGGCTTAAAACTCAACCTTCAGAAAACTAAAATAATGGCATCTGGCCCCATCACTTCATGGAAAATAGATGGGAAAACAATGGAAACAGTGACAAACTTTATTTTTTAGGCTCCAAAATCACTGCAGATGCTGACTGCAGCCATGAAATAAAAAAACACTTGCTCCTTGGAAGAAAAATTATGACAAAACTAGATGGCATATTAAAAAGCAGAGACATTACTTTTCCAACAAATGTCCATCTAGTAAAGGCTGTTTTTTCCAGTAGTCATGTATGGATGTAAGAGTTGGACTATAAAGGAAGCTTAGTGCCAAAGAATTGATGATTTTGAACTGTGGTGTTGGACAAGACTCTTGAGAGTCCCTTCGACTGCAAGGAGATCAAAGCAGTCCATCCTAAAGGAAATCAGTCCTGAATATTCATTGGAAGGACTGATGCTGAAGCTGAAGCTCCAATACTTTGGCTATCTGATGTGAAGGGCAGACTCATTGGAAAAGACCCTGATGCTGGGAAAGATTGAGGGCAGGAAGAGAAGGGGACGACAGAGAATAAGATGGTTGGATGGCATTACCTTTCAATGGATATGAGTTTGAGCTCTGGGAGTTGGTGAAGGACGGGGAGGCCTGGAGTACTGCAGTCCATGGAGTCTCAAAGAGTCGACACGACTGAGCAACTGAACTGAGCTGAATGAACAGAAAGACGAAAGTCGCCTTTTCCTGACAAGGACTCAGCCAATGAAAAGTTAAGGAATCTTTGTATGCAGTAGCCCTCCCAACTTCCTTTTTGCCTCTATAAAAGTGTTCTCCTTCCCTTGCTCTGAGGGGGCTTAACATATAGTTAAGTCCAAGATTGAGGATTTTGAATGGCCATTCTTTGTTTATTCCCAATAAATCCACCTTTCCTGAAGAAATATCTGGCAGCCTATTTGTTCCAGGTCAACACTGATTATTTCTACCTACCCAATACAACATGACTTCTTAGGGTAGATGACCACCTTACCCCTAGAGGTTATATCACATCTTCAGATTCCAGCTCATCCTATGGCATTATATGCACCCTCAGGAATTTATACAGATCTCTGCGGAAAAATAGACCAAGAGATGGAAAACCCAAATATATTGTGATCACCTGGAGCTGACTAGAGCTAATATTGTTTCTCCTTGTATGCACACAGTTGACTTATAGAAAAATAAGTTACATTATTTGAGTAAGTTTGTGATTTTGAAATTTTATGCTTGCTACTTATTATTTTATCTGTATTAGCCGACTTATTATTTTATCTGTATTAACCAGTTGCTTAATTTTGTCTTAGCTACTTGGATTTTCTGGGCTCTGATAATTTTTTAATAAATTAAGCAAAATACCTTCAGTAACTGAAGGCATACAGTGGACCTATATTTACTATATTTTATGTGATTTCTGGGAGAAGATATAATATTTTCAAAGTATAACATTAATGAGCATTTCAAAATTCTTAGCTTGAATTCTAAGCAAGTTTAACAAAGCATTAATTGCATGTAGAAAACCCACATATATCTCTTTTGGAATCATCCCAATACTATATCTTTTTTTTTTATTTTGATAATAAGTAATCTGTTTCTCTAGATTTTAAAATGTGTTGATAAACATATACTATTTACTCATTTTTTCAGTCTTTCCCTCACTCATTCATGCACCTTTACAAATTAAAATTATTTAAGGAGAAACATTTTTGTCTCCTTAGGGTAAAGGAAAAAGACAAGATTCTCAAAAACACAAGTAGGATCACTGGATTAAGATATTTCATTTACAAATGAGGTAATCAGATACCCCACATAATTCATACTATTTACCTTAAAAGTTTTAAATGTGTTTGAAAAAATTGCAAGACTTTGTTTATTGTTTAAACTAAGTTGAATAATAAGAAACAAATTTTGGTAAAAATAATATAGAGTGATTTTCTTGGATGAATGTTATTTACTTTTTGATAACTTGAAAAAGATGTTTTGTCATCTTCCCTTTCTTTCACACTTCTTTATCCCGTACATAAAAATTATTTTTTTTATTTCAAAATAATTATAGGCTCACTGGAAACAGAAAAAATATAAAGAAGTCTTTTTTTTTTCCTTTTTTGATTACAGTGGATGTGCAATGATTTCTTACAGCAGTCATCAGTGTTCATATATTGTCATCATCAGCAGCAGCATCATTATAAACATGTATTTTCCACCAAATTTGTTCCTGGAAAGATACAAGGGTACTGGAGAAGAGAATCTAGACCAAGAGGAAGAGTAATCCTTACAAATAGGTTTCACTTAAAAACCTTGCTTGGAAACGAGTTTACTCATTTAAAAAAAAGGCAAATTTAATTTTAATTTGTATAGCATATAATGGTAGAACATTTGATCTTCTAAACAGTGACGAAACTCAAAATTAATACTACAATTAAAGGAATTTTTTTTAATTTTATTTTATTTTTAAACTTTACATAACTGTATTAGATTTGCCAAATATCAAAATGAATCCGCCACAGGTATACATGTGTTCCCCATCCTGAACCCTCCTCCCTCCTCCCTCCCCATTCCATCCCTCTGGGTCGTCCCAGTGCACCAGCCCCAAGCATGCAGTATCGTGCATCGAACAATTAAAGGAATTTTAAAGCATGTTCAAATTGCATCAACACACATGCACCTGTAGCAGTGCCCTGAGCATCACAGCAAGCGTCTACATTGCCGTTTTTATATTGATTAAGAACAGTATGTGAAGGTTCTCTATTTTCAAACAAGATTTTTTTTTGGGGGGGGTGGATTCTTTTTTATTGGAATATAATTGCTTTACAATGTTCTGTAAGTTTCTGCTATACAGTTAAGTGGGATCCACTGTAAGCATACATGTCCACTCCCTCTTGGATCTCCCTCCTGCCCCCACTCCCATCCCACCCATCTAAGTCATTAAAAAGAATTATTCTGTAACACTAAGACTGTGATATTATTGATACAAAGCTTTTTTTTTTAAACCATCTGTTCTTTATTGACAAGGCTATAAAAGTATCATAAACAGAAATTGGCTGTATCTTTACATAATTGCTTCCATAATTTAAAAACATGCCCCAAACTAAAAACGTAGTAGCAGAATGTTCTAAAATAGATTTAAATACTTAACATAGTTTTATAGAAGGAAAAAATCAATTAAATATTAAGGAATTAAAAAAATACTTGTCAATTTTATTGTCCAGTTTAAAAATGTACATGTTTGCCCCGGGGTCATGACATAGTATTTTAAGTGATGACTTCTAACAGCTCTATTTTTGACACATGCCAAATGTTATAAGTGTCTTCAGGCTTTAATAAGTGCAGTATTTCCTATACATGGGAGCTATGTGGTATAAGAGGCACTAGAGTTGATCTTTGAAGTGCAAGTTTCATGACCTGGTCATGAGGTTGACCACTTAGATGTATGTCACCTTTCCCTTCCTGGCTAAACTGAAATACATCCACTTCTTTGGGTTACTTTGTCAGTTAAATAAGAATATATATTAGGACAATTATTCAATAGAATATTATTTAACAGTTTTATTAATCTATATATTTTGTTAATGTTTAAATATCCAATATATTTCTACGAATAAGTTATCCATGCCATATGTTTACCTGATAGTTACTGAATAATTTAGCTAGTATATATTTTTATAAATAATTTTTAAGTTATTTTAGAAATTTTTCAAATGATTTGTTTTATTTTAATTTCTTTATAAACTTTTTTAAGCTTCTACTTTTTTTTTTTATCAGAAGTTGTCTAACCTGGCTTGCTCTCAAAAATATGACTGCTTTTATAAAATATTGGCTATATTCCTGGATTGTACAATATATTATTGTAACTTACTTTATACATGATAGTTTGTTTCTCTTAATATAAATGGGGTATAACCTTTAAAAATTATGAATCCCAATATGTACACTTGAAACTGATATTGTATACCAAGTATATTTCTATTTTAAAAATTAGGAAATTAATTAATGTAATTCACTATATTAATGGATTACAATGAGAAACACTATGTGCTCCTTATGATTGATACAGGAAAAAGGTTTGATAAAATTTAACATCTATTATTAATTAAAATTCCTGAAATAAAACTACATGGAACTTGACTTGAGAAGAGATATTTTTCAAAAACTAACAGCAAATATGCTTCTGGTGAACTACAAGTGACATTTCCCAATTTATTTGGAAAGCCCATTAAGATCAGGAACAGACCAGGAAGAAAACACATATGTAATTCAATGTTATTCTGAAGGCCCTTGTCGAAATAATAACATAAGAAGAGGAAGCAGAAGATTTAATTTTAGAAAAGAAACATATAAAATTGTCATTATTTGCAGCTGATATGAAAAAATACAAGAGAATTTGATGAAAAACTTAGGATTAATAGGAAAGTTTAATAAAAAGTCAGGTTACTAGATAGCTGTGCGTGCATGCTAAGTCGCTTCACTTGTGTCTGACTCTTTGCGACCCTATGGACTATTGACTGCCAGGCTCCTCTGTCCATGGCAAGAATACTGGAGTGGGTTGCTATTTCCTCCTCTAGGGGATCTTCCTAACCCAGGGATCAAACCCACATCTCTTATGTCTCTTGCATTGGCAGGTGGTTCTTTACCCCCAGCACCACCTGGGAAGCCCACTAGACAGCTATCCCTCTGACAACTGTCACATATGCCAAACATGACCATTAGAAAATGGAAAGAAAAAATTCCATTCATAACATAATTACTCATGATAATAACATAAAATGTAGTTTATAGAAATACTATAAACTACTCATGAATAAATGAATAAATAAATTCAAGATATGATTCCCCATTTAAAAATTTCACAGAAAATGGGGCAAAATGTAAATAATTGGTAGAGGAATATCTTAACACTATTGCAACCTTTCTGTACTTTAAAAACCATATCCAAATAAAAGGTTACCCCCCCAAGATCAAGAGAAGTGAAAAAGAAAATGGACAATGCTGAAAGGGAAATGAGTGTTCTGAACATATAAATGGAGACACTATCTCACATCCCTAAGGAAAATTATCCAAAAAAAAAAAAAAAAAAGAGGAGGACATTAGGAGTAAAAAGATGATCGATGAAAGGCATATCTGAAAGCCCTAAAATGGGAATCATGAAAGCTCCAGATTAAAAAAGAATAGATGGAAAAGATGAAGTTATAAAAGAACAAGTTTTAAAAAGTTCCTGAACTACAAGTTTTCAGATTGAAAAGGTTCACAAAGTGGCAGGAAGGATTCAGGAAAAAAGAAACAAATCTGATCACATCCTAGTGGAATTTCTATACCCAAGGGATAAAGAGGAAATCTTAACAAGTTTTCAGGCAAAGATGTGGTACCTAAATGAGAAGATAATCAGGCCAAGTTCAGATTCTGATCTGCATTTCTTGACCCTATATATAGTGAAACAACATACATGGACATTTGAAAGAAAGGACCACAAGTCAAGATTCCTATTCTGAGCCAAGATATCATTATACATGAAAGCAACAACAGATTTTTTTTTTCCAACATACAATGGCACAGAAAATAAACAGCATATGCTCTTTCTAAAGAAACTGCTTGGGAAGTACGCCAACCAAATGAAAGTTAAATTCAGAACAAAGATCTCAAAATGGGGGAGGTGGAGGGAGAGAATTAAAGAAGTGAAAAGTTAAAAGTGTTCAAATAGTTTCGTCTTAGTGGTGGGAAACAGTTCTGGTCAACTCAGCAAAATTAAGGAAAAGGAAAAAGAGAAACCATAATAAAGTATCTTCAGTTCAGTTCAAAAAAAAAAAAAAATGACTGCTTTGTCTCATTTTTTTTCTTCATCTTTCTTGAGTTTGTTGTATATAAATTGCTAATTTTCAGGACCCGCGCTAAAGAAATTCTTTTTTTTTATTCTTAAAGCTATGTTTCCTTAAATTAAACTTTTTCAGAACCGGAAGAGATCATGAGGAAGGAAAAATGGCAGCATGCTTTGGTGATGATTTATATTCTGCAATGTATCAACACAGTCAAGTTTCTTGTTCAACTAATCATACTGTTATATTAATATTAAAGTAAGAAATATCCAATTGTCTAATTTTAAATCTCACATCTTAATTTTGCATGGAAACTCAGGAAAATTCATTTTTCTTTCTCCTTATAAACAGAGATAACGTCTCCTTTTATGTTTATTGCTAAAGGAAGAACTGGGTTGTTCAGCAGATGTCACTAGAAGGCTGTTGTCTGTCCTTTTACGTTCATGTAGTCTTACTAGCAAAGCTGGAATACACATGTTTTCAGTTGCTTTAATGTTAGACATATTTTAATGTCTCAATTTTAAGTGAAAATAGAAGAGAAAAATAGATGTCTTCAAATAAAAATAATTATTTAAGATGAAGAAACACAATTAATACACTATCATTGTGGTATTTTTTAGATGGCATTAAATGTGTATTAACATAATGCAAGTCCCAATTAAATGATCACAGAAACTTAAGCTGATCAACATTACTTAGTAAACAGTGAAACGTAGATTTAATGGCTTGTTCTCTGTCATGTTATTAAAGAAACCTCTGTTGACATATTGGTGATTTCCAAACTCTGTCATGAGAAAGAAAACATGACTTGTCTGTTGGGCTTTTTTAGAACAGGAAATTCATGGAAACAGTAAGTTGACTCTATGGTCCCTTATCTTCATAAAATTCTCCTTAGACTTTAACTTTTATATTGGTATCTCCACTTAACATTCCTTTTTTTAAAATTTTATTTTATTTTTAAACTTTACATAATTGTATTAGTTTTGCCAAATATCAAAATGAATCCGCCACAGGTATACATGTGTTCTCCATCCTGAACCCTCCTCCCTCCTCCCTCCCCATTCCATCCCTCTGGGTCGTCCCAGTGCACCAGCCCCAAGCATCCAGTATCGTGCATCGAACCTGGACTGGCAACTCGTTTCATACATGATATTTTACATGTTTCAATGCCATTCTCCCAAATCTTCCCACCCTTTCCCTCTCTCTCAGAGTCCATAAGACTGTTCTATACATCAGTGTCTCTTTTGCTGTCTCGTACACAGGGTTATTGTTACCATCTTTCTAAATTCCATATATATGCATTAGTATACTGTAACATTCCTTTTTAATTTTGTTAATCATCATTATCTTAGGTTTACATAAAGGTCCCAGTCAACAAGTTCTCTTGGGTGGTTTCAATCTTTTCATTTTAGTAATGTGAAACACATGTGCACTTCTTGGACTGTTCTTACAATTCTCCTTGGTTTGTCCTCACAGACAAGGCATTCTCAGTTCTGGAGTTCTTTTCTTCTTCTTCTTCTTCTTACTTTTAATGTCTCTTTGTCATCTAGTTCCTGCACTGTGAGTGCAAATTGAATTGATTTATTTTTTCCATTAATAATGATAAAAGTAGCTGAGTGTTGGCTGTGTTCTAGCCTCATTCCACAGCTCAGGCAGCTACCACACTGCTGTTTGTTGTTTCATCGCTCAGTCATGTCTGACTCTTTGCAACCCCATTGACTGCAGCACACCAGGCTTCCCTGTTCTTCACTGTCTCCCAGAATTTGCTCAGATTCATGTTCGTTGAGTCGATGATGCCATCCAGCCATCTCATCCTCTGTCTCCCCCTTCTTCTCCTGTCCTCACTCCTTCCCAGCATCAGGGATTTACCAATGATTCTACTCTTCACATCGAGTGGCCAAAGTATTGGAGCTTTAGCTTCAGCATCAGTCCTTCCAATGAATATTCTCAATCCTTTAGGACTGACAGGTTTGATCTCCTTGCAGTCCCAGGGACTCTCAAGAGTCTTCTCCAACACAAAACTTGGACAACATCAATTTTTTGGCACTCAGCTTTCTTTACGTTCTAGCTCTCACTTCTATATATGCTACTGGAAAAACCATAGCTTTGACTATATGGGCCTTTGTCAGCAAAGTGATGCCTCTGCTTTTTAATATGTTGTCTAGGTTTGTCATAGCTTTCCTTCTAAGGAGCAAGTGTCTTTTAATTTCATCGCTGCAGTCAGTATCTGCAATGATTTTGGAGCCCAAGAAAATAAAATCTGTCACTGCTTCACCTTTTTCCCCACACTCCTTTAAATGCCTTATTAGCCTGGGTAGGCCCACTGTGCTCATATCTTGGTAGCACAGCACTGCATATATACTTACAAAATCACTCACACAAGGTCCAGTGCAAATACTCCTTGTCTGGTTTCTTTTGTGAGTAGCTCTGTCCCAGGATTCAAGATTACTATTATCCTGACACAGTTACTCTCAACAACTGCTTCCTAACATCTCCAGGGAAAACAAAGAAGGAATGAAGGCAAGGTGGGCCAGAAATACGTCAAGATCTTGACCATCTTACTCAACAAATCCTCTCATCATTCATTAGCCAGAAAATACCAAATATCTCTGCTTCAAGCAAGAGGACTGAGAAATGCAATACAAATTACATTTTCCCTCTTCATATTCCTAGATATTTGTATTATAAAGCACACATTGAAAAAACAATAGTCAACTTTCCTCATGACACTTTAAAAACTATCCATTGTCCTATCCAAAGTACAAAATAATAGGTTTTATGCTTCCATTTGCTTTTGCTTTTTTTATGCTTCCATATGCTTTTTGCACTAAGCACAGCGGCGGCTGCGACTGGCGCACTAAGCGTGGCCGAGAGGAGCTACCCCACGTCCGAGGTTAGGGGCAGAAGCTGGGAGGACCCCATGCCTGAAGGGCGGCGGCCAAGAGGTGTTACCCCATGTCTGAGGTCAGGGGCAGCGGCTGAGAGTGCCAGGCTGTGACAGCGCAGGAATGGCCAAGAGGAGCTATCCCATCCGAGGTCAGGGGCGGTGGCTGAGAAGAGATACCCTGGAACGAGGTCAGGGGTGGCGGCCGGGAGGAGCTACCCTACGCCCAACACCAGGGGCAGCGGCTGGGAGGACCAACCCCACGTCCAAGGAGCAGTGGCTGTGCGGGCGCAGGAGGGCCTAGAGGAGCTATCCCATGTTGAAGGTCAGGAAGGGCAGTGGTGAGGAGATACCCCTCGTCCAAGGTAAGGAGCAGCAGCTGCACTTTGCTGGAGCAGCCGTGAAGAGCTACCCCACGCCCAAGGTAAGAGAAACCCAAGTAAGATGGTAGCTGTTGCAAGAGGGCATCAGAGGGCAGACACACTGAAACCATACTCACAGAAAACTAGTCAATCTAATCACACTAGGACCACAGCCTTGTCTAAGGCAATGAAACTAAGCTATGCCAGTGGGGCAACCCAAGACGGGTGGGTCATGGTGGAGAGATCTGACAGAATGTGGTCCACTGGAGAAGGGAATGGCAAGAACCCCATGAACAGTATGAAAAGGCAAAATGATAGGATACTGAAAGAGGAACTCCCCAGGTCAGTAGGGGCCCAATATTCTACTGGAGATCAGTGGAGAAATAACTCCAGAAAGAATGAAGGGATGGAGCCAAGGCAAAAACAATACCCAGCTGTGGATGTGACTGGTGATAGAAGCAAGGGCCGATGCTGTAAAGAGCAATTTTGAATAGGAACCTGAAATGTCAGGTCCATGAATCAAGGCAAATCGGAAGTGGTCAAACAAGAGATGGCAAGAGTGAATGTAGACATTCTAGGAATCAGCAAACTCAAATGGACTGGAATGGGTGAATTTAACTCAGATGACCATTATATCTACTACTGCGGACAGGAATCCCTCAGAAGAAATAGAGTAGCCAACATGGTCAACAAAAGAGTCCGAAATGCAGTACTTGGATGCAATCTCAAAAACGACAGAATAATCTCTGTTCGTTTCCAAGGCAAACCATTCAAAATCACAGTAATCCAAGTCTATGCCCCAACCACTAATGCTGAAGAAGCTGAAGTTGAACGGTTCTATGAAGACCTACAAGACCTTTTAGAACTAACACCCAAAAAAAGATGTCCTTTTCATTATAGGGGACTGGAAGGCAAAAGTAGAAAGTCAAGAAACACCTGGAGTAACAGGCAAATTTGGCCTTGGAATACTCAATGAAGCAGGGCAAAGACTAATAGAGTTTTGCCAAGAAAATGCACTGGTCATAGCAAACATCCTCTTCCAACAACACAAGAGAAGACTCTGCACATGGACATCACCAGATGGTCAACAGTGAAATCAGATTGATTATATTCTTTGCAGCCAAAGATGGAGAAGCTCTATACAGTCAGCAAAAACAAGACCAGGAGCTGACTGTGGCTCAGATCATGAACTCCTTATTGCCAAATTCAGACTGAAATTGAAGAAAGTAGGGAAAACCACTAGATCATTCAGGTGTGACCTAAACCAAATCCCTTATGATTATACAGTGTAAGTGAGAAATAGATTTAAGGGCCTAGATCTGATAGATAGAGTGCCTGATGAACTATGGACTGAGGTTCGTGACATTGTACAGGAGACAGAGATCAAGACCATGCCCATGGAAAAGAAATGCAAAACAGCAAAATGGCTGTCTGGGGAGGCCTTACAAATAGCTGTGAAAAGAAGAGAAGCAAAAAGCAAAGGAGAAAAGGAAAGATATAAGCATCTGAATGCAGAGTTCCAAAGAATAGCAAGAAGAGATAAGAAAGCCTTCCTCAGCGATCAATGCAAAGAAATAGAGGAAAACAACAGAATGGGAAATACTAGCGATCTCTTCAAGAAAATTAGAGGTACCACGGGAACATTTCATGCAAAGATGGGCTCGATAAAGGACAGAAATGGTATGGACCTAACAGAAGCAGAAGATATTAAGAAGAGACGGCAAGAATACACAGAAGAACTGTACAAAAAAGATCTTCATGACCCAGAGAATCACGATGATGTGATCACTGACCTAGAGCCAGACATCCTGGGATGTGAAGTCAAGTGGGCCTTAGAAAGCATCACTACGAACAAAGCTAGTGAAGGTGATGGAATTCCAGTTGAGCTCTTTCAAATAGTGAAAGATGATGCTGTGAAAGTGCTGCACTCAATATGCCAGCAAATTTAGAAAACTCAGCAGTGGCCACAGGACTGGAAAAGGTTAGTTTTCATTCCAATCCCAAAGAAAGACAATACTAAAGAATGCTCAAACTACCACACAGTTGCACTCATCTCACACGCTAGTAAAGTAATGCTCAAAATTCTCCAAGCCAGTCTTCAGCACTATGTGAACCCTGAACTTCCTGGTGTTCAAACTAGTTTTAGAAAAAGCAGAGGAACCAGAGATCAAATTGCAAACATCTGCTGGATCATGGAAAAAGCAAGAGAGTTCCAGAAAAACATCTATTTCTGCTTTATTGACTATGCCAAGGTCTTTGACTGTGTGGATCACAATAAACTGTTGAAAATTCTGAAAGAGATGGGAAATCCAGACCACTTGGTCTGTCTCTTGAGAAATCTGTATGCAGGGCAGGAAGCAACAGTTAGAAGTGGACATGGAACAACAGACTGGTTCCAAATAGGAAAAGGAGTCCATCAAGACTGTATATTGTCACCCTGCTTATCTAACTTATATGCAGAGTACATCATGAGAAACTCTGGTCTGGAAGAAGCACAAGCTGGAATCAAGGTTGCTGGGAGAAATATCAATAACCTCAGATGTGCAGATGACACCACCCTTATGGCAGAAAGTGAAGAGGAACTAAAAAGCCTCTTGATGAAAGTGAAAGAGGAGAGTGAAAAAGTTGGCTTAAAGCTCAACATTCAGAAAACGAGGATCATGGCATCTGGTCCCATCACTTCATGGGAAATAGATGGGGAAACAGTGCAAACAGTGTCAGACTTCATTTTTTGGGGCTCCAAAATCACTACAGATGGTGACTGCAGCCATGAAATTAAAAGACGCTTCCTCCTTGGAAGGAAAGTTATGACCAACCTAGATAGCATATTCAAAAGCAGAGACACTACTTTGCCAACAAAGGTTCGTCTAGTCAAGGGTATGGTTTTTCCAGTGGTCATGTATGGATGTGAGAGTTGGACTGTGAGGAAGGCTGAGCACCGAAGAATTGATGCTTTTGAACTGTGGTGTTGGAGAAGACTCTTGAGAGTCCCTTGGACTGCAAGGAGATCCAACCAGTCCATTCTGAAGGTGATCAGCCCTGGGATTTCTTTGGAAGGAATGATGCTCAAGCTGAGACTCCAGTACTTTGGCCACCTCATGCGAAGAGTTAACTCATTGGAAAAGACTCTGATGCTGGGAGGGATTGGGGGCAGGAGGAGAAGGGGATGACAGAGGATGAGATGGCTGGATGGCATCACTGACTCGATGGATGTGAGTCTGAGTGAACTCTGGAAGTTGGTGATGGACAGGGAGGCCTGGCATTCTGCGATTCATGGTGTCTCAAAGAGTCAGACACAACTGAGCCACTGAGCTGAACTGAACTGATGCTTCCATTTGTAAGATTTTAAGATATAAACAATAATAGCATTATAGTTCAAACCTGCTAAAAAATGGAAGTTATCAAAATATATTGTAGAAAATTTAGTGTTAAAATGCATTACTGTAGAAGTTTCCTTATCTATTAAATGTTCTATTAAATATATACTGAATTTATATTTGAAAAAATTCCTCTAGTAGACTGAGTAGTGGGTTTGGGTTTGAAATGTGATAATATAGTTACACTTGTACAGTCTGTTATGATGATCTTGCTGACCTCTCTGGGGAAACAATTTTGTCAGCAATTATTTCTTATGGACATGAATTTCAGCAAACTCCAGGAGATAGTGAAGGACAGAGGAGCCTGATGTGCTGCAGTCCATAGGGTCGCAGAGTCAGAAAGGACTTAATGACTGAACAACAGCACAATGCTTTTCTAAGTCATTCAGGCTTCTGTTGATCACACTGAGGCCTATTTTACTTCGCTTTACCTCTTCTAGAATTTTATATATTTTTGTCTTTTTATTAGATTATTTATATCTACCAGAAATTGGCTGTACTATCATACTTCATTTTAAAATGGTTTAAATTGCTAACATTTCCCATAATAGAACCCAAAATATATGCAGTGATGCTTGATGTCATTTAAATTAAATTATCAGCTTGATAGCCACATCAATAATGTAATTTTAAATTCTATTTGTTACTTGATAGAACTAAAAAGCTGGGACATATATAACTTCATGGAAATTGTTTTACTTGATGTATATTTTAAAATACTTAATTCTGTGCATCTGTTTGAAATAAGTTTGACTATATATGCCTATGTATATGTCTGTGTATGTATATGGCACATATACACACACATATATCAGATCAGTCCCTCAGTCGTGCCTGACTCTTTGAGACCCCATGAATTGCAGAATGCCAGGCCTCCCTGTCAATCACCAACTCCCGGAGTTCACTCAGACTCACATCCATCGAGTCAGTGATGCCATCCAGCCATCTCAACCTCTGTTGTCCCCTTCTCCTCTTGCCCCCAATCCCTCCCAGCATCAGAGTCTTTTCCTATGAGTCAACTCTTGGCATGAAGTGGCCAAAATACTGGAGTTTCAGCTTCAGCATCATTCCTTCCAAAGAAATCCCAGGGCTGATCACCTTCAGAATGGACTGGTTGAATCTCCTTGCAGTCCAAGGGACTCTCAAGAGTCTTCTCCAACACCACAGTTCAAAAGCATCAATTCTTCAGCGCTCAGCCTTCTTCACAGTCCAACTCTCACATCCATACATGACCACTGGAAAAACCATACCCTTGACTAGACGAACCTTTGTTGGCAAAGTAATGTCTCTACTTTTGAATATGCTATCTAGGTTGGTCATAACTTTCCTTCCAAGGAGGAAGCGTCTTTTAATTTCATGGCTGCAGTCACCATCTGCAGTGATTTTGGAGCCCAGAAAAATAAAGTCTGACACTGTTTGCACTGTTTCCCCATCTATTTCCCATGAAGTGATGGGACCGGATGCCATGAGCTTCGTTTTCTGAATGTTGAGCTTTAAGCCAACTTTTTCACTCTCCTCTTTCACTTTCATCAAGAGGCTTTTGAGTTCCTCTTCACTTTCTGCCATAAGGGTGGTGTCATCTGCATATCTGAGGATATTGATAGTTCTCCCAGCAATCTTGATTCCAGCTTGTGTTTCTTCCAGTCCAGCGTTTCTTATGATGTACTCTGCATAGAAGTTAGATAAACAGGGTGACAATATACAGCCTTGATGAACTGCTTTTCCTATTTGGAACCAGTCTGTTGTTCCATGTCCAGTTCTAACTGTTGCTTCCTGCCCTGCATACAAATTTCTCAAGAGGCAGGTCAGGTGGTCTTGTATTCCCATCTCTTTCAGAATTTTCCACAGTTTATTGTGATCCACACAGTCAAAGGCTTTGGCATAGTCAATAAAGCAGAAATATATGTTTTTCTGGACCTCTCTTGCTTTTTCCATGATCCAGAGGATGTTGGCAATTTGATCTCTGGTTCCTCTGCCTTTTCTAAAACTAGCTTGAACATCAGGAAGTTCACGGTTCACATATTGCTGAAGCATGGCTTGGAGAATTTTGAGCATTACTTTACTAGCATGTGAGATGAGTGCAATTTTGTGGTAGTTTGAGCATTCTTTGGCATTGCCTTATATATATATTTACAGATAATAAAGCAACAGTGTCTATTAGTATTGTTTTCTCTACATGTCAAAGAAAGTAAGCTCTCATGGGGGACACTGCCTATTGCATTTATGTACTATAAGAGAAATTGGCAAAAATATTCCTGTTTTACCCCCAGTTCAGAAACATAAAACAATTTATAAACTCTTATCGCTATGAAGAAAAATGAAGTGCTTGCTCTGTCTTGCTTTTAGCTGATCTTAGCTTAAGTGTATATCATATTGCTGATGTTGAACAGAAGATACTTTCTTTTAACTGCTCTAACTTGGATAGTCTCCCAAAAGAAAAATGGAAAGAAAAGGCTTGTGATTTTCTATCCTGCGCAAGTCTCCTCTGCTTACAGAAGCCTGCAAACCTGGTCCTGGCAATGGAGCAATGGTCATCATGCTCTCCTGAGGTCTTGTTGCTATGCCGGTGGGAAAATGGTGTGGCTCTCTGTTGCCTCTTCAGGAGAGTTAGACCCTCCCTCAGTTCATGGTACGAATACATAATCATTTTTCTGAAGTAGACTGAGCCAGAGAGAAGAAACTGAGCTCTTTGAACTCAGTTCACATACTGTAAGTACATGTATAAAAAAGTACTTTTGGAATGTCTATCTTTAAAACATCTACACAGATACAGATATAGATAGATAGTAGAGACACATATCTGGTGGCAAAGGAATCATTTAAATATTGATGTGCATCTTTACACACATTTTCATATTTATTTTTTTTTATGTCTCCAGCATCAGAGGGTCAATTTGTTTCCCTAAATGCTTTTTAAAACATTTGTTTATTTTTTAATTGAAGGATAATTGCTTTACAGAATTTTGTTGTTTTCTCAACAACAAAATTTTTCAACAAGAATCAGTCATCAGTATATGTATATTTACTTTTAACAACTATTTTGGGCAACATAATTATGTCTGGTTAACTGATGAGAAGAACAAATACCATATACTCAAGATTAGAATTCATAAGTGGGAGAAATGGGATTTGAACCCAAGTCAGCAACTTCTCTACTATATACACTGAGTTATACTTTCAGGCTGTATGGTATTCATGGTGCTACTTTCTAAGGGCTTCTCAGGTGACACCGGAGAAGAGATGCTGGTTCGATCCCTGGGTCAGAAAGATCCCCTAGAGTAGGAAATGGCGACTTGCTCTAGTACTCTTGCTTGGAAAATTCCATGGACGGAGGAGTCTGAGGGGGCTACAATACATGGAGCTGCAAAGAATCAGATGTGACTGAATACACACACACACACCTCCCATACACACTTTGTAAACTGAGAAGATTGAGAAGCCCTGGGGAGGAACTATACGCACTTAAGAAAAATATTATATTTCTGAAAGGATGCCTATTCACAGTGAATCACTCATAGGAAGACAAAATTCATACTTGATGGATACACTGATTCTTACATACTTTTCTCTAAAACAAAACACAAGAAGAAACTTTAAAAGTTATTACACTCCAGTGTCACTTCTGAAATTACTTCTTCCAGAGGTAATATATCTATAAAGTACAAAAATACAGTAGTATTTCTGCCTAGCAGAAATTGTTTTAGATTCTTGAAGCTAGTAAAAACATTTGACTTTGTACACCTAAATCTCTTTAATTTTTGAAATAATCACCTCCAACATTTGGATTTTTTAACAAATGTATCCAAGGAACCCAACTATTACATTTTTATTTAACCTATTTGTGTTTTAGTATATACATAGATAAGTACGTATATATTATCTTCCCTGGTGGCTCACCTGGCGGTTCAGTGGTAAAGAATTCACCTGCAAGTAGGAGACAGGAGTTGGATCTCTGGGTCGGGAAGATTTCCTGGAGAAGGAAATGGCAATGCACTCCAGTATTCTTCCCTGGGAAATCCCACAGACAGAGAGGCCTGGCACGCTATACTCCATGGGGTCACGAAAGAGTCTGACACAACTTAGGGACTAACCAACAAGAGCAGATAAGTATTTATTACATTTATAAAACTAAATAAATGATATTATACTTTTATTAATACGTTAAGAGATCAGAAGATTAAATCAAACATATTATTCAGGGATCTTTCATCTTCTAAGGCATTTTTAAAATTATATTCTCTGTTTTTAATTGTGTTTCAATAAAGAAGGAATTTATATTATGTGCACTCCAACAGAAATTAACATATAGTAGATTAGCTGTGGGCAGGATCTATTAGCTTTGAGTTCTCAAATCTTTAGTAGGAGCTAGAAACTCAGGAAAGGAAACTTGTGGCCATGATAAGTCCATATCCTTGAAGTATAAGCGCGTTTGTTCATTCTAAACTGAGTCAGAAAGATGAAAGGGCTAGTTTATGGAACATTTTCTTGCTTCTTATTCTCACAGAATATGAGTTTATCTGTCATATATTTATTATTTTGTCCAGATAAATTGTGGCTCTAGGGAATTTATCATGGTAGTAGTTTTTAAAGCATATAGGGTCAAGTTATGTGATTTTGGAATATATCTCTAGAAATGCATTCAGGCCACCACATGTGTCAGAAATCTAGAGAGTCACTAGAGACTGGAGCCATATACCATTTTACAAAGTGAAAGAAATTTCTGCAGAGAGGCAGAGGTTTGAGCAAAAGAAATGCTTCTGCCAACAGAGGCAGTTTGGCAAAGTGATTCACTTGTCTCCAGGTATATCCAAATGAACTAAAGCCCCATAAAAGAGTGTATCATTCTTTATTTCTGTTTTCAGGGTGTTCAAATCTATGAACTGCTGAAGTAGTATCCTGGCTGTATTACGTGTGCATGCTAAGCCGCTTCCGTTGTGTCTGACTCTGTGACTCTGGACTGTAGCCCACCAGGCTTCTCTGTCTGTGGGATTCTCCAGGCAAAAATACTGGAGTGGATTGGCATTCCCTTCTCCAGGGAATCTTCCTGACCCACGGATGGAATCCACGTCTCTTATGTCTCCTGCATTGGCATGTAGGTTCTTTACCACTAACTCCGCCTGGAAAGCCCTGGCTCTATTACAAATTATTACAAAACGTATGTACTCCTTATATATTAGAACTTGCATCATTAGTGTCCTCTTCCAAGTAGAGTCTATAAATCTGACCTACAATGCCTAATTAAAACATTTTTAAATTTTTTATATAGTTCATTTTAACAAAACATGAAAAGAATAACTATGTGTTTGGATATTATTCAGTACAGTTCAGTTCAGTGGCTCAGTCGTGTCTGACTCTTTGCGGCCCCATGAATCGTAGCATGCCAGGCCTCCCTGTCAATCACCAACTCCCAGAGTTCACTCAGACTCACGTCCATCGAGTCAGTGATACCATCCACCCATCTCATCCTCTGTCGTCCCTTTCTCCTCCTGCCCCCAATCCCTCCCAGCATCAGAGTCTTTTCCAATGAGTTAACTCTTCGCATGAGCTGGCCAAAGTACTGGAGTTTCAGCTTTACCATCATTCCTTCCAAAGAAATCCCAGGGCTGATCTCCTTCAGAATGGACTGGTTGGATCTCCTTGCAGTCCAAGGGACTTTCAAGAGTCTTCTCCAACACCACAGTTCAAAAGCATCAATTCTTTGGCACTCAGCTTTCTTTATAGTCCAACTCTCTCATCCATACATGACCACTGGAAAAACCATAGCCTTGACTAGACGGACCTTTGTTGGCAAAGTAGTGTCTCTGCTTTTGAATATGCTATCTAGGTTGGTCATAACTTTCCTTCCAAGGAGGAAGCGTCTTTTAATTTCATGGCTGCAGTCACCATCTGCAGTGATTTTGGAGCCCCCAAAAAATGAAGTCTGACACTGTTTGCACTGTTTCCCCATCTATTTCCCATGAAGTGATGGGACCAGATGCCATGATCTTTGTTTTCTGAATGTTGAGTTTTAAGCCAACTTTTTCACTCTCCACTTTCACTTTCATCAAGAGGCTTTTGAGTTTCTCTTCACTTTCTGCCATAAGGGTGGTGTCATCTGCATATCTGAGGTTATTGATAGTTCTCCCAGCAATCTTGATTCCAGCTTGTGCTTCTTCCAGCCCAGCGTTTCTCATAATGTACTCTGCATAGAAGTTAAATAAACAGGGTGACAATATTCAGCCTTGACGAACTCCTTTTCCTATTTGGAACCAGTCTGTTGTTCCATGTCCAGTTCTAACTGTTGCTTCCTGCCCTGCATACAGATTTCTCAAGAGGCAGGTCAGGTGGTCTGGTATTCCCATCTCTTTCAGAATTTTCCACAGTTGATTGTGATCCACACAGTCAAAGGCTTTGGCATAGTCAATAAAGCAGAAATAGAGGTTTTTCTGGACCTCTCTTGCTTTTTCCATGATCCAGCGAATGCTGGCAATTTGGTCTCTGGTTCCTCTGCCTTTTCTAAAACCTAATGCTCTGTGAATGGAGATTTGAAATCTTAATTTAAAAGAACATGTCCTATGTAATTCTCATTAAAACACTGATGTTTGATAATAATTGATATTTTTTCCTTTTTCCTACTTGATTAAGCCTAGTGTAGCATTTTTTTTTTTTTGCACTGGATAGCAAATTAACAACAAACACCACCACACACTCAAAAACAAACAAACAAACAAACAAAAAAAAACACTGAATTTTAAGAGCCTCTAGCTTATCCTATCTAGTAAGGTTGCAAAATATTTCATGTAACATTGGGAAAATGTTTCATGTATAAATATATATATATAGCATATCTGTGGTACAGATATCACCCTTTATGAGATGTACATTTATAAGTAGTTTTTTATCAATGATCAGGTTATATGTCACTTGAATTAACATACCATAAAATATCATCATCATTTTAGGTCCATACATAACAATCAAAGAAATAATTATGCTTTCTATAAATTTAACTCAATGTAAAGCTAATTTAAAATTTCAGAGATAGTTATTTCAAGTTTGAATTATTTGTAAAATTACCTTAATGTCTATTTCAAGGACTGATTTAATCCTTATGAAATGAATTTCAATGAATATTTATTGAATAGATGAATAGGACAGAATTGGACATTATATTTTGCATTTTAACATGTTAAGCCAAAATATTTCCATGTGTTTCTATTAAAAGTTAATTGTAAGTACTTCATTCTATTCCATAGTAAATTTATTTGTTGTTCATTGAACTGTTTGAATGTCTGCCATTGGAGTTTTTACTAGGAGGACTATTGTTTAACATTTCATTCTGAATTAGCATAAGTCTCTGATAAAGAATATTAACTTTCCTCTCTTTATTCAATTTTTGAATTTTAAAAGGCTTAATGTTTACTTAGGAAAGTATCTCTCAACTTCTGGATGAAGTGTTTCTGCCTAGACCACTAGGATTTGCCACAGTGATGAGAGATTCATGGTTGCTGGTAAAATGTTTTTATGACTGAAGTGATGCTTGCAAACCTCAAAAACAAGAGCCCACTTATGAATGTGGAATTGGATCCAGTTATCCAAAGTGAATTGGATCCATGAGCCTGCCAACTGAGGAAAACATAGAAAATGCAATCAGATTGGAGAAGGGTCAGATTGGAAAGATTGCATTTGATTGTGGCAGCAGGAACAAACTCTTTGCAGCTTTCCCAAAGGCAAATGAGCTGCACTTGAGGACAGTTGCTTTATGCACTAGGATTCTTATCTGTGGTGCTATTTAAATGAGTGGGCATGGTTATCCGCAGAGTTCCTCTGAAAAAATTTCAGTTAGTTACCTGTGGCTCAAAGAGCTGACTTTGAAAGACAACGTGCTTAAGAAATTACGTCTCAATGTTGAATTCAATGAGAAAAAATATTTTGACTTCTCTCTGTCCTTGCAGCATTATTTTCAAACTATTTTCCAGACACAGCCATTTATCTACCTGAGCAGCAGATTGCTCAAATAATTATCATTCATAATGTGGCCACAGGGTCTTTTAATCTTTTAATTGACTACTCTAGGAATTGTACATACATCAAAGGGTAACATTAAGGAAATAAAAATGCCTCTTAACATAGAGATTGCATTTAAAAGATTGTTTTTCTTTTTCTTCCTCCAGTACTTTCTCATTCTGACATCTAAAATTGCTTTTCTCCAACCTGTCGACAGGTTCACATACAACATAGTTAAATGACTTTCCTGGCATTTGAGGAACCGATGAAGTTTAGTTTGCAATGAATTATAACATTAAAGAAAAAGTAAGTACAGCCAAGATCCCCACATTCCACGGTTTTGCTGGATTTTTTTTCCAAAATAAAGATGAGCCTCTAAAGGTCCCAATTAAAATGGAAATAGAGGGAAAAAGATTTTTCTCTTTGCTTTTATTCTGTGAACCTATGAAATCATAAATGAAGTTTACAGAATTATTACATGGTTATAGTGCTTCACACTGCCTTCTTTATAATCCCCACCCCCCCAGGAGAAGGCTTGGCACAGCTGAATAATCAAACTGTTTCTGCTTTTCATGAACTTTCTGAGGAGTAAAAAATGGTACTCTTCTACAAATGTGAGTTATCTAAAAAAAGTTAATTCTGAAATTAATTTTGGTATCTGAACAAATGAATAACTGAATCACAAGATTTTAAATCCTCAGTTCAGTTCAGTTGCTCAGTTGTGTCTGACTCTTTGTTACCCCATGGACTGCAGCACACCAGGCTTACCTGTCCATCACCAACTCACGTAGCTTACTCAAACTCATGTTCATAGAGTTGGTGATGCCATCCAACCATCTCATCCTCTGTTTTCCCCTTCTCCTCCTGCCTTCAATCTTTCCCAGCTTCAGGGTCTTTTCCAATGAGTCAGTTATTCACATCAGGTGGCCAAAATTTGGGAATTTAAACTTTAGCATCAGTCCTTCCAATGAATATTCAGGACTGATTTCCTTTAGGATGGACTGGTTGGATTTCCTTGCAGTCCAAAGGACTCTCTAGAGTCTTCTCCAACACCACAATTCAAAAGCATCAATTCTTCGATGCTCAGCTTCCTTTGTCCCCACTCCAGTACTTTTGCCTGGAGAGTCCCATGGACGGAGGAGCCTGGTAGGCTGCAGTCCATGGGGTCGCTAAGAGTCAGACACGACTGAGCGACTTCACTTTGACTTTTCACTTTCATGCGTTGGAGAAGGCAATGGCAACCCAATCCAGTGTTCTTGCCTGGAGAATCCCAGGGACGTGGGAGCCTGGTGGGCTGCCGTCTGTGGGGTCGCACAGAGTCGGACACGACTGAAGCGACTTAGCAGCAGCAGCAGCAGCAGCAGCAACTTCCTTTGTAGTCCAACTCTCACATCCACACATGACCACTGGAAAGGCCATAGCTTTGGCTAGACCGACCTTTGTTGGCAAAGTAATGTCTCTGCTTTTTAAGTATGCTAAGTTGGCCATAGCTTTTCTTCCAAGGAACAAGCGTCTTTTACTTTCATGGCTGCAGTCACCATCTGCAATGATTTTGGAACCCCCTCAAAAATAGTCTGTCACTGTTTCCATTGTTTCCCCGTCTATTTGCCATGAACTGTTGGGACCGGATGAATAATCTTAGTTTTCTGAATGTTGAGTTTTAAGCCAACTTTTTCACTCTCCTCTTCCACTTTCTCCAAAAAGCTCTTTAGTTCCTCTTCACTTTCTGCTGTGAGGGTGGTGTCACCTGCATATCTGAGGTTATTGATATTTCTTCTGGCAATCTTGTGCTTCAACTTCAATTCCAACTTGTGCTTTATCCAATCCAACATTTCTCATGATGTACTCTGCATAAAAGTTAGATAAGCAGGGTGACAATATACAGCTTTGACATACTCCTCTCCCAATTTGGAACCAGTCTGTTGTTCCATGCCTTGTTCTAACTGTTGCTTCTTGACCTGCAGACCTGCATACAGATTTCTCAGGAGGCATGTCAGGTGGCCTGATACTCCCATCTCCTGAAGAATTTTCCATAATTTAAATCTTAACCTGTGGGAAACAATGTTCATAGAATTGTTTGAAAAAGTCCAAGTATCCACTTTATATTCAATAGCCACAAGTATGATGGTCATGCTATATTTTAGATTTGTTGTTACATAAGACAGAAATAAATTGAATTCCAGGTAGTGGCTAGTTTATTTGTATTTGGTAATGATAATTCTTTGACAGTAACAGTTAGATTTCACCAATTATTCCTGATCCATTATCATCATATTACATTCAATAGAAAAATTAATTTCTCCCTCTAATCTTATAAAATTTAAGATTATAGAGATAACATATTTATGTAACTGATAGAAAATATCTTGATGAGGACAGACTTTTTTAGAGACTGAAATTCGAGATTTATATGACAGAAAGTTTTTCACCAAATATGTTGTTGTTGTGTGCTAGTCGTTCAGTCGTGTCTGACTCTTTGTGACCCCATGGACTGTAGCCCACCAGGCTTCTCTGTCTATGGGATTCTACAGGCAAGAATAATGGAGTGTTTAGCTTTATACTTCTCCAGGGATCTTCCTGACTCAGGGATGTAACCCAGGTCTCCCACATTGGAGGCAGATTCTTTGCTGTCTGATTATAACTCCATAAAATTCTGCTTTCTTTTAGTCTATGGCCACTCATTTTATTTGCTTTTATGTCATGATTTTGGTTGGAATTTTAAAATTAGAATAGCAATACCAGAAACAAACATCAATAGTTTGATTTGGGACTAGGGTGAAGAATAACATTTGTTTATTTATTTTGCCCCCTGGAATATTGTTACATAAAATTTCAAAAATAACCTTTATAAAAAGAAGTTACAAGATTTAAAAAAAAAATATATATATATATATATATATATATATAAAATTTTATTTTCAAGTCACTGACTCTTCAGTTTAAAGCCCCAGCTTTGAGGTTTAATCAAGGAGTATAGCCTTTGACTTATCTTTGAAGAAACTGTAGTGAAGTACACTATAAAAACACTTCCTCAGTGTCAACACTGAAACTTTAAAGGTGAGAAGTTCAAGTGGAAATACTCAGTAGCCTAAAATAAACTAACTCATAGTTTTAACTACTGACTATAGGCTAGTAAGATAATGTTTCTTTCTTACTCTTCTTTCACCTAAACTTATCTTAATCTCCGCATTTAGCAGACATGTAATCAAGTGTTTGCTGAATGAATGTTGAATACAACAGATCAAGCATTCATTAAAAAGCCATCACCAAGTGACGCTTTACATGGTACATTATGGAATACAGAATCAGGCCGATTTGCCTCCAAACAGGATGACATTCTCAGCATGATAGTAGGCAAAACCATTGGCATCATTTTCTAGCAAACATTCATAACCAGAGTGTTATTTTAAGTCAGGGACATGTTGTGAATGATCACAGTCCAACAGATAAAATCATATTTAGAATATTGAAGTTTATTGTCTATTATGCCACAGAGAAATCAAAGAGAAGTTTACTTTTGTAAGAAAAATGTCACATATTTATTTTTACAACATTTTAAAGAATCTCATTCCAGAAAGGATTTGAGATGAAAAATCTCTGTGATTAAGGGTACAAAGACTCTGATGCTGGGAAAGATTGAGGGCAGGAAGAGAAGGGGGCAACAGAGGATGAGATGATTGGATGGCATCACTGACTCAATGCACATGAGTTTGAGTAAACTCCAGGAGATGGTGAAGGACAGGAGAGCCTGGCGTGCTGTAATCCATGAGGTCACAGAGAGTCAGACACGACTTAATGACTGAACAACAAGGGTACAGTTTGAACATGTACAGTGAAAAATGAATACTCATTTAACCAACACCACCAGAAAAAAAAATAGACTATTTCCATTATCCAAGAAAGTTTGTTCATGTTGCTTTCTAGAAAGCCCTCCAATCCAAGCAAACATTGCTCTAATTTTGTTCATAGATTAATCGGGTTGGAACTAGGCTCATGTCTACAGCTTTGTTTCTTGGTTCTTTCATTCAGTGTATTTTTGACTTTTTTTTCCTTTGGTACTATAGCTGCATAATAAATTACCCCAGTATAAACTGCATTAAATGAGTACAATGTTTATTGTACTCATGAATTCTGTATATGAATCAAAAAGGCCAGTGAAGGTGTCTTAACTCTACTTTGTGATTTCCATAGCCTCAGATGGAAGTTTTGAAGGTAGGGATCTCAAATCATTTGAAATCAGTCAGAGGTCTTGTGGTTGAGGTTAACTGTCAGCTAGGATCCTCAGTTTCTCTCCCTGCAGTTTTCTGTATGTTGTCTCTTTTTGTGTGCTGGTATAGATTTTCTTATATCACCTGAGTTCCCAAGATGGTTTTCTCATGCTTAGACTGCAGTTATGGGTTCTTGGGAAGAAGACCACAGAGATTAAGTGCCATTCTCCCCAGTGGCTCAGATGGTAAAGCGTCTGCCTGCAATGAGGGAAACCCAGTTTCGATCCCTGCGTTGAGAAGATCCCCTGGAGAAGGAAATGACAACCAACTCCAGTACTCTTGCCCAGAAAATCCCATGGATGGAGGAGCCTGGTGGGCTACAGTCCATGGAGTCACGAAGAGTCAGACACGACTGAGCGACTTCATGACACGTTCACAACATGACTTACCAGTGATGATGTCAAATTTTGGCCAGCTGCCTGAATTGATGTCTACTAGATTTTTCCATTGAAAAATTTATTTTCTTACTTTCCTATATTCTGCCTTGTGAAAGTAAGTCACTCAGTCTTGTCCGACTCTTTGTGGTCTCATGGACTATACAGTCCATGGAATTCTCCAGGCCTGAGTATTGGAGTGGGTAGCCTTTCCCTTCTCCAAGTTATCTTCCCAACCCAGGGATCAAATCCAGGTCTCCTGCATTGTGGGCGGACTCTTTACCAGCTGAGCCACAAGGGAAGCCTAAGAATACTGAAGTGGGAAGCCTATCCCTTCTCCAGTGGATCTTCCAGACCCAGAAATTAAACCGGGATCTCCTACTATTTGATGCAAGACACTAAACTTATCCCACAATCTAGCGGGTGAGAATTAAGCTTTCTCTTTGAGGAGGGAGTATTTTCACAATTAATTTGGAAATCTTCAGGAGATTTCCCTCTTATATATTTATTCAGTCTTTTATTGATATCAGTAGATACTCATGAATTTCATTTCATACTGTGCTAATGATTCTGTTGCTCAGAATTCTTAGCCATTGAAAGCTCTTTTAAGTTGACTACTCCAGTGTCCCTTTGACATATCCACATCCTTTTGTTTTTTAACTACTTTCTTATTTGCTGTCATTACAATATACTCCATTCTCAGCTGGTATATACCCTAGAACCAGCCACTTTTCTAAGGAGCCCTGATTTCTTTCATTGGAGAATAGTGTTAGAATCCAATAGCCTGGCTGAGTTTGCTAATTGCTACTACTGCTACGTCACTTCAGTCGTGTCCAACTCTGTGCAACCCTCTGTGCAACGACAGCCCACCAGGCTCCCCTGTCCCCGGGATTCTCCAGGCAAGAACACTGGAGTGGGTTGCCACTTCCTTCTCCAATGCATGAAACTGAAAAGTGAAAGTGAAGTCGCTCAGTCATGTCCGACTCCTAGCGACCTCATGCACCACAAACCCACCAGGCTGCTCCGTCCATGGGATTTTCCAGGCAAGAGTACTGGAGTGGGGTGCCATTGCCTTCTCCTGGGGTGTCATTATTTCTAGACTCTCTCAGCAGTCAAAGTTAAGAAATATATGTGTTTATATTGACATATATATATACACACATTTATTTATTTATGTGTCCCTTGGACAGCAAGATGATCAAACCAGTCAATCCTAAAGGAAATCAATCCTGAATATTCATTGGAAGGACTGATGCTGAAGCTGAAGCTCCAATACTTTGGCCACCTGATGTGAACAGCCAACTCATTTGAAAGGATCCTGATACTGGGAAAGATTGATGGCAGGAGGAGAAGGGGATAACAGTGGATTAGATGTTTGGATAGCAACACTGACTCAGTGGACATAAGTTTGAGCAAACTCCAGGAGATGGTGAAGGACAGGGAAACTGGCATGCTTCAGTCTATGGGGTTGCAGAGTCAGACATGACTGAACAACTGAACAGCAACAAAGCTATCTATCTGTATGTATATTAAGGGTGGGGGCATGAATTTATATTGATTTCTTCAGGTATAATAAATTCCCACATGGTTTATACTGTCTGTCCTCACTTACTGATTTGTAATCCAGGTGGTGCTACTGATAAAGAATCTACCCGCTGATGCAGGAGACGCAGGAGATATGTTTGATACTTGGGTCAAGAAGATCCCCTGGAGGAGGAAATGGGAACCCACTCCAGTGTTCTTGCCTAGAGAATCCCATGGACAGAAGAGCCTGGCAATCTACAGTCCATGGGGTAATAAAGAGTTGGACATAACTGAGCACAGCATAGCAGCACAGTCCAACAGTAAGAAAACTGGCTCTTACCATCTTTCCTACATTTACTTATAGGTTCAATCTCAATATCCATATACAGCAGTTTCATAATTTTTTTTTACCCACACACCTATGAGAAATGACTTTACCAACTAAACTGAATATCCACATAACTATTTTCGTTTGGCCTAGATTTTTTGGCCAAAAGATCATTATCCAAAGTTATTTTAGGTAATACTACCCTCCCCATCACCTTTCAGTAAGATTACATTGCACATTTAAAAAAAATTATTTATTTTAATTGGAGGCTAATTACTTTACAATATTGTAGTGGTTTTTGCCATACATTGACACGAATCAGCCATGGGTGTACATATGTTCCCCATCCTGAACCCCCCTCCCACTTCCCTCCCCATCCCATCCCTCCCCTCAGGGTTGTCCGAGTGCACCAGTCCTGAGCACCCTGTCTCATGCATTGAACCTGGACTGGTGATCTGTTTCACATATGATAATATACATGTTTCAAAGCTATTCTCTCAAATCATCCCACCCTCGTCTTCTCCCACAGAGTCCAAAAGACTGTTCTATACATCTGTGTCTCTTTTGCTATCTCACATATAGGGTCATCGTTACCATCTTTCTAAATTCCATATATATGCGTTAGTATACCGTATTGGTGTTTTTCTTTCTGGCTTACTTCACTCTGTATAATAGGCTCCAGTTTCATCCACCTCATTAGAACTGATTCAAATGCATTCTTTTTAATGGCTGAGTAATATTCCGTTGTGCAAATGTACCACAGCTTTCTTGTCTATTCATCTGCCGATGGACATCTAGATTGCTTCCATGTCCTGACTATTGTAAACAGTGCTGCAATGAACATTGGGGTACACATGTCTCCTTCAATTCTGGTTTCCTTGGTGTGTATGCCCAGCAGTAGGATTGCTGGGTCATATGGCAGTTTTATTTCCAGTTTTTTTTTTAAGTTGCACAGTTTTAATAGAGTAGAATATTTTTGGTTGCAGTTTGGATTTCATTCTGAAATTTCCTAGACCTCCTAATAATTATTACTTTTTAAAATTTTCATAGGTTAAATTTCACCTGTTGTGTTGTGAAGTTCTGTGAGTTTCAACAGAGACACTGCTACCACTGTATTATCCTGAATAGTCTCTCCAATTGAAAATATCTCCTGTGCCTCACCTGGTCATACAGCTCATCAAAAACACCTCTGGTGACCACTGGTCTCTTTCCTGTTCCTATAGTTAGTTCTGCCTTTTCTAGACGGTATCACTAATGAAACCATAGAGTATGTAACTTTTTTGGGTCAGTGTTTTTTCACTCAGAAAAATGCATTTAGGTCTCCTCCAAATGGTTACATGAATTATAGCTTGTTCTTTTTCATCGCTGACTAGTATTCCATTTAAATGTGTACCCCAATTTGTTTATCTGTTCGCTAATTGGAGGCCATGTTGGTTGTTTTTAGGTTTTGGTGATTGTGCATAAAGTTGCTTTGTGTGCCAGTTTTTGTGTGGATACAGATTTTAAAGACAGTTGAACCTAAGAGTGAAACTTCTGGGTGTGTGCTAATTCTGCATTTGATTCTGTAAGAAACCACCATAACTGTGGCAAAAAGACTGCCATAGTGCCTTTCAACCAGCGGTGCCTGAGACCTGTTGTTGCTCCAGATTCTCATCAGTGTTTGGTATTTACAAATTTTCTTAGGTATGTAGTGTCTATTTCTGGTTTTAATATACATATTCCTAATGATATATTATGTTGTGAAAGTGAAAAGTGAAAGTTGCTCAGTTTCATCTGACTCTTTGGGACCCCATGGACTGTAGCTCACCAGGCTCCTCTGTCCTTGTAATTCTCCAGGCAAGAATACTGGCATGGGTTGCTGTTTCCTTTTCCAGGGGCTCTCCCCAACTGAGGGATTGAACCAGGGTCTCCTGCATTGCAGGCAGATTCTTTACCAGCTGAGCTATGCTTACTTCTCATCTGTGTATTTTCTTTGTTTAAGATTCTGTGAAGTTCTTTTGCATATTTAATACTTGTTTTAATTTTTTTCTTACCTTATTGAATTTTAAGACATCTTTATATATTATAGATAGAGGTCATTCATCAGATATATAATTTGTAAATATTTAGTTCCAGTCTGTCACTGGCCTTTTCATTCTTTTAATAGCATCTTTCACAGAACAAAGTTTTATTAATATATACAATGAATTGCAATTTATCTTTTTCTTCCCCCAATGGAGAATGCTTCTGGTGGTGTACTCCTCATGAAACTCAAAATTACACAGATATTCCCATACATTTTCTTCTAGAAATTTTACATTCTTGCATTTTAAGTTATTTATATTTTCCATCTTGAGTTAGTCTTGTATAAGGCGGGAGGTATGTGTTTAAATTCTTTTTATAAAATTTATGTCTAACCACTCAGGTAGCTTTGTTAAGAAGACTATTCTTTCCCCACTGAATTTCCATTCAGTTCAGTTCAGTTCATTTCAGTAGCTCAGTTGTGCCCAACTCTTTGCGACCCCATGAATCGCAGCACACCAGGCCTCCCTGTCCACAACCAACTCCCGGAGTTTACTTAAACTCATGTCCATTGAATCAGTGATGCCATCCAGCCATCTCATCCTCTGTTGTCCCCTTCTCCTCCTGCCCCCAATCCCTCCCAGCATCAGGGTCTTTTCCAATGAGTCAACTCTTTGCATGAGGTGGCCAAAGTACTGGAGTTTCAGCTTTAGTATCAGTCCCTCCAATGAACACCCAGGACTGATCTCCTTTAGGATGGACTGGTTGGATCCCCTTGCAGTCCAAGGGACTCTCAAGAGTTCTCCAACACCACAGTTCAAAAGCATCAATTATTCGGTGCTCAGTTTTCTTCACAGTCCAACTCTCACATCCATACGTGACAACTGGAAAAACCATAGCCTTGACTAGACGGACCTTTGTTGGCAAAGTAATGTCTCCGCTTTTTAATTAAGATTCTCAAAAACCAGTTGACTACACTTGTGTCAGTGTATTTCTGTACTCCCTATCATGTTCAATTTGTCTTTGTGTTTACCCTTTTACTGATATTCTAGATTAATATAATTTTCTAGTAATACTTGAAATCAGGTAATGTGAGTCCTCCATAAAAAAAAAATGTTCTGAGTATTTTACTTTCTTTGACTTTAAGTTTATTGATATCTATAAAATGATTGCTGCAAATTTATTGCTTTTATGTTGAATATACAGATACAATTATCTTTGTTAGCTGGACAGAGGTTTATCATGAACTAAAAAATATTGAGTCTTTTCCATGAACTTGGATTACTTCTCCATTTACTGAAATTTCATTTGTTTCATTTATCAGGCTTTGGTAATTTTCTGAAAATAAGGCATGCTCATATTTTGTTAAGCTTATATCTAAGTTCTCCTTTTTTTTTTGTTAAATTTATTTTTTATTGAAAGATAATTGCTTTACAGAATTTTGTTGTTTTCTGTCAAACCTCAACATGAATCAGCCATAGGTATACATAGATCCCTTTAAGTTCTTCTCCTTTTTCATGTGGCCCCAAAAGTGTTTGTCCCTAAATTGTGCCTGACTCTCTCTGACCCCATTGAGTGTAGCCTGCCAGGCTCCTCTGTTCCTGGGATTCTCTAGGCAAGAATACTGGAGTGGGTTACCATTCTCTTCTCCTGGGGATCTTCCCAACCCAGGAAGATTGTACAGTTGATAAAATAGAAAAGTCAGCCTATGAGACTTTGGGTGTCTGCCTGGGAATATCTACCTCTTGTTATCTCTTGTTATTATTTAGAAAACTGAAAAATTTCATCATGAATGATGATCTTGTCAACCTTCTAGACTGAATTTTACCTTATCCCCACAAAGACAAATGTTATGTTACAGCTTATAACAACAACAACAACAGTAATAATGCAACACAGTGACACAAATACTTTGGAATAACTTTAGAATTTCAAGAGAGAAAGAGAGAGAGAGAGAAATCCTGGTTATAAATATTGCTGAGAAACCAAAGTCAATTAGTGGGGAGAGAAATGTAGGTGGCGAGTTGCCAAAAGCATAAATCTGTAAAGTGAGAAAAATTTCTAAGAGTAATTAGAGAATAAATTTCTATGTAAATCAAGTACTCAAATTTTACAAAGAAGAGTCTGATTTATTTTCCCTGAGGGAAATGGCTTTTCACTTGCATTTAATACTGTAAATATATACAATATCATGCACAGATGACTTGCTCTCTGGATGAAGGTGTTCACATTTCCTCATTGTCTTCCTGAGTAGGAGAAATACACCCTCCTTGGGCAGAAAGCTGTATGGCAAATGTGCTCAAAGGACTGATGACTGCAGTTGAGAAGAGCCTCAGAAGTGGGAACTTGGTGTATTGTCTCAAGTCATTCACATTTAAACGACCTGAAAACTAGAGTTTTCAATTATTCTTTTAGTTCAGGAGAGAACTTCCCTGGTAATGCAGTGAATAAGAAACCTCTTGCCAATGCTGAAGACATGAGTTCTATCCCTGCGCTGGGAAGATCCCACATACTCTGGAGCACCTAAGCTTATGAACCACAATTACTGAGCCTGCGCTCTAGAGCCCACGTGCTGCAACTACTGAAGCCCATGCACCACGAGCCTGTGCTCCACAACAGGAGGCATCGCAATGAGAAGCTCATGTACTGCAATAAAGAGTAGCCCTTGCTCACTGCAACTAGAGAAAGCCCACGCAAAACAGCAAAGACCCAGCACAGCCAAAAATAAACAAAATTTTAAAAAGAATTAATAAGAGAAAGCAGAAAGTTGCAAGAAGACTCATATCTTTTAGTAATATTATTGCATGATCCATCATATGAGCTTTTAAAATATGTTTTAAACAATCTTGAGTGGAAGTTGCTATAGGCAACAAAATTTTCAGTTACCGCCCTGGATTTTATACACTTAATAGTCACGGCTAATGTGTACTAACGGTAGGATAATCAACTGTCTCAGTTACCTGTGACTGAGAAAGAACCTAGTCATGAACCTTTCAATACTACAAATGAGAAAATCACAAGCAAACTGGGACAACTGGTCACTCCAATCGGCACTTACCATGTCCAAGGTACTTAACGCATCTCTCCACATTTAATACACCCATAAACCATGTACAGTGTCCATGAGGATTGTAACCATGGAGTGTGAATTCAGGGGCTACGTTCTTTCTCATGTTGGCACATAACTTTGTAACTTTGGAGTTTGGGTAGAGATAAATGGGAAGAACAGAGCACTCATTTGTGTTAGCCTCCTGGACTATTGCTATTCTATTTTTCATCCAAAATGAATCAAAGGAAGCAAAACAGGTGGCAAGGGCAAAATACACAAGGGTGTTAGACTAGGTGTGCTTCATATATATGGATTGAGTTTATCCCAAGCAGGGTTCTCTGGGAAGCAGCTGTCTGTGATAGATATTAGTGGGCAGAGAATTGTCTGAGAGTTAATACTAATGGGCAGAAAAGCAAGGAAAGAGGAGAAGACCCTGGGAAAAGTTAGGCTGACATGTAGTTCAGACAATCCCCAGCTGACCTCATAGACACTGTGAAGCTGACATAGTCAACAGTAGTAGGCTATGATGGAACGAGGGTCCAGAAATGAGTCACCTGTGAAATTAGAGTGATAACTTCTATGAGACTAATATGCATAGTGTGGATTAATTAGTCATGTGACACAGAGTGATGCAGTTAGAGAAGGGGAAATAAAGCAGGGTTGCCTGCTGAAAAAGCCCTCAAGAGCTTGGGGAATAAGACCACATTTCTGAAGGCATGTCTGTGCAGCACAGCATAGAATCTTTTCTGGTGTAAAGAGAATCAAGACTTCCTATAGAGATTAATTTCCCTCAGAACCAGTGAAATCTCAAATAATATAATTAAAGATTAAAGGGTCTATAGCATTCTTTGTTTGATATCCCCTTGGCTTAGGAAGCTGCTTGATTTTATAAAAATGCTAGTGAATGATGAATTAATGATTTGACTTCCTATTTTTACCTCCAAAATTTAAACTTATAGACAAAAATAATGTCTCTGACATAACATATTCTCAGGCCAGAAATTCCATTAAAGCACGAGTAAAATTGCCATATATGGAAGGGGCTCTGTTTTAGTACCACATGCACTCTTCCTAGATCATAGAGCTTTGATGGTTCTTCATGATCAAAGTTTTCAAATGCCACGTATCTTCAAAGGAGTTGTTATATCTCTGGGTTTGAGTAGAGAGGTAATTCACATCCAGTCACTGGCTCTGTCCCTGAATTCCAAGCTTTCAGAACAGTGACTCTATTAATGCTGTTAATTGCAAAAGCAGTTTACAACCAAAACACAAGAAAATGAAAATATGTGCTATGAATTTTGGTCACATGCACTCATTGGTCCAATGTTATGAAAACAGAGGTTACCAAAGATAGGTCAAGTATGTAGCATCACTGAAGATCTCCCAAACTGCTTCACTACATATTCACTATTTTGAAACGTGTTGTTTCATGTTATTTTCTACCAAATGTTTTATTATTGAACAGTAATGCCATGTGAAGCAAAATAGTTTTCTTATATTACTTAAGAAAAAAGACAATGCTTCATGAGATAGAATGGTAAAGATGTTTGCATATATATAAGGAATATCAGTTATATATTTTCATAATAATTTCTGACCTTTAAAATGAGTTGATACATCACATTACAGTTTATAGTCTATGAACTTCTCTGTGTTTTCTGCCAGTCTCTAAATGAAGGTGTAGACAAGGGTATATTTTTTCTTTGTTTTTGGTATGGAGTCACTGAATAGTTTCACATTTGTCAGTGTCAATATAATAAATCAATTACGTATTTTTATCTTTTGTTTTGATTTTTTCTCAATTTATGTAAAATAAGTATCTTCCTATCTCATTATCCTTTGCTTTCCCTATCTCTTATACATAGATTCTCTGGAAATACAGATCCCATTCATGTCTCTGTTTGCACCTAAAATATTATTTCTGTCATGCAATACTTTCATTAATCTTTAAGTTGATCTCTTATGATTCTGAAATTTTATGCTTTTTAATAAATTGTGCAAGCTTCACTGGTGGCTCAGATAGTAAAGAATCTGCCTGCAACACAGGAGACTTGAGTTTGATCTCTAGCTCTGGAAGATTCCCTGAAGAAGGGAATGTCTACCACTCCAGTATTCCTGCCTGGAGAATTCCATGGACATATGAGCCTGGCAGGCTACAGTCCATGGTATGGCAAAGAGTTGTGCCACTGAGCAACTAAGACTTTTTGCTCTTAGTGGATAAGAAGTAAGTGTTGGATTGGTCAAAAAGCTTGTTTGGGTTTTTCCATAACATTTGATTTGCAATGGCTTATTCTTTATACATGAAAATAAATGTGAGTCTGACATGAGGTATGAGTTTTAAAGTTAAATAAATACAGAGAGGTATTTTATGCTGTGTGTATTTTGACCTGCCTCTTGATAAACCTGTATGCAGGTCAGGAAGCAACAGTTAGAACTAGACATGGAACAACAGACTGGTTCCAAATAGGAAAAGGAGTACGTCAAGGCTGTATATGGTCACTCTGCTTATTTAACTTCTGTGCAGAGTACATCATGAGAAATGCTGGGCTGGAAGAAGCTGGAATCAAGATTGCCGGGAGAAATATCAATAACCACAGATATGCAGATGGCATATGTGTGAAAGTGGCAGAAAGTGAAGAGGAACTAAAAAGCCTCTTGATGAAAGTGAAAGAGGAGAGTGAAAAATTTGGCTTAAAGCTCAACATTCAGAAAACGAAGATCATGGCATCTAGTCCCATCACCTCATGGGAAATAGATGGGGAAACAGTGGAAAAGGTGTCAGGGTTTATTTTTTTGGGCTCCAAAATCACTGCAGATGGTGATTGCAGCCATGAAATTAAAAGACGCTTACTCCTTGGAAGGAAAGTTATGACCAACCTAGATAGCATATTCAAAAGCAGAGACATTACTTTGTCAACAAAGGTCGGTCTAGTTAAGGCTATGATTTTCTACTGGCCATGTATGGATGTGAGAGTTGGACTATAAAGAAAGCTGAGTATCAAAGAATTGATGCTTTTGAACTGTGGTGTTGGAGAAGACTCATGAGAGTCCCTTGGGCTGCAAGAAGATCCAACCAGTCCATCCTAAAGGAGATCAGTCCTGGGTGTTCATTGGAAGGACTGATGTTGAAGCTGAAACTCCAATACTCTGGCCACCTGATGCAAAGAGCTGACTCATTGGAAAAGACCCTGATGCTGGGAAAGATTGAGGGCAGGAGGAGAAGGGGACTACAGAGGATGAAATGGTTGGATGGCATCATCAACTCAATGGACCTGGATTTGGGTGGACTCTGGGAGTTGGTGATGGACAGGGAGGCCTGGCGTGCTGTGGTTCATGGTGTTGCAAAGAGTCGGACATGACTGAGTGACTGGACTGAAGACTTAAGGTTTCATCTGGTCAGAGTGACAGCAGTAAGAGTTTGATTGGTAAATATATTCATGTTTTATTTTTACGTAATTGTAATAGCTCTTGTGTTTTGTTTTGTGTTGTTTTCAAATGGACAGAAAAACAAAAGCAACTTAACTTTTATTTTAAAAATTTGGCGTATTGTAATTTCTGCCCTAAACTACTATGACAAATCAATGCATTCTTACATACTTTACCTAAATTCTACTTAGCAGAAAGTGAAAAGTTTATGTTGCTATCAAGATGGAGAATATTTTAAAACATTAGGTCTAATGAAGAATCTTAAGTTACTTTTGGTAAAATTTATAGTTAGCTGTACAAGTATTATTTGAAAGAAAAGCCAGCATCTTTACGTTACTCCAAATCTCTATCTTGGGTATGTAATATATTTTCTTAAGATCACAAATAATTTTCACACATATTATTTCATTTGCTGTTGGATTTTATTAAATTGAATACTTTTTATCATTCTCCCTATAGACATCATAAAAGCTGTCTCTATGTTTTTGTTTTATTGAATAGAAACAAACATATTCTCTTTTCATTATAGATATTGTTACTGAAAAATCTACTCCTCCATATCAGTCATCTCACATTTTACTGATTTTATGATATTCTGCAGTGAAAGTAATTTAATAAAGACTAATTTCTCTTTGACCTTAAAAAAATAACATTTAGTGAGTATTTATGCTTTGAAATATTTTGTTTTATTGACTATCCATCATCCTAGAGGTCTTGCCAGGTGGTTCTAGTTGTAAAGAGTCCACCTGCCAATGCAGGAGACTCAGATTCTGTCCCTGGGATGGTAAGATCAACTGAAGAAGGAAATGGCAACCCAACCCTGGATTCTTGCCTGGAAAATTATATGAACAGAGGAGACTGGTGGGCTACAGTCAATATGTGGCAAAGAGTCAGACATGGCTTAGCAACTGAACATGCACACAATCTGAGACAGGAAAGTTTTTACTTTGTTAAGATCGCATAGCTGGGAGAGACACTGAATGATTCAGATACAAAATTAGAATAATAACCTGTGGAAAAAATAAGTATATTATATACTTGGAACTAGGTTAACATTATAGAATTAATCTTACAGAAATATATATTAAAGAGTTGTTAATGTCTCTATCAAGTGTAATTCCTAAGAGTATTCTCTTTAAGCACATGTGTGTGGGAGGTGTTTCATGTTTTATAAACTGCCTTCCACTTTTCCCCTTCTGTATTGGCAGACAGCCTGAAGCTCCTTATTACCAACCTGACTTTTATTTCCTTTATTAACAATTTTGGCTTTGTTATCTGTATGTCAGGTGATATTTTCCTTTTTTTAAAAAAAGTTTGATAGTTTTGTGAAAACATTTCTAAATTTTTATAATTATGGCATGATTTTCCTAAACAAATAATTTTTCATGATAAATGTACAAGTTCAAATATATCTTTTAATCAAGAAAGTTTATGTTAGCTATAGAAGTTAGTATGTGTTGTTTCCATGGCTTCTGTTGTCTTTGTGTTGTCCTCATGTTGGGTTTTCTGGGGTTACCTTCCACGTCCTTTGCTTGCTCTCAAACCTGTTTAATCTCTATTCACTTGCAATACTTTCAGTTTAGTTTCCTTTCACCATCACACAATCAATATTTTTATTTTTTTCTAAATGATTTCTACAGAAGTCTAGTTATTTCTCTTTATCATTTTCCTTTTTTTGTGTGTGTTCCTTCTTATCTAATCATTCATACCTGAGTGTCTTTAATTCTGATTATACTTTTCTTTCACATCTTTGTTTGAATTTTGATATTTTAGCTTATTTGGAGATAATACATTTTTGTTTCTCATGTTTTGTGACTATATCTTTCTGCTGTTGCTGCCGCTGCTAAGTCGCTTCAGTCGTGTCCGATTTTGTGCGACCCCATAGATGGCAGCCCACCAGGCTCCCCCATCCCTGGGATTCTCCAGGCAGGAACACTGGAGTGGGCTGTCATTTCCTTCTCCAATGCATGAAAGCGAAAATTGAAGGTGAAGTTGCTCAGTTGTGTCCGACTCTTTGCGACCCCATGGACTGCGGCCCACCAGGCTTCTCCATCCATGGGATTTTCCAGGCAAGAGTACTGGAGTGGGGTGCCATTGCCTTCTCCACATGTCTTTCTACCATCTTCTTTATTGCTTTTAACCTGGCTGCCCTGGGTCTCAGGTGTGGCATGTGGGACCTTTTAGTTGTGGAAGGCAGGATCTTTAGCTGTGGCATGAGAACACTCAGTTGCAGCACATGGGATCAAGTTCTCTGACCAAAGGTCAAACCTAGGCTACCTGTGTTTGGAGCATGGAGTCTTAGCCTTGAACCACCAGGGAAGTACCTTTAATATCTTCACATTTGTTTGTTGAGATCTCATTCAACTAATTTTTCCATTTTTTTCCCTCATTCATCTTTAGGTGAGTCTCAAGTAAATTTATGAATATCCCATATTTGAGTGCAGCAGTGCCTACATGGGACCTTTTGAAGGAGATTGCCATTATCTTTATTACCTTCACCATAATTTGGCCTCAGGTCAAAAAACAGGGAGGGAATACGGTCCTGCCCATAAACAGAAAATTGCATTAAAGATTTACTGAGCATGGCCCCAGGGATGACAGAGGATGAGATGGCTGGATGGCATCACCGACCTGATGGACATGAGTTTGGGTAAACTCCGGGAGCTGGTGATAGATAGGGAGGCCTGGCATGGTGTACTTCATGGGGCCACAAAGAGTTGGACATGTCTGAGCAACTGAACTGAGCGTGGCCCTACCCTTCAGAACAAGACCCAGTTTCCACCTCAGTCTCTCCCATCAGGAAGCTTCCATAAGCCTCTTATCTTTCTCCATCAGAGGGCAGACAGAATGAAAACTACAATCACAGGAAACTAACTAATCTGATCACATGGACCACAGCCTTGTCTAACTCAATGAAAATATGAGCCATGCCATGTGGGCCACCCAACACAGTTGGATAATAGTGGAGAGTTCTGACAAAATGTGGTCCACTGGAGAAGGGAATGGTAAACTACTTCAGTATTCTTGCCTTGAGGATCCCATGAACAGTATTAAAAGGCAAAAAGGTAGGACACTGAAAGAGGAACTCTCCAGGTCAGTAGGTGCCCAATATGCTGCTGGAAATCAGTGGAGAAATAACTGCAGAAAAAATGAGGAGATGGAGCCAAAGCAAAAACAACACCGAGTTGTGGATGTGACTGGTGATGGAAGTAAAGTCCAATGCTGTAAAGAGCAATTTTGAATAGGAACCTGGAATGTCAGGTCCATGAATCAAGGCAAATTGGAAGTGGTCACACAGGAGATGGCGAGAGTGAACGTCAACATTCTAGGAATCAGAGAACTTAAATGGACTGGAATGGGTGAATTTAATACAGATGATCATTATATCTACTATTGTGGGCAAGAATCCCTTAGAAGAAATGGAGTATCCATAATAGCAAACAAAAGAGTCCAAAATTCAGTACTTGGATGTGATCTCAAAAACAACAGAATGATCTCAGTTCATTTCCAAGACAAACCATTCAATATCACAATAATCCAAGTCGATGCTCTGACCAGTAATGATGAATAAGCTGAAGTTGAACAGTTCTATGAAGTTCTACAAGACCTTGTAGAACCAACACCCCCAAAAGATGTCATTTTCATTGTAGGGTGATGGAATGCAAAAGTCAGAAGTCAAGAGAAACCTGGAGTAACAGGCAAATTTGGCCTCGGAGTACAAAATGAAGCAGGTCAAAGGCTAACAGAGTTTTGCCAAGAGAACACACTGGTCATAGCAAACACCCTCTTCCAGCAACATAAGAGAAGTCTCTACACATGGACATCACCAGATGGTCAATACTGAAATCAGATTTATTATATTTGCAACTAAAGATGGAGATGCTCTATACAGTCAACAACAACAAAAAAGACTGAGAGCTGACTGTGGCTCAGACCATGAACTCCTTATTGCCAAATTCAAACTGAAATTGAAGAAAGTAGGGAAAACCACTAGACCATTCAGGCATGACCTAAATCAAATCCCTTATGATTATACAGTGGAAGTGACAAATAGATTCAAGGGATTAGATCTGATAGACAGAGTGCCTGGAAGACTATGGACGGAGGTTAATGACATTGTACAGGAGGCAGTGATCAAGACCATTTCCAAGAAAAAGAAATGTGAAAAGGTAAAATGGTTGTCTGAGGAGGCCTTACAAATAGATAAGAAAAGAGAAGATGTGAAAGGCAAAGGAGAAAAGGAAAGATATACCCATTTGAGTGCAGAATTCCAAAGAATAGCAAGGTGAGATAAGAAAGCCTTCCTTAGTGATCAGTGCAAAGAAATAGAGGAGAAAAATAGAATGGGAAAGATTAGAGATGTCTTCAAGAAAATTAGAGATACCAAGGAAATATTTCATGTAAAGATGGGCACAATAAAGGGTAGAAATGGCATGGACCTAACAGAAGCAGAAGATATTAAGAAGAGGTGGCAAGAATACACACAAGGACTATACAAAAAAGTTCTTCACGACCCAGATAATCACAATGGTGTGATCACTCACCTAGAGCCAGACATCATAGAATGCAAAGTCAAGTGGGCCTCAGGAAGCATCACTACTAACAAAGCTAGTCAAGGTGAGGGAATTCCAGTTGAGCTATTTTAAATCCTGAAAGATGATGCTGTGAAAGTTCTGCACTCAGTATGCTAGCAAATTTGGAAAACTCAGCAGTGGCCACAGGACTGGAAAAGGTCAGTTTCCATTCCAATCCCAAAGAAAGGCAATGCCAAATGATGTTCAAACTACTGCACAATTGCACTCATCTCACACACTAGCAAAGTAATACTCAAAATTCTCCAAGCCAGGCTTAAATAGTACATGAACTGTGAACTTCCAAATGTTCAAGCTGGATTTAGAAAAGGGAGAAGAGCCAGATATCAAATTGCCAACATCTGTTCAATCATTAAAAATGCAAGAGAATTCCAGAAAAAACATCTGCTTCTGCTTTATTGACTATACCAAAGCCTTTGACTGTGCATCACAACAAACTCCAGATAATTCTTCAAAACATGGGAATAGCATACAACCTTACCTGCCTCCTGAGAAATCTGTATGCAGGTCAGGAAGCAACAGTTAGAGCTGGACATGGAACAACAGACTGGTTACAAATCAGGAAAGGAGTACGTCGAAGCTGTATATTGTCACCCTGCTTATTTGACTTATATGCATCATGTGAAATGCCAGGCTGGATGAAGCACAAGTGGGAATCAAAATTTCTGGGAGAAATATCGATAATCTCAGATATGCAGATGTCACCACCCTCATGGCAGAAAGAGAAGAAGAACTAAAGAGTCTCTTGATGAAAGTGAAAGAGGAGAGTGAAAAAGCTGGTTTAAAACTCAACATTCAGAAAACTAAGATCATGGCATCTGGCCCCATTACTTCATAGCAAACATATGGGTAAACAGTGGAAACAGTGAGAGACTTTATTTTTGGGGCTCCAAAATCACTGCAGATGTTGACTGCAGCCATGAAATTAAAAGACACTTGATCCTTGGAAGAAAAGCTATGACCCACATAGACAGTATACTAAAAAGCAGAGACATCGCATTACCAACAAAGGTCCATCTAGTCAAAGCTATGACTTTTCCAGTAGTCATGTATGGATGTGAGAGTTGGACTATAAAGATAGCTGAGCACTGAAGAATTGATGCTTTTGACCTGTGGTATTGAACAAGACTCTTGAGAGTCCCTTGGAGTGCAAGAGATCCAAGCGATCTGTTCTAAAGTGAATTAGTCCTGAATATTCATTGGAACGACTGATGTTGAAGCTGAAGCTCTGGTACTTTGGCCACCTGATGCAAAGAACTGACTCCTTGGAAAAGACCTTGATGCAGGGAAAGTTTGAAGGCCAGAGGAGAAGGGGACAATAGAGGATGGGATGCTTGAATGGCATCACCGACTTGATGGACATGAGTTTGAGTAAGCTCCAGGAGCTGGTGATGGACATGGAAGCCTGGTGTGCTGCAGTTCATGGGGTCACAAAGAGTTGGACATGACTGAGCAACTGAACTGAACTGGACGTGTTTGAATATAATGGCTTTTGTGCACAATTTACAGGGAATCTTCTAACAGTGGACTGGGGAATGGACAAGGAAACATTTCCTAGTTTCATGATTGTATGCTTCTCTATTTTGTTATCATAAGATTTTTTTAAATGTGCCTCTATTTTCTAAGACCTTCCTTTCTATTTGTTTCCTGTCATATAGTTGAGACTTCTCTTACTTTTGCTCCTCATTTTCCTTTCCTTCTGATTCTTGAGTCTCCTCCCAGTGGTTTCTTCTCCTAAGAAGAACAGCTTGGGCTGCCTACTCTCATGAGTTATTTCCTCTTAAGCCACACCAGCACTATTAGACCTTCTCCAATCCCACAGCCTGTGTTGAACTCTTCCCAAAGTCAACTCTCATCCTCAAGTCATTCCACCAAATTTCTATTAATACTAAGGACCACGACCTCTCTTATGGTAGGGATTTCAAGTTTCTTGGATCTGTGATTTCACTGTCTTCTGTTTCAACCCACAGAGTTGCTCACATCATGTCAGCCTGGTTGCTAGAGTGGCCCAGCTTCTTGGATTTTTATGTTTATGGGATACTTTTTGGAGATGTTATCTGGGGATTTTCAGCTTTGCCACTATAGTTGCTTATTTGCTTGTCCTTTTATGATAGATTGACTGAGACTTAAAAAAATACCTTGACATTGTGACCTTGTTTTCATTCTTCCATCCACTCATTCCATAGTAAATATGAAGCGATGTCACTATAGTTGCTTACTTACTTGTCCTTTTACGAGAGATTGAGATTGAAAAACTACCTTGGCATTGTGATCTTATTCTCGTTCTTCCATCCACTCATTCCATAGTAAATGTAAAGCAATGTAAAGACTTCTTTAAAGGGAGGAAGGGTCTCACTGCTATGTGGATATAGATATGGATGCACATACTTATAGGTATACATATGTGTATGCATATACAGCCTATTCAGAGACAGTCATTCTGTGCTTGCAAATATCGTTCCATCCAAAAGTTTTTCATTGTATAACTCTAAGAGCTACTTTTTTTTTTTTTTCCTCTTTCATGTCTCTTTCGCTCAATGGAAGCCCCCTTGAAGCAGTTAAAAACCACTAAGCAGAAAGCCTCACCCTAAATCGGATCTTTACCTTAAGTCTCATTATTTACCTAAAAAGTTCTACTAGGCCTCTGTTGTTAGAGTTTTTTTGAAATTCAGTCCTTCACAGTTTGGAATCTAAAAGCATTCAGTTTTTCATTTAAAAATCCTCTAATACCTGGTTACTTTTTTCTTTAGTTTACAATAACAATCAAACAATTATTTCATGGGCTCATTTGTTCTCACAATCTTCATAGTTACTGCAGGTAAGAGTCTTACCAAATACTTGAGATTCACCTAAATTTTAATCTCTGGAACTTGTTTCCTTGTTAGTCTTCACATTGTAAGATTTTTTCCTAGTTGCAGTATCTTTAAAGATACTTACTTCCATACAGAACAGAAGAAAGTAGGTTTTATGGAAGGAGAAAATCACACCTTGAATATGAATGGCTTAATTATTTCATAAATGATTTTATTTATTAAGATAAATGTTTTTATTCCTTTCACTCTGTGATATAAGAGAATCAGTCCTTGCCCACATCTCTCCTCCAGGTGGTGCTCTAAGATCTGAGTTTCTTGTATGGTATACGCAATCATGACTGCTGAAACAAGTAGCTTCTTCCTTTATATGGCAGGGCAAGAGAGGAGTGTATCCTTTTATTAGGGCTGCAGTCAATTGGCAATATTTCAGTTATGTGACTTGAAACCAAATTGTAAAAGAAGCTTGGCAGTGTAGTTTTCCTTTATGGTCAGAAAGGTACTAGAGCATGGAGAACCTATGTTATCTATATAAAGGTAGTAAGCTGGGGTTGACATATATACACTATTGATACGATGTGTAAAATGGATAACTAATGAGAACGTACTGCACAGCTCAGGGAACTCAGAGCTCTGCGATGACTTAAATGGGAAGGAAATGCACACTGGAGGGAATATATGTACACGCATAACTGATTCGCTTTGTGGTACAGTAGAAACTAACACAACATTGTAAAGCAACGATACTCCAATAATTTTTTAAAAATTGGCAGAAGATCTGTCCTTTTGTCATAATGTAGTCAACCCATATTTTTAGGACATTCCAAACCCATGAAATATTTCCTCTTATCTTCCTTTGTAATTTAATAAGACATTTTACCCAAGTCATTTCAAAATATCCCTTAATACTAGTTTAAAAAATAAAGATTGAATGTTACAATTGAACCCAGGATATCCAGAAAAAACTTAAATTGAGGACAAGAACAGTAGATGATGAAAGAAATTAAAAGTGTGGGGTATGTAATGATTTTTCCATGTAATTTACATGAGGAGGCAATAACACGTTCAGAATAAAATCTAAAAATTCCAAATGTGGTGGAAGCCATAAGTAAGCTAAAAACTTAGCATCAAACTAGTAATGGAATTTAAATTTTAGTGAATATGTACCTAAAATAAACTTTGATTTCTTAAAAATAAAGCTCACAGCAGAGAAAGATGACATATAAGAGGCAAACTATATATCTGTACAGATTTTAAGTTTATCTTATATCTTTATCAATGGATAAAATTATATTCACTGAACCATTTCTAAATGATAAAAAGCAATATTTCAATGACAGAAATTATATCCCTAGGAGTTACAATGTAGAATTTGTAATGAATTAAGAAAACAGAATCAGAGAAGTATACTAATATTTTCAGAACAGAAAACTTAAAGATAGACTCATTTTATAAAATGCAGATGAAGTACCTTGCTTAATGAAATTATGTATTCAGTAAAAACTTATTTTGTGAAATGTGTCATGCTAACATAGAAGCAAGTATAAAAAAAATTCCATCCTTAAGAATAGCAATAGAAGGGTTTCAGTGCCTTTAAAAGTCAATTCAGTTCAGTCACTCAGTCACGTCTGACTCTTTGTGGCCCCATGGACTGCAGCATGCCAGGCTTCCCTGTCCATCACCAACTCCCAGGGTTTATTCAAACTCATGTTCATTGAGTTGGTGATGCCATCCAACCATCTCATCCTCTGTCATCCCCTTCTCCTCCTGCCTTCAATCATTCCCAGCATCAGGGTCTTTTCCAACGAATCGGCTCTTCGCATCAAGTGGCCAAAGTATTGGAGTTTCAGCTTCAGCATCAGTCCTTCCAATGAATATTCAGGACTGATTTCCTTTAGGATGGACTGGTTTGATCTCCTTACGGTCCACGGGATTCTCGAGTCTTCTCCAACACCGCAGTTCAAAAACATCAATTCTTTGGCCCTCAACTTTCTTTATGGTCCAACTCTCACATCCATACATAACTACAGGAAAAGTCCTAACTTTGACTAGACAGACCTTTGTCAGCAAAGTAATGTCTCTGCTTATGCTGTCTGGTTGGTGACAGCTTTTCTCCCAAGGAGCAAGAGTCTTTTAATTTCATGGCTGCTATCACCATCTGCAGTGATTTTGGAGCCCCCCAAAATGAGGTCTCTCACTGTTTCCAATGTTTCCCCATTTATTTGCCATGAAGTAATGGGACTGGATGCCATGATCATAATTTTCTGAATGTTGAGTTTAAAGCAAGCGTTTTTACTCTCCTCTTTCACTTTCATCAAGAGGCTCTTCAGTTTCTCTTTGCTTTCTGTCATAAGGGCAGTGCCATCTGCATATCTGAGGTTATTGATATTTTTCCCGGCACTCTCGATTCCAGCTTGTGCTTCATCCAGCCTGGCATTTCACATGATGTACTCTACATATAAGTTAAATAAGCAGGGTGACAATATATAGCCTTGCCATACTGCTTTCCCAATTTGGAACCAGTCTGTTGTTCCGTGTCCAGTTCTAACTGTGGCTTCTTGAACTGCATACAAATTTGTCAGGAGGCAGGTAAGGTCATCTGCTATTCCCATCTCTTAAGAATTTTCCACAGTTTGTTATGATCTATACAGTCAAAGCCTTTGGCATAGTCAATAAAGCAGAAGTAGATGTTTTTCTGGAATTCTCTTGCTTTTTCTATGACTGAACAGATGTTAGCAATTTGATATCTGGCTCCTCTGCCTTTTCTAAATCCAGCTTGAACATTTGGATGTTCACAGTTCACATGCTGTTGAAGCCTAGCTTGGAGAATTTTGAGCATTAGTTTGCTAGCATGTGAGATGAGTAAAATGGTGCGATAGTTTGAACATTCTTTGGTATTGCCTTTCTTTTGGATTGGAATGAAAAACTGACCTTTTCCAGTCCTATGGCCACTGCTGAGTTTTACAAATTTGCTGGCATATTGAGTGCAGTGCTTTAACAGCATCATCTTTCAGGATTTGAAATAGCTCTGCTGGAATTCCATCACCTCCACTAGTTTTGCTCATAGTGATGCTTCCTAAGGCCCACTTGACTTCACATTTCAGGATGTATGACTCTATTTGATTTATCACACCATCATGGTTATCTGGGGCATTAAGGTTTTTTTTGTATAGTTTTTTGTATAATCTATTCTTTAAAAATACTTATGTTTATATATTGAATATATATTCCTGTTCACATCATCTTTTTCCACTTTCCTACACCAGAAACTATTCTGAATTTTCTAATAATAATTACTCAAATGATACTTAATAAAACAATACTGTACTAGAGAACCCACCTGCCAATGTAAGAGAAACAAGAGACGTGGGTTCAATCCCTAGTTGGGAAGCTCCCCTAGTTGGGAAGCTCCCCTAGAGGAGGAAATGGCAACCCACTCCAGTACTCTTGCCTGGAGAATCCCATGGACAGAGGAGCCTTCCAGGCTACAGTCCATGGGGTTGCAAGGAGTCAGACACAACTGAATGATTAAACAACAATAACACAAGATAGACCGCAAGGTAAAATGTTTCACTGGATCCCAGTCCAAAGATAATTATCTTCAGACCCCATTCCAAAGATAATTCACTTTTCAATTTTTTTTTTAACTTTCAGTAAACTGGGCTGTGGTGTATGCAGTAACAATCAATGATGCATTTTTTTATTAATTCAAAAATTGCACTATTACAACAGAACTCTGTACTTTTCCACTTATATTTTGTGATGCTTTCTTTTTTTTAAATTTTATTTTTAAACTTTACATAACTGTATTAGTTTTGCCAAATATCAAAATGAATCCGCCACAGGTATACATGTGTTCCCCATCTTGAACCCTCCTCCCTCCTCCCTCCTCATTCCATCCCTCTGGGTCGTCCCAGTGCACCAGCCCCAAGCATCCAGTATCATGCATCGAACCTGGACTGGCAACTCATTTCATACATGATATTTTACATGTTTGAATGCCATTCTCCCAAATCTTCCCACCCTCTCCCTCTCTCACAGAGTCCATAAGACTTCTATACATCAGTGTCTCTTTTGCTGTCTCGTACACAGGGTTATTGTGATGCTTTCTAGGTGAGTTTTATGGATATGCTCCTGTCCTTCTAAAAGCAGATTAAACTGTAATGGTTGCTGCAATATTCTCATATTTACCTCCTTGGTATTTTTATTTTAGAGAATATTTTTAAATTATTTCCAACAGTGGACTTTATGAGCACAGCTTTTTCAAAGTTTGTTGGCTGAGAGCCTATCAACATCTCTTGGGAGTTCTTCTGCACCTTCTTAAGGAAACACTGTCTTCATGGGCAGCCCTGTTTAAGTAACTCAAGAATTTCCTAAGGGGGCTATGGCAGGCACGCATCTTACCTAAAATCTAATATAGTATAAAGTCTAAATACAATTATATTTGTTTAAATTGACATGGGCATGAATAGTGCTCATGCTGTCATGGGGAAATAATTAAAAACTAAATGATCCTAGATAAGTCAATTTGATCTAAAAATACTGTATAACTGAAAATTAAGTCATAAAATTTCCATAGGTTCTGTAAGGTAGGAAGTTAGAGATGAGCAAGGAAGCGTTGCTTAGTGGAAATATTTGAGCTGATTTCTAAACCTGACCCCAGACACACCCCAGTGTGGCCCAGGAGAGCTCATAGAGAAGCTACAACATAATCACACAGACTGTTCCAATGGGACTTCTCCAAGTCTGGCACATGTGACCTTGATGCACAATGTGCAAATGACCTTATGCAGCTGGGAGCCCATTAGGGGTTCATACATATTCTATACATACATATATCTGATTATAACAGACTGTAATATGGAAAAGACATGTGCCATAGTCTTTTGTTATGTAACTTCAACTGTCAATAAAGACTGTCAGTCCATACCCACCTATATAAATATGAAAAGCTCTGTCTTATGAATATGGAAAAAAAAAAAACCCATACCTCTTAATTCCAGTACCAGTGCCTCTCTTGAATTGGCCCACCTCTCCCTTGAGGTGTTCTTTCTGTTTTGGCTTTAATAAACTTGTTTTGCCACAGGTAGGCCCTCAGATTCTTCTCTGTGTCCCTACCAAGAATCGAGACCCATGAGGAAGAGCCCTTATTGACCCTCCCTACCCAGTAACAATTCTTAAAATAATACATTTTTCTGAAAACTTGGTGGTTTACTTTTGATCCATATTACCCCTTCATAATAATATATGATGAAAGTTTAGCTTAGCACATGAATTTTGATATTTTGATTTCAGCAATCTTCTTTATACATAGTCATGAAAATAAATTACTGTCATGTATACCTGCAAATCGTCAACACCCGCTGGATCATTGAGAAAGCAAGAGAGTTCCAGAAAACATGTATTTCTGCTTTATTGACTATGCCAAAGCCTTTGACTGTGTGGATCACAATAAACTGTGGAAAATTCTGAAAGAGATGGAAATACCAGACCACCTGATCTACCTCTTGAGAAACCTATATGCAAGTCAGGAAGCAACAATTAGAACTGGACATGGAACAACAGACTGGTTCCAAATAGGAAAAGGAGTACATCAAGGCTGTATATTGTCACCCTACTCATTTAACTTCTATGCACAGTACCTCATGAGAAACGCTGGTCTGGAAGAAGCACAAGCTGGAATCAGGATTGCTGGGAGAAACATCGATAACCTCAGATATGCAGATGACACCACCTTTATGGCAGAAAGTGAAGAGGAACTAAAAAGTCTCTTGATGAAAGTGAAAGAGGAGAGTGAAAAAGTTGGCTTAAATCTCAACATTCAGAAAATGAAGATCATGGCATCCGGTCCCATCACTTCATGGCAAATAGATGAGGAAACAGTGGAAACAGTGTCAGACTTTATTTTTTGGGCTCCAAAATCACTGCAGATGGTGACTGCAGCCATGAAATTAAAAGACGCTTACTCCTTGGAAGGAAAGTTTTGACCAACCTAGATAGCATATTCAAAAGCAGAGATATTACTTTGCCAACAAAGGTCCATTTAGTCAAGGGTATTGTTTTTCCAGTGGTTATGTATGGATGTGAGAGTTGGACTGTGAAGAAAGCTGAGCACTTAAGAATTGATGCTTTTCAACTGTGGTGCTGGAGAAGACACTTGCGAGTCCCTTGGACTGCAAGGAGATCTAATCAGTCCATCCTAAAGGAGACCAGTTGGGTGTTCATTGGAAGGACTGATGCTGAGGCTGAAACTCCAATACTTTGGCCACCTCATGAGAAGAGTTGACTCATTGGAAAAGACCCTGATACTGGGAGGGATTGGGAGCAGGAGGAGAAGGGGATGACAGAGGATGAGATGGCTGGATAGCATCACTGACTCGATGCACATGAGTTTTGGTGGACTCCGGGAGTTGGTGATGGACAGGGAGGCCTGGCATGCTGTGATTCCTGGGGTAGCAAAGAGTCAGACACGACTGAGCGATGAACTGAACTGAACTGATACCTGCTGAAGAACTAGAAATTACTCAATGAGATTGCTTAAAAATAATAATAATAAGGTAAGGTAACCAAGAACTAAACTAGTTATCAGCGATTTTTTTTTCTGTACTATCATCTATTTCCAAGTAGTGATATGATCAAAAGGAAGAGAGAAACAAATGATTCAGCATGTACAATTACCTGTTAATTTTCTCTGCTAAACTGAAAAGCTTAATTTGAAAAAAATGTCCTTTACACAAGGTATTCAAATATTTAATTTCTTGAAATAGATTTCTTCTATGTTGGTAATCCTCATACTCTGATTCATAGAGCGTCCTTCTTGCTCAAGAAGAGAAATGAGAGAGTAAATTGTAAAATGCAAAGAGAGGTGTCAAAAATGCTCCCCACTGATTAGCATAGGATAAGAAATATCATCCCATTATTTTTTGAAAAAAAAAAAAAATACACATATTGCAGCTTTCTCCCTTTCAGGGTACAAAATAACACATATTATTCTGGTCCTGCTTTGTTCTCAGCAGTAGGCTTTCCCTTCTTCCTTCCACCCTTCCCACCTTCCTTCCTTCCCTCCTCCTTTCCTGATCTTTTCTCCATTCATTCCTCTCTCCACCTTTGGCCAGTTTGATTGTTTGACCCATCTGTGAACAGGAATCACACGTTAAGGCTGATCTAAGACTATTGAAACCATAGTATATTCTACAAGTCATTTTATTTCCAATCTATTTATAAATTTGGTGAATTAATAATATTCAGTTTTCCCTGATAACTATACTTTCTTTATGGTTAATATGAAATCATTATTCAAATGTTCCTGCATATCAAAAACATGTTATTTTTGTGAATCAGACTACCAATCAGACCTTTTTAATCTGCTCTTCATTCCTTTCCATCTTTCATTCCTGCTCATTCCCTTTAAACTTTCACTGACTTGAAGTGAATAAGGCAGTTGTCAGCTTTTTTTCTGAGAGGGAGAGGGCTGATTTCTCCCTGGTATTATTATTAAATATTTTATACTCTTCCCTGAATATCATTTAAATGGTAAGATAACTCTAGAACTTTCATAGGTTCAAGTAGGTCACATGTGACTAGAACACACTATAAGCTATGTTATGTATCACGTATTGCAACACTTCTTGAGAAGAGTTTCCAGACAAAATACGACTCCCTAATATTACATGGAAAATGATGATATTAAAAATTACATTATCTGAAATTCAAATTCAACTCAGTACTACATGTTTTTATTTCCTAAAAGAGGCCACCTTATTCAGAAGATACATGAAAGTTTAAATTAATTACTAAAATGATGACAATTTCATTCTTGTGTTTTTAAATTCATTTCCTTTGATACCAAGTATGTCAAGTTGCTTTGATACTGTATAAATTTATGCTTCCACAACCATTTTTGTGCTTTTCCATATCTATATGACTTGACCTGGCTTAGGTAATACCATGTATGACTGTTGTGTGCAAAAACCTTTAAATTGGCAAGAAGGGCTTGGACCCAGGGAACTACAAAGACATTGTAACTATGTCTCCACCCTCAGGTGGTGATTTGTGGCCTGATTCTGGATGTAATTTGAAGGTAAACTCCATAGAAATTTCTGGAGGTGAGGTGTAAAAGAAAGAAAAAATCCAATAATTTCCCCAAGGTTTTGGCCATAATTTTAATATTTCTAAAATAAAAAAAAATTGGCTTACTAGGTGCTGTAGTTAAAAACTGAATTTTGTTTTACCTGTTGTTTTTGTTTATCATAACAGATATATAGATTTTCATTGACTCAATGTGTTTCAAAGTAAATTCATTATTTTATCTGAATGTTTGCATTCAATTTGATGATATTTTGTTGAGCATTTTTGCATCTGTGTTCCTGAGAGATACTGATCTGTAATCTTTTTTTTCTTTTTTTGCAATACCTTTGACTGTTGTGGACATTAAAGTGATGTTAAGCGTATAGAATGAGTTAGGAAGTATTGTCTCTTCTTCTATACTCTGAAAGAGATTGTAGAAAATTGGTATAATTTCTTTTTTAAATGTTTGGGGAATTGATCAGTGAATTTATTTGGGACTGGTGCTTTTTGTCTTGGAAAATTATTAATTATTGATTCAATTTTCTTTAATACATATAGGCCTATTTAGAACATCTATTTCTGTGTGTGTGCATGTTTTGACAGATCGTACCTTTTAAGGAATTTTTTTTTTTTCATCTAGATTTTCAAACTTCTGGACACAGAGTTTTGTCATAGTTTCTTAGTATAATTTTAATGTCCATTGGATCTGTAGTGACGTCTCTTCTTTTATTTCTGATATTAGCAACCAGTGTCCCCTCTTTTTTTCTTAGAAACTGACTATGGCTAAGTTTTATTTATTTTTTAAAAAGGAACAGCTTTTGGTTTTGATTATTTTGTCTATTGGTTGCTTATTTTCAATTTCACGAAGTTCTGCTCTAATTTGGATCATGTATTTTCTTCTGCTTACATTAGATTTAATTTGCTCTTCTTTGTTTCTAGTTTCCTAAGGTGGAAGTCTGATTATTGATTTTAGATCTTTCTTCCATTGTAATATATGCTTTCAATCCTGTATATTTTCCTTTAAGTACTGTTTTTGCTCCAATCCACAAATTTTGATAGTGAACATATTTTAAATAACCAAAATATGTACTTGATTCTTTATTGTGTCTTGTTTGATTTCACATATTTTAATGTCTGTTCATTTCCAAGGCAAACCATTCAATATCACAGTGATCCAAGCCAATGCCCCAACCAGTAACACTGAAGAAGCTGAAGTTGAAGGGTTCTATGAAGACCTACATAGAAGGCAATGGCACCCCACTCCAGTACTCTTGCCTGGAAAATACCATGGACAGAGAAGCCTGGTGGGCTGCAGTCCATGGGGTCGCTAAGAGTCGGGCACGACTGAGCAACTTCACTTTCACTTTTCACTTTCATGCATTGGAGAAGGAAATGGCAAGCCACTCCAGTGTTCTTGCCTGGAGAATCCCATGGACAGGGGAGCCTGGTGGGCTGCCATCTATGGGGTCGGACAGAGTCGAACACGACAGAAGTGACTTAGCATTAGCAGCATGAAGACCTAAAAGACCTTTTAGAACTAAGACCCAAAAAAGATGTCCTTTTGACTATAGGGGACTGGAATGCAAATGTAGGATGTCAAGAAATACCTGGACTAATGAGAAAATTTGGCCTTGAAATATGGAATGAAGCAGGGCAAAGTCTAATAGAGTTTTTCCAAGAGAATGCACTGGTCATAGCAAACACCTTCTTCTAACAACACAAGAGAAGACTCTACACATGGACATCACCAGATGGTCAACACCAAAATCAGATTGATTATATGCTTTGCAGCCAAAGATGGAGAAGCTCTATACAATCAGCAAAAGAAAGACCGGGAGGTGACTGTGGCTCAGATCATGAACTCCTTTTTGCCAAATTCAGACTTAAATTGAAGAAAGTAGGGAAAACCAATAGACCATTCAGGTACGACCTAAATCAAATCCCTTATGATTATACAGTGGAAGTGAGAAATAGACTTAAGGCACTAGATCAGATAGATAGAATGCCTGATAAACTATGGATGGAGGTTCATGATATTGTACAGGAGACAGGGATCAAGACCATCTCCATGGAAAAGAAATGCAAAAGAGCAAAATGGCTGTCTGGGGAGGCCTTACAAATAGCTGTGAAAAGAAGAGAAGTGAAAAGCAAAGGAGAAAAGGAAAGATATAAGCATCTGAATGCAGAGTTCCAAAGAATAGCAAGGAGAGATAAGAAAGCCCTCAGTGATAAATGTAAAGAAATAGAGGAAAACAACAGAATGGGAAAGACTAGACATCTCTTCAAGAGAATTACAGATACCAAAGGAATATTTCATGCAAAGATGGGCTCGATAAAGGACAGAAATGGTATGGACCTAACAGAAGCAGAAGATATTAAGAAGAGGTGGCAAGAATACATAGAAGACCTGTACAAAAAAGATCTTCATGACCAAGATAATCACGATGGTGTGATCACTCACCTAGAGCCAGACATCCTGGAATGTGAAGTCAAGTGGGCCTTAGAAAGAATCACTATGAACAAAACTAGTGGAGGTGATGGAATTCCAGTTGAGCTCTTTCAAATCCTGAAAGATGATGCTGTGAAAGTGCTGCACTCAATATGCTAGCAGATTTGGAAAACTCAGCAGTGGCCACAGGACTGGAAAAGGTCAGTTTTCATTCCAATCCCAAAGAAAGGCAATGCCAAAGAATGGTCAAACTACCGCACAATTGCACTCATCTCACATGCTAGTAAAGTAATGCTCAAAATTCTTCAAGCCAGGCTTCAGCAATATGTGAGCCACGAACTTTCAGATGTTCAAGCTGGTTTTAGAAAGGGCAGAGGAACCAGTGATCAAATTGCCAACATCCACTGGATCATTGAAAAAGCAAGAGAGTTCCAGAAAAAACATCTATTTCTGCTTTGTTGACTATGCCAAAGCCTTTGACTGTGTGGATCATAATAAACTATGGAAAATTCTTCAAGAGATGGGAATACCAGACCACCTGACCTGCCTCTTGAGAAACTTGTATGCAGATCAGGAAGCAACAATTAGTACTGGACATGGAACAACAGACTGGTTCTAAATAGGAAAAGGAGTACGTCAAGGCTGTATATTGTCACTCTGCTTATTTAACTTCTATGCAGAGTACATCATGAGAAATGCTGGGCTAGAAGAAGCACAAGCTGGAATGAAGATTGCCGGGAGAAGTAACAATAACCTCAGACATGCAGATAACACCATCCTTATGGCAGAAAGTGAAGAGGAACTCAAAAGCCTCTTGATGAAAGTGAAAGAGGAGAGTGAAAATGTTGGCTTAAAGCTCAACATTCAGAAAACTAAGATCATGGCATCTGGTCCCATCACTTCATGGGAAATAGATGGGGAAACACTGGAAACAGTGTCACACTTTATTTTTTTTTTGGTTCCAAAATCACTGCAATTGGTGATTGCAGCCATGAAATTAAAAGATGCTTACTCCTTGGAAGGAAAGTTATGGCCAATCTAGATAGCATATTAAAAAGCAGAGGCATTACTTTGCCAACAAAATTCTGCCTAGTCAAGGCTATTGGTTTTCCAGTGGTCATGTATGGATGTGAGAGTTCAACTATGAAGAAATCTGAGCTCCAAAGAATTGATGCTTTTGAACTGTGGTGTTGGAGAAGACTCATGAGAGTCCCTTGGGCTGCAAGGAGATCCAACCAGTCTATTCTAAAATAAATCAGTCCTGGGTGTTCATTGGAAGGACTCATTCTAAAGCTGAAACTTCAATACATCGCCACCTCATGTGAAGAGTTGACTCACTGGAAAAGAATCTGATGCTAGGAGGGATTGGGGGCAGGAGGAGAAGGGGATGACAGAGGATGAGATTGCTGGATGGCATCACTGACTCGATGGACATGAGTTTGAATAAACTCTGGGAGTTGGTGATGGACAGAGTTGTCTGGCATGCTGTGATTCATGGGGTCGCAAAGAGTCAGACACGTCTGAGAGATTGAACTGACTGAATGTTAGAAGAGATATCAAATGTTTAGTTTGAGTAAGGTCAAGCAGTAAACTGCTTTAGAAAATAAAAGGAATTCAGACCGTGGTCTTTGGACTTAATGGAATATAGGAATTGGAGCAATTTCTGTTAATGTAAGAAAAGGGTGAGAAATAGGTAAGAAAGCCCATGAGGGAGTGAGGACAATCCATTTAATGCTTTTAATGGAAACATGAAAACAAACTTGAAAGTATATCAAAGATGAAATGACCACATCTGGGATCAAAACAAAGATTTCTAAATTGTAATTTTGCCAGAGAGTGTTTTGTCTATGTTCTCCTCTAGGAGTCTTATAGTTTCTGGTCTTATGTTTAGATCTTTAATCCATTTTGAGTTTATTTTTGTGTATGGTCTTAGGAAGTGACGTGTACCCCAATGTTCATCGCAGCACTGTTTATAATAGCCAGGACATGGAAGCAACCTAGATGTCCATCAGCAGATGAATGGATAAGAAAGCTATGGTACATATACACAATGGAGTATTACTCAGCCATTAAAAAGAATACATTTGAATCAGTTCTAATGAGGTGGATGAAACTGGAGCCTATTATACAGAGTGAAGTAAGCCAGAAAGAAAAACACCAATACAGTATACTAATGTATATATATGGAATTTAGAAAGATGGTAACAATAACCCTGTGTACGAGACAGCAAAAGAGACACTGATGTATAGAACAGTCTTATGGACTCTGTGGGAGAGGGAGAGGGTGGGAGGATTTGGGAGAATGACATTGAAACATGTAAAATATCATGTATGAAACAAGTTGCCAGTCCAGGTTCGGTGCACGATACTGGATGCTTGGGGCTGGTGCCCTGGGACGACCCAGAGGGATGGTATGGGGAGGGAGGAGGGAGGAGGGTTCAGGATGGGGAACACATGTATACCTGTGGTGGATTCGTTTTGATATTTGGCAAAACTAATACAATTATGTAAAGTTTAAAAATAAAATAAAATTAAAAAGAAAAACAACAGTTGTAAAAGGTTTTATTCCATCTGTGTAAAATTAATGTATGTTAATTATAAAAGTGAATGGTTTTTTAGTGTTACAAAAAAATAAATATATAAATTGTAATTTTGCCTAGTCAGTCCTTACAGGAACAACTCACTGTGAGCACTGTTTTTCTGAATTTCTCCTCTGTCTCTGGAGTTTTTTATTTCACATTTTAAAATGTTTCTTGACTGCACTTTTGTTGGAAAGTGCTATTTCTCACATAATAAAGTTTTCCTAATTGCAACTGAAATGGTATACTGTTGAATAGAATCAATAAATAGGTCCCGGAAACAATCTTGAGTCACTTTCAGTTCAGTTCAGTTACTCAGTTGTGTCCAACTCTTTGCGACCCCATGGACCGCAGCACTCCAGGCTTCCCTGTCCATCACCAATTCCAGAGCTTGCTCAAACTCATGTCCATCTGGTGGTGATGCCGTCCAACCATCTCATCTTCTGTCATCCCCTTCTCCTCCTGCCTTCAATCTTTCCCAGCATCAGGATCTTTCCAATGAGTCAGTTTTTCACATCAGGTGGCCAAAGTATTGGAGCTTCAGCTTCAGCATCAGTCCTTCCAATGAATATTCAGGACTGTTTTCCTTTAGGATTGACTGGTTTGATCTCCTTGCAGTCCAAGGGACTCTCAAGAGTCTTCTCCAACACCACAGTTCAAAAGCATCAATTCTTCAGCACTCAGGTTTCTTCAGAGTCCAGCTCTCACATCCATACATGACCACTGGAAAAACAATAGCCTTGACTAGACAGACCTTTGTCAGAAAAGTAATGTCTCTGCTTTTTAAATGCTGTCTAGGTTGGCCGTAGCTTTTTTTCCAAGGAGCAAGCGTCTTTTAATTTCATGGCTGCTGTCATAATCTGCAGTGATTTTTGAAGACCAAGAAAATAAAATCTCTCATTGTTTCCATTGTTTCCCCACTTATTTGCCATGGAGTGATGGGACTAGATGCCATAGTCTTAGTTTTTTGAATGCTGAGTTTTAAGCCAGTTGTTTCACTCTCCTCTTTCATTTTAATCAAGAGGCTCTTATTTCTTCTTTGCTTTCTGCCATAAGGGTGGTGCCATCCGCGTATCTGAGCTTATTGACATTTTTCCAGGCAATTTTGATTCCAGCTTGTGCTTCATCCAGCCCAACATTTCACATGATGTACTCTGCATATAAATTAAATAAGCCGGCAACAATGTACAGCCTTGATGTACTCTTTTCCCGATTTGTAACCAGACTGTTGTTCCATGTCCAATTCTAATTGTTGCTTCCTGACCTGCATACTGATTTCTCAGGAAGCAGGGAAGGTGGTCTAGTATTCCCATCTCTTTCAGAATTTTCCATAGTCTATTGTGATCCACACAGTCAAAGGCTTTGGCATAGTCAATGAAGCAGAGGTAGATGCTTTTCTGGAACTTTCAAACTACAATAACCACCTTAAGAAAAAGGTTTCTAATTTAAAAAACATTTCTAATTTCTGAAATCTTTGAACTTCAGAGTTTAATCTGGTTATTGTTCTGGTAATTGTAAAGAGGTGAGGAGTCCAAGTACAGAGAGGGTGTAATTTCAGGAAGAAAGAAGTCACAATTTCTGATAAATGGAAAACAGGAATTGAAGAATTCTAGACACAATGATGACAACTATAACTAATTAATCCACCCATTCACTCAGTTTTCTAGCAACTGTTTACCAGTGCCTATTACGTGCCTGCCACTGTTATACAAAAACACGAAACAGATATGATGCATGAGAATTGTGCCATTGGAAGCCAATGTACCCCTTTGTAAAGTGATTAAATATTTTCTAAAGACATTCACATGAAATCTAAAGTTCAAAAAATTTTACCATGTTATTCACTAGCCTTACATTCATTTTTCTGCAATCAACAGTGTTTGACATAAAGTTTCAACAGAATCAGGTACTGATTAACTTTTCAAACTCAGTTTCTTTTACTTATCTCCATCTTCAGTTATCAAACTGACATGCATAGAGTCAGAGCATTTGTTGTAGAACACTGAGTATATGAAAACATACAAGATAAATTATGAGTTCATCATTAATTCACCAAATGTGGCTGATCATCTACTGTGCAGTAGGCATTAGAGATGCAGCACTGAACAAAGCCAAGTCGTTGCCTTCCTACAGTTTGCAGTCTAGAGAGGCAAACAGATAACAAGCTAATGAATAAATATTTATCTGGTGGTGGAAATTGCTATGAAGGAAAAGAAAACTGGGTATAGGAAATTAAAAATGGTGAGAAAAGGGGGTGGTTAATCTGTATAGGGTGGTCAAGGGAAGTACTCTCTGACCAGGTGATATCTGAACAGAAATTTGAATAAAAGATTATGAGCTGTGCTTAGATCTAGACATAGACTACCTAGGCTGAGGAAAAGTAGGTTTACAGGCTATGAAATAGAAGCTAACCTACAAAACCCATGAATAACATTGGCAGCAGAAAAAACAAGATGATAGAGTAATTGTCTAAAATGTAATTTTCCATATAACGTGAATATTCTATGAAGAAGCAAGCATTATTTGCACGAAGACTTGAAGCAGAAGAGGACTCATCAAATGATGGCCACTTGAGGTGTTCCATAACTCATTATACCCTAGAGCACTGGTGGGTAACTTTCCAAAAGTAATTTAGCAGAGGTCAGCACTGTGTGTGTGTGTGTTTTATTTTATGTCATCTCTGTGAAAAGGAAATATAAACAATAGATTCGTGTCTCATTTCCCAAGCCATGTAAGATTTGATTACAATATTCGTTGTTTATACACTTCTGTGTATATACAAGCCTCTTCATTGGGTTTCCCAGGTAGTTCTAGTGGTAAAGAATCTGTCTGCCGGTGCAGGAGACTATAAGAGATACGAATTCGATCCTTGAGTTGGGAAGATCCCCTGGAGGAGGAAGTGGTGATCCATTGCTGTATTCTTGCCTGGAAAATCCCATGATCAGAGGAGCCTGGTGGGCTATAGTCCATGGGATTGCAAAGAGTTGGACACAACTGAGCATCTGAGCAAGTCTATTCATTGTTCTAACATTGAATTTCTCAGTATTCGTACTATGCTGGGAAAGATTGAGGACAATAGAAGAAGGGGGCAGCAGAGGATTAGATGGTTAGATAGCATCAGTAACTCAACGGACATGAGTTAGAGCAAACTCTGGGAAATAGTGAAGGACAGGGAAGCCTGGTGTGCTCCACTTCAGCGGGTCACAAAGTGGGGAACACAACTTAGTGACTGAAAAACAGCAGTGCTTACTATCACTCTTGACCAGAATGTTCACTCTCATTTCAGGTTTATGCCTGCATTTATAACCTGTATTTGTTTTAGGACATCTCATGATGATTTGCTTTTCTTTTTTCAGTGTTTTCCAATTGGCTCACCCCTCCCCTCTGCCTTCAAACTCTGTGTTTGAACAACAAATATTTGGAGATCCTGTGATATATTTCATTGTATCAGGTAAATAAATTTAAGTAATAAGTATTGAATACAACTGTACAATTTCAATTTCATACATTGTTAACACAATGAAATTGAGTAATTATGTGAATTATTTAGTCATTAACCAAATAATAAAGGTAAACACCTAAAACCTCTTAAACCATTCACTTTTTCTATAGTGCTACAAGAGTGAAAATATCCTCCTTAGTGCCAATTGACTTTTAAGAATAATTAAAAATTATTGTTTCCTTATATAACTGTCTCCTGAAATGGTATATTAGACTTCTTTTTATGGTAAATGGGAGCCAGATGTTTGTATTTGAAATCTGGGAATTTTTATTTCTCCATTTCCTTACTCCCTATATCTTATCAAATGCCAAATATATCTTACATTCTCCTACTAAGTAGTTCTTCTTAAAATAAATTTCTCATAAACATTTGTATATGTGGTTGCTTGTGTTGCTTATGTCAGCAAATTTGGAAAATGCAGCAGTGGTCACAGGACTGGAAAAGGTCAGTTTTCATTCCAATCCCAAAGAAAGGCAATGCCAAAGAATGCTCAAAATACCACACAATTGCACTCATCTCACACACTAGTAAAGTAATGCTAAAAATTCTCCAAGCCAGACTTCAGCAATACGTGAACCATGAACTTCCAGATGCTCAAGCTGGTTTTAGAAAAGGGAGAGGAATAAGAGATCAAATTGCCAGTATCCTTTGGATCATCGCAAAAGCAAGAGAGTTCCAGAAGAAACATCTATTTATACTTTATTCTTATGATCACGATAAACTGTGGACAATTCTGAAAGAGATGGGAATACCAGCCCACCTGACCTGCTTCCTGAGAAATCTGTATGCAGGTCAGGAAGCAACAGTTAGAACTGGACATGGAACAACAGACTGGTTCCAAATAGGAAAAGGAGTACGTCAAGGCTGTATATTGTCACCTTGCTTGTTTAACTTCTATGCACAGTACCTCATGAGAAACACTGGGTTGGAAGAAGCACAAGCTGGAATCAGGATTGCTGGGAGAAATATTGATAACCTCAGACATGCAGATGACACCACCCTTATGGCAGAAAGTGAAGAACTAAAGAGCCTCTTGATGAAAATGAAAGAGGAGAGTGAAAAAGTTGGCCTAAAGCTCAACACTCAGAAAACTAAGATCATGGCATCTGGTCCCATCACTTCATGGCAAATAGATGGGGAAACAGTGGAAACAGTGGCTGACTTTATTTTTCTGGGCTCCAAAATCACTGCAGATGGTGATTGCAGCCATGAAATTAAAAGACGCTTACTCCTTGGAAGGAAAGTTTTCACCAACCTAGATAGCATATTCAAAAGCAGAGACATTACTTTGCCAACAAAGATCCGTCTAGTCAAGGCTATGGTTTTTCCAGTTGTCATGTATGGATGTGAGAGTTGGACTATAAAGAAAGTTGAGCACAGAATTGATGCTTTTGAACTGTGGTGTTGGAGAAGACTCTTGAGAGTCCCTTGGACTGCAAGGAGATCCAACCAGTCCACCCTAAAGGAAATCAGTCCTGGGTGTTCATTGGAAGGACTGATGTTGAAGCTGGAACTCCAATACTTTGGCCACCTGATGCAAAAAGTTGACTTATTGGAAAAGACCCTGATGCTGGGAAAGATTGAGGACAGGAGGAGAAGGGGATTATAGAGGATGAGATGGTTGGATGGCATCACCGACTCAATAGACATTGGTTTGGGTGGACTCCGGGAGTTGGTGATGGACAGGGAAGGCTGGCATGCTGCAGTTCATGGGGTCGAAAAGACTTGGACGCAACTGAGTGACTGAACTGAACTGTGTTGCTTGTGTGTGTGTGGTCAGTTATGTTTGACTCATTGTAACAGTATGGACTGTAGCTCATCAGGCTCCACTGTTCATGGGATTTCCCAGCAAGAATATTGGAGTGGGTTACCATTTCCTTGGGTTTCCTGGTGGCTCAGAGGTTAAAGCATCTGCCTGCAATGCAGGAGAGCTGGGTTCGATCCCTGGGTTGGGAGGATCCCTTGGAGAAGGAAATGGCAACCCACTCCAGTACTCTTGCCTGGAAAATCCCATGGACAGAGGAGCCTGGAGGGCTATACTCCACTGGGTAGTAAAGAGTCGGACATGACTGAGCAACTTCACTTTCACTTTCACCATTTCCTTAAGCCAAGGGATCTTCCCAACTCAGGGATCAAACACACATCTCCTGCATCTCTTGCATTGGAAGGCGGTTCTTTATTGCACTGACCTGTCATCTGTGGACCAAATCATTGTAATAGGGCATCAGGATAGTCCTAGTGACTCTAATATTATTTCTTGACAGGATTTTTGTAATATCCCCACTTTTGTTCACTCATTCATCATCCTGCCAAAAAGTTAATATTATAAATGCAAATTTTGACATGCTACTTTCCTACCTGAAGTATTTCATAAAATTATTTTGCATTTTAAGGTTAAGTTCATTTTTTTTTAAATTTTATTTTATTTTTAAACTTTACATAACTGTATTAGATTTGCCAAATATCAAAATGAATCCGCCACAGGTATACATGTGTTCCCCATCCTGAACCCTCTTCCCTCCTCCCTCCCCATTCCATCCCTCTGGGTCGTCCCAGTGCACCAGCCCCAAGCATCCAGTATCGTGCATCGAACCTGGACTGGCAACTCATTTCATACATGATATTTTACATGTTTCAATGCCATTCTCCCAAATCTTCCCACCCTCTCCCTCTCCCACAGAGTCCATAAGACTGTTCTATACATCAGTGTCTCTTTTGCTGTCTCGTACACAGGGTTATTGTTACCATCTTTCTAAATTCCATATATATGCGTTAGTATACTGTATTGGTGTTTTTCTTTCTGGCTTACTTCACTCTGTATAATAGGCTCCAGTTTCATCCACCTCATTAGAACTGATTCAAATGTATTCTTTTTAATGGCTGAGTAATACTCCATTGTGTATATGTACCACAGCTTTCTTATCCATTCATCTGCTGATGGACATCTAGGTTGCTAAAATTTAATGTATCCTGAAAGCCCCTGCATGTGATAATTTCTGTAAACATTTCCCCTGCACGTTATAGCCTTATTCCTTGTTTTAATGCTCTCTAGCCATCATTTTTCCTGGCTTTCACACGATGACTCATGGAAGACCTGCCTTGTTCCTTCTGAATCCTTTCACCTTCTGGTTTTGGTTTAAGTGCCAAGGTTTTCCTGGCTCCATCTTCTCATCCTACACACTAGATGAATATTCCCTTCAATGATATTCTCTGTTTCTTCAGAGCACTCACCTTACTTCTAACTGCCTATCCCTTTGTCTTCCTTAAGTATATAGTAAATCATTTTCAAGCATAAAAAATGATCTTGGCCTGGTTTGTATTATCACAAGGACATGCTAATTGCTAAGTGCACAGTATGTAGTTCTACAATGAAATATTATTGACCAATGAGTGAAATGATTTATTAATAATTCAGATTATCAGGATGTCTACACAAAGCACAGACATTAAAATATATTTAAACACCTTACCATTTTTGATACTCATTTGTTAAGGCAATACATATATATTACTTGCCTGGGAGGTGTCTGTGGCACCAGAGATAAGAGGTTGAGAACAATATGACACGGGATCTGGTTGCATGGATCTGGGACCCAAACAAAGCCATTAAGTCTGAATATTTCCATCTCTTCCATCTGCTCTTTTCTATATTGGCTCTTTTCCCAGGCAGCCCTTCTGCTCCAGCTGATCCCCTGGCAGCTCAAATGTCATTGTTATAGTTCTGAGTCCTAGACACTCTCATAAAATTTCTGGAAAGCATTCTAATTGGACCAACTTGGGTCCTTGCTTCCAACCCTGCGACAATCTTTGTGGAGACAAGAGGATGCAGTTATGATGACTGGCCACTTCAGGGATACATGTTTCTCTAATGGAGTGGATACAGCCCCAAGCTCAGCCCCACATAGACTGAGGATAAGGAGACAGATGGCTCCTGGTGGAATTGTGGGATAATGTTTCCCAAAGAATTGAAATGAATAAATGCAAAAACATCAGATTGTCTACTAACATGTAACTGGGCAAATAGGGTCAGGGGAGTTTCATGCAAATAATAGCATATGCTAAAGGTCTTATAATTTGAGCAGTAGGGAAAAGTAGTAAGGAATAAATAAAGGCCATTAAAATGATGCAGAGAGAAGGAAAGCACATAACAAGATAACCTGGAAATTAAATAGGGTTCAAACTATATAAAGATTTGTAGCTCATGTAAAGGAGATTTAAGAAATAATTGAAGGATTTTCAGAAGGTTGTGTGGCATATACATCATGTACTGAGTATTTTGTTAAAACTGGAATATTTCATGTCAAATTATATAACTATGTTTAGAAAATAAGTGTGCTAACCTTAGAGACAAATCAATTTAATTTTTAGAAAGCAATTGACAAAAAGTATTGTTCCTATTAATAAGAGTTCAAAATTGCTATGCAATTTATTTTAAGTATAATTATCAGTGAAATGTTTTTGGCATATAACTGGAGATAGTAAAATATTATTATATGTTAATAACATTGATCATATTCACTTTCTCCCAGATTTCTAAGAAAAATATCTATAAATGTGTCCTTGGAGTAAGAAATATGTGTTTTGTTAGGTTATTGACTCTATAGGAAGAATTTGTACTCATATGTTATGCCATTGCTATCAATTAATTTTGGTATTAGTGGATCATATTATCCACAAATCATTCAGGAGGAAGTTAGCAATAACTGATGTGAAAAGAGCTGGAAAAATGCTAAAAATCAAGAGAAAAACTTTTTTTCAGAAAATAATAAAGCTGTATGACTTTTCTTTTCATGAGGAAATTTACATTGTAAGAAGAATTAAAATGCTTCATATTTAATATTTTAAGGCTTCATATTTAATATGCTGCAAGTTGAAGCTTAGGACTTTAATTATTCAACTGGAGATCCAATACAATAGCTGCAATGTTTGCTTTAATACAAATTTTCTTAAGAAGGTAAATTCTTTAAGGTTTAGCATAGGTAGTAATTAATAACATTTTCTAATTAAAATAATATTAACTTATTCAGTTAAATGTTTACTCTCTGAAATCTTAATAACACAGTTTATAATCTGTGTGAAAATTCGTAAGTGACCCAATAGATAGTTGAAACTTGTAAACAACAGATGTTCCACGGCATCCAGCCACATCATTAGCCAAAAATACATGAATTTCAAAAGAAATCACCTTGGTGCTTAAACAAGTTTTATTGTGAATAAAAGCTTTTATCTAATAACTCAAAATGGGGTGAAAATTTATCATACTGTCTTTAATTGTCATACTTTCCATAAATTATCTAATAAGTCTCTGTTTCACAATATGAGCTTTAGATGGCACATAATTAAATAATTATGCTGATTGTGTATGTCTTTCACAAATACTCATATGATCTTGATAGGTAAAAATCCTTCCAAATTTATTTTCTGATTTTCAGAATCTGTAGGATATATTTGGCTTATACTCTGAGGTACTCATTAATGCTTTTCATCTAATATTTCCGGTTGCCCCATCTCTGGGCAAATACTTCATTGCACTTTTCTGTTCCTTTTGGGAATTAGTAGGGCTATGTGAAACTGAAATTCCAATACTTTGGCCACGTGATGCAAAGAACTGACTCATTGGAAAAGACCCTGAGGCTGGGAAAGATTGAAGGCAGGAGAAGGGGACAACAGAGGATGAGACGGTTGGATGGCATCATTGACTCGAAGGACGTGAGTTTGAGCAAACTCCAGGAGATAGTGAAGGACAGGGAAGCCTGGCATGCTGCAGTCCATGGGGTCTCAAAGTTGGACATGACTGACTGAACTGAACTGGGCTGTGTGACTGTTATATCAATACACTGTGGACTGACCATGGTGTTTAAACACCCACTGGTGTGAGCCCTTCAACGTCCCCTGATTTTCCTGGTGTGACAAATAATGGCTTTTCATTAACTGAGTCCTTGCCAGGAAAGGAGTCTTTCCTCTTGGGCTGGACTATAGTCACAGGGTGTGAGAGCTCCCCCTGCTGGTCTCCCAACTATATTTAATTAAGGTTTGTGTTTATTTTAGACTTCCCTGGTGGCTCAGATGGTAAAGCGTCTGCCTACAATGCGGGAGACCAGGGTTTGATCCCTGGTTTGGGAAGATCCTCTGGAGAAGGAAATGGCAACCCACTCCAGTACTCTTGCCTGGAAAATCCTATGAATGGAAGAGCCTGGTAGGCTACAGTCCAAGGGGTCGCAAAAAGTTGGACACGACTGAGCGACTTCACCTCACCTCTGTTTATTTTTACCATGTGAACAATAAATAATGAAGAAATTCACATGGTCAGGGATTTAGTGGCCTGAAAAGAAAACTGTTTCTCAAGTCTAAAGAGCAAGCAGAAAAATTACAAATGAATGCTTTGAGTGACAATGACCAATTGAAATTTAGTCCTGCAGCAAGAACAGTGTGTGCTGTCCAATGAAATGTGGTGATGAAAAAGGAGAAACCTCAGCAAAGAGCATTGTCAGGAGGATTCTTTACCACTGAACCCCTGGGAAGCCCTCAAGTACAAAGGCACAGCATCCAATGGAACCAGGTATGTTTGAAAATTTAGAAATTTTCAATTTTTGTAAATACAACATGATACATATAGTTTCTATTATATAGAGCCATGGTGAGGCAGATTGGGACTTTACTCCATCCTAAGGCACATATATAGTTCTACACTGAGACCTGTGCATATTTTCACTAGGTTCAGTTTTGCTGTCAAAGACTTTTTGTTTCCAGACTTCTGTGAGTTGCAGCACTATGGGTAAAAGATGTGGACATACAGTTCTCCTGAGAATAGCAGTGACTAAAACTTGGACCCAGGAAGATGTGGGTGAAAATGCAAAACCCTAGATTTTTTCAGGAATTCCAGCAGGTATGACTGCAGCTATTTGGCACACACACAGGTTGTTATTAAGGGCTTCCCAGATGGAGCTAGTGGTAAAGAACCTGCCTTCCAATGCAGAAGACATAAGAAACTCTGGTTAGATCCTTGGGGTGCGAAGATCCCCTGGAGGAGGGCATTGCAAACCACTCCAGTATTCTTGCCTGGAGAATCCCACAGAGCCTCCCTGGAAGGCTGAAGTCCATTAGGTTTGCAAAGAGTTGGACACTACTGAGCGACTTAGCACCCACACAGCAGGTGCAAGAATAAACCAAGAACCTGATCTTTTATAACGCTATTCTTTAGCCCAGCACAATCAAGGGTGACAGGGCCAAGGTGGAGATTGTAATTCCATGGTTCCAAGAGAGATCTGGGCTTCTCTGTGGAGGGTAAAAAAATGTAGAGCTCCTTCCATTAATGTAATTATGGTCACCTGTTATTCAGTTGCTCAGTCCTGTCTGACTTTTTGAGGCCCCATGGACTGTAGCATGCCAGGCTTCCCTGTCTTTCACCATCTCTCAGAGCTTGCTCAAACTCATGTACATTGAGTCGGTGATACCATCCAACCATCTCTTCCTCTATCATTCCCTTCTCCTCCTGCCTTCAATCTTTCCAAGATGAGGGTCTTTTCTAATGGTCGGCTCTTCACTCAGGTGGCAAAAGTATTGGAGCTTCACCTTCAGATCAATCCTTCCAGCGAGTATTCAGGGTTGATTTCCTTTAGGATTGACTGATTTGGTCTCTTTGCAGTCCAAGGGATTCTCAAGAGTCTTCTTCAACACCACAGTTCAAAAGCATCAATTCTTTGGCACTCAGCCTTCTTTATGGTCTGACTCTCACATCCATACATGACTACTGGGAAAACCATAGCTTTGAATATATGGACCTTTGTCAGCAAAGTAATGTCTCTGCTTTTGATAAGCTGTCTAGTTTTGTCATAGCTTTTCTTTCAAGGTGCAAGTGACTTTTAATTTCATGGCTGCAGTCACCATCTGCAGTGATTTTGGAGCCCAAGAAAATAAAGTTTCTCCCTGTTTCCATTGTTTCCCCATCTATTTGCCATGAATTATGATATTACAAAATCTTATTGTGCTTTTTAAGTCCTGGCAATAATCTGGGGGAATTTTTCACACAATATGAGGACAGGAGTGAGTTCAGAGGAAAATGAGGACAGTTGGGACTAGAGATTTCTTCTGTAGCCCCTAGTGTATACTGACAACAGGCAAGGCTTGTAGTTCATTGTCCCACAGGAGTTGAACTTCTAACACAGAAGAAAATGTTGCCTCTCTGTGGAATGCCACTGTGATGCACAGAATGTTTTGAGCTGAGAGTAGGCAAAATACCAACTTCCCTAGGAAAATCCATTAACAAGGGAGAGGAAGACAAAGCACCAGGCAGACCAGGAGAAGCCTAATGATGAGGGAATTCATGAGCAGTCTGGAATTAGAACAAGCAACCAATGAGTCCACTAAATCAAAAGAACATGTAAGGATATTCCCTTAGAATGTAAATATATGCCCTGCAACTCAAATCATTAGTTTTTAATTTAATTTTATTTTTTTTAAATTTTATTTTATATTTAAACTTTACAATGTTGTATTAGTTTTGCCAAATATCCAAATGAATCCACCACAGGTATACGTGTGTTCCCCATCCTGAACCCTCCTCCCTCCTCCCTCCCCATTCCATCCCTCTGGGTCATCCCAGTGCACCAGCCCCAAGCATCCAGTATCGTGCATCTAACCTGGACTGGCGACTCGTTTCATACATGATATTATACATGTTTCAATGTCATTCTCCCAAATCTTCCCACCCTCTCCCTCTCCCACAGAGTCCATAAGACTGTTCTATACATCAGTGTCTCTTTTGCTGTCTTGTACACAGGGTTATTGTTACCATCTTTCTAAATTCCATATATATGCGTTAGTATACTGTACTGGTGTTTTTCTTTCTGGCTTACTTCACTCTGTATAATAGGCTCCAGATTCATCCACCTCATTAGAACAGATTCAAATGTATTCTTTTTAATGGCTGAGTAATACTCCATTGTGTATATGTACCACAGCTTTCTTATCCATTCATCTGCTAAAATAAATTAGTATACTGAAAGCATAGTAACTGAATAAAAATATTAAAATGCATTGTAATTAAAACAAATAGATCAAATAATCAAAAGTAAAATTTTAAAAGGTGGAATTAATGAGAGATGAGTTCCACAAGGAAAGAAGGGAACAGAGGATACAGTGGCAGTATATGGAAGGAAAAAAAAAAGCCCTGACAGATTTGGGTCCATTTTGGATAACCTCACTAATTTACCTAAATAGTGATGAGAAAGTGAAACACACACATATCCTGGAAATGTGTTATTTTTTGTAAAGGTGGCTCAGACAGTAAAGAATCCGCCTGCAATGCAGGAGATCTGGGTTTGATGCCTGGGTTAGGAAGATTCCCTGGAGAAGGGCATGGCAACCCACTCTGGTATTGCCTGGAGAATCCTCATGGACAGAGGAGTCTGGTGGGCTACAGTCCATGGGGTCACAAAGGATCGGACATGACTGAGAACTGACACTTTCAGTTTTTCGCTTTCTCTAACATGTTGGTAAACCAAGAGTTTAGTTTTCAGAAATCCTTTCCGCTCTTACATACAATTAGTGATCCAGAAGAGTTTTTGTTTATGTGTTTTATGCCTATTGAAATGTGCTGCATTGGAAATTAAAATGAAGGATTTAAAAAATAATCTATTCACTAATTTACTTAAAAATAAAGTGATACATTTGGTACCTGTTCATATAAAATATATATACATATATATATCCCCAAACAAGTTATTGAGAGGAGTGATATTATCTCATATTTTAGCAAATCTCTTTAATGTCTGGTTTATCAGAAGGCAGCTGATTTCATGTCTAATTCTGCATTCAATCTGTTGTGATTCATTATTTTGATTGAAGCACATGATGAAATATGTCTTCAGAGATAAGAATTTGGAAAAGTGAGGGTGTTTTCAACCTGTTCAGATACTTGCTGATATTTTATTTTTCTAACTACACCAAAATTTGACGAGTGACAGTTTCTCAAAAGCTAGTTGTTGTGTAGAACCTAAGTCCATATCAATAAAATTTTCACCTTCTATTACATTAGAGTTCACTGGTCTCTTGCATTTTGACTAACTCTTTTATTTATGCAGATTTGTAACATCATGCAATGATCGTCTGGAAAATACTGCCTAACTATGAATCTTCCAAATAGTCACCCACTTTATTATGCACTGCTGAAATACATACACACACTAAAATCCATTTTTATTTATTTTTTTTATTTATTTTATTTTTTTTTTTATTATTTTTTTTTTAATTTTTTTTTTAATTTTATTTTATTTTTAAACTTTACATAACTGTATTAGATTTAAAAATGTTTTTGAGTATAGTAAAGCTGCCAGCTGTCACTGGGGACACAAGTTTTCCAAAATTCTGATTTTCCCCTGAAAGCTCAAATGTTATCATCATCAATAAATACTGTCAGGTGCTTTCTCTTGCCAAATATTCATGTTCGAACAGCCATCATTTGTCTTTCAGCCATTCTTTCTAGTATTAATGGCATTACATGAAAAAAGCAACCAGTTCAGCTGACAGCACACACAATTACCTACCTATTTTTTGCTGTGGGTAACAATTATATCAGTATGTAGTAGAAATGCTTCATGCTTTGTTCCTATGTCTTTACACAGACTATTAAAGAGCTTTACTCACAAAGGTCAAATTTTGATAACAATAATTATTACTGTTTCCTCAAGGACATTCTCAAGTGAAATAAGGGAATGACTTTTCCTGTGCATGTATTGCAGTGAGCAATAAAATGGTGATTTGTGCAGTTTTGTGCCAAAACACTTAAACACCATCATTTAAGACAAGTGACATCTTAATGTTATTTTCAAAGTGATTTGACCTCAGGAACACCCTGGAAGTGTCTTTGGGGTCCTCACTGGTTCATGAGCCACACTCTGAGAACCCCCAGGAGAAAGACTTTCCATCCCTCCCCCATCCCACAGCAAATCAGAGACGTTAAATAACACAGAATTTTACTCCTTTCCCACATACCAATGTGATCAATGTAATCTGGAAAGGGAATTCTATTTCCTGAGAGAAATCAGGAAGCTAGTTTCTGCCAAACTGCGGTTAACACTATCTTCAAGGAAGTTGTTTCTATTAGCATGAGTGCCACCCTATCTAGGTTGCAGCTTTGGGAAGAGGAAAGAAACACTCACGGGCAACTGTGTTCTTTGTAAACCTGTAAAATGGAGGTTGCACAACTTTCCAACCATGTTCCATGGACAGCAACTTGGTACAGCCTAGTTACTAGAAGAGCTGGAAAACTAGGTGCTAATGAAGCAAGCATATGGGCTTCCCATGTGGCTCAGTGGTAAAGAATCTGCCTATCAAGCAAGAGATGCACGTTCAATCCCTGGGGCAGGAGGATCCCCAGGAGAGGAAGATGGCTACCCACTCTAGTATTCTTGCCTGGAGAATCCCATGGACAGAGGACCCTGGTGGGCTACAGTCCATGGAGTCACAAAGAGTTGAACATGACTTAGCAACTAGACAACATCAATAACAAGCAGGCATATGCCCTGGAAAGAGGAAAGGATGGGGTTGTGTGTGTGTGTGCGTGTGTTTTGGTGGAGGAAAGGAATATAGTGGCAATGTCTCACGATTTTTGAATTTCAAGCACTTAAAAAAATTAGAAGCAATGAAGCAATTTATTTATATTTCAAAAATTATATTAAATGTATTTAAAAATTAGTTTAGCAGATTACTAGAGAATAAGAACTACAGAATGTTTTTGGCTGACAACTAATCATTTATTTGTTAGTTGAAAGAAAAACTAAGGACTCCCAGTTTTGGTTACCTCATCTAAGAAAAATATTTCAGAAAATGCTCTAAAAAACTCTAAGTCAGACAGTTTAAGAAGAGAAAAAATGAAAGAAGAATAAGTAGTGTCTGGTGGCATTTTATATCTGATTAATGCAATGATAGTGTGCTTGGAATTTTGTGCTATCAAGTCTAAGCAATATTTGTGATATGGAATATACTTATAGAAAAGGGAAAAATAAAACTAAATTACTAGAAATAGCACAACAACATTTTAGAAAAAAAAATGGAACAGGTGAGCTGGAGCAAGGGAAAATAAATATATTCTTTTAAGGATGAAATTAAATAAGGTAATGTGCAATGATAAAATACAATTTTCTTGGAGGACATATTCCTCATAAAACTGTAAGTACCAGAGCATTTAGCATTCCAAACATAAAACTCAATCAATTAGAAATGCAGGAGAAGTTGATAAAAATAGAATGATACTCAGAGAATGGAGTATATCTTTTTCAGAAATAGAAAAATCTATTAGAAATTAATAAATGAGAACATATATGAATTGAATACTGCAATAAACTCCACTCAAACATGAATATCTGATTTTGCATTCTATGAATATTGAATACATGTATATTTTATTAGTGTCCAAGGAACACTTATGAAATTAATCATGCATGTGGCTGTAAGTTTTGAAGCTTTTTAAAAAATGAATATTTCAAAGGCTACAACCATGGTCATATATTTAATAAACTTAGAAATAAATGATAAACATACAGTATAAAAATGTGAACTGCTTTAATGTAAGAAACACAGTTGTGAATAATGACCTGAATTAAAAAAAAATACTCCTGAAATTGCAGTCTTTAGGAAAGTAAATAAAAGGGAATATAAGGAATAACAAAACTGATGTTGATGACAGATTGCTTGAAAATACTTTAAAAGATTTTATATTTAAAATTGACTATAAATAACTGGAGTAAATCCTCTTGTGTTAATCAACTTTGCTGCACTAACAAATAAGCCTGTCATCTTGGTGGCTTATGATATCTTAGATTTCTTTCTTGCTGATATCCTCGGAGGGCTGTGTTGGTTGAAACTTCTCTGGGCTACGTGGACTGAGACTGGGGATTCAGGTTGAGGTCTCAGTAACCACATGGAGGATGTCATTTTTATGACCCAGGGAGAACCAACAAGCACACAACTGCATTTAAAGCATTTGCTTGCACTTTGCCACTCAGATGTTCTTTGCCAAACAAATCACATGTGGCCAGTGATGCACATTACTTACTTGGAGGCACTGAAATTCACTGGATAAGTGCAGGGAAATATCATCCTCTTACAGCGATAGGAAAGGAGAAAATGGTTTTGAATAACAAGATAATTTTCGATGTATCTTACATACAAAAACTCAAGTTAAAACAAAAGTAACTGGGGGAGGGTGCACTAAAAATTAAAATTAACATACAATAATATTATGTTAGAAATGAGAAAAATACACAGCCATAGGTACAGAAGTAGTTGATTCAATCATGATAATATAAATTACTACATGTAAATTTAAATTTAAAAACTTATTAAACAAATAATGACCTAGCCCAGCAAAAACTACCAAATGATTTTTAAAGAAGGACATAAGGCTTTACTAGACTAATTACTAGATAAATTAGTGTTAACTTAAAATGATGATTTCATGGTAGAGCTCTATCTAATCTTTAAAAGAGAAATGTGACTTATCTATGCCTAGAGACATTTCATTTCACAATGATTAAAGAACTTTCTGTTAAAAATTTTATAGTACTAAATGGGAAATAAATAATGGGAGATCATTTTCACTGTAGATATATAACCAAATTTTAAATAATAAAAACCCTCTTCAAACAACACAAGAGAAAACCCTACACATGGACATCACCAGATGGTCAATACTGAAATCAGATTTATTATATTCTTTGCAGCCAAAGATGGAGAAACTCTATGCAGTCAGCAAAAACAAGACCAGGAGCTAACTGTGGCTCAGATTGTGAACTCCTTATTGCAAAATTCAGACTTAAATTGAAGACAGTAGGGAAAACCAGTAGACCATTCAGGTATGACCTAAATCAAAACCCTAAGATTATACAGTCAAAGTGACAAGTAGATTCAAGGGTTTATATCTGATAGAGTGCCTAAAGAACTATGGACATAGGCTCCTAACACTGTACAGGAGGCAGTGATCAAAACCATCACCAAGGGGGAAAAAAAGCAAAAAGGCAAATGGTTGTCTAAGGAGGCCTTACAAATAACTGAGAAAAGAAGAGAATCGAAAGGCAAGAGAAAAGGAAAGATATACTCATCTGAATGCAGTTTCAAATAATAGCAAGGAAGATAAGAAAGCCTTCCTAAGTGATCAATACAAAGACATAGAGGGGAAAAAAAAAAAAAAAAAAAAAAAAACAGAATGGGAAAGACTAGAGAACTCTTCAAGAAAATTAGAGATACCAAGGGAACTTTTCATGCGAAGATGGGCACAATAAAAGTCAGAAACGGTATGCACCTAACAGAAGCAGAAGATATTAAGAAGAGGTGGCAAGAATACACAGGAGAACTATTAAAAAAATATATATCTTAATGACCCAGATCACTCACCTATAGCCAGACAGCTTGGAGTGCAAAGTCCAGTGGACCTTAGGAAGCAGCACTATGAACAAAACTAGTGGAGGTGATGGAATTTCAGCTGATGGATTTCAAACCAAAAAGATGATGCTGTGAAAGTGCTGCACTCAATATGTCAGCAAATTTGGAAAACTCAGTGCTGGCCACAGGACTAGAAAAGATAAGTTTTCATTCTAATCCCAAAGAAAGGCATTGGCAAAGAATGCTCAAACGACTGCAGTTGCATTCATTTCACATGTGAGCAAAGTAATGCTCAAAACTCTCCAAGCTTGGCTTAAATAATACATGAACCAAGGATTTCCACATGTTCAAGCTGGATTTATAAGAGGAAACAGAACCAGAGATCAAATTGTGAACATCTGTTGGATCATAGAAAAAGCAAGAGAATTACATAAAAAATCTACTTCTGCTTCATTGACTATGCTAACTCTTTGATGGTATGGATCACAACAAACTGTGGAAAATTCTTCAAGAGATGGGAATACTAGACCATCTTACCTACCTCTCGTGAAACCTGTATGAAGGTCAGGAAGCAACAGTTAAAACCAGACATGAAACAATGTACTGGTTCAAAGCTGGGAAAGGAGTACATCAAAGCTGTATATTGTCACCCTGCTTATTTAACTTCTATGAAGATTACATCATGCAATATGCCAAGCTGAGTGAAGCACAAGCTGGAATCAAGATTTCTGGGAGAAATATCAATAATCTAAAACATGCAGATGACACCACCCTTATGGCAGAAAGGGAAGAAGAACTAAAGAGCCTCTTGGTGAAAGTGAAAGAAGAAAGAGAAAAGTTGTCTTAAAACTCAGCATTCAAAAATCTAACATCATGGCATCCGGTTCCATCACTTCATGGCAAATAGATGGGGAAAAGATGGAAAGAGTGAGAGACTTTATTTTCTTAGGCTCCAAAATCACTGCAGATGCTGACTGCAATCATGAAATTAAAAGACACTTGCTGCTTGGTAAAAAAGCAATGACAAGCCTAGACAATGTATTAAGAAGCAGAGACATTATTTGCCAACAAAGTTCCATATCAGTTCAGTTCAGTTCATTTCAGTTGCTCCGTCATATCTGACTCTTTGCAACTCCATGGATTGCAGCATGCCAGGCTTTCTATCCATCACCAACTCCCAGAGCTTGCTCAAACTCATGTCCATCGAGTCGGTGTTGCCATCCAACCATCTCATCCTCAGTCGTCCCCTTCTCCTCCTGCCTTCAATCTTTCCCAGCGTCAGGGTTTTTCTAATGAGTCAGTTATTCACATCAGGTGGCCAAATTATTGGAGCTTCAGCTTCAGCATCAGTCCTTCCAATGAATATTCAGAGTTTATTTCCTTTAGGATTGACAGGTTTGATCTCCTTGCCGTCCAAGGCAATCTCAAGAGTCTTCTCCAACACCACAATTCAAAAGCCTCAATTCTTTGGTGCTCAGCTTTCTTTATTGCCCAAGTCTCACATCCATACATAATTACTTGAAAAACCATAGCTTTGAGTAGATGGACCTTTATTGGCAAAGTAATGTCTCTGCTTCTTAATATGCTGTCTAAGTTTGTCATAGCTCTTCTTCTAAGGATAAAGTGTCTTTTAATTTTATGGCTCCTGTTGGCATCTGCAGTGATTTTGAAGCCCAAGAAAATAAAGTCTGTCACTGTTTCCATTGTTTCCCCATCTATTTGCCATGAAGTGGTGGGACCAGATGTCATGATCTTAGTTATTTGAATGATGAGTATTAAGCCAGTATTTTCACTCTTCTCTTTCACTTTCATCAAGAGGCTCTTGATGAAAGGTCCATATAGATAAAGCTATGGTTTTTCCAGCTGTCATGTATGGGTGTTAGAGTTGGACCACGAAAAAAGTTGAGCACCAAAGAATTGATACTTTTGAACTGTGGTGTAGGAGAAGACTCTTGAGAGTCCCTTGGACTGCAAGCAGATCAAACCAGTCAATCTTAAAGGAAATCAGTTTTGAAAGTTTGAATGACTGATGCTGAAGCTGAAACTACAATACTTTGGCAACCTGATGTCAGGAGCTGACTCACTGGAAAAGAGCCTGATGATGTTAGGAAAGATTGAAGGAAAGAGGAGAAAGAGACGACAGAGGATGAAATGATTGAATGACATCACCAACTCAATGGACATGAATTTGAGCAAACTCCGGGAGATGGTGAAGGACAGGGAAGCCTGGCGTACTGCAGTCCATGGGGTCACAAAGAGTCAGACATGACTGAGTAACTGAAGAACAAGAGTTAGGTAGAGTGTCAGAATATTTACAATCTGTTTTTTCTTTTTTAATGGAAGGATAGAGTTGATATTAAAAATATTATCAAAATTAATTATATATTATGCAATTAAAAATCATAGTATACTAATAAGTGCTTCAAAAATGATTGAAATATCCAAGAACCTGTCTCCAAACAGGCTTATGTAGCATAGAGACAGAAAAAACTTCAAAGCAGCAAAATTCAGCTCCTTTTACAATAGTAATGCTTCATTATATGCTCAGTCACTTCAGTCTTGTCCTACTCTTTCTGACCCCATGGGCTGTAGCCCACCAGGCTTCTCTGTCCACTGAATTCTCCAGTCAATAATACTGGAGTGGGTTGCCATGCCCTCCTCCAGGGGACCTTCCCAACCCAGGGATCAAACTCTTGGCATGTCCTGTGTCTTCTGCATTGCAGGTGGATTCTTTACCTCTGGGCAAACCAGGAAGCGCCTCTCCAAATCTCACTGGCTTCCACAGCCACTTTTTTTTCTTATACTGTGATGGTTGGTTTTACCTGTTAACCTGACTAAACAGAAGTTAACAGGTAAAACCAACCATCACAGTATATTCAATTAATATTTTATTAATATTTATTTTCCCTTTATATTACCTTGTAGCTTTTGGAACAAATGGAAGGTTGAATATTAGCAGTGCAAGTTAATCCCTCCTGGCTCTATTTAACCAGGACTTCAAGAAAAATGAGCACGGAAAAGAACTGCAAGAAAGAAAAGGGATAAGATTTACAAATGAAATGTGTTTTTAAAGAGAAAAGCAAAGTATGGAGATATTCATCTAAATAATTTTTGTAAAATAGAAAATTTCAAGGAGTCTATGCATTCATAAAGTTAGTTGCATTTATATATGTGAGTAATAAGCAAAGATGCACAATGTGGAAGGATTTTGGTCCTGTTGGTTGCTTTGATGGAGAAAGAGGTGATGGAATTAAGCAAACACAAGAGTAACAACAGAACCTCTAATATTCTAGTAAAGTAGGTGGTGCCAAAGCCTCCTTAATCCATCATTTGCAGAAGTGAAGACATGAGGACACTCTAAAAGGCAGGCAGGCGTATCTGTTAATACTTTGGAGTTTATTTCTTTCTCTCTGTCTAAGGGTCAATTTGAACATAACTTCTGAGGAAATCTGGTCCTCACTTAATCACACTTACCAAATCCATGGACAGAGGAGCCTAGCAGGCTACAGTCTATGATGGGGGGGTGGGAGGCGGGCGGGACATCACATGAGTCAGATATGACTTAGCAACTAAACTACCACCACCCCCAAACACAGGAGACAATGAACAGAAAAAAAAAAAAAATCTCCTTCTAAGATTCCTCCTAAGACTTACTCAGCTTTAGCTTCCATATCAACAAATTCCATTCAATTCTAGTCTGTTACATTCATTTTCATAGTGTGTAATATGAGCTCATTATACCCCAGTCAACATGTTAAACACAGCGGAGAGAATGTTGAACAAAGCAAGCACAATACCTGCCATTTCTGCATAATTCATAGCATAGAATGATAGCAATCAAACAAATACAATAAACTTAAGAAGACTCTAACAATGCAGATGCACAGTGCTCAGAAACACATAATAGGAGTGCATATTTTAAGTGGGTCAATGAGACTTTCCCAGAAACAGTAGGTCAGATCTGAGACCTAAATGATAAATATCTATACTCTGGGTATCAAACATGATTCCACAAATATTGTTCATACACACATACCACACTTTAGGCATTTCCCCTTTGTTCTAGAATGAGAAATACATTGGTTCCAGGGCCATGAAAAACATTCAGTATAACAGTAAATTAAGGAAAGGTCCATCTAGTCAAGGCTATGGTTTTTCCGGTGGTCATGTATGGATGTTAGAGTTGGACTATAAAGAAAGCTGAGTGCTGAAGAATTGGTGCTTTTGAACTGTGGTGCTGGAGAAGACTCTTGAGAGTCCCTTGGACTGCAAGGAGATCCAAACAGTCCATCCTAAAGGAGATCAGTCCTCTGTGTTCATTGGAAGGACTGATGCTGAAGCTGAAACTCCAATACTTTGGCCACCTGATGCGAAGAGCTGACTCATTTGAAAAGACCCTGATGCTGGAAAAGATTGAGTGCAGGAGGAAAAGGGGACGACAGAGGATGAGATGGTTGGATGGCATGACCAACTCAATGGACATGGGTTTGGGTGGACTCCAGGAGTTGGTGATGGACAGGGAGGCCTGGTGTGCTGCAGTTCATGGGGTCACAAAGAGTTGGACATGACTGAGAGACTGAACTGATCTGAACTGAAGGTGAAGTCAGGATTCTCGTTGCAGAAAAAGACTACTGTAAAGGACAATAGATAGAGCTTTCAAGCCCTTTGCTTTTACTTGATTATAAGAATCAAGTAAAGCTGTGTTGTTAAAACAAGAGAACATCATAAGTAAAATTCACTTAATGAGAGGAATGATACACAAATGGAGAGAATTTCTAATATGAAGCAGAAATAAAAGGCTCTATTATTAATAAAAATGTAATAGACACATCAAAATATTTAGATATATTAATAATTAACATCTCAGAATCCCTATGGGACATAATATGTTAGAAAAAATCAAAATCCAATAGTAGAATTTAAAGCTGGGCCAAAAGCACTAAAAGAGAAGAATTAATATTACAGAACCATTAAGTTGAGTTCAAACTCAGAGCTGTATACCTCTAAGCAGAAGTATAGGAAAAAGAAGAAAATAATCAAACTGGTAATTGTAAGTACAAACATGGAATGAGAGCTCCAACAAGAGAGGTCAGACAGACAGGACTGGAAAATAATCACCCACTTTATGGAAGAATATGTAGACACCTGACTTTTCAGATGAAAAGATTCACTGATATAAGAAGAAATATCCTGCTGCTGCTGCTGCTAAGTCGCTTCAGTTATGTCGGACTCTGTGCGACCCCATAGATGGCAGCCCACCTGGCTCCCCCGTCCCTGGGATTCTCCAGGCAAGAACACTGGAGTGGGTTGCCATTTCCTTCTCCAATGCCTGAAAGTGAAAAGGGAAAGTGAAGTTGCTCAGTCGTGTCCGACTCCTAGTGACCCCCTGGACTGCAGCCTATCAGGCTCCTCTGTCCATGGGATATGCCAGGCAAGAGTACTGGAGTGGGTTGCCATTGCCTTCTCCAGAAATATCCTATAGTTTTATAAATAAATACCCTGAGTTTTTGAAATCCAGGAAGAGAATCCTGGATCATTTAAGTAAAAACAGCATGTGCATGCTAAATCATTTCAGTTATGTCTGACTCTTTATGACCTTATAGACTGTAGCTTACCAGGCTCCACTGTCCATGGGATTCTCCAGGGAAGAAAACTGGAGTGAGTTGCCATTCCCTCCTCCAGGGGATCTTCCTGACCCAGGGATTGAACCTGCCTCCCTTAGGTCTGCGTTGACAGGCAGGTTCTTTACCACTAGCACCACCTAGGAAGCCAGCATCAGATCAGATCAGATCAGATCAGTCACTCAGTCATGTCTGACTCTTTGCGACCCCATGAATCTCAGCACGCCAGGCCTCCCTGTCCATCACCAACTCCTGGAGTTCACTCAGACTTACGTCCATCGAGTCAGTGATGACATCCAGCCATCTCATCCTCTGTCATCCCCTTCTCCTCCTGCCCCCAATCCCTCCCAGTATCAGAGTCCCTTCCAATGAGTTAACTCTTCGCAGGCAATTACAATTATACATTTTAACAATGAGGGTGTGTGCTTAGTCACTCAGTCATGGCTGATTCTTTGCAACCCCTGGACTGCAGTCTGCCAGTCTCCTCTGTCTATGGGATTCCCCAGGCAAGAATACTCAAGTGAGTTACCATTTCCTCCTCCAGGGGGTCTTCCAGACCCAGGGATCAAATCTGTGTTTCCTGCATCTCCTGCATTGCAGGCTGGTTCTTTACTACTGAACCATCAGGGAATATGGAAAGAGTAATTATAATGTTTCCAGTTTCTCAGTTATGAGAAGCATATAGTAGCAGAGGCCAACTGATACCATTCTGAAGATAATTAAGACAGCTATCAATTCAAGAAACGGGGGATACATGTATCCTTACAGCTGATTCACATTGCTGTACAGGCAGAAACCAACACAGCGTTGTAAAGTAATTATCCTACAATTAAAAATAAAGACTCTGGTCAACAGGACTGCAAGCAATTAACACTGGCCTCAAACACACCCCTTCCCCTGCTCCCAGGGTCTCTCAGTCACCATAGTAAGTTCCAGGGATACCAACAGGTTTTAATTCAGAAAATGAAGATGTAGTCTCAGGCCAGTTTCTATTCATTATGACCAAAGGAAGAGCATCTGGCTGATCTTTGGTGTATTGCCAGTAATTACAGGGAATATAAAATGAGCCAACAAGCAACTCCCACCTCTTTTGGAAACAGTCCATGGTCACTCACTTGCTCTATATACTAACATATAACCCAAAAGATTATGCAAGGAGATCAAACTAGTCAATCCTAAAGGAAATCAACTCTGAATATTCATTGGAAGGACTGATGCTGAAACTGCAGCTCCAATACTTTGGCCACCTGATGTGAACAGCCAACTCATTATAAGACATTGGTGCTGGTAAAGATTGAAGGCAGGAGGAGAAGGGGACTACAGAGGATGAGATGGTTGAATGATATCACTGACTCAATGGGTATGAGTTTAAGCAAACTCTGGGAGATGGTAGGGGACAAGGAACCAGCATGTTGCAGTCCATGGGGTTGAAAAAACTGTGTGACACGACTGAGTGGCTGAGCAACAACATCAACCCAAAGGGGCACAGGTCATTTCAGTTTGGGATTTGTTCTTAAAGCTGGTTTGATCTGATGTGGTCAGTTTGGGAGGAGAATGTGGAAACACCTCTTTTGCCACAGGAAATATGGGCTACCTTTTTTCAGGAGTTACAAGTCTGCCATAGGCTTCCCTGGTGGCTTAGTGGTAAAGAATCTGCCTATCAGTGCCAAGGACTTGGGTTCGATCTCTGGGTTGAGAAAATCCCCTGAAAGAGGAAATGGCAACCCACTCCAGTATTCTTGCCTGGGAGATCCCATGGAGAGAGGAGCCTGGTGGACGACAGTCCATGAAGTCACAAAAGAGAGGAACATGACTTAATCATTAAACAACAACAAGGCGCCTGCCTTAAAACTGTGGCTTTGCATCCGAGTACTTTGTGCTCAGCCTATGAGGGTGATAGGTTGCCCTGTTCAGTGTGCTGATAATTCAGTGAGTAAGTGTAGCAAAATGGGCAGTACAAATTTGATCAGGATCTTGGTTCCTGCTTTTAACCCCAAAGAGGGGCATTTGAAACTGCTGGTCCATAGGCTTCCCAGCAGCAGACCAGATGGCTGTGACCCTGACCACAGCCTGAATGTTAGTGATGTAACCTGACAGGTCCTTCGGAGTATTTTCTAAGGCCAAGAAAAAGACTGTTAATTGATCCCTTTGTGCTGCTGACTGACCCTTAGAACATTTGGCCTTCCAAAGTCCTCCCTGGGGCTGGATTGCTAATACCACTCAAATGACAACAGCAACTATTACCTTAACCAAGCCGTCAGTCTACCAAGCCCAGACATTTAGAAGAATCTCTATAAATCAAGGTCCTCATGGAGATAATGATTTTGATTCAAAAGTGGGGTGAGGGATAAAGCTTCCCCAAAGATGAAACTGCCACTTTTTCTTTCCTTCCTTTGGCCATCAGCATAGCACGAGCTGATGCTGGTCCAGGTGCTGATGCTGATCTGGAAACAGAATACAGAATTTCCATTTCCCACAGAGGCTGATCATTACCTTCCATGTTAATTCTTGAATCCCAAGAATTAACTCCTAAATGGTATTAATGAGTCAGGGGATCAGAATAAAGCAGCTTTTTTTTTTTTTCCAAGTAACATATTTGGGGGCTGTATCAGGCAGAAGTCATTCTTCTACTGAAAAATAGCTTTTCAGTTTCAGCAGTAATTGTATCTTTTAAAAAATTTTAATTGAAGTATAATTGCTTTACAATGTTGTATTAGTTTCTGCAGTGCAACAGTGTGAATCAGTTACATGTATACATGCATGCCCTCCCTCAAACACCTCCTTTTCACCCCACCCCCCACCCATCCTACCCCTCTAGGTCATCAGAGAGCTCTGAGCTGAGCTCCCAGTGATATATTTGGCAACTTCCCACTATTTATCTTGGAGAAGGCAATGGCACCTCACTCCAGTACTCTTTCCTGGAAAATCCCATGGACAGAGGAGCCTGGTCGTCTGCAGTCCATGGTGTCGCTAGAGTTGGACACGACTCAGTGAGTTCACTTTCAATTTTCACTTTTCACTTTCATGCATTGGAGAAGGAAATGGCAACCCACTCCAGTGTTCTTGCCTGGAGAATCCCAGGGACGGGGGAGCCTGGTGGGCTGCCGTCTATGGGGTCGCACAGAGCTGGACACGACTGAAGTGACTTAGCAGCAGCAGCACTATCTATTTTACATACAGGGTGCTGTGCTTTGTCACTCAGTCGTGTCCAACTCTTTGCAACCTCATGGACTGTAGCCCACCAGGCTCCTCAGTCCACAGGGATTCTCCAAGGCAAAGATACTGGAGTGGGATGCCATTTCCTCCTCCAGGGGATATTCTTGACCAGGCAATCAAACCCACGCCTCTTGTGTGTCCTGTGTTACCAAGCAGATTCTACGACTGGCCACCTGGGCTTCTCTCTCTCTTTTTTTTAAATCTTATAATCAAATAATAATGAAATGTTCTGATATGTCATAAATAAAAGTCAACTGGAATCCATCAATATAACCTGAAGATAAATTCCTATATTTCAACTTGATTAATTTGTATTAAGCCTTTTGATATAGATTAGAAAATTATCTCCTGAAAAAATCTTAACATAAAGAAGGAAATTTTAGACATATATGTGTGTACAAAATTTCAAAACACAGGGTTAGGAAATTGAATATATTGCTTGAAGAATCATTAATATTTTTTAAATATTAGATTATTAATGTATATTAAGGGTAAATTGTCTTGTGTATATCATCTATCTTGCTGAATTCGAAATTTATAAAGGTAGACTCTAAGCAATAAAGAAATCTAAAGTTACTAATTTGTTTTGGAACACTAGGAATTTTAGTATTTGAGCATCATAGATCAGTTACATTCAATTAAAAAAAAAAAAACATACTGGCAGTCTCTAATCAGCACTCTAATCAGCACATTTTCAGCACTGTTTCCTGAGACACGCCTCAAGTTATTAGTCATTGGTTTATATGTTCTTATATATTTTAAAACATGTAATTTGGCATTGAGACATCCAATGAAATAATTGATTTAATCTGTAATTAAAATGTATGCTCATATGTACACCTATGGGTAATTCATGTTGATATATGACAGAAATCAGACCAATATTGTAAAGCAATCATCAATTAAAAAAAAAAAAACACTTTTTCAGCATAGGATCCCATCATTAACAGAATCATCAATATTTCAAAAATAGACAGCCTACATCTAGACCTGCTTTCCCAGTGGCTCAGGGGTAAAGAATCTGCCTGCGGTGCAGGATAAAGTGCAGGAGACTTGGATTTGATCTTTGGGTGGGAAAGATCCCCTGGAGGAGTTCATGGAAAGCCATCCCATTATTCTTGTCTGGAGAATCCCATGGACAGAGGAGCTGGGGGCTAGAGTCCATAGGGTTGCAGAGTTGAACATGACTGAAGTGACTGAGCACGCACACATGTGCCTCTAGACTATCCAATTTGGATATTTGACTTATCTTTGAAATTCTACTTTGTAATTGCTCAATTTCTCTTCAAAAATAAATATCTAATGACACTGCAGCAAAGAAATAAGCCCTGTGCATTTATTTGCAGTAGCAGTTAGTATAAATAGCCCCTATTATACTGTAGCCTGTTACAAACCTAGCCAGATAGATAAGCTTGAGCAAGGTTCATTTTATGTTGTTTGGTAAGTATTTTGCACTCCATAAGTAAGTTTAAATGTAGAAGCAAAAATGATAGCTGGCATGCACGATGAAAACAGTATTGTAAAATTTCAGCTTGCAGCTAATTTATTCACAGAAAGGCAATCAGGATTTATCATTTCAGGGTACTTTCTGCTTTACATTATACCCCCAAACTAGCAAATTTTGTCAAACTTTCCAGTTCTCTTTACAGACTGTAAAATGATTGTAAAACTATGGGAATTTAATGAAAGAGGATTATGAAAATAAACATATCAATTTTAAATAAAACTTCAGTTGAACTGGATATTTTTCTAAGAAAGACAGTAATGAAAAGCCCACAGTCACTGTCTTCATAGGTCATATAGTTTAGCACAAAAATGTATGGATGTGAGAGTTGGATCATAAAGAGACTGAGTGCAGAAGAATTGATTCTTTCAAATTGTAGTGCTGGAGAAGACTCTTGAGTGTCCCTTGGACAGAAAGGAGATCTAACCAATCAATCCTAAAGGAAATCAACCCTGAGTATTCATTGGAAGGACTGGTGCTGAAGCTGAAACTCCAATACTTTGGCCACCTGATTCAAAGAGCTGACTCATTGGAAAATATCCTGAGGCTGGGAAAGATTGAAGGCAAAAGGAGAATGAGGCAGCAGAGGAAGAGATGGTTAGAGAGCATCACTGAGTCAGTGGACATGAATTTGAGCAAACTGCGGGAGATAGTGAAGGACACAGGAGCCTGGTGTAGAGCAGTCCATGGGGTCTCAAAGAATTGGACACAACTTAGTGACTAAACAACAACAAAGTAGGAAAATAATAAAATATTATTTTGTTATTTATTTATTATTTATTATTATAATTATTTATTATTTAAAGAATGAGTATAATTTAAGGAATATCACATGGTTATAAGAAAAATAAAGTATAAATTTCTAGCAGTAGGTTGATGGGATTATTTCAATTGGTAATTTGAAAAATCCTCATGGAGAAGGTTATGTTTCAGCAAAGACTGAGACATGCTAGGGAGTAAGTTATATATGTATGGGCGCAGAACATTCCAGTAAATGCAAATTATCGGAGGCAACAGGGATAATGAAGGGATGATGAAGAAGACTGGGAGAAGCTGGATGTGACAAATAGATCGGGAGTTTGGCATTGCTCCAGTGCCATGCTGTTACTCCATGCTAAGACTGAGGTGTCTTCTAGATATCCAAGTAGAGCTGTCAAGCACACAGGTAAACACAAAGTTTGAAGTCTAGAGACAAGGTATAGAGAAAAGATATATTATCTTATTAAATATATGTTCTATGTATAGACTTACTTTTATTTTTCTATTGATTCAATCTCAACATTCCATAGAGTAATATGTACCATATATAATACACTAGATTGTGAAAATCTGATGTGTGAGATATGTGTGTGTGTGTGTGTGTGTTTCAGTTTTGTTGCAAAGTCATGTCCGGTTCCTTTTAACACCAGGTGTAGCCTGTCAGGCTCCTCTGTCCATGGGATTTCCCATGCAAGAATACTGAAATAGGTTGTCATTTCCTCCTCCAAGGGATTTTTCCCAACATTGAGATCAAAATCATGTCTGCTGCCTGGCAGACCAATTCTCTACCACTGAGCCACCAGGGTAGCCTCTCTCTCTCCTCTCTCTGTGAACCATCCAACTCTTTGAAAACCTATGGACTGTAGCCTGCATATTCCACTATCCATGAGATTCTCCAGGCAAGAATACTGGAGTGGGTTGCCGTTTTCTCTTCCAGGTGATCTTCCCAACCCAGGAATTGAACCCGTGTCTCTTATGTCTCCTGAACTGGCAGGAGCTTCTCTACCATTAGTGTCACCTGTGAAGCCCACTCTATAGATAGATAGATAGATATTAGACTTTCGGTCAATGTGTTTCTCTATGTTATGTCTTGCCTACTAGGAAAACAATATGGCAGTTTTTAGACTGAAATCATGGTTAACTTTACATGTCAGCCTGGCCAGGCTATAGTGGCCATTTGTTTGGTCAAACACTAATATAGAAGTTAATGTGAAGGTATTTTGTAGATGTGATTATCGACAGTTGATTTTGAGAAAAACAATGGCCCTCTATAATGTGGGTGAGCCTCACCCAATTAGTTAAAGCCTCTTCAGAGCAAACATTGAAGTGTCACTGACCAAGAGGAAATCCTGCCTTGAGACCCCTGCATAGAAATTTCATTTGGATTTCCAGCCCGCCAGACTTCTGACTCAAGATTCTATCAAACCCTGTCTGAGATTCCAGCCTGAGGGCCTACACCAAGGATTTTGGACTTGCTACCTCCAGAAGTGTGTGTGAGCCATTGTATAAAATATCTTTACAAAGAAATTTACTTTAATTTTATAAGTCACTTCAGTCGTGTCCAACTCTGTGTGACCCCATAGACAGCAGCCCACCTGGCTTCCCCGTTCCTGGGATTCTCCAGGCAAGAACACTGGAGTGGGGTGCCATTGCCTTCTCCGATATATATATATATATATATATATATATATATATATATCCTATTGGTTTTCTTTTCCTAATGAACCCAGATTGATACAAGTAGACAAATCAGCTGCCTGGTTTTTAATGTTATTTCTCCCTCTCTGGGTTACTTAGCATAATGCCTGATACATAGTATACTTTCAGCCTCAGTAGGTAGTTTGAAAGCACTGGACTGCTTTTAGGAACTGCAAGGATTGATGATACACAGTGCCTCAAAGTTCTACATTGTTATGAGCTTCTAGATTCAGAATGATTATTCATATCCATCCAGCCTGATATAACATTCAGCAGAGTGTGTACATGACTGATGAGCAATTATTATCATTTATTTTATTTTTGCTAGAACATGGTACACCAAAGTAAGGATGAAAGTAAAATTACAGATTTAAAAGCCTGAGATAGAGTCAAGCTCATGCAACTATTGATATAAATAATAATAATAAATACCATGTATTGGTATTTATTCATAATAACCATCCTAACTTGTTTTAACAGTGCCAGTAATATTATTTGCACAATTTATAGAATATAAATAAATTACTAACATTAAATAAATCATTCTTTTATAGTAAACTATTTAATATTAAAAATCATCATATGCAATTTTCAAGTGAATTGTCTGTTTATATGATATAACAAATCTGTTACAACTGTATATTGGTATTATCATGAACAATAAGATTTTGGAGAACAACAGAAAATTTGAAAGTAACTGAAATAAAAACATATTTTGAATGACTTTTTTTTTTACACATTTGTCCACCATGTGATTTGCTACAATGTTAAGAATGATTTGGTCTATTAACAAGAAAATATCTATATTAATGTTCCTATACTTTGTTTTCTACATGCCTTTTCATTTTTCCCTCTAACCCATATAAATATATGCAAGCAATAGTTTTCTAATTTATTCACCTTTATTGCTCTATCAAAAGCAAGTCTGAGTACATTATCTCACAAAACAACCCACTCTTTAGTACTTGACACCTGAATCTTTATTAAGGTACTCTGAATTTTCCAAATAATAACCTGGTCCAGAATTGAGTTAACTGCTGTTTCTTAACGCAAACACCCTCTTCAAACAACACAAGAGAAGACTCTACACATGGACATCACCAGATGCTCAACACCCTAATCAGACTGATTATATTCTTTGTAGCCAAGGATGGAGAAGCTCTATACCGTCAACAAAAACAAGACCTGGAGCTGACCGTGGCTCAGATCATGAACTCCTTATTGCCATATTCAGACTTAAATTGAAGAAAATAGGGAAAACCACTACACCATTCAGATATGACCTAAATCAAATCCCTTATGATTATACAGTGGAAGTGAGAAATAGATTTAAGAGATGGATAGAGTGCCTGATGAACTATGCACAGAGGTTTGTGACATTGTACAGGAGACAGGGATCAAGACCATCCCCATGGAAAAGAAATGCAAAAGGGCAAAATGGCTGTCTGGGAGGCCTTACAAATAGCTGTGAAAAGAAGAGAAGCCAAAAGCAAAGGAGAAAAGGAAAGATATAAGCATCTGAATGTAGAGTTCCAAAGAATAGCAAGAAGAGATCAGAAAGCCTTCCTCAGCGACCAATGCAAAGAAATAGAGGAAAGCAACAGAATGGGAAACACTAGAGATGTCTTCAAGAAAATTAGAGATACCAAGGGAACATTTCATGCAAAGATGGGCTCGATAAAGGACAGAAATGGTATGGACCTAACAGAAGCAGAGATATTAAGAAGAGGTGGCAAGAATACACAGAAGAACTGTACAAAAAAGATCTTCATGACCCAGATAATCACGATGGTGTGATCAATGACCTAGAGCCAGACATTATGGAATGTGAAGTCAAGTGGGGCTTAGAAAGCATCACTACGAACAAAGCTAGTGGAGGTGATGGAATTCCAGTTGAGCTATATCAAATCCTGAAAGATGATGCTGTGAAAGCGCTGCACTCAATATGCCAGCAAATTTGGAAAACTCAGCAGTGGCCACAGGACTGGAAAAGGTCAGTTTTCATTCCAATGCCAAAGAATGCTCAAACTACCACACAATTGTACTCATCTCACATGCTAGTAAAGTAATGCTCAAAATTCTCCAAGCCAGGCTTCAGCAATATGTGAACTGTGAACTTCCAGATGTTCAAACTGGTTTTAGAAAAGACAGAGGAATCAGAGAACAAATTGCCAACATCCGCTGGGTCATCGAAAAAGCAAGAGAGTTCCAGAAAAACATCTATTTTTGCTTTATTGACTATGCCAAAGCCTTTGACTGTGTGGATCACAATAAACTGTGGAAAATTCTGAAAGAGATGGGAATACCAGACCACCTGACTGGCCTTTTGAGAAACCTATAGGCAAGTCAGAAAGCAACAGTTAGAACTGGACACGGAACAACAGACTGGTTCTAAATAGGAAAAGGAGTATGTCAAGGCTGTATATTGTCACCCTGCTTATTTAACTTATATGCAGAGTGCATCATGAGAAACGCTGGTCTGGAAGAAGCACAAGCTGGAATCAAGATTGCCGGGAGAAATATCAATAACCTCAGATATGCAGATGACACCACTCTTATGGCAGAAAGTGAAGAGGAACTAAAAAGCCTCTTGATGAAGGTGAAAGTGGAGAGTGCAAAAGTTGGCTTAAAACTCAACATTCAGAAAATGAAGATCATGGCATCTTGTCCCATCACTTCATGGGAAATAGATGGGGAAACACTGGAAACAGTGTCAGGCTTTATTTTTTGGGGCTCCAAAATCACTGCAGATGGTGACTGCAGCCATGAAATTAAAAGACAGTTACTCCTTGGAAGAAAAGTTATGACCAACCTAGATAGCATATTAAAAAGCAGAGACATTACTTTGCCAACAAAGGTCCATCTAGTCAAGGCTATGGTTTTTCCTGTGGTCATGTATGGATGTGAGAGTTGGACTGTGAAGAAGGCTGAGCACTGAAGAATTGATGCTTTTTGAACTGTGGTGTTGGAGAAGACTCTTGAGAGTCCCTTGAACTGCAAGGAGATCCAACCAGTCCATTCTGAAGGAGATCAGCCCTGGGATTTTTTTGGAGGTTATGATGCTGAAGCTGAAACTCCAGTACTTTGGCCACCTCATGTGAAGAGTTGACTCATTGGAAAAGACTCTGACGCTGGAAGGGATTGGGGGCAGGAGGAGAAGGGGATGACAGAGGATGAGATGGCTGGATGGTATCACTGACTCGATGGACGTGAGTCTGAGTGAACTCTGGGAGTTGGTGATGGACAGGGAGACCTGGCCTGCTGCAATTCATGGGGTTGCAAAGAGTCAGACACAACTGATCGACTAAACTGAACTGAACTGTATACAATCATTCCCAAATCATTACTGTTGCATTTATTTACTATGTGATGATAACAAATGGCACGTGAAATAAATTTTAATGATATATTTTTAAGCTTCTAATTAAAAATATATACACTGAGTTACGACTAACTTTTTATATTACCGTCCATAGCAAAATAAGTATTTTCTATAATTAATTCCAATATTTTACAAGTAAATAACAGATATTTCCATCTAAAATTTGAGATAGTAATTTTGCATGGCAGTATACATATAATTGGGGTTTCCCTGGTTGTGCTAGTGGTAAAGAACCTGCTTGCCCGTTCAGAAGACACAGGAGATGCAGGTTTGATCCATGAGTCAGATGATCCCCTGGAGGAGAGCATGGCAATCCACTCCAGTAGTCTTGACTGGAGAATTCCATGGCCAGAGGAGCCTGGTGGACTACAGTCCATAAGGCTGCAAAGAGTCAAGCACAACTAAGAGACTAACATGCACATATTAATATTTATAATCAGACATTTTTATTGATATCTTTTCATTTGCTCCCACTTTATACCACCACCACCAACAAAGAAAGAAATTGTGTAAGAGCTTCTAAAAGTAAATTCAAAAAATATATTTCTTGTGCTATAAAGAAATTTTATTCTCAATTTTATAAAACTAGATAAAATAAGATTTTACTTTCAAAAGCAGTAACTTGAAAATGGCAGATGTTTCTTTGTGAACATGTAACCAGTTTTATTGTTTTGAGAAAATATAAATAAAGTTGTACATTTTTTTGTATTTGGAAATTACAGACTGGATTGTATTTTGCATAGTACGGGATACTTGATTAAGATAAACCCTTGGTGAAATTTACACCTGATGTGGCTGCTCTGTTTTGAAAGGAAACAGCTGTTTTCCTAATGTTCCTGTGGTTTTATGAACATGATGTTTCCTTTATGAGACAAAGTGGATTCAAATGAGCTCCCTCAACTCCCTCCAGAAACAAATTCTTCAAATGTTGTGTAAGTTACTATTGCTTGATAAATGCTATATTGCAGATTATTCTAGGTGTTATGCCTCGGGCTCCTGAAGTGCTGCCATTTGCTTGTTTATTTTCTTCTCAGGCTAGGGAATTGCTTTATGAACTCCAAGTCATAAAGGAGAGCAACAGAGTGGGAAGAAAGCCATTAGGTATAATACTACTTTGACTGAAAAGGAAATTGGATTTTACCTGTTGCAAAGAGGTCACAAATTTTATTGTTAAATGGGCTAAACGTATACTTATTTAATAAGATGTGAGCCTAAAATGAAAAAAAAAATCTTTAATCCCAGGCCCCCAGCAAATGCTCCATAACAGATTTTTCATAGAATTTTCACATTTGGTAACCTTAAACTTTTCTTATAGCTTTGATGGATTGTTTTCCATATTTGTTCTCAACCTTGCTATATGGATAAAGTCGACATTTTTAAACAGAGAAATCCTTATGTGGGAAGTAGAGTTATTTATACTTGACATAGATTTCTGGAAGTGATTTATAAAGAAGCTCAAATGTATTAAGCCAATGTCAAAAGGAGAGCTCCATTAAATATATGTGTACAGTACTATGCTGGCAAGATTACAATTTAGTTCTTGTCTCAATTGTCTTAAGATGATCCTCTGTGTTTTAAAGGATCTGCTGGGAAAGTAGAGAGTAGGAAATGAATTAAATTTAGAGTAGTATAATATGCTAGGTTGAATGCATTTTAAATTCCCACTTTAAATATAACAAAATACCATTATCTGAGAATCAAACCCTTTTCTTTTAAAATCTATGGACACCTTATTGCACATGAATTGCCTAAATAATATACATATGCTATTATTCTGTTTATAATTTACTCTGTTTTCTAAGATTATTTGAAAGTCAGGCAGAAGAAACATCTAGCAGGAAAATGTGGATATAGAAATTTCAGTCAATAAATTAGTATGTCTGTTTAAAATTGAAAAAGATACTATTTTTTAAATGACTGTGCCTAGTTTTTAATAACTTCATGATAAATCATTATATGTACCAGTTTCCTCTCTTAGAGAAGAGTGCAGAAAAGAAAAATGAGTGAGAAAATTAACAACTGTTTTGAAGTGCTAACATTTCCAAAGAAAACAGGGGTGTCAACACGCTCCTTAATGAACCTTATGCACTGAATCATATGGTTACTGGTCCTATGAAGTTCTATATAATTGTAGGCCATTTGGATCGATTTCTTATGTTCTGCTTTGTATCACATTCCTCGTGGCATCCTTTATTTCAATAACCACATAACAATTTCCAGGAACTAACAAGCCTGGAGAGTCAAAGGGACACTTTCAGTCCCCACCACTCCTTGCACTCCTATTCCACCTTGTAAAATTTCCAGCGAATTTGGAGATTCTCATGAGACAATTTGCATACCATCTGCTTCTGTGGAAATCCATCCCACAGCTTATCTGCTTGTGGTTCTGTGGATTCTAAGTGTTTTCCACGGCTACAACTGCTATCCTATTCCCCTGGTAAATCTACCATCTCTTTACCTCCACTACCTAAAAAAGCATATCCCTCTAGGAGTTTTACAGTTTTGGTCTTACATTTAGATCTTTATCCTAGAGGAAAACATAGGCAAAACACTCTCTGGCATAAATCACAGCAGGATCCTCTATGACCCACCTCCCAGAGTAATGGAAATAAAAGCAAAAAATAAACAAATGGGACCTAATTAAACTTAAAAGCTTTTGGACAATGAAGGAAACTATAAGCAAGGTGGAAAGTCAGCTTTCAGAATGGGAGAAAATAATAGAAAACAAAGCAGCTGACAAAGAATTAATCTCAGAAATATACAAGCAGCTCATGCAGCTCAATACCAGAAACATAAACAACCCAATCAAAAAATGGGCCAAAGAAATAAACAGACATTTCTCCAAAGAAGACATACAGATGGCTAACAAACACATGAAAAGATGCTCAATATCACTCATTATCAGAGAAATGCATATCAAAACCACAATAAGATATCATCTCATGCTGGTCGGAATGGCTGCTATCAAAAAATCTAAAAACAATAAATGCTGGAGAGGGTGTGGAGAAAAGGGAATCCTCTTATACTGTTGGTGGGAATGCAAACTAGTACAGCCACTATGGAGAACAGTGTGGAAATTCCTTAAAAAAACTGGATATAGAACTGCCATACAAGCCAGCAATCCCACTGCTGGGCATACACACCGAGGAAACCAGAATTGAAAGAGACACCTGTACCCCAATGTTCACCACAGCACTGTTGACAATAGCCAGGACATTGAAGCAAACCAGATGTCCATTGGCAGACAAATGGATAAGAAAGCTGTGGTACATATATACAATGGAATGTTACTCTGCTATCAAAAAGAACACATTTGAATCAGTTCTAATGAGGTGAATTAAACTGGGGTCTATTATGCAGAGTGATGTAAGTCAGAAAGAAAAAGACCAATATAGTATATTAACACATATGTATGGAATTTAGAAAGATGGTAATGATGACCCTATATGTGAGACAGTAAAAGAGACACAGATATAAAGAACAGATTTTTTGACTCTGGCAGGTGAGGGTGGGATGATTTGAGAGAATAACATTGAAACATGTATATTACCATATGTGAAATAGATAACCAGTCCAAGTTCATTGCATGAAGCAGGGCACTCAAAGCCAGTGCACTGGGACAACCTGAGGGATGGGATAGGGAGGGAGGTGGGGGGTGTGGTTCAGGATGGGGGACACATGTACACCCATGGCTGATTCATGTAAATGTATGGCAGAAAACACTATACTATTGTAAAGTAATTAGCCTCCAAGTAAAATAAGTGAAAAAAAAATCATATCCCTAACAAACAGCTGTTGTGCATAACTGTTACTTTTTTTATGGATCAGAATCTGTTCTCAGATTTTTGTTTTAAAATGTCTAAAAGGGCAAGCTGTCTTTAATTTGCAAAATGACATAGAGTGCATAGCTACTTTTTGGGGGGAGAGAGGAATTTTTAATTTTTCACCACTTAATCCCAGACCAATTATTCTTAGAAGGCATTCCCACACCTCCAAATCTATTTAAGTTTGTTCCATATTCCAGATACTGTTCTTGTGTGGGACAAGGATGGTGTGCCTCCCTGTGGGGTGAGCAGTTCATAATGGAAAGAGACCATGATGACTGAACTCCATATGTGTATTGCATATTCTAAAAGGTCCTTAATTGACTGACAAGGGTGCAACTATCTCCAATTGTATTTTTTAAACAGAATTTATTTTAGATTTACAGAAATATTGAGAAGATAGTACAAAAGATTCCTACATACACCATAACAATTTTTTCCTCTTATTAACATTTTCCATTAGTGTGTTGCATATGTTACAATTAATAAATCAATATTGATGCATTCATATCACCTAAAGTCCATTCTTCTTTCAGATATCCACCTTCAGTAGTATTTTCCCATTGTAAAATATATGAATGATAATAATTCCACTCGTATCTGAATAAGGAGCTGCCAATATACATATTTTTCCTTTGAGGTAATTGTATTTTAACCTTATGGATGGTTCAGCAAAATTGGGCTATCATGGTAACTTGGCATCAACATTTTATCATTATGTATGATTTAGAAAATATAAAAAAAATCTTTCAGAATCTGAAAGACAGAAAATAAAAAGGACATCTCAAGAACTGCTACTGAATTTATTTTGAATTATTTTAAAAAGTTACTTTGAAATACTTCTATCAAAGATAATCAATTCAAAAATATGACATTACCTAAAGATAGTGTTTTCTTTCTTTTGAAATCAATATGTAAAATACTGAGTCCTACTTACATAAATATATTCCAGTTGTGAAAACTATTTGTGCTGATAAACAAGTGCATACATTTTCAATTTATGTGATATGTGTTGTGGACTGAATATTGTTGTTATTTTTGTTAAGTTGTGTCTGACTCTTTTGTGACCCCATGAACTTCAGCCCACCATGTTCCTCTGTCTAGATTGTCTGGATTTCCCAGGCAAACATCCTGGAGTGGGTTGCCATTTCCTTCTCCGGAACTGAATGTCCCACCTGCCTTGCTGTCCCATCAAAATCCATATATTAGGCCCTAATCCCCAATTGATGGTTTGGAGATCAGGGCATTGAGACATGATATGTCATGAGGGTGGAGCCCTTGTGAATGTGATTTGTGTCCTTATAATAAGAGACATGAGACAATCCCTCCACTTGTGAGGATGCAGTAAGAAGGTATCATTCTGCAAACCAGGAAGCCAGTCCTTACCTGCAGCACTTTCGTCTTGGACTTCCCAGCCTCCAGAACTATGAGAAACAAAAAAAATGTTTGTTGTTTCAGGCACCCAGTCTATGGTATTTGTTATAGCAACCAGAGCAAAAACAGCATGAAAAATATGTTATTTTTGAAATAGCACTCTCCTCATTTATTCCTTCATTAAGTATGTGACAAAATTCAAAACAATTTATTGTCACTGAAATTTGGTTACCATCCAGGGAGAAAGGTTGTAGCCTTGGATGGATATTTTTAAAGGAAAATGAGCACACTGCTGTGATATGCTGGGCAAGCTGTTTTTCCAAAGAAATTAGAATTTCACTTTTTAAAACTTGTGGTAAAGTGAATGTGATTAGCTTCACATTATTAAATAGACATAAGACCACAGATCAGGAAAGACCTATTACTAGAAGAAATCTTTTGTCTTTCTTAATTAAGAGAACAGGTTTGTAACACTGATTTTTGCCTTTCACAAAAATAATTTCACACACATAAACTATCTTAAAATAAAAATTTCTACTTTCCTAAAATAATAGCCTATGTTCTCTTAAGATTTTAAAGACTATTGAAGAAAATCAATATTCTTTCAAAGAGAGAAATCATACAAAACCTTCTGCTATGGGCTATTTAAAAATTCACTATAGTCATATATGAATTAATATTGACTTTGATGCACTTTGTGTTCTCATTTGTAAAAGAAAAATGTGATTATGTCAAGGTAGGCAAACTGCTTTGCACATTTGGGTTCACTGCCTTAGTATTATAAAATATAAACTGCTAATTTATTTAAATTTATTGAATGTTTTCTTCATAAGTATATATTTATTAGCACTGCTACAAAGAATGTCTGAGAAAAATTGTAGCCTAGACAATTTTTTGTTTTCTTTTGGCAACAAATGTGTGATTCACACCAAACTGATGACAATCTCACTGAAAATTTTATTCCTTTTCCTATGAGAATCTAATTATCTATTAGGATCCAAAGAACTATTCATTTGTATCTATATTCTTTGGTCATTTTCTGGATAGTATGGACAATCCAAAATTTCTTGTCTCCTTATCACTGTAACATTTAGCTCCACTTGGGCTGAAATAATATATCTAGAATGTATTATATTATAAAATTAATGATATGTTTGAGCTGGCTGAGTCAACTCTACATTTATAATTTGTTTAGTAAAATGATTTGTAAAGGAGTGAAAGCATTTTTTTATTTCAGTAAAAGAAGACAACAAGTTCTTGGATTTTTTTGTCAAAGATAATGTCTGGCCAGTTTCTGTAACCTAGGTAGTGTTCTCACTGTTGGCAGATACTAGTACCATTTAACAGTATGAGCTTGCTTGCTACCACTGTCATTTAAGACATAAAATATATTTTAAAAAACCTGAAAATCTACAAGACATATTAATGGAATGATTTTTGCCCTTTAAGAAAAGTCACTTTAAAAGAAAATAAAGTTCTAAAATGCAAAGAACTGTAGGAAGTGCATCAATCATATGAACAGAAAGTTTTTTGGTAGAAGAAGATGGGAATAAGTATCATCAGAGATATTTTTCCCTCTTACACTTTTTCTTTTTTCACTTAAAAATGATAGAACTACCATATTACCCAGCAATCCCACTGCTGGGCATACATACCAAGGAAGACACCTGTACCCTAATGTTCATCGCAGCACTGTTTACAATAGCCAGGACACAGAAGCCACGTAGATGTCCATCAGCAGACGAATGGATAAGAGAGTTGTGGTACATATACACAATGGAATATTACTCAGCCATTAAAAAGAATGCATTCAAATCAGTTCTAATGAAGTGGATGAAACTGGAGCCTATTATACAGAGTGAAGCAAGTCAGAAAGAAAAACACCAATACAGTATATTAACACATATATATGGAATTTAGAAAGATGGTAATGATGACCCTATATGTGAGACAGCAAAATAGACATAAAGAACAGGCTTTTGGACTCTGTGGGAGAAGGCGAGGGTGGGATGATTTGAGAGAATAGCATTGAAACATATATATTACCATATGTGAAATAGATCACCAGTTCAAGTTCGATGCATGAAACAGGGCACTCAAAGCTGGTGCACGGGGACAATTCTGAGGGATGAGATGAGGAGGGAGGTGGGAGGCGGGTTCAGGATGGGGGAACAGACACACGTATACCCATGGCTTATTCATGTCAGTGTATGGCAAAAGCCACTACAATATTGTAAAGCAATTAGCCTTCAATTAAAAGAAATAAATTAATTAGAAAAAAACGATTGTTTCTGGTTTTGTTTTATCTTACTGTGAGAATGAGATGGGTTGGGCCTTATCCTGGGACCTAGACCCTCTGCTTCAGTATTTGCACCTGGACAAATATCTTCTCCAGCAATATATACAAAGCAACTATGAGGGACTAAAAATAAGTCTGTGCATATGCATTTTGGGTAAATTATGAACAAAAAGACACCAAAAGACCAAAAACCTAATTGCTACTTCTCAGTTTTCTGGAGTAAAAGCAGCATACTGGGCATGATTCCTGCACACAGCACCACCAAGAGGGTGGGGACAATACATAAACCACTTCTTCCAACTGCTTGATGGGTCCAACCCCACCCTCATCCAATTTAAGGGGCCAACTTGCTCCTCCTCCCCACACGCATCTGCCGTGCTCAGGGAGTGAGCGAGGAAACATGTTACTTGTTTTAGCTCCTCTGTGCTGCATGACAAGTCTCAACCATGCCTTGCCTGAATTTCTGGTCTGGCATCATATAAATTTCTATTGATTCTAAGGGGTCCAAGAGCCCTAGTTGGTAACAAGAACTACCGAAAGAAAGTGCCCAAACATATATGTACAGGGTAAACACAACTCTGAACATCGCTATATAACATCACCCATCAGGAGATAGGTGGCCAGTACTGTAGGAGGCTCTTTGTTCCCATCTTCAATCACGTCACACAGTTTGCTTTTCAGAAGTAACCATAAGCCTTGTTTTTTGTGATATCCATTTCCTTGCTATTCTTTATAATTTTATTTCCTCTGTTTTGAAACATCATATCAATTTAATAATACTGTAGCTTCTTTTCTGTTTCTTACCTCACTCGTTCAGAAATTTCTAAGAGACTTAGCTATGTCATTGCTTACATTTACATCAACATTAAACAAACAAACAAACAAAACCACTAAGATCTTGGCATCTGGTCACATCGCTTCCTGGCACATAGATGGGGAAAAAGTGGAAACGGACACATTTTCTTTTCTTGGGTTCTAAAATCAATGCAGATGGTGACTGCAGCAAAAGAACTAAACATCACTTGCTCCTAGGATGGAAAGCTATGACAAACCTAGACAATGTATTAAAAAGCAGAAACTTTGTCACTTTGTTGACTAGGATCTGTAGAGGCAAAGCTATACTTTTTCCAGTAGTCACATATGCATGTGAGAATTGGACCATAAAGAGGGCTGAATGCCAAAGAACTGATGTTTTCTAATTCTGGCTTTGAAGAAGGCTCTTGAAAGTGCCTTGGTCAGCAAGGAGTTCAAGCCAATCAGCTTCCCTGGTGGCTCAGATAGTAAAGAATCTGCCTGCAATGTAGAAGACCGAGGTTTGATCCCTGGGTTGGGAAGATCCCCTGGACAAGGAGATGGCAACCCACTCTTGACTGGAGAATCCCCATGTACAGAGGAGCCGGGTGCACTACAGTCTATGGGGTTGCAAAGAGTCAGACACAACTGAGCAACTAATGCTTTCACTGAGGTCCTAAAGGAAATCAACCTTAAATATTCACTAGAAGGGCTGATGCTGAAACTGACGCTCCTGTACTTTGGCCACCTGATTAAAAGAGTCAGTTCATTGGAAAGGACCCTGATGGTGGGAAAGATTGGAAACAAAAGGAAAAAGAGGTGGCAGAGGATGAGATGGTTAGGTAGCATCAGCCACTCAATGGACATGAATTTGAGCAACTCCCAAAAATAGTGGAGCCTGGCATGCTGCAGTCCATGGGGTTGAAAAGAGTCAGACACAACTTAACGACTGAACAACAGCATACTGTGTGAGATGTTTATTAGCACTGAAACCTATTAAGTGATTGAGTCTGGAAAACAGAATACAGTTGCTAGAGGAAAATAGAGAGATGATTTTGAAAGTCATAGTGTGGATCATGAAGGAATACATTTAAGCAGAGATGAGAAAGGGGCTAAAAACTATGTCCTGGGCCATTCCTGTGTTTAAAATTTGGGGAGGTAGGGGACAGCATGGAAAAAGAGCATGGATTCTTATCCACTGATAGGAGAATAGAATCAAGGGAGCATCCCTTTTCAGGACTCCAGTGAAAAGAACTCTTTCAAGATGGAAGCAGCAAACTAATGATTCCGAAACTGCTGCTAACTTCAATAAAATGGGTATTGAGGACTGAACATTAGTTTTATTTTTTTTTAAATCAATGAAATGAAGACTTGTTTCTTTTATTTTTATTTTTTTGTGTTCTTAGCATATTTTTTTTTATTTTGGTTTTAACAATGTGGAGATTATTGGTGAAGTTGCCAAAGGCAGTTCTGAGACTACAGTGGGTAAAAACCTGATTGAAGTGAATTTAAGAGAAAATAGGAAGAGAGGAAATATACCAACAATTATTTAGGACTATTGTGAGATATTTGGCTATACAAGGGGAACAGAAAAACAGTGTAGTAATCTATTAGATGATGGAGTTGTATGAAAAAAAATTGTAATATATGATAGTAAAACATGTCTGAAATGCTGATGAGGCAAATATGATTGAGTAGAAGAAAAAAAATGATGTGGCTAAAGATAGAATCTAATTGTTCAAGCAATACCTTAGGGGAGACAGACTGGATCCAGTGCACCCAAGGAGCAGATGACCTTTGACCAGGGTAGGATGCATTGATTTTGGAGTCCATCACCTCTTAAAAATGCCAGTAATTTTAGCATCCACCTGTCAGCTTTGGTGCTTGAGGACTGATTACCCTAATTTGAATTGCTGTCCCAGTGAACATGTCTGAAGAGAGACTGAGAGCTAGTTATGGATTGTTTCTGTTCAGTCGCTGTCATGTCCGACTCTTTTGCAACCCCATAGACTATAGCCTGCCAGGCTCCTCTGTCCATGGGATTTCCTAGGCAAGAATACTGGCGTGGGTTGCTGTTTCCTTTTCCAGGGGATCTTCCTGACCCAGAAGTTACGACTATTTGACTCAAATGGATCTGTCTTCTATACTCTTGATGAAGTTTCTATACTAGGAAGCCACCATCAGCGCCTATAGATTTATTTGGAGAGAGTCATACACTGTGTTTTGTTTTGCATGGCCTACGTGGCCTGGTGTGGTTGCTAGACCTGTCCAGTAGATTCTGAGGTTCGTTTCTAAATCTTGTGGCCCTAATGTCATTAACACACTTAACTTTATATTTATTCTTTTCTAAGTGGAAAATCCCATGGATGGAGGAGCCTGGCTGGCTGCAGTCCATGGGGTTGCGAAGAGTCAGAAACGACCAAGTGACTTCACTTTCATTTTTCACTTTCATGCATTGGAGAAGGAAATGGCAACCCACTCCAGTGTTCTTGCCTGGAGAATCCCAGGGACAGGGGAGCCTGGTGGGCTGCCGTCTGTGGGGTCACACAGAGTCGGACACGACTGAAGTGACTTCGCAGCAGCAGCAGCAAGTGGGTCAATGCCAATGGATCCAAATTTCCCCTCTTGTCTTTAAGACCTTGAACTTCTGAATAAAGCAGATGGTGCTCTCTTATTGATGACTGAAGCAAGACAGGTCCAGTTGAGCTACTTTATCTTCTCTCCTCAGGCTACCATGTTTATCATAGGGTAATTTTTTCCTTTACTTGTGTTTCCTCTTTTTCTTTTAACATGAAAGTGTCATAGTTACCCACTTTGTAGTTCTGACACCGATTTCTTTTCCACCAATCTCTTATTCCTTTCCTCATTTAAATTGGAATCAGGAAGATTTGGAGATTTTAGGATTATGATCATTGTATGGAGTCTTATATTCCAGGAATTCATATATGTGTGTGTGTGTGTGTGTGTGTGTAAGCTTAAATATGTATATATGTGTGTATATATATATATATATATATATATATAAGCTTAAATGCATCTAAACCTTAAATGATTTCTCATTACTGATAAAACCAAAACATTACACAATTTTACCCCAATGCACTTTCATATCCTTATCTCCCATACTTATCTCCATAAGTTCTGGGTTCTAGTGTAACTACATTTTTTAACCTTGAGAGAAATAAGGTAAATGTTATTTCTTTAAATGTTTACCGTTTACATTTTGCAAACAGTTCTGCCCGATTGCCAGGCTCATCTACTTTGACAAGTGTGATCAATCAGTTTTGTCTTCATCTCTGAATCAGAACTAATTTTTCCTCCCTCATGTTTCTATTTCTTTGATAATGATGAAAATTAAGGTGCCTGTCACTTGTATGTTTTCATTTCATTTTGTGTACAGGTGTTCATATTAGAATGACTATGGTCATAAAGATTACTTACTAGATGAATATCTGTTACTTCCTTGTAATATTCTAAAGCTATTAGATGAAATACCTCACTGCTATTTTTCTTCTAAATATTTCTTTTGTGTTTTTTTTTGAGATGGATAAAAATTAATGAATGTATCTTATTTAATTTTTCCATCTCAAAATACTTACCCCACAGTATAACATATAAGAACTTCATCAACATGAAATGTGCACTTTTAGATATTTTATTTCAGCCAAGTGAAATTAAATATTACAGCGATATATATGTATTAGTATACTGTATTGGTGTTTTTCTTTCTGGCTTACTTCACTCCATATAATCGGCTCCAGTTTCATCCACCTCATTAGAACTGATTCAAATGTATTCTTTTTTATGGCTGAGTAATACTCCATTGTGTATATGTACCACTGCTTTCTTATCCATTCATCTGCTGATGGACATCTAGGTTGCTTCCATGTCCTGGCTATTATAAACAGTGCTGCGATGAACATTGGGGTACACGTGTCTCTTTCAATTCTGCTTTCCTCGGTGTGTATGCCCAGCAGTGGGATTGCTGGGTCGTATGGCAGTTCTATTTCCAGTTTTTTAAAGAAATCTCCACACTGTTCTCCATAGTGGCTGTACTAGTTTGCATTCCCACCAACAGTGTAAGAGGGCTCCCTTTTCTCCACATCCTCTCTGTCATTTATTGCTTGTAGACTTTTGGATCACAGCCATTCTGACTGGTGTGAAATGGTACCTCATAGTGGTTTTGATTTGCATTTCTCTGATAATGAGTGATGTTGAGCATCTTTTCATGTGTTTGTTAGCCATCTGTATGTCTTCTTTGGAGAAATGTCTAATGCATATATATGGAATTTATTTTTTTTAATTAATTTAGAAAGATGGTAATGATAACCCTGTATGTGAGACAGCAAAAGAGACACAGATGTATAGAACAGTCTTTTGGACTCTGTGGGAGGAGTGGGGGATGATTTGGGAGAATGTCATTGAAACATGTATAATATCATATAAGAAACAAATCACCAGTCCAGGTTCGATGCGGGATACAGGAAGCTTGGGCCTGGTGCACTGGGATGACCCAGAGGGATGGTACGGGGAGGGAGGTGGGAGAGGGGTTCAAGATGGGGAACACGTGTACACCTGAGGTGGATGCATGTTGATGTATGGCAAAACCAATACAATATTGTAAAGTAAAAAATAAAATAAATAAATAAATAAAAGAAAAGACTAGGGGGTAAAATAAATAAATAAAATAAAATAATCTGAATAAAATAAATTAAAATAAATCATTAAATAAAAGTTGGGTTCTCTAAAAAAATAAATAAAATAAAATTATTTATGTCTATCAGAAAGAATTAGAAAAATCTTCTGAAGGTTTTCTTCTATTTGTTTTTTAAATTTACTTTGTTTTCTTATTGGTGGTGGTGGTGGGTAAGATGGAGTCATTTCTTTCTTTTTCTTTGGCTCCCTGTGTTTAATCTAGAAACAAACATGCACACACAAAAGATTGGGACAGCAAAATAAAGGCTTAGTTCCAGTGATAAAATAAGCTACAAATTAGCAACACTGCTTTAAAAAAACCTGGAGTACTGGAGGTTTCTTGGTCTGTATCTGAAGTTCTGCTTATGATTATTACATTTTAATATTTTTCTAGCTCTTACAGAGCTCACTGGCACAGTCTACCTTTTCTGTGACATCCTGCTGGTAATTGAAGATTCTGCACCTTTTCTAAGAGCTGTAGAGGCTTGAATCAGCTCTCAGCATTCTGCCTCAATTTGGTGAATTGTCCCTCTATTTGGAAGCTATAGTTCATAGGCTGTGTCTTGGATTTATGGCATTTTTAATCAAAGATAAATGGAGCTTCCTAAATGGAAAAGGCATACCCTAGGGAGCATAATTGGGCTAGTGAGAACATTCAGAGGAGAATAGCAAAGTTCAGTGTACCATTTACTGTGACTTAGATTCCTAGCCTGTTTCTCTGGATGTTTTTCAGGAAATAGCTGATCCTAAAAAAAAAAAAAAAAAAGAAAGAAAGAAAACTCCACATGAAGTAAAGTAATAACGAGAATGGAGCTAGCATGTGACTTCCATAGATAATGTCAATATTTAATAGCATGTTAATTGAAATTTTTTAAAAAGCAGGAAATAAAACATTTAGCTAAGTACAGAGCAAGAGTTTGAGAATGACATGTACACACTGCTATATTTAAAATGGATAATCAACACGAACCTACTATATAGCACACGGAATGCTGCTCAGTATTCTATAGCAAACCAAATGGGAAAGAATTTAGGAAAGAACTGATATATGTATATGTATCACCTTGCTATACACTTGAAACTAACACAACATTGTTAATCAAATATGTTTTGATATGAAATAAAAATTAAAAAAGAAAGAATCAAACAAATCAATTTTGAAGATGATCCCAAGGAAATTATTAAAATAAGACATCCAAGACGGAATCTTAAGGAAAAAAGGGAGTCTCTAAGAACCAAGACGAAGTGCAACAGTCTTTTAAAGGCGGAAGGCTTACTTTCAGAGATAATTCTTTCCAAGGAATCAGATCATTTGAAGACACTAAATTTCCCAATTTTCAACTTTCATGTCTGCATCTTCCTGAATTCTCCTCTTCCTCTCTGACTCTCTCCCCAGTGCTATTGGATCCAGGGTTGCTCCTACACTTGAATTTTCTTTTCTTGCGTCCTCAAGGTCAGTCTTGAAAGTATGGGTTAGACGTACAATATAAAATTATCTGCTTTTGACTTGAGCACCTTTTCCTGTTGTGCAGTAAATACACCTCACCGGGCGGCTGCTCTTCTCCTCCCCAGGTACCACTTGCTGAGTGTCTTTGGGAATCTGTGCTATAAACATCCTTGCATCAGCCTGTTCCTTCCAAGGTATCCTGAGGTAGCTTAATGCTGAAAAATGATTCTTTCACACAAATGCAGTTTGCACAGTTTATTAGATTTTGCAGAATATTTTATTGCAAGACTGAAGTGTGGTTATCCTTGCTTTTAGAGTCAAGAATGGATTTGTTTCAAGGGCCTGCTCCTCTGTTCCCTGGGTGATACGTATCCATACAGCATTTTGTAAACTTTAAGAACAGTATTTTCATGAAATAAATTTAACCAGACTGTTGTATTTGGGAAGAAAATCAGGGCCCTGTTTAATGATTCTTTTAGCGTAAAAGCAGAAACTGCAACTAATACTTCTTTGTTTGATATGGAGTGTCATGATAATTGGGCTTCCCTGGTAGCTCAGCTGGTAAAGAGTCTGCCTGCAATGTGGGGGACCTGGGTTTGATCCGTGGGGTTGGGAAGATCCTCTGGAGGAGGGCATGGCAACCCATGCCAGTATTCTTGCCTGGAGAATCTCTACGGACCGAGGAACCTGGCGGGTTACAGTCCATGGGGTCTCAAAGAGTTGGACACAACTGAGTGACTAAGCATATAATGATAATTGGCCTTCCAAAACAAAACAAAGTGCTTCGATATGCTAAATGATTGTCTTGAAAAGTGGAATAAATATATTAATGCTTATAGAAATAAACTTCCTTCTAATAAAATATATTTCTTTAAAGATGCTATAAACTTGCTTTTGAAAATGAAATATGTATAATATCATATATGAAACAAGTCACCAGTCCAGGTTCAATGCACAATACTGGATGATTGGGGCTGGTGCACTGGGACGACCCAGAGGGATGGTATGGGGAGGGAGGAGAGAGGAGGGTTCAGGATGGGGAACACATGTATACCTGTGGCGGATTCATTTCGATATATGGCAAAACCAATACAATATTGTAAAGTTAAAAAATAAAATAAAATTTTAAAAAAAAGGGAAAAAAATAAAGAAAAAGAAACCCTGGGTAACTTTGTTTAAGAGTTATTAAATATTTCTATTAAAAGTTAATGGGCAAAGAATGTCTATATATAGATTGAGTTTTTTATATGATATTAATGACTAAGAGAAAAATCCTTATGACAAAAAGCAAAACTATTACGATTAAAATATAGCTGTCAGAAATCCTATACTATTCTACCTGGAGAAATAATAAGTTTTTCCAGGCACACAGATTCACATAAACATCATTTTACTCTTAGCAGAGAATCTACACTATTGATTGAGCTTACCTATTAGAATATATATGGATCAGAGCAAAATTATATAGGGTACGTTCATGCATTGTCTTATTTAAAAATTTTAACTGAAAATGTGCAGCAACATCTCATCATATTTAAAGATGGAACCTCTATTCTGTGATATATATGACCAATGCCATTCTATATACTCTATATATGAAGAGAGCTATTTATGTATTTTGTAGAATGCCCCTATAAAGTGGGTTTTATATCCAACTCTAACATGTTTGGAGGTGTTCTCTCCCACGCCATGAAACAATTCTCAAACTCGGTGTCCTACTGTTCAGCTCAATTCTATCACTGTCTATCTGAAAATGACATCATATCCAGAGATTAAGCTTTCAATCCTAAAAGACTGCCCCCATCACTGCCCACTTCACATGCCTATCAAAAGCCCATGTTGTCACCTGTGATTCTGACCTAGTTACTGTAGACTTGAGGGGCCATCCATCTCCTACTTGAGTTTGATTATTTGCTAGAGTGGCTCATATAACTCAGATAATTTTTTTTTATTTACTAGATTACCTGTTTATTATAAAAGGATACAGTTCAGGAACAACCAGATACAAGAGATGCATAGAGAAAGGAGAGAAGAGACAGAGCAGGGCCATTCTAAATCTCCAAGTGTTCACCAACCCAGAAGCTCCCAAAACCCCATCCTTTCAGTTAAGTTTAATGGAGGTTCTATTAAATAGATGTGATCAATCAGTTCATTGCCTAATGGTGACTGAAACTCAGTCTCTAGACCCTCCCTCTCCTCACCTTGAAAGTGATGGTGTGGAACTGAAAATTTCAACCCTGTAAATACATGGTTGGCTCCATTGAAAACCATCCCCAACCTTAGGTCACCAAGGGTGTTTCCAAAAGTCACGTCATTAACATCAGTCAGTTCAGTTCAGTTCAGTCATGTCCAACTCTTTGCAACTCCATGGACTGAAGCTGGAAAGGCCTTCCTGTCCATCACCAACTCCTGGAGTTTACTCAAACTCATGTCCATTGAGTCGGTGATGCCATTCAACCATCTCATCTTATCCCATTCTCCTCCCGCCTTCAAACTTTGCCAGCCTCAGGGCCTTTTCAAATGAGTCAGTTCTTCACATCAGGTGGCCAAAGTATTGGAATTTCAGCCTCAGCACCAGTTCTTCCAATGAATATTCAGGACTGATTTCCTTTAGGATGGACTGGCTGGATCTTCTTGCAGTCCAAGGGAATCTTAAGAGTCTTATTCAACACCACAGTTCAAAAGGATCAATTCTTTGGCACTCAGCTTTATTTAAAGTCCAACTCTCACATCCACAGTGACTACTGGAAAAACCATAACTTTTATTAGTTGGACCATTGCTGGCAAAGTAATGTCTCTGCTTTTTAATATGCTGTCTAGGTTGGTCATAACTTTTCTTCCAAGGAGCAACCATCTTTTAATTTCATGGCTATAGTTACCAACTGTAGTGATTTTGGACCCCGAAAAAATAAAGTTTCTCAATGTTTCCACTGTTTCCCCATCTATTTGCCATGACATAGTGGGACCAGATGTCATGATCTTAGTTTTCTGAATGTTGAGTTTTAAGCCAACTTTTTCACTTTCCTCTTCCACTTTCATCAAGAGGCTCTTTAGTTCTTCTTCACTTTCTGCCATAAGGGTGGTGTCATTTGCATATCTGAGGTTATTGATATTTCTCCAGACAATCTTGATTCCAGCTTGTGCTTCATCCAGTCCAGCATTTCTCATGATGCATTCTGCATATAAGCAGAGTGACAATATACAGCCTTGACATACTCCTTTCCCTATTTGGAACCAGTCTGTTGTTCCATGCCCAGTTCTAACTGTTGCTTCTTGACTTGCATACAGATTTCTCAAGAAGAAGGTCAGGTGGTCCGGTTTTCCCATGTCTTGAAGAATTTTCCACAGTTTGTGGTGATCCACACAGTCAAAGGCTTTGGCATAGTCAATAAAACAGAAGTAGAGGTTTTTCTGGAACTCTCTTGCTTTTCAATTTGATCTATTTTTCTTCTGCCTTTTCTAAATCCAGCTTGAACATCTGGAAGTTCATGGTTCATGTACTGTTGAAGCCTGCATTGGACAATTTTAAGCATACTCTGTAAGCATGGGAGATGAATGCAATTGTGCAGTAGTTTGAACATTCTTTGATATTGCCTTTTTTGGGGGGGATTGGGTTGAAAATTGACCTTTTCCAGTCCTGTGGCCACTGCTGAGCTTTCCAAATTTGCTGGCATATCGAGGGCAGCCCTTTCACAGCATCATCTTTCAGGATTTGAAATAGCTCAACTGGAATTCCATCACCTCCACTAGCTTTGTTCGTAGTGATGCTTCCTAAGTCCCACTTGACTTCGCATTCTGTGATGTCTGGCTCTAGGTGAGTGATCACACCATGATGATCATCTGGGTAGTGAAGATCTTTCTTGTATAGTTCTTCTGTGTATTCTTGCGACCTCTTCTTAATGTCTTCTACTTCTGTTAGGTCCATACCATATAACACGACAGATTTTTGACTTTCATCCTGTAGGAAATTCCAAGGAACACTATGACAGAAATGTGGACAAAGACCAAATATATATTACTTATTATAAGTCATAATATTACACACATTCTATGGATTAATTTGATATTTATGATTAGATTGATATTATGAATATTTGAGAAAATACTCCAGTCTCTTTGCATCACATTATATGATGCAGAATATAAATATATCTTATTACCAGTGATATTAACCTTGGTGAGTTGGTGAAAGTTGTGTTTTCCAGCTTTCACTACTATAAAATTAGCATTTTTCCCTCTCCATACTTTATTTTTTGGCAATGAATCACTAATTACTGCTCATACTCAAGCTGAGAGTTCGGAGGTAAACTTCATCTTTTGGAGAGGTCAAATAATTTCAGGGCATAATTTTAAGCAATCATATAAATGAACAAGAATTTTGGGGAGATGGTTTGTGTATTTAACAATTTCCTTTTATTCTTTAAGGTTTCTACTAATAATTTTAATATTCATCAGTTGATCTTTTTGCAACAACTATTACTCAGTTGTTGTAATGGCAGTTCTCTATTTCCCTCCTTCCTTCTACATTCAAAATTGGAATTTCTCTGTAAGGTTTAGCTGTTTTTCTCCCCTTTTAAATTTGTTCAATTATTGATTTATACTGATATGGATTTATGAATATTTATTTTATATGGGGTGATGATTCAATATTACTCATTATTTTTATCTCTGGATTTTCCAGTGTTGGCCAGTGGGAACACTTTGGGTTTGATTCCTGTGTCAATTTTTACAGGTGTCCTCTAAAATAATTTTTTTTTTAATTTTCTAAAGTTGTGCAACCACAAGAAAATATATTTTGTATTTTCCCTGACTCTGTCTAGAAGCAATATTTTCTCTAAGGACCCCTGGTTACTTTTAATGAAGAATGGTATTGAGAAACTGATATCTGCACATGGTCGGTGTGCTCTTTGCTACTGAGATGTTGCCTTTTTCAAACCCTCCCTTAAGAAAAGGCTTTGTAATGTATGTACACATCTGTATATTAATTTACCCTTTTGCATGTGTATACATATTTTCTAAGTTTGTATGTATGTATTTATCTGTGTAAATATATATGTACCTATGTTTGTATATTTGAAAATAAATTTGTATCTGACTCCAATCTAGCATACAGGATTTATGTTGGGAAGTTTTGATGACAAATTTAATTTATTTATTGTTGTTTTTGTTTAGTCACTAAGTTGCATCTTACTCTTTTGTGACCCCATGGCCGGTAATCTGCCTGGCTCCTCTGTCCACAGAATTTCCCAGGCAAGAATACTGGAGTGGGTTGTCATTTCTTTTCCCAGGGGATCTTCCCAACCCAGGGGTTGAGCCCTTACATTGGCAGGTAGATTCTTTACCACTCAGTCATACCGTGTTATTCGATGTTTCTGTCTTCCTTATTGAGCTTTGGTAATAACTGCCTTTCAGACATCTTTTCATTAAAGTTATTGTGCTTAAGAGTGAGGACAAGATAGCAGAATAGAAAAAAAATTTGAACTCATATCCTCTCATGACTACATGAAAATTATAATTAACTGCTGAATGATCATTGATAAAAAGGACTGAAATCCACCAAGAAATATATTCTACATCCAAGACATAAAGAAGAAGTCACACTGAGATGGTAGGAGGATGATGTAATCAAATCTCATACCCCCTGAATTGGTGATGCAAATATGGAAGAACAATTATATCAAATATGTTATCCCACAGGAGTGAGATTTCTGAGCCTCATGTCAGGTTCACCAGCTTAGGGGTCTGATCAGGAGGAGGATGCCCCAGAGTATTTGATTTTGAAGCCAAGAAGGGCTTGATTAGTCCAGCTCCACAGGACTGGGGGAAACAGAGACTCCACTCTTGGAGGGTGCACACAAGGTCTTGTATGCACTGGGACCCAGAGTAAAACCAGTGACTTATGCTCCTGGGCCAGAGGTATTTGTTGGTCTTGAAGGTGTCCCAGGGAAGTGGGGTTGGGGGTGGCGGGGACAGCTCAGCCTAGGGATAAGGACATTGGTGGCAAGGGAATCAGAGAATATTCATGAGATCTCCTGGAGTTTGACATTTTGGCATCAAGACCTGACCCCACTCAACAGCTTATAAACTCCAGTGCTGAAATGCCTCAGGCAAATAACCAACAGGGCAGGAACACAGTCTCAGTTATTAGCAGACAGGCTGCCTAAAAACTTCCCGAGTCCGCAACTGCCTCTAGACACATCCCTTGAGTTATGATAATTAAATAATTTAAAATACATAAAACTGTATTATTTAACAGACTGAAAGCATTTAATATAATGAGTAATAGTTTTTAGTATTTAAAAAATCATTTTGTCATATTTTAATTGATCAATATGCCATCGTTCAATTTTTTAAAGTATTTTACTTTCATTTAAAGTTTCTATTTCTCTTGAATCTAAAACTAAATTTATGATAGAAAAATTTAAAGTTATATTTACTTTCCTTTATCTATCAAAGTGTTATTAGCTGTATCTTTCTTTGAAAAGGAAGAAATGCTATCCTGCTTTTATTTTTTCTCTATATCATTCTTCCAGTTAATGGCCAGACAGTTTTGGGTTGCAATCTCATAACCTGAAACATTATGATGCAAGTAGAAATTGGCATTGTGAGAATAGTTCAGATAATTAGTGCAAACTCCAAAAATATTAGTCTTGTGAGGTGGATAAAATGGGTCACCACACCATTTTTTATACTGAAAACTCTACTTCCTATTTCCCACTTTGATACAGATTTACTCTTAATTTTTTTTTTTTTTTCTCAAATACCTTGGGATCTTGGACTTGAAGGTAGCTTGGAAGGAAGTTTGATTCTCTGCTATGTAGGCATTGTGTCCCTACTTGAAAAGTTTATGACTACTCACTATAGGTGGACAGCACTTGTGGCTTACCATCTTCATTCTTTCTATAGCCTCCAAAATTACAAAGTGTTTTAGTTACCATCTCTAATTCTAACTATATGATGTAAACACCTAAAAGGTGGTATGTGTTTAACAAAGTGTTCAGTTCAGTCGCTCAGTAGTGTCCAACTCTTTGTAACCCCATGAATTGCAGCACACCAGGCCTCCCTGTCCATCACCAACTCCCGGAGTTCACGCAGACTCACGTCCATCAAGTCAATGATGCCATCCAGCCATCTCATCCTCTGTCATCCCCTTCTCCTCCTGCCCCCAATCCCTTCCAGCATCAGAGTCTTTTCCAATGAGTCAACTCTGCATGAGGTGGCCAAAGTACTGGAGTTTCAGCTTCAGCATCATTCCTTCCAAAGAACACCCAGGACTGATTTCCTTCAGAATGGACCGGTTGGATCTCCTTGCAGTCCAAGGGACTCTCAAGAGTCTTCTCCAACACCACAGTTCAAAAGCATCAATTCTTCGGTGCTCAGCTTTCTTCACATTCCAACTCTCACATCCATACATGACCACTGGAAAAACCATAGCCTTGACTAGACAGACCTTTGTTGGCAAAGTAATGTCTCTGCTTTTGAATATGCTATCTAGGTTGGTCATAACTTTCCTTCCAAGGAGTAAGTGTCTTTTAATTTCATGGCTGCAGTCACCATCTGCATTGATTATGGAGCCCAAAAAAGTAAAGCCTGTTTCCACTGTTTCCCCATCTATTTCCCATGAAGTGATGGGACCAGATGCCATGATCTTCATTTTCTGAATGTTGAACTTTAAGCCAACTTTTTCACTCTATGTTTCAATAAATATGAAATGCACATCTATACATGGTACTTAAAATAGACAAAGTTAAAACATAGTAGTCATATTAATCTGAAATGTTTTATTTTCCCAAAACTATTTTCAAATTTTTTCAACTCAATATGGTGAATCTATCACATTTTTAAAGTTTTTTAAGTGATTACATAATGTTCAATAATATTGTAAACTTATCCTTCTATTACATTACATTTCCTGTTTATTGTAATTACAGTAGTACTTTAATTAACACACATGAATTGTACTTTTATTTCTGTAAAAAGTCTTCTGAATGTAATTAGGAGCCTAAGAGTGGATATGTTCCTTATGAAATTATTTTCTAAATGTGCTGTGGTAATTTATATCCTCCAAGACAAAAATAAAATTTTCTTTTTGTAAAATTTTCCAAGCACTGGAAATGCAGAGCTTTAAATGAATTCCAATGTCCTGGACAATGTTACTTAGCAGAACTAGTTGGTCATGCTATTTAAACCTCATAAATGATTTTTCAATTAGATTTACTTCATCAATCACCTCTGAAAGCTGTATATCAAAATCACCCATTGTGCTGTGATTTTATAACCTTATCTTTGCAGTTTAAGAGTTTTGCTTTATGTATTTCACTACTATTATTTTTGGTTCATTAATATTTATCGCTGATCTAGCATCCACAGGGTGTGAAAATTTGGGTAGTTAAACAATTCCAAGATGTTCTTTAAAGGCGGTTCTTCCTTCATCTACTTTATTCGATATTTGCTTTGCCTCACAGATGTATTTGCATTTATCTGGTTTATATCTGTCAACCCCATGCTTTTTCCCCTTTGCTTTACTTTTGAGTTAATGTTTTTATTATAAAATATATAGCTGATATTTTTTCCTTCAATCTGACTTAAGAGTTTGTCATTTGACAGGGACATTCATTCAAACTTTTATGTTGGACTTTATTCCTGTCCTCTTATGTTGTGACTGATTAAGCATCCGCTTAGCTTCATCTCTACTCTATAGGCCAGGAAGCAGCCAATACCCCAAGCTCTGTTACAGCCAAGTATATTTGTCCTAACAGTGCTAAACGACTGCCCAGCTTCTTCCAGTTAATCATCAGAACTTACTATATAATGCCTATGTATTCCAGTAATTTCCTGGTTACCAAGCCTTCTTATCATTTAAACTCTCTTTCCTCTTCAGTTCAGTTCAGTCGCTCAGTCATGTCTGACTCTTTGCTACTCCATGGACTGTAGCACGCCAGGCCTCCCTGTCCATCACCAATTCCTGGAGTCTGCTCAAACTCATGTCCCTTGAGTTGGTGATGCCATCCAACCATCTCATCCTCTGTCATCCCCTTCTCCTCCCGCCTTTGGTCTTTCCCAGCAAAAGGGTCTTTTCAAATGAGTCAGCTCTTCGCATTAGCTGGCCAAAGTATTGGAGTTTCAGCTTCAGCATCAGTCCCTCCAATGAATATTCAGGACTGATTTCCTTTAAGATAGACTGGTTGAATCTCCTTGCAGTCCAAGGACCCTCACACCACAGTTCAAAAGCATCAATTCTTTGATGCTCAGCTTTCTTTATAGTCCAACTCTCACATTCATACATGACTACTGGAAAAAACATAGCTTTGACTAGATGGACCTTTGTTGGCAAAGTAATGTTTGCCAAATGTCTTTCCTCTTAGATCTTGTATATTCCTTATCTTAAGCTATTTAATTCCCTACACTTCCTTAGTCAATTGTCTCCTATGCACCTTGAATTCCCTCTACATTTGCCAAAACTATGTCACATGTTGTTTGATAATATCATTTCTACCTACTTTTTCTAAGTGACCTCTCAATATCTCTAAATAAACTGATATATAGTATTTCTAACTCAAGAGGAACATGGCTTTCCTGTATTTAATGTATTTAGAGACAGAGGTTGGAACTTAATAAAATTTCCTGTTCTTTTGTTAGATTTTATTATTCAATTATACAATCATCTCCTAATCTCAAAATTATTGCCTAAAATTGCCTTCATTTTTCACTTGTCCATAGATAACTTGAATATTGACATTGTTTTCCTGTCCACTTCTATTTCTGTCAAAGCTCTCAAAAATTCAGAATCCACTGTATGATCCTCTTAACACCTTGAAAACTCAGTTTCTTGACTTTTTCACATGTACTTTATTTATTTAGTCCCATGGCCATGCCTTAGGCTACAGCTCACCTTCAGATGACTTTAGGAATATGTCAGGTAAGATAAAATATAGAAAAAATCAGGACTAAGGCTGAAGGAAGTTGAGGGAACTATAGCAAACAGAGGAAAATAATCTAAACTATTTAAAAATCAAATTTCTATTTGATTTAATTAAGCAAGACAAATAAAATTAACACTTTAGGTTGGTGTGCTTCTTTTTGTCAACAATTTGTACATTTTGACTGAGAAATTTAAAAAGACTTACTTTAAGTGTCTTATTCATCACCCTATACCGTTTACTTTTTCCAGATTCCTACATTTTTCACAATGACTGGTATAATTATTGAACCTTCTTTTTTACTAAGGGCAATACAAGTGTCCTTGTTGGCCAATATTAAAACCAGGAATCATAGATGATTATCACTGTTCTCCAACCTCCCAGATGCAATCTCAGTAATCCTTGTTAAACTATTCAAGTGTATTTTGAATATAGTCAATTTCAACTCTTGCATGGCTAGTTCAAGTCAGCCCTGTCTCTCAAAGAACTTTTATCGGCTGCTAACTGGATCTTACCATCCACTTTTATTCTATAATCCAATATCAGAAAAACAGAACCATCTTTTAAAAAGATAAGTGACAAAAGAATATTCCCATACTTAAAATCTGTTAGTGGTTTCTCATTTAATTAGAATTCCTTTAAAATCCTTTATATTTTCTGAAAGATCCTATAGGTTTTAACCACTGTCTACTTCTCTGATGTCATTTCCTACTATGTTTCATTTTATTCTTTATATATCCCAGCTCAATGAGCTTCTTTCTATGCTTTGATTATATACCCAGATGTTTACATTCAATATTGTTATCCCAGAAATTCAAATGCAACTTCAAATTTATTAATTAATTTGTTTATTCTCCTTGAATGTTCTCTTCCTAGTTCAATATAAATGCCTGACATAATCTTTTATTCCCAAGGCCTCCACTACAAAGAGGCATCAGTTTCCAAAGATCACTATCTCAAATAAGCACACTGCCACTGTGCTTGCTCGGTCACTCAGTTGTGTTCGACTCTTTGCAACCCCATGGACTGCAGCCTGCCAGGCTCCTCTGTCCATGGAGATTCTCCAGGCAAGAATACTGGAGTGTGTTGCCATGCCCTCCTCCAGGGGGGGTCTTCCCAACCCATGGATCGAACCCAGGTCTCCTTCACAGCAGGCAGATTCTTTACCATCTGAGTCATCAGGGAAGCCCATGAATTGAGTGGGTAGCTTATCCCTTCTGCATGGGGTCTTCCCAACCCAGGAATTGGACCAGGGTCTCCTGCATTGCAGGCAGATTCTTTACGAGCTGAGCTACCAGGGAAGCCCTTAATACTGGAGTAGGTTGCCATGCCCTCCTCCAGGGAAACACACGGCCGGCCACAGACTAAATGGGGAGCCAGGTCTTCCCCCACTGATGCTCGTTTGTTTTTTTGAGATCTTAGTTGATTTCAGTATCTAACCTTTTGTGTTATTGTCTTAAACACTGTAAACTCCTGCTCTTATTGTTTTAAATTCACCAGTAAAGAGTGAGCCCAAGAAATCCTAGGCTCCCAACATCCTAAATTAAATTTGTTTCTGTTCCTAAGATTTTAGTGAAAGACTTTTTTTTTTTTAATGTTGGAAAGAAAGGAGAAAAGAAAGAAAGAGAAAATTGTGAATCATCATTGACCCACTTTTGTATAAACCCCATGCTTTCAATTTAATAGCAAACTCTGCCAGTGTTACATCGTTATCACAAGATTCCCCTCTACTTTGCTCCATATCCTCTGGACAGATTTTAGTTCAATTCACCATAATCTCTTACCTAAGGAGTCAATATCAGGATGATTGTGAATATAGCTGATTTAACCACATGTTTGATTGTGATTCAAGAGCAAATCATGTAGGCCAACAAAATATATGATGTAATGAGCACAAAAGTTAAAATGGCTGTTATATTCTGTGCTCATGAATTTAAATTGGGAAACATAAGTCAAATGGTACAAACAGCAATAGGATGTTGACATGAAATAATCAACAGGAAAAAGTAAAGGCAAGTGCTAAAATCAATCCCATGAAGATTCATGGTAAGCTATACTTATATGGAAAGTGATCTTTTGAATAAGAAGATACTAGATAGTAAGAAGGAGAAGGCAACGGCACCCCACTCCAGTACTCTTGCCTGGAAAATCCCATGGATGGAGGAACCTGGTAGGCTGCAGTCCGTGGGGTTGCTAAGAGTCAGACACGACTGAGCGACTTCCCTTTCACTTTTCACTTTCATGCATTGGAGAAGGAAATGGCAGCCCACTCCAGTGTTCTTGCCTGGAGAATCCCAGGGACGGGGAAGCCTGGTGGGCTGCCGTCTATGGGGTCACACAGAGTCGGACACGACTGAAGTGACTTAGCAGCAGCAGCAGCAGATAGTAAGAAAGATATAGAACAACAAAAACGTCAAGCTGATCAATAGTAGAAGAGAAATGGGAGAAGTGAAGAGATAATCTGGAAAAAGAACCACTCTGTATATGAGAGAGTTTGAGAGGAGGATAGAGCAAGAGTTCAGTCCAGTTCAGTAGAGTAAGAGAGAGGATGCTTAATCCAAGGTAGCTTCAATAAATGACCCTATCCCCTTTTATAGAGCTTGCTCAGTTAAATGCTTTGCTTATAGGCAAAGGATAGCAATTACTACTTTCTTGTGATTTTTTTTTTTTTGATTTTGGCAAATGTAACTCTGGCATAATATTCAAGAAGTATGCTAAACCAACCAATATTAGGTATCATATCTCTTCCTAGATGCTAATCTAACTTGCTATACTCTTTCGACATCACCACTTAGAATATGCTATTACCTAATTATTTAATTAGAGATATTATTGGTAGCATTAATTTGCTGGATATTTCAAATCACTAGCATATAATTATTATAGCTCTTTTCAAAATTAAATAATATGCATATGAATAAGTCTTGATTTATCAGTTTAGAATCTCTTAATATTTTTAAATTAACATCAGACTAACATATTCCAAGTTTAATACTCAGCACATATTACAAATCACCTGTGTGTATGTGTGTGTGTATTTGTGTATGTGCCAGTGTTCAAATTCATGTTGTTTATAAATAGAACACTCATTGAACTAAATTTTGGTATATGGAAGTTGTGAACATTTAAATTTTGCCAAGTTGATAAGTATAAATCTGAAGAAACATATTTTAAAAATATTTCCCTGTGTCTATACTTGTAGTAGAACAAGAGGGTAGTAGTAGAACAATCTCTCTTAGAGAGGTTGTTTGATTTATTGGAAAATATCAATGTCTCTTTTGATATACTGTACTGAAATTTCTTTCTGTATGTTTTACATATGAATATATGATAGCATCTGTGTTTGTTTAAAAAAATGCTCAATGACTTCTATTTTGTGAGCCAATGTACTATAATGTAGGGATTCATGAAAAAAAAAATAGATTTCCTGTTTCTGATGCAGTGTTTAAGAGCTTGGAAGTCATCATTCCATCAACAACTCTTTTCAAATCGGTCAGAGAATTGAAGTCAGAGGGCAAGCAGCTACCCCTCAAATTGGAGAGTCAGACAGGTGGATACAGAGAATCACAATTTACCTGAGCAGAAATTCATGAATAGAAACCTCTACGAGAACTGATACTGGGATAGGAAAATCTAATCTGTAATTGCAGAATTGCTAGAGATTCAGTGACGAAGTCTGAGAGTTAAAACACCCCCATGGTGGTGGTAGTTTAGTGGCTAGGTCATGTCTGATTATTTTGCGACCCCATGGACTGTAGCCTGCCAGACTCCTCTGTCCATGGAGTTCTCTAGGCAAGAATACTGGAGTGGGTTATAATTTCCTTCTCCAGGGTATCTTCCTGACCCAGGGATCGAACCTGGGTCTCCTAAATTGCAGGTGGATTCTTTATCAGTTGAGCCACCAGGAAAGCCCCAACACTTTTGTAGGCTTAACTTCCAGTAACCTTACCATGTTTTTATAATAAAACTCAAGGGAAAAGCCCTCATATTTCCATCAGAAGGAGGGAAAAACCCTTACATTCTATTTTTAACAAAGCCATGCCTCCAAGAGAAACTATTTTACCAGAGCCTGAACTAGAGGATTTTATCAGGATCTGATCATCCTGGGGGAAGGGAAATACCCAATTACAGCCTCTTCTAGTGATCCTGTCCCATCTAGAGTGACAAGTATTTGTGAAGTTCACAACCTAGGGATACAGGCTCAAAAAGACTGAGACCTAACCATAGGGCTATAGAACACTTCCTCTCCCAACAGACTGTACAACCACAAAACTAGAAGCCTATTTTCCAGAGTTACTTTTACCCAGTATATCATGTACAACTATCAAAAAACAAAAACAAACAAACAAAAAAAACAAGGCCAAGGCCAGTTAAAAGACAAAAAACACAATTTGAAGAGACAGATCAAGCATGAGAACCATAGTGAGACATGGCAGGGATGCTGGAATTATCCAACCAGGAATTTAAAATAACCATGTTTAATATGCTAATGATGTTAACAAAAACATAGATGATATGGAAGAACATATATGAACTGCAAGTGGATAAATGGAAATTCTAAGATAAAATTTTAAAAGTGATAGAAATAAGAAACAGTGTAACAGAAGGAAATAATGTTTGGATGGCCTTATTAATAGATTGGACACTGCTGAAAGAAGAATCTGAGTTTGAGTATATGTAAACAGAAACTTCCAAAACAAACAAACAAAAACAAAAAGAAGAAGACTGTAAAGCAAACAAACAAAAAAAATATCTAAGAGAAGTGAGACAACTACAAACTGAGTAACATACGCATGATGCTAGTACCAAAAGAAGAAAAAGAAGAAATGCTTGCAGTAATAATGAAGAGTATTTCCAAAAATTAATAGCATCAGCTAAAAAACTGAGGTTGCCATAGTAGATAAAACAGCAACAACAACAACAAAACAACAACAAACTAGACCCAGATATATGTTGTCTATGAGAAACCAACATTAAATATAAAGACATAAGTATATTAAAAGTAAATGGGTAAAGAAAGTACACCATGCTGTATTATGTGTAAATGTAGTTGTGTCGACTCTGCGAGCCCATGGGCTGTAGCCCTCCAGGCTCTTACGTCCATGGGATTTTCCAGGCATGAATACTGGAGTGGTTGCCATTTTTTTTCCAGGGGATTTTTCTGACCCAGGAATCAAACCAGTACCTCCCACATATTCTATATGTCTTTAACATATTCTATATGTTAAATGCAGGCAGAGAACATTTCAGACAGAAAGGTGTCAGGGGAAACTGGGAATTACAGAATAACATAGGATTCAGTTCTCCAAAAAGATACATCAGGTCTAAAGTAGAGTCAAATATGTATGTATGTGGGATTCCCATTTTTAAGGATTCCCCTTAAACGTATTACAATGTAATGATACATAAAATGATAGATAGATGGCTAGATAGATATTATACATGTTATCTTACATATGTATGAATATGTGCTTAAAATGCATTTCAAAAACTTAGGAGTAGGTACATTTATACATCTTTAGTAATTGTGAATGCTTTCTTATACCATATAGAATATTAATTTTTAACCAATTTATGGTCATTCCATTAAATCATGAATTCACAAAGATTTTCAATATTATCATTCTCTTTTAAGAACAATGAGGAAACATTGTTTTTTAAAATTTGAAACCAATGCAAGCAAAATTTAACACAATATATTAGGGAAAAAAATCCCACTGAATTGTAAAGGAACAGATTCTATTTTACAGCCTGCATGTTCACAGTGTCACCATGAAAAGTATCAAGAATCAAATGAAGAATCAGCAATAATGTGAATACTTGGAAGAATACCCAAATAAAAATATTGTATTATAATTTGAAAAGGAGAAATGAATAGGGTCCAATGTCTTTTTTGATAGTTTATTAAAAAACACTACAGATCTGGTACTGAATAATAATAAATAGAAAAATCAGTGAATTATATAAGGGGCACACAAAAAGAAAAAGAGAAAATTGAAAGAGTAAGTGGCAAGTTTACTTTACAAATCCACGTGAGGTAGAAATTTAACAAATAGATCAAATGCAGTTTTTGAACACCTAAGGAATATGATCAATTATTAGATGATAAAGTTATATGGAAATTAACCACAGCATGTACAACTGAAAATGTATGTTGCAGTGATTCTTTCCTCGTCTTTATTAGGGACAATATGATTTCTCATCTCTGCTTTCCAAACACAGGGCTTCCCACATGGCAGAGCGGTAAAACATCCACCTGTTAATGAAGGAGATGCGAGAGACGTGGGTTTGATTCTTGGGTTGGGAAGATCCTCTGGAGTAGGAAATGGAAACCCACTCCAGTATTCTTGCCTGGAGGATCCCCATGGACAGAGGAGCCTGGCGGGCTACAGTCCTTGAGGTCGCACAGAGTCTGACACGACTGAGCATGTGCTGCACTCTCTTCAAACAGATACAGATGCTCTGTATCTCTCTGCACTGCAGTTTCTACCTGCTCAACACTTTACACTGAATTATTTGTCCACTAGTCTTACTGGCATCATGCCATCTCCAGGTCTAGCATCACTTAATTTGCAATGTGGCTCATAAAATTTGCAATATCTTTTTGATTTCCTTAAAGATAGTATGTAAAAATATAAATGACAGTTCCTTCTCATATTACATGGTATCATATGTTTGATATCTGGCCCTCTAAGCTAATGCTCTCTACAATGTCTTGGTAGACAGTACTTAGTTGCTATAATGAATGGATCTTTTTGCTTAGAAATAAGACAAGCACCATTGCTTTCATAAGCAATATCTCAATCTCCTCTCACCATAGTGAACAAATTCTAATTTAGGGAATAGCAATAAAAATAAACATCATTTTAAAGTCCTTTGAAGACAGCCATGAGCACATGACACATTTCTGGCTGAAGTAAGGAAAAGTTTGTCGGATCTGTGGTCCTTATAAGAAGATATGTTTTTAAAACATTTGTCTTTCTAATGAGAAATATGACAAAGAATAAAGCTAAAAACCTAGGTTTTAACATGGCTTCTTGAACAGCTATATCATCCTGGAACTATGTAACTCTGGACTTTGGTTTTAAATAAACCCTATTTTTTCAAGCAAACTCTATTTGGATTTGACATGTATAGATAAATAAACAGCATATTAAAAAGCAGAGACATTACTTTGCCAACAAAGATCCATTTCGTCAAGGCTATGGTTTTTCTAGTAGTCATGTATGGATGTGAGAGTTGGAGTATAAAGAAAGCTGAGCACCAAAGAATTGATGCTTTTGAACTGTGGTGTTGGAGAAGACTTGAGAGTCCCTTGGACTGCAAGGAGATCCAAACAGTCCATCCTAAAGGAGATCAGTCCTAAGTGTTCATTGGAAGGACTGATGTTGAAGCTGAAACTCCAATCCTTTGGCCACCTGATGCGAAGAGCTGACTCATTTGAAAAGACCCTCATGCTGGGAAAGATTGAAGGCAGGAGGAGAAGGGGATGCCAGAGGATGAGATGGTTGGATGGCATCACGGACTCAATGGAGATGAGTTTGAGTAAACTCCGGGAGTTGGTGATGGACAGGGAGGCCTGGCGTGCTGTGGTCCATGGGGTCACAAAGAGTCAGTTGCGACTGAGTGACTGAACTAAGCTGAACTGAACTGAGACAAAAATCTAACAGTAACTTAAAATATATCTACTGCATTTCACATCATTCCCTATGAAAATATATACCTCAATGTTCATACATGTTGTTGTTCAGTCACCAAGATGTGTCCGATACTTTGTGATCCTATGGACTTCAGCACACCAGGCCTCTCTGTCCCTCACCATAGTCCCCCAAATCCCATCCATACTGACCAACTCTGACATAAGTAGTCAATAGAGAAGTCAGACTTTCTGAATGGGGGGAACACATTGTCTCCTCCCCTTAGTGCATCCAGATGAGATGTGATGGGGCTGTTTCTTTCAAGTTTCCCAGTACTCAAAGGAACACCCTTTCAATACAGTTAGGTGTACAGAACTCTCATCTTGCTAGCTGCTAGTTAAATGATGCCAACCTTGTGCATGTAAAACAGTAATAAAAAATAAAATTACAGTAGTAAGCATAAAAACAAATAAAACAAAATGAAACAAAGTGAAATACAAAGAATTCTCCAGAATACAACTCCACTGCAAAAGAAAGATGACTTCTGTGCTAACAAACTACCAAAGCGGCACAACCTGTGAGGAAAGCCACTTACGGGTTGTCAGGTAAATTGTAAAGTACAAACTAGAGCATCAGTGTTCACATACTTAACAGTTAAGGAACTGGCTTCAATATTCAGAGATTTCTGCTATGAAAATTAATGGCTACTAAGAGCTGTCCCTTTTCAACAATTTCAACAAATCAAGGATTCACTCACATGGAACTGATATGTGGGGTAGCAAGACATTTAGGCAAAGCAGCTTTCAGGCAGAAATACTGGAGGGACAAGAGTGTGATAAAAGATGGAAAGTTGAATGTAGAAGAATGGTAACAGAATCTGTTATAGCTTCTTCATATTCCCATTCCAGATTCCACATTTGCATCACATTTAAAAAATCAGTGCATTTGGGTCACAAAAGCTACTTAAACAAAGACTGTTACTTTTGTTAGTCAAAATAGTACCTGTTTGGTTTCCAAGTAAAACCTAGCAGTCCTCCTTCAATAGTTTCAATCTATGCTTTAGGCAAATGGATTTTATAATTTTGCCTAATTATCTTCTTTTACCTGTGGACTTCTGGGAGGGAACTCAGGGCACATTTTGTGTCTTTTGAAGTCCAGCACACAGTCATAGATTCTTATCTTTGGCTACACATTTTGCCAATTTCTCACCTTCATGGGCATGACATATGAAATAATGAAGCCAACCTATAATTGAGCTCTTTTCTAATTACAAAACATAGAAAATAATCTATGTTCATTACAAAACACAGAAGCGGCATTTTAGCTTTTGGGGAAATGTTCTTTATTGTCATTTTGCTGTGAGTCATTGCTTATTATTATATCCCTTTCAACCAGGACTCATCACTAGCTAGTCTATACAACATCTTTCTGTAATTTAGAAAAAAAAAGTATCAACCTTTCTCAGCAATAGGAAGAGCTCTATAGTACGGAGTAGTAATTTAGTTTTCACTTTCCTTGGCCAGATTCCTTTATACAGAACACAAACGCATGGTGGCAATGGTTTTAGGTACAAAATATGGGAATTCACATAATTTTCAAATTTAAAAAAAGAATAATAAAAAGATAAAGGAAATTTTAAGTGTAAAGTTTAGATAGAAAACACCCTGGTGGCTCAGACGGTAAAGCGTCTGTCTACAATGCGGGAGACCCAGGTTCAATCCCTGGGTCGGGAAGATTCCCTGGATAAGGAAATGGCAATCTACTCCAGTACTTTTGCCTGGAAAATCCTGTGGACAGAGGAGCTTGGTAGGCTACAGTCCATGGGGTCGCAAAGAGTCGGACACGACTGAGCGACCTCACTTCACTTCACTTTTATGTTTTTTTTTTTCTTTTTAATTTTATTTTATTTTTAAACTTTACATAATTGTATTAGTTTTGCCAAATATCAAAATGAATCCGCCACAGGTATACATGTGTTCCCCATCCTGAACCCTCCACCCTCCTCCCTCCCCATACCATCCCTCTGGGTCGTCCCAGTGCACCAGCCCCAAGCATCCAGTATAGTGCATCGAACCTGGACTGGCAACTCGTTTCATACATGATATTATACATGTTTCAATGCCATTTTCCCAAATCTTCCCACCCTCTCCCTCTCCCACAGAGTCCATAAGACTGTTCTATACATCAGTGTCTCTTTTGCTGTCTCGTACACAGGGTTATTGTTACCATCTTTCTAAATTCCATATATATGTGTTAGTATACTGTATTGGTGTTTTTCTTTCTGGCTTACTTCACTCTGTGTAATAGGCTCCAGCTTCATCCACCTCATTAGAACTGATTCAAATGTATTCCTTTTAATGGCTGCATAATACTCCATTGTGTATATGTACCACAGCTCTCTTATCCATTCATCTTCTGATGGACATCTAGGTTGCTTCCATGACCTGGCTATTATAAACAGTGCTGCGATGAACATTGGGGTACACGTGTCTCTTTCCCTTCTGGTTTCCTCAGTGTGTATGCCCAGCAGTGGGATTGCTGGATCATAAGGCAGGTCTATTTCCAGTTTTTTAAGGAATCTCCACACTGTTCTCCATAGTGGCTGTACTAGTTTGCATTCCCACCAACAGTGGAAGAGGGTTCCCTTTTCTCCACACCCTCTCCAGCATTTATTACTTGTAGACTTTTGGATCGCAGCCATTCTGACTGGTGTGAAATGGTACCTCATAGTGGTTTTGATTTGCATTTCTCTGATAATGAGTGATGTTGAGCATCTTTTCATGTGTTTGTTAGCCATCTGTATGTCTTCTTTGGAGAAATGTCTATTTAGTTCTTTGGCCCATATTTTGATTGGGTCATTTATTTTTCTGGAGTTGAGCTGTAGGAGTTGCTTGTATATTCTTGAGATTAGTTGTTTGTCAGTTGCTTCATTTGCTATTATCTTCTCCCATTCTGAAGGCTGTTGTATTGGTTTTGCCATATATCAAAATGAATCTGCCACAGGTATACATGTGTTCCCCATCCTGAACCCTCCTCCCTTCTCCCTCCCAGTGTGGAGATTCCTTAAAAACTGGAAATAGAACTGCCTTATGATCTAGCAATCCCACTGCTGGGCATACACACTGAGGAAACCAGAATTGAAAGAGACACGTGTACCCCAATGTTCATCGCAGCACTGTTTACAATAGCCAAGACAAGGAAGAAACCTAGATGTTCATCAGCAGATGAATCGATAAGAAAGCTATGGTACATATACACAATGGAGTATTACTCAGCCATTAAAAAGAATACATTTGAATCAGTTCTAATGAGGTGGATGAAGCACTTCACTTTTAAAATGTAGAATTATTTTTATAATAAAGTTATCTATCTTGTAAGTAGAAAATAAAAAGATGGCTAAATTTTGCTATATAAAAGCATTTTTGGCATAGGCCAACAAAAAATTAGGAAAAAATGATTATATATGTGCATGCATAAAACAAATTCTTAATAGTAAAAACTTCAATGATCAATGAGAAAAACACTAACACCACTGGAAAGATGGAGTAATGACACCAACAGACCATAGGCAATAAGCAAATGTAAGTGGATTTAAGCACATCAGTGCTTCCTCTCATTGCTCATAGCTAAAATGCCAAATAAAAGCATAAGGTGACATCTTTCATATACTGAATTTGTGCTGATTCAAACTGATAATGATACACAATGTGAATTAAAGTGTGAGAAAATATTTCTTACACACTGCTTGAAAAGAGATTAAACTGTATAGTGAAACTTCTGCCTCTAGTCATTTTTGGGTGACAGAACCAGATGAGTCTTCTTCCTGAAAACAAAAGATAACTGGATAAAACATATAAAATGTTTTTTTTTTTAGATATTCAATACTAGGCTGTGCAAGATTCTGATCACTTAGAGAAAGAGAACAAATTAGGTCACTGTATAATTGGGTATTGTTTTCCTGGGGCTTCACAGCAAAGTGTCACAGATAGGGTGACTAAAAACAGCAGTATTTTATTATTTCACAGGTTTGGAAGTTATAAGTCCAAAATCAAGGTGTCAGAAGGGCTTTTGAAGTTCCTAGGAAAGAACCCTTCTTTCCTTATTCCTGTCTTCTCGTGTTCTGAGGCATTTTAGCTTTTGCTGGTGACCAGAAGTCCTTGACTTGAGCAGCATAACTTCAATGATCACCTTCAACTTTTCCCTGTGTGACTATGCCTCTGTTATGTCCTCTCCTCTTCTAAGGAGGACAACAGTCATACTGGGTTCAGAATCAATGCTAATCTAGCATGACCTAATCATAATTACTTATATCTGCAAGACCCTATGTTAAAATGAAGTTATACCCTGAGGATCCAGATTGGGAATAGATTCTTTATGGAGGTGATTAACATTAAACGAGCTCTTAATGTGGGGCCCTGGTGTAATAAGATTAGTGGTCTTAAGACACATCTTAGAGCTTGTTCTCTTTCTCTCCATTATGAGAAGATACAGAAATATGGCAACTGTCTACAAGCCAGGTAGAAAGCCTCCATCAGAAACTGAGTTGCCAGCACTTTGATTTTGAGTTCACTGTTCTTCTGAACTGTGAGAAAAAAATTTTTTTTTCTTCTGTTTTTACCACCCAATCTATAGTATTATTTTTTTAATAGAATACACAGGTGAGTATGAATTTGAAAGACACTATACACCCAATTGGAGAAAGGCATGGTGACCCACTCCAGTATTCTTGCCTGGAGAATCCCATGGTCAGAGAATCCTGGCGGGGTACAGTCCATGGTGTTGCAAAGAGTCAGGCACGACTGAGCGACTAACACACACACCCGATACAAATTGTTTGATTTTGTTCCTGAAGGTGTTTTCTATAACTGAGCAGGAAGGGGTTATGGGAGATGACCAAATGGAGCACAGTGATTATTCTGAGCTGAGGAGAGAAAGAGGTCAGAATTTAGAAACACTGTGATGTCTGCATCTGAGCAGAATCCTGGAAAGGGAAAGCCTCTTCAGAGAGAGTTACAAGCAACAGAATTGGTATCCCTTTAAGTATTTATCTGAATTGTAATTGTCATAGGCAAAGGATAAAATGCTCTAAGTCTGGGAAAGTGACAATTAGCAAGAAGTTGTGAGATGAAGTATTATTAGCTTGCACAAATGGCTGGGAAACTTTCACTTTCCCAGACCAGAACAAGAAGATGCTTGTGAGCACCTTGCACATGTAACAAGTCCCAGAGGAGTCATACTCAAGTCATACAGACAATAAGCCAGCAAATGCAATCTGCTTTAATCCTATCCTTACAGAAATTAAAAACAAGTCTTAAAAGGACCATGCTGATCTACAAGTAAAGTATTTCCCTACTAAAGCAAGATTCAAATCTTTTTTTAAAGGAATGCAGCAACATTTAGACACACAATAGGAAAGAATTCATAATGTCTGACAGCAAAAGTATATAGTCAATGGAAAAAGAATAAGAAATGATGGACATTATGGAAGAAATAGACAAGGACATTAAAACATTTTCTATAAATATGCTTAAGGATTTAAACTAAAGCACAGACAAAATGAAATGAGAAAATCAAGTGAAAAAAATGATGGAGCTGAAAATACAGCATTCCAAATTAAAACTTCATTAGATACACTCATTGGCATATTAGACAATGTAAAGGAAAAATATCAGCTAACTTGAAAATACTCCAATAGAAAATGCTAAAAGTGATACTCTAATAAATTATTTTCTAAGCTGAATATATTAGGGATTTTTTGTGACTTGTGAAAGAACCGATCTTAAATCATGTCATTAGAATACTGAATAGTCGAGTTCCACTTTTTATGACCCCCATGGACTGTAGACTGCCAAACTCCTCTGTCCATGAAATTCTCCAGGCAAGAATACTGGAGTGGGTTGCCATTCCCTTCTCCAAGGGATCTTCAGGACCCAGGGATTGAACTGGGGTCTCCTGCATTGCAAGCAGAGTCTTTACTGTCTGAGCCACCAGGAAAGCCGGTAATTCTGAATGCTCTAACCTAAATGTGATTGAAAGGTGAGAGAGTCAATTCCTAGGCAGGGTGATAAATCCAGGGTCCCTGAGAAGGAGAAAGGGGTCTGGAATTCTCCATGAGGAAGAAAGGACAAACATCTTTTTTTTTTTCCCTCTACATTCCTTAGTCTTAGTCACTTAAAACTTTTCTTTTTTTCTTTAAGCCTGAAACTGATGATTACACAACAAACAACTCAGTTTAAACTCTGTACTAAGGATTATATACACCAGGACTTCCCTGGTGGCTCAGAGGGTAAAGCGTCTGCCTGCAATGCCAGAGACCCTTGTTTGATCCCTGGATCAGGAAGATCCCCTGGAGAAGGAAATGACAACCCACTCCAGTATTCTTGCCTGGAAAATCCCATGGACGGATGAGCCTGGTAGGCTACAGTCCATAGGGTTGCAAAGAGTCGGACACCACTGAGTGACTTCAATTTCACTTTCACTTTCAAGAATTATGTAACAATGCTGCTTGAGGACAGTTTCTCCTTCCTGAAAACCTTCTGAATAATCCTGTTATTTTAAAATGTAAATTATGGGAGTGGGTCTAATAAGATCTTTACAACCTTGAGGCAGTCTTTTGATTTATTGCAATAACTAATTAAAAAAGTAAATAACTCCCTTGTTAACACTAGCAAGGGGGGCAGTCTACATCCCCCTTCTGATATCTATGTCAGAAGCTTTCTCAGTCTCTTTTCATACTTTAATAAAACTCTACTACACAAAAGCTCTTGAGTGATCAAGCCTGGTCTTTGGTCGGGAAGCTAAATCTGCTGAAGCTGAAACTCCAGTACTTTGGCCACCTCATGCGAAGAGTTGACTCATTGGAAAAGACCCTGATGCTAGGAGGGATTGGGGGAAGGAGGAGAAGGGGATGACAGAGAATGAGATGGCTGGATGGCATCACCGACTTGATGGAATTGAGTCTGAGTGAACTCTGGGAGTTGGTGATGGACAGGGAGGCCTGGCGTGCTGCGATTCAGGAGGTCGCAAAGAGTCGGACACGACTGAGCAACTGAACTGAACTGAACTGAACACAAAAGCTCTTGAGTGATCAAGCCTGGTCCCTGGTCCGGAAGCTAAATCTTCTTTGGTGATCACGAATCTGACATTGTTCACCTTAAGCTATCAAAGGTATATTTGAAGCAAAAATTGCCTGTAAATTTCTAGATTTGATGAAAATATTGGCTCATAAACCAAAGAGCTTGATACACCTCTGGGTGAGGAAGGGGAAGTAATTAACCACATAAAAGAACTTCATAATTAAATTGCTAAAAAGAAGGGGTAAAGAAAAAACATGAAAACAACCAGAAAAATAAGACAAATTACAGCCATAAACAATAAGAAACTTCACCAATTTCTGATCTAAAGCAATGAGAATCAAAGGACAGTGAAATGATACCTTTAAAGCATAGAACAAAAACTCCATCAACATAACATGTTTATCAAATTATATAACAACTTTTAAAAAATGAATATGAGTTAAAGCCATTCTTAAATGTAAATAACTGAATTATTCTTCATTACACATATTGGAGAAGAAACGTTTATGGAAGTTACTGATGTAGAAGAATAATTCACGTCATAAGAAAAATTGAATCTACCTACAGTAATGTTGCCATTGTTGTTTAGTTGCTCAGTCGTGTTTGACTCTTCAGGACTCCATGGATTGTGGCCCACCACAGTCCAATCCAGTGTATAATGATCCAATAAAGGAAACAAATAGAATGTTAGTAAAGGAAAGAAACAACAGAAAAGGCAAATAGAAAACAAATACCAAACAATTGTAAATTTGAGCCCTATAATATCAAAAATTTTATTAAGCTGAAATATTCTTAACACCAAATTTAAAATTTAGCTTGTTAGAATTGATGAAAAAAAATCCTGTTTAACTTTAATGTTGTTAAAAGGCAGCACAATTTGTAAATAAAAAGAACACAGATAGGTTCAAAGTAAAAGAATGAAAAATAGTTACCACACACAATAATCATAAGAAAGCTGGTGTTGCTATGCTAATAAAAGAGACCATAGAATTCAAGACAGGAAATATTATCAGATATAAAAATGATATATTATAATGCCAAAGTGATAAATTCATAATAAGCTATTATTATAAATGTGTATGTCCCTAATGACATAGAGTATAACTTGAAATAAGTGAAAAAATATGTGTTCAAAATTATAGTTAGAATTTCAACTTTTATCAATAATTGAGAGATATAAATAAAAATTAAAAACACTATAAGTTTGAAAATCATTATCAATCTGGTTAATCTTATACATCACAGTTACCAGAGTTTGTTACTCATTTATTGTAATTTACTGATGTCTTTTAAATAATTTTCATTCGGCAAATATACTGATGGGATGGGGTACTAAGAATTAGAGGGATCCTCCTCCCCTGTCACTTCATGGGATAATTTTCTCAATATAAGTAAGAAATAATTTGCCAAAATGTTTGGAGTTTTATCAGTCTTCTCACTAAGTATAATTTCTGCATTCATATAGATGAATTATTCTGCATTTTTTTTTTTTTTTACTTTACACCTATTGATTGTGTGGTTGCTTGATATATTTGGTAAACATTTTAGCATAGGAATATGTAGTTGTTCAAAATACTTTTCATTAATGATCAATTTCAGGACCTTTTTAAAATAATAATACATACTAGCATTTGTAAATACTAGAATCCAGGGTGATAGAAGAAAAGTTTATCTTCCTCTTCACTATACACTGAGAGCTTAGATTTTTGACTGACTCCCAAATTGCCATTAAGCAAGTTTTTTACATTCTTGTATTTTGTGTGTGTGTTATGCATTATTGAATAAAGAAATGTTTTTAGGGTAAGAAGGTATTATAAAAATTGAAATAAATATTTGAAATTAAAGTAATATTCTCATATCTTCTCCCGTTTTCATGAGAAAGACAGAATTAGCAATACTGAACAAATATACACATTCAGTTCAGATCAGTGGTGTCTGACTCTTTGTGACCCCATAGACTGCAGTATGTGCCAGGCCTCCCTTCCATCACCAACTCCTGGTGCCTGCTCAAACTCATGTCCATCAAGTCGGTGATACCACCAACCATCTCATCCTCTGTCAACCCTTCTCCTCATACCTTTAATCTTTCTCAGCATCAGAATCTTTTCAAATGAGTCAGCTCTTCACATCAGGTGGCCAAAGTACTGGAGTTTCAGCTTCAGCATCAGTCCTTCCCATGAATATTCAGGACTGATTCCCTTTAGGATGGACTGGTAGGATCTTCTTGCAGTCCAAAGGATTCTCAAGAGTCTTCTTCAACATCACAGTTCAAAAGCATCAATTCTTTGGTTCTCAACTTTCTTTATGGTCCAGCTCTCACAACTATGTATGACTATCAGAAAAACTATAGCTTGCAATGGACCTTTGTCTGTAATGTCTCTGCTTTTGAATATGCTGTCTAGCTTGGTCATAGCTTTTCTTCCAAGGAGCAAGCATCTTTTAATTACATGGCTGCAGTCACCATGTGCAGTGATTTTGGAACCCAGGAAAATAAAATCTCTCACTGTTTCCGTTGTTTCCTCATTTATTTGCCATGAAATGATGGGACTGGATGCCATGATTTTAGTTTTTTAAATGTTGAGTTTTAAGCCAGCTTTTTCACTTTCCTCTTTCACTTTCATCAAAAGGCTCTTTAGTTACTCTTTGCTTTTTGCCAGATTTCTCAGGAGGCAGGTAAGGTCATCTGCTATTCCCATCTGTTGAAGAATTTTCCACAGTTCGCTGTGATCCACACAGTCAAAGACTTTGGCATAGTCAATGAAGCAGAAGTTTTTCTGGAACTCTTTTGCTTTTTTGATGATCCAGTGGATGTTGGCAATTTGATCTCTGGTTCCTCTGCCTTTTTAAAATTCATCTTGAACATATGGAAGTTCTTGGTTCATGCACTGTTGAAGGCTCTCTTGGAGAGTTTTGAGCATTACTTTGCTAGCGTGTGAGATGAGTGCAATTGTGGGGTAGTTTGAGCATTCTTTGGCATTGCCTTTCTTTGGGATTGGAATGAAAACTGACCTTTTCCAGTCCTGTGACCACTGCTGAGTTTTCCAAATTTTCTGGCATATTAAGTGCAGCACTTTAACAACATACTTATATAAATTAATGTTGTTTAGTTACTGTTGTGTCTGAATTTTTGTGATAGCATGGACTGTAGCGCCCCAGCTCCTCTACTTAAGGGACTTCCCAGGCAAGAATGCTGGAGTGTGTTGCGATCTTCCCAACCCAGGGATGAAATCCATGTCTCCTTCACCTCGTGTATTGGTAAGTGTATCCTTTACCACTGAGCTGCTTGGGAAGCTCCATATAAATTAATATATGAATATAAATATACATTTTATATTGATATACTATTGATGCCACATTTCCTCATGTTGTGTCAAATGGATTCCTTTCTTCTATGTGGTTCTCATGTCTCAAGTTCATGTTTGTTTACTCTTAACCTGGTAGAAAACAGGTTAAGTTAGTTAAAGTCACTGATTTACATTAAATAATAATTCCATACCCTATTAAGAATGATGCATGAATACTTACTGATATTCTTCCTTTACATGGAATGAAGAAAAATAATCCATTGCTGTTGTAAACCAAAGTATTGTGATATTCCATCATTTAAAACATTGGACTTTGGAAAAAAATATATGTATAGAATACAATATCTTATATACTTACCTATAAACAGTTGGTAAAATTTTATTCTGTTTAAAAATACTGCTCCTTATAAGTAAACTATGTATTTCTTTACAATTTCTGACTTTCTTTGTAATTTGTATTCAAGGGAACATTTGTGTTGCAATAATAGCATTGATAGGCATTTACAATATGATGTAACAAGAGATTGATTAAAAATTAACATAAATATCAGCAAAAAATATCAACAAAGATAAGTACCAGTTCTAAATCACCTAACGTATTCTTTTTGGTTATGCAAAGTTGAATTGCCTCTAAAGAATAGATCAAATATTTTATGGTGAATTCAAATTCACTTGGTTGAGGGTAGTTTGTTCTAAACTTGTGTTCTTAGAAACTTATAGATATATGTTGAAAAATTAAGTGACTTGTAATTGGATTGAAGGGATCATCAAAAATAATCATTTATTTTCATCAAAAATCAAAACCACTATGAGGTACCATTTCACACCAGTCAGAATGGCTGCGATCCAAAAGTCTACAAGTAATAAATGCTGGAGAGGGTGTGGAGAAAAGGGAACCCTCTTCCACTGTTGGTGGGAATGCAAACTAGTACAGCCACTATGGAGAACAGTGTGGAGATTCCTTAAAAAACTGGAAATAGAACCACCTTATGATCCAGCAATCCCACTGCTGGGCATACACACTGAGGAAACCAGAAGGGAAAGAGACACGTGTACCCCAATGTTCATCGCAGCACTGTTTATAATAGCCAGGTCATGGAAGCAACCTAGATGTCCATCAGCAGATGAATGGATAAGAGAGCTGTGGTACATATACACAATGGAGTATTATGCAGCCATTAAAAGGAATACATTTGAATCAATTCTAATGAGGTGGATGAAGCTGGAGCCTATTACACAGAGTGAAGTAAGCCAGAAAGAAAAACACCGATACAGTATACTAATTTAGAAAGATGGTAACAATAACCCTGTGTACGAGACAGCAAAAGAGACACTGATGTATAAAACAGTCTTATGGACTCTGTGGGAGAGGGAGAGGGTGGGAAGATTTGGGAGAATGGCATTGAAACATGTAAAATATCATGTATGAAACGAGTTGCCAGTCCAGGTTCGATGCACGATACTGGATGCTTGGGGCTGGTGCACTGGGACGACCCAGAGGGATGGAATGGGGAGGGAGGAGGGAGGAGGGTTCAGGGTGGGGAACACATGTATACCTGTGGCGGATTCATTTTGATATTTGGCAAAACTAATACAATTATGTAAAGTTTAAAAATAAAATAAAATTAAAAAAAAATAATTACTTATTCACATACATCTTAAAATCTCCTCATTATGTAAATTAGGACTATTATTATATATTTCCTTTGGATAAGAAGCAATGTATGATTATGTTTCCAGAATGATGCATCTGATCTGATTTGATTTAATTACCAATAGATGGCTATAAATTGTTGAGTAATTCTGTTTGATTGTAAAATGATGTTAGTGCAGTTTACACAATATTGTTCTATTTATGTCTAGTTTTCCAATGCATTTTTTTCTCTGTGCTGATCAAGAATTAATAAAAAGACATTGATATTCTCTTTACCTTGTAAAGTACTTAAAATTATCCTAGGAAAAATATAACTATGATGTATACTTCAGGTTGGAGAGTTCTGCAATATACTGTAATCATCTTCCATCATTTTGAATGCTGAATTGATATCTGACAGCACTTTTCTCCCTATGTTTTCTTTAGGAGAAATTAAAACATCGTTCTTCATCAATGATGTGGGCAACATTTTTCAAGTTTCTTAAATAAAAGATGTAGTTGGTGTTTTTGACAATTCTTTTGTACTCTATAGCCAAAGCCTGAACAAATTTGGTTGACTCTGTCTATAATTAAGTTATAAAAATCTTACTGGGTTCTGAAAACTTTTCTACCACTCTAACTCTAGTCTGTGATGCTGTAAATTCCTGTCTGGACTGTAATAATGACTTCTAACTAAAGCTTCAGCTTCCCCCTTTGACACAGCTCAGTCTATTCTTATCAGGCAGTCAGAGAGAACTTCTCAAAGGCATCTAATGGCATGCTGTACATATAATTCAAAATTAAAGTCCAAATCTTAATCAGAATTGTAGTGTGCTTATCACCACCTGAACTTATCTCCTGTCACTCTCCACATTCCTTGCTCCTGCCAGATGGTCCCTGAATGTCTGTCCTGCACCCTGATTATACTCCTGTCTTAGGGCTTTTGCACTTGCTGTTCTTCCACCTAGAGCACAGACACAGTTTGGTATATTTTTTTCAAGAAATCTGAAATCAATTTTAAATTAAATCATATCATCTTTTATTGGCATATAGCCAATTAACAATGTTGTTATAGTATCAGGTGGACAGCAAAAAGACTCAGCCATACATATACATGTATTCATTCTTCCCCAAACTTGCCTCCCATCCAGCCTGCCCCATAACATTGAGCAGAGTTCCCTGTTTTATAGCGTAGGTCCTTGTTGGTTACCCGTTTTAAATATAGCAGTGAGTATATGTCCACCCAAACTCCTTAACTATCCCATCCCCCCAAACTTGCCTTCAGCAACCATAAATTCATTCTTTTTTTTTAAATTTTATTTTATTTAACTTTACTATATTGTATTGATTTTGCCATTCATTCTTTAAATCTGTGAATCTGTATAAGTTCTGCAAGCAATTTCATTTGTATCATTTCTGTTTAGATTTCACATATAAGGAAGACCATACAATATTTCCCTTTCTCTGTCTGACTTTCTCCAGTTAGTATGACAGTCTCTAGGTCCATCCATGATGCTGCAAATGACATTGCTTCATTATTTCCAATGGCTGAGTAATATTCCATTGTGTATATGTACCACATCTTCTTTATCCATCCATCTGTTAATGGACATTTAGGTTGCTTCCATGTCTTGAATATTGTAAACAGTGCTGCAATGAACACTGGGGTACATGTATCCTTTCAGATCATGTCTTACTCTTGATATATGCCCAGGAGTGGGATCACAGGGTCATTTGGTAGCCTTATTTTTAGATTTTTAAGAAAACTCCATACCATCTCTACAGTGTCTGTATCAATTTACATTTCCACCAACATGTAGAAGTGTTCCCTTCTCTCCACATTCTCTCCAACACTTGTTGTAAGGAAGACATACTGATGGCCGAAAGACACAAACAATACCGCTATACATTTCTTATCTCCAGAAAGTCCCAGCCTTATGTTTCCCTTTTCAGGCAACTCTAAAATATCTTGATCACACATCTCGCCTTCCTGGAGGATGAAAATGTATCTTTCATTGCTCAAGACCTGTCATTCATTGTTTTAAGAATTGTGTGTCTCTTCTAGAGGGCTAAGGGGATATATACTCCTTCAGTATCCCTGGTACCCTTCCTGAAGTCTCAGATTCCACCTCATAGAAATAATTTTGTAGATAAAGGAAAAAGAAAAAGTTCTGGAAACTCTATAAGCTTGATGCAGTGCAAGCAAAAAGAAAAAAATCAATAACTAAAACAACATAGCTTAGTTTTTGTTGTCTCTAAATTGTGTTATTCTGTGTAAGAAAAGATTTCCATATTCCATAGAAGTTTTGCATTTCACAGCTCTCTTTGCAGGTGGTCTGTTTGTTTCACTTCTTTTTTTCCCAATCATCACCCACTGTATCCCTTCTACTAATAATGCTACTTCCACAGGACATTATACTTCTATTTATTATATGAAACCTTATTTGCATTTGCAGCCTGTCAGAAATAACAAAATTTCCAGTTTGGGCCATCAAAGAATTGCAACATTTTTCACAATTAATTTGTGCAAGTTAATACTGATTATTTTACTGAAAACAACTTTCTAAAAATGACAGTAGATGGGTTTTTCAGTCAGAGGAAAATAAACAAGAGAAATATGTCAGAGTAACATACAGAGATGTAGAAAAAAAAATCAAGGAAAGAATCAAGGGAGTGCGATTGAAGCTTGTGGTTAAACACAAGTAAAACTTACTTGCACAGAGAAGTTTACAGCTTTCCAACTGACAAAAGATCTTAAGAAATACAATATTGCTCATTAGTAGAGAAGCTGAGAAGAGTAATGAGTGAGGTTGGAAGAGTAGGTCATAAAAGAACAGATCTGACACCAAGGCACAATGAAATGCAATTAAAATGTTCTCAAGACAATTCGTAAAAGGATGAAATGTATTGCAGCAAGTTTTATGGCCTAATAAAACTAAAATGTACCTTCGCTCTGTTGGAAAGGTTTATGAAGAGGAAGGAGAGAAGAGGTAATATAAACAGGCGGTTTCTATGGCTTCCGAGGTCCTATCTAGAAGGATGGATGAACTCTTCTTCAGTTATAATAAAATAGAAACATACCAAGGTAGAAATACTAGAATTGTTTTTTTTTTTTTTAGAATGAAAACAAATCCATCTAGATCAAACTGAATTTTTTGAAGAAATCAAATTTGAAAACTACAACTCTGTGTAGCAAATTAACCTGACCCTTCCATCTACATTTATCTTAAGATATTTATTCTTTTCTTTGCAAAATAAATAAATGATAATGATAGGTAGATACATAGATTTTACACTTAAGAAAAATACAGGGAATCATATAGTTCATATTAATCTAAAGTAAAAGAATTGAGCATTTTCTACTTATTTATTAGTTGTATAGTCACATGGTCCTATAGGCTTCAATATGTTTATCCATAAAACTGGGTTCTTATTTTTCCTGTTCATCTGCTTTTAGGGTTTCAGTGATGACAGTGTGATGCTGCTTCAAATGTGATATCTGGTGTCATAAGAAGAGGACAGAGACAGGGAGAGAACACCATGAGATGACAGAAGATGAGGGGAAGAGCTGCAGGTCGAGGGAATCAATGGATTGCTGGCAACCGTCAGAAACTAGGAAAAGCAAGAAAGGATTTCTTGCTACAGGTTTTAAAGAGGGCATGGCCCTCCTGACTCCTTGGCTTTGAATCTCTAGCCTCTGGAACTGTGAGACAACACATTTTTGTTGTTTTAAGCCACCTGATTTGTGTTGGCCGTCTTAGGAAACTAATACAAAACGTTTTCAAGAGACACATGTACAAGATCTGCTATTCACTCAAAATTAGAAAAAGTCAGATGGTTTCATAAAGCAACAACTTGATTATTTATGGTGCTGCAACTCACCAGAACTGATTTATGTGAGCTACTGTTCCACTCGGAGAAGGCAATGGCACCCCACTCCAGTACTCTTGCCTGGAAAATCCCATGGATGGAGGAGCCTGGAAGGCTGCAGTCCATGGGGTCGCTGAGGGTCGAACATGACTGAGCGACTTCACTTTCACTTTTCACTTGCATGCATTGGAGAAGGAAATGGCAACCCACTCCAGTGTTCTTGCCTGGAGAATCCCAGGGATGGGGAAGCCTGGTGGGCTGCCGTCTATGGGGTCACACAGAGTTGGACATGACTGAAGTGACTTAGAAATAGCAATAGCAATTGTTCCACTAGTGTAGAAACTGTCTTGATTCCCAGTTGATTAAAAAATACATATATTATTATTACATAACCTTATAACAAATAAGTACAATGAAAAACATAAATGTTTAAGTTGCACTTTTCTTTTGTAAAATAAACATTAATAAAACAAGGTTCAAGGTATAATATACATACATTACTAATTTTAGGGGAAGGCAAAAATATTTGTGCATTTGTTTCTCTTTTGTGTGTTGTAATGTCAGTTCTGAGTCTTTCCGTAATGATTTTGAGTGGTAACATAACTCAGATACTGCTAAAGTCTTCCCTAGACAAATGCTTGCCCCACTTTAATAATTAATGGCTTATAGAAAGGAAACCAATAGGAGTAAAAAGTAGTTAAATGAGTTTAAGATAATTTTAGTTGCTGTAACTGATAAACATTCGTCTCTATGGCTTAATGCAATAGTTGGCATAAGACTTAAATATCATGGACTTGGTGATCAAAAAGGATCCATTCCACCTGTTTATTTATAAACCCAGTCTGACAGAGGTTCTGTTTGCCTTCAGTATGTGTCTCCCGAAGTCCTCTGAGAGCATCAAATCATCTGGTGACATTAGTTGATGATAATCTGTACCAAGTCCCCTTCCTTTTAATACCATGTGTATCATCTGGTGTTATAGGCTTGCCCAGCGACTTACCGGTTCAAGTTGAACACAAGTGTTGAAAAAATAAATATTAAAATGTAATTCCTCACTATGTTTTAGACTCAGAATTCTTCAAGCAAGTTTTACTCCCTTGAAATCTAGTGATCTACAAAATAAAAAGACAAGAGACTTTCACACTCAATGATAATTTGCTGATCAGAACCAGGATATATGCAATCAAGATTCCCATTACAAAGGAAATCTAGCTGGGCACTTTTGTGAGGCCTCTTTACCTAAGAGGGAAACTTTTTGATGAGATCCTGATTTTGCCCCTCAGAGGCTTTATTACCAAATACAGGTTTACATGCCCAGTGTACAGCGAGGCCAAACGATACCAAAATGTTGGAGTTTGGAGAAGATAAAGGTTTATTGTAGGGTCCACCCTCACAAAGCACTTTTAGAGGGAAGATGAGGGTGGGGTTTGGTTCATTGTTGTAAACTTCTTTCTAAATTGATTTTTATTGCAGTATAGTTGCTTTACAATGTTGTGTTAGCTTCTATTATACAGCAAAATGAATCAGGCATGCATATATATTAACATCTCCTCTTTGGGTTTCTCTGCCACTTAGCACACCACAGTGCATTAAGCACTCTTGATACTATGTATGAAATAGATAGCTGATGGAAACATACTGCTTGGCACAGGGAACTCTACTTAGTTTTGTAAACTTCTTGGTATTGGATTCCTTTGTTCTTGCAGCTGTCCACATAGGTCAAATCATAATTTCCCTGTAAACCTCTAACAAGACAAGCGCTATTCTCTGTAATGTAACCTTTTATCTCTATATGAATGGAAAAGTGTTATTCCATCAAAGTCCAAAGTTTTGAAAGTGGGGCTATCCTGTATATTTCAGGCTATAGGCAACATTCTTAACTCAGGCAAAGGCAATAGAATACCAAAGTTAAAGAAACAAATCTAATATGGAGTTATGTTTCTTCTTACCTAGTACAGCTTTCATGCATCCTTTATTCCATCCAGGTTAGTGGTAAACTGTGTAGGTGGAGCTATTCTCTCCTTGGTATGCTATAGTTCTGGGGGTTTTCAACCTGCCTTCTGCACTTGCAAATCTGGCGCCCCACATACTGCTTCCACGGTGGCTCAGATGGTAAAAAATCTGCCTGCTATGCAGGAGACCCAGGTTCAATCCCTGCATTGGGAAGGTCCCCTGAAGAAGCAAATGATAATCCACTCCAATATTCTTGTCTGGAGAACTCCATGAACAGAGGAGCCAGGTGGGCTACAGTGCAGGAGGTCACAAAGAGTCAAACATGACTGAGCGACTAACACTTTCACTTTCATTATGTGTACCTCCTTGAAGTGCCCAAAATCATTTTCCTCCTTACTGGGAGATTCCACTGGGAATAGTTTCCTAAAATTGTTAGTGAACTTCCATGTCCGCTTCCACACAATCTCATATGCAGATTTTTACATCGGAAGTTCTTTCCTACAACCAGTTCTCAAAGTCACTATCAATTCCTCTCTTCCTTTCTTTCTCAGAAATGATTGGCAGCTGCTTTGAGACCTTTTATATCATTTGAACTCATGACTATTTAAATATTTTATCCAACTGATAAGTTATATCAGCCTTTGTTGCCCAAAACCATTTAATCTCATTGTTTGCTTTAGGGTCTCATCCTTTACTTTGAACATTGAAATTTCTATTCTATTTGATCACTGTTTAAGGAAAATCTGATTCTTATATGTGCTTATTTCTTATTCATAATAGCTTTCCAAACCATAAACACACACGCATACACACATAAAATATTCAGATGCCTTCTAGTCACTTCACTCAGATACAGGCTTAGTAGTAGTATAGCAAGTGTTAGTTGCTCAGTCGTGTCCGAAACTGCAACCCCATGGACTTGTAGCCTGCCAGGGTCCTCTGTTCATGGGATTCTCCAGGCAAGAATACTGGAGTGGGTTGACATTCCCTTCTCCAGAGGTCTTTCTGATCCAGCAATCAAACCCAGGTATCTTCATTCACTTAGTAATATTTCTAGGTCCATGCATGTTGTTGTAAATGACATTTCATTTTTTATGGTTAAGTAATATTTCATGGACCACATACACTCCATGAGGTCACAAAAAGTTGGACATGAATGAGCATGCACACAATATTCTATTGTGAACTTAGGGATTTTGCTCATATCCTTGCTAGCTTGAGAAATGAGCATAATCACATGCTAGCAAAGTTATGGTCAAAATCCTTCAAGTTGGCTTCAGCAGTATGGGAACCAAGAACTTGGCATTTAATTTGTCTTCTGAACCCTCTACCTTTAAAACAGATATATATAGATTTTCAGACTGGCCATTAAGAAATGATCACATATTTCTATTTTTATAAAGGCAGTAAACCATTTCAAGGCAACAGTGTCTGCATTCGTTAGGATAATATTCACTAAATGCTACAACAAAAATCTCTTAAATATTACTTCTTTTCCCCAAAATCAGTTTTACAGCTATGTTGAGTAAAAGAGAAGCCAGAGTATTTTGACTGGAAAATCATAAACCTCTTCTCATCCTTGCATTATTCATCCTGTCTACTAAAAATTTTGTTTTATGATTATATTAATTAATGTTTCCATGGTGGCTGAGATGGTAAAGAATCTGCCTGCAAAGCAGGAGATCTGTGTTTGATCCCTAGGTTAGGAAGATCCTCTGGAGAAGGGAATGGCTACTCACTCTGGTATTTTTACCTGGAGAATCCCCATGGACAGAGGAGCCTTGTGGGCTACCGTCCATGGTGTTGCAGAGTCAGACATGACTGAGTGACTAACACTTTCACTGTTTCACTTTCACAGACGTTTTGTTTTGTGATTATATTAATGAATGCACCTGTATTCATTATTTCTAGTATAAGTACAATTAAGTGTAACTTCACATTTACCCTGAATGCCTAGATAATCACTTTACGTGTATCAAGGTCCTTTTTCATTAAAGGTATACTTTAATATTTATGTTGGTAGTTGAGCTAGTCTTCTTTTTCTATATCAGGCATGTAATTACCCAATTCCACATACTGAAATTACATGTAGAATTGTGATTCTGTACACATAAACACACATTTTAAAATGTTAATTGCAAACATTGTAAACATCCTTTGTTATCTGATAAATATTGTAAAAATTCTGTGCTGTAAAATCTTGAGATATATGGTCTCATAAGGTGTTGCTCACATTGACAGTCTTATAACAGTTAGCATTCTGTAGATTTCCTGATATCTGGCAAGTTGTATGTATTCATGTCCAACTCAGTTTGACATCAGAAAAATGTCTCCTGTGGATGAATGCGTGTCCCTTAGATGCATTTCTTAGAAAGGGTGACAATGCAAAAGCTATTGAAACCATAAAACTGTATTTTCTGCTGTCATATTTTTTCATAATCAACTTCCAGTTTTGCTTGTTCTGTGAAGCAAAATGAGGACATTGTGTGTGTGTGTGTGTGTGTGTATGTGAGATCAGAGGGCAGGTTTTTTCCTAGCAGATGTGGACACAGAGTTGGTTTTATGTGGTCTTCCACTTTCACATGATGGTAATTTATGATTATAGATATTTCTTGAAGTTTTGGCAATTTTATTTTGCCATTTTTACAAAGTCCATTTTTGATAAAGCCTCTATAGAGAGTCCATTTTGGAGGAATGGGTCTAATATACAACTTGGTAAAATACATAGTTCCCCATGTATTTAGTCAATTCATTTCTCCCACACGATCCCACATATTTCAAGATGGAAGAGACTTCAAACGACAAGCATATAAATATGAGTTGAACACATTTGAGAAATGTCTTTAAAAAGCACAAAGACATATGTGGAGTGATCTGTTGTCAGCAAAAATGGAGCAAACATATTCCGTCTTATTCCCTCCTTCGATGGCAATGAAAACTACTGGGCTGTGAAAGATAAGCCACAGCAGGTAGATTGGGACAGAGAGTCAACAATGAAGGAAGACCTATTCACTGATGAGTTTCCTACATTTTTACTTTCATTTTTTTTTTCTCCCAAGGGTGGCCCAACTGTGAACCACATGTGAACAACAAAAATTGCAAGTTAAGCTACCAGCTGGAGAGTTTAGAGTAACACATTTTTCTTCTCCCTGCCTTGCTCCAGGGACAGCATCATTCATGGGACTGCAGCGCAGCACTGGTGCAGGCACGAAACAGCTGAGACAGAACACCTGTATGTCTGGCCAGACGGACCAGAAATTGGGTCCATTTATCCTGAGTGCAAGAAGAGTCCTGTTATTCTTTTTTTCCTCCTTTCTCTTGATGCTGTACTGAATATAGCTCTTTTTTTTTTTTTTTTTGGTGGAAATATGCAGTGCAGATGAAGATAACACTCAAAGAAATACTTTTTTTGGCCACAGAAATCAGAAGTGATTCCTATGATTGAGAGAATCTGAAGGAAATCCTGGGGAGAAGTGAGTCTGATCCCTTAACCCTGTGCTTCTGAGTGATCGTGTATGCTCAGTTGCTGAATTGTGTCTGACTCTTTGAAATCCGTGGATTGTAGCCATGAGGCTCCTCTGTACATGGGATTTCCCAGGCAAGAACACCAGAGTGGGTTGCCATTCCCTTCTCCAAATTCTGGGTGTGAGTCAATAGAAATTTCAAGCTTATTCTGGAACTTGCCATTCACAGAACAGACTCCAAGAAGCACTGCAGAGGATTGAGAACTAATAAGTTTGTGAACCAGGTTTGAAAAACTCCATCCCAGTAAATAATCCAGCCCATGGACAGACTTTGTACAGCCAAGGAGCTAATAGTTTTTATATTGTTAATGACTATGAAAGAAGAAAGCAAGAAAATAACAAAGCAGACTATGTAACAGAGACTTTTTGTAGTCCTAAACTAAAACCTAAAATATTATGTAACTCTTTACAGAAAAAAATGATGATTCCTGACAGAAACTCTCCAAACCTGCGCTGAACCTCTCAACAGCACATGCAGTGAGTCAGCTGAGCAGGGTATGCTGTGCCCTGCTTAGTCGTGTCAGATGCGTTACAAGCCCATGGACTGTAGCCTGCGAGGCTCCTCTGTCCATGGGATTCTCCAGGCAAGGATACTGGAGTGGGTTTCCATTTCCTTCTCCAGGAGATCTGCCCGACCCAGGGATTGAACCTGGGTCTCCTGCATTGTAAGCAGATGCTTTACCATCTGAGCAAACAGGGAAGTCCAAAAACTATCCAAATTCCAATCTAAAATTACTTGTGATAATCAAAAGTCCACAGTGTGACCAATTATCAGCTTCAAACCCCAAGTTGAGGAAGATTTTAAAGGGGGTGTTTTAACCATGCTCCACATGGTAGAAATGAAAACTGCTAAAAGAAAAGAAAAGATGGAATTCTTACCAGAAAAAAAAAGGACTATAGAAAAATGAAGTAAAGATGTTAGAACTGAAATTATGTAATAACTGAAATAAAAATTTATTATGAAGTATTAATAGCAGTAAATGTCAAAGAACTTTAGCATGAGCATATATCAATAGAATGTAACCAATTTGATGAAGAGTAAAAAAAACATGATGAAGAATAGATCCTCAGAGATTTGGAGGTAACAGCATAAAAGTCTCACATTTATCACTTTGAAGTCCTAAAAGGAAAGAAGAAATCAGTTTGTTTCAGAATTTAAAAAAAGAAGAAATAGTGGTGAAAATGCCCCAAATTTGGTTTAAATGAATGTACTGATTAAATAAATAATTTAATCAAACTTTGGAAAGTATAAATCATTCTCAGGTACATTATAATCAAGAGTTAAAATCAATGATAAAAAATATTATCCTGAAGGTAGATAATAAAGAAGGACATCTTGCATACAGGGGAATAAGAATTCAAAATGATTATTATTTTTTAAGAAAACATGGAGTCAGATGACGTTGGAACACTTAAATTACTTAGTGGAAGGAAGCGGGGAAAAACTTCAACCCTTCAAGGCCTGTGACAATATTCTTGGGAAATAAATTTTAATAAAGATACTTTCAGCTGAATAAAAACTGAAAGATTTGTGAGTAGTATTTCTCTAATAAAAAGTGCTAAGGTAAATTCTTCAAGAAAAGTGATTTTCTTAAACTCTTTAAGAAAAAAAAGATAATAGAGGCAATTTTTAACTAAAAGAATGAAGGAAAAACATGATACATATGTGACAGATATGACTATTTTCTTGCCTTCTTATTATTTACTATACTTATGAATGTTGAAAGCTAAATGTATAAATATGTCTAGAAAGATTTTCAATCGATATTGATATATTTATGACAATCATAAAATAAATGAGGAGAAAAAACCCTATATGGCTTTAAAATGGACATTTTAATTGAGTTGGTAAAATAATAGCTTTAATTATAATTTTAAAGGTTAATTATTTATCTAGTAATTGCTAGAGCTATCAATTAAAAATGAAAAGATACATACAAAGCATTATTCTACAGAAAATCCTAATGAAATTCTCAGCAGAATTTTGTCTTGTAGATTTTGACAAGTTGTTTTTAAAACTTTTGTGGATGTACAAAGAGAATACAATAAGAAAAATAATTGTGAAAAGGAAAAACATACTTGCTAGATTCACTGTCCTTGCTGTTCTGTCACTGTCTCTGTTTCTGGGAAAGGACAGAAGGGACAGTGAGTCTAGCAAATATGTCAGCAAGTAGCAAGTATAAAGGATAGATATGGTATGGACCTAACAGAAGCAAAAGATATTGAGAAGAGGTGGCAAGAATACACAGAAGAACTATACAAAAAAGATCTTCACCATCCAGATAACCACAATAGTGTGATCACTGGACTAGAGCCAGACATCCTGGAAGGTGAAGTCAAGTGAGCCTTAGGAAGCATCACTACAAACAAAGCTAGTGGAGGTGATGGAATTCCAGTTGAACTATTTCAAATCCTAAAAGATGAGGCTGTGAAAGTGCTGCACTAAATATGCCAGCAGATTTGGAAAATGCAGCAGTGGACACAGGACTGGAAAAGTCAGTCCTGTGATTTTTCATTCCAATCCCAAAGAAAGGCAATGCCAAAGAATGCTCAAACTACCACATGATTGCACTCATCTCACATGCTAGCAAAGTAATGCTCAAAATTCTCCAAGCCAGGCTTCAACAGCACCTGAACTGTGAACTTCCAGATGTTCAAGCTGGATTTAGAAAAGCAAGAGAAACCAGAGATCAAATTGCCAACATCCACTGGATCATTGAAAAAACAAAGAGTTCCAGAGAAACATCTACTTCTGCTTTATTGACTATGTCAAAGCCTTTGACTATGTGGATCACAGCAACCTTGTGAAAAATTCTGAAAGAGATAGAATAGCAGACAGCCTGGCCTGCCTTCTGAGAAATCTGTATGCAGGTCAAGAAGAAACAATTAGAACTGAACATGGAGCAACAGACTGGTTCCAAGTCAGGAAAGCAGTATGTCAAGGCTCTATATTGTCACCCTGCTTATTTAACTTATATGCAGAGTACATCATGTGAAATGCCAGGCTGGATGAAGCCCAATCTGAAATCAAGATTGCTAGGAGAAATATCAATAACCTCAGATATGCAGATGACACCACCCATATGGCAGAAAGTGAAGAACTAAAGAGCCTCTTGATGAAAGTGAAAGAAGAAAGTGAAAAAGTTGGCTTAAAACTCAACATTCAGAAAACTAAGACTATGGCATCTGGTCCCAGCACTTCATGGCAAATAGATGGGACAACAGTGGAAACAATGAGAGACTTTATTTTGTTGGGGCTCCAAAATCACTGCAGATGGTGACTGTGGCCATGGAATTAAGATGCTTGCTCCTTGGAAGAAACGCTATGACCAACCTAGACAGCATATTTAAAAGCAGAGACATTACTTTGCCAAAGAAAGTCCGTCTGGTCAAAGCTACGTTTTTTTCCAGTAGTCATGCATGGATGTGAGAGTTGGACTATAAAGCTAAGGGCTGAAGAATTGATGCTTTTGAATTGTTGTGTTGAAGAAGACTCTTGAGAGTCCCTTGGACTATAAGGAGATCAAACCGTTCAGTCCTAAAGGAAATCAGTCCTGAATATTCATTGGAAGACTGATGTTGAAGCTGAAACTGCAATACTTTGGCCACCTGATGCGAAGAACTGACTCATTGGAGAAGACCCTGATGCTGGGAAAGATTGAAGGTGGGAGGAGAAGGGGAAAACAGAGGATGAGATGGTTGGATGGCATCATTGACTCGATGGCATTAGTTTGAGCAAGCTCTGGAAGTTGGTGATGAACAAAGAAGCCTGGTGTGCTGCCGTCCATGGGGTAACAAAGAGTCTGACAGGACTGAGTGATTGAACTAAACTGAGACTAAACATTACCTGATTTAAAGACATGCATTAATGTTGTGATTAGCAAGTCATACAAAAAGACAACAAAAATGAGAGTTGGAAATCGACTCAAACAAAAATCGTCAGTTGATTTTTGACAAAGGTGAAAAAAAAATTAAATGAAGGAAAAATTCTCCTTTCAACAAATGGTCTGGAACATTTGTACATCCATGTACCAGACAGATTAAATAATGCATAATTCGATCCCTGGGTTAGGAGAATCCTCTTGAGGAGGAAATAGCAACCCCCTCTAGTATTCTTACCTGGGAAATAGCACAGACAGAGGCACCTGATAGGTACAATCCATGGGGTAGAAGTAAGAGACAACTGAAGTGACTTAGCACACAATTCATGTTTTATGGAATCATCAATTTAAAGCGAATCATAGAGTAAGATGTCGAATCCAAAACTGTAACAGTTGAAGAGGAAAACATTGATGGTAAGTCTTGCAACATTGCTAAAGCAAAGTGTTTTTTTTTTTTTTTTTTAGATATAATACACCAAACCTGACCCATCAAAGAATACATTGTTAGAAAGGAGTGGAGGCTACAAAGTAAGAGAGTAGTAACATTGACATATACACAATACGGGATGTGAGAGTTGGACTGTGAAGAAAGCTGAGCGCCAAAGAATTGATGCTTTTGAACTGTGATGTTGGAGAAGACTCTTGAGAGTCCCTTGGACTGCAAGGAGATCCAACCAGTCCATTCTGAAGGAGACCAGCCCTGGGATTTCTTTGGAAGGAATGATGCTAAAGCTGAAACTCCAGTACTTTGGCCACCTCATGCAAAGAGTTGACTCATTGGAAAAGACCCTGATGCTGGGAGGGATTGGGGGCAGGAGGAAAAGGGGACAACAGAGGATGAGATGGCTGGATGGCATCACTGACTCGATGGACGTTGAGTTTGAGTGAACTCCGGGAGTTGACAATGGACAGGGAGGCCTGGTGTGCTGCAGTTCATGGGGTTGCAAAGAGTTGGACACAACTGAGCAACTGAACTGAACTGATGTGTCAAATGGATAGCTAGAGGGAAGCTGCTGTATAGTTTAGGGAGCCTAGCTTGGTGCGCTGTGGTGACCTAGAGGCCTGTGATGGGGGGTGTGGGAGGGAAGCTCAAGAGGGAGGGTATATGAATACATATAGCTGATTCACTTTGCTGTACAGCAGAAACTATTGCAACATTATAAAGCAATTATATCCTAATAAAATTTTTGATAGTGCATTGTTAAAATGAACTTTTGTGAAATTAAAACTTTTGCTCTGCAAAAGACAATGCTAAAAGAATGAAGCAAAAAAAAAAAGAAAATCCAGACATATAAAAATACACTTAAAAATCCCAGAAATAGAGACACAGATGTAGAGAACAAATGTATGGACAGTAAGGGAAGAAAGGGTGATATAAACTGAGACTGACAAATATATACCACTATTTATAAAATAGATAATTAATGAGAACCTGCTGCATAGCACAAGGGAAAAAATAGTATAACCTGTTTGTAGGACATATATTAAGTTAACCTTAAAAATGCATCCCAATATACATTAGGTACAGACACGTACTGTTTGATTCCACTTACAAAAGATACCTGCTGCTGCTGCTAAGTCGCTTCAGTCGTGTCCGACTCTGTGTGACCCCATACACGGAAGCCAACCAGGCTCCTCCATCCATGGGATTTCCCAGGCAAGAGTACTGGAGTGGGTTACCATTGCCTTCTCCCAAAAGATACCTAGAATAGCCAAATTCACAGAGTCAGAAAGTATACTGGTAGATGCTGTGGGCCTGGGGCTGGTGGTGGAGGTTGGGAGGGTGGATGGGGACTTAGGGTTGAAAGTGAATAGAGTTTCAGCTTAGGAAAGTGAGAAATTTGGTAGATGGGTCACGATGAGGGTTGCACAACAATATGAGTGTACTTAGTGTCACTGAGATGTACAGTTAAATGTGGTTAAAGTAGTATGTTTTATATTATGTGACTTTTACCACAAAAAGAGAAAAACATATAAAAAGAAACTAAACAATTCCATAAATATGCAACAATACTTGAACATACATTATACCAAAGAAAATACATATATGGCAAATACTTACAAGAAAGTGTAATCAAGAACATTATTAGCAGTTGGGGAAATACTAACCAAAACTACAGTGAAATGCTTTTAAACTTATTTAACTAACTAAATTGTTTTTATATACAATGATAATAAGTACTGGTAAAGGTACAAGGCATTTCCAACTCAGATTTCCCATGCAAACATTACTTGCAACACACATTTTAATAAAATTTTTCTCAGTTAATTATAGAGTTAAATGTATACTTATCACATAAACAGTTCATTCTACTTCTATCCTGGTAGCCAGGAAAAATGTAAACTTATGTTGACATAAAAGCTGTATTAACTGTAATTATTTTATCCTTCATCATCAAAAACTAGAGCCAACCTTGGGAATAGATAAATAGTATATATCAATAACCTCAGATATGCAGATGACACCACCCTTATGGCAGAAAGTGAAGAGGAGCTAAAGAGCCTCTTGATGAAAGTAAAAGAGGAGAGTGAAAAAAGTTGGCTTAAAGCTCAACATTCAGAAAACTAAGATCATGGCATCTGGCCCCATCTCTTCACTGCAAATAGATGGGGAAACAGTGGAAACAGTGTCAGACTTTATTTTTCTGGGCTCCAAAATCACTACAGATGGTGATGGCAGCCACGAAATTAAAAGACACTTACTCCTTGGAAGGGAAGTTATGACCAACATAGATAGCATATTCAAAAGCAGAGACATTACTTTGCCAGCAAAGGTCTGTCTAGTCAAGGCCATGGTTTTTCCAGTGGTCATGTATGGATGTGAGAATTGGACTATAAAGAAAGCTGAGCGCCAAAGAATTGATGCTTTTGAACTGTGGTGTTGGAGAAGACTCTTGAGAGTCCTTTGGACTGCAAGGAGATCCAACCAGTCCATCCTAAAGGAGATCAGTCCTGGGTGTTCATTGGTAGGACTAATGTTGAAACTGAAACTCCAATACTTTTTGGTCACCTGATGCGAAGAGCTGACTCATTTGAAAGGACCCTGATGCTGGGAAAGATTGAGGGCAGGAGGAGAAGGGGATGAAAGAGTATGAGATGGTTGGATGGCATCACTGACTCAATGGACATGGGTTTGGGTGGACTCTGGGAGTTGGTGATAGACATGGAGGCTTGGCGTGCTGCTGTTCATGGGGTCACAAAGAGTCGGACGTGACTGAGCCACTGAACTGAACTGAACTGATATGATAACTGCAATACTAATTGGTAGTAAAAAGAATAAAGAATTAATATTCACACAAATGGATAAAGTTCAAATGTATCCTAAGTTAAAACCATCAGATTCAAAATACTACATACTTTTAAGTAATTCATATTATATCCTGTTAACCTGAGGCAGGAACAAATTTTTGCCAGAAGTAAAGGCTGGCTTTAGGGGTTGTGTATCAAGGAAAACTTTAGAACTGGATGGAATATTTATATCTCAATTCTAGTGATATTTATACAACAATATGCATTTTTCATAATTCAGAACTGGTCATCAAAAGTCAATATTTTTTTCTATTTAAGAATACTCTAAGAAAACAAGGAAGATTACCATATTCTCAGCAACATAGCTATGCATATTATATCATCTTAACAGTGAAAAAACTGAAGCTGTCTTTCATTTGTGTCATTGCTCCTTCCAACTCTACATGGGTTTATTTTTAGCTTTTTTTGTGCTCCTCTGGCCATAAAAATAATACTGTTTACTGCACAAGATTTAGAAAATCCAGTCAAATCAAAGAGAATTAGGGAAAAAAAAAAGTCTGCCAATTCTCAATACTGTATCTGCAGAGAATAAAGGCATAAGAGTGAAATAACTGACCAGCATAATAGAAATATTATTGTTCTTATTAGTTTGGGGAGAGAATGGTCATCATAGTTCACTGTGACAAGCTTTAAGAACATATGTCAATTTGGGTGGCGATGCATGATACATGGAGTCAAAACAGTTGTATTCAGTCAGTGAAACATGACCCATGCCATCTCATAGATCCATGGATCACACTTGTTAATGGTTAAGGAAGTTTACTGAATGGTGTGCTGTTTCTGTCAGAATGTATCAAATCAAGACATGGCGACAGAGAGTCAACCTGTAGAGTCCGAGTCTCCTGGATGCCTTTACTTTTAAGGTGATGTCTACATGTTTGTTTTTGGAGAGCTAGCAGAAGCAAAACTGAAAGGTAGGACACTGACTGTCCAGTCCTTAAATGGTATGGATTTCTTATATGTGCTAGCCATATTGTCAATATATTCAGACATAAATATGTTTATTAAGAGGAAAAGAAACAACAGTGAATTGGTATTGAAACCGTGTACAAGCGACTGTGTCCTTGTCTTTGGAAGTAAAATGTTGACTCAAGAATTAACTATTGGATTTCCCTGGTGGTCCAGTGGTTAAGAATCCACCTGGCAGTGCAGAGGACATGGTTTAATCCCTAGTCTGGGAAGACCTCAAATGCCACGGAGCAACTAAGCCCAGAGCCACAGCTATTGAGCCTATGCTCTAGAGCCTGTGAGTCGCAGCTAGAGAATGCCTGCTCATGGAAATGAAAACCTAATGCAGTTAAAAATAAAGTAATTTTTAAAAAAGAATTAAAGATTGGGAAATGTGAAGATGTAGAAGCAAAGAACAGCTGTTAGGCTAGGGAACTGGTGACTGTTTAGACTAAATGTGCCACATAACAGAATCACTGAACTTTCAGTTCCTTGAAAGATATAAAGGCTTGACACACATTCCTAAGTTGTTTTTATGGGAAGCAGAACCCTTCCAGATGAAAATTGCTGACCAAAGGGACATAGACCCCAGACTGGTTGAAACTAAGAGCTTGATGATGCTTGAAACTTCACCTTGATGTCAACTAACTGGAGAATTTTCCAGGAGCTGATCACACTTTGTTTCTTGAACACTATGAACACTATAAGACTCCTCACTGCCGGGGCAGGTCACACAATCTTGAGGCTATTAGTTGACTGTGACCCCCTTTGCCTAGAAAAGCCATAAAGCTGTTTTTTCTACTTTACCCAAAATGCTGTCTTCGTGTTTTCTATTAGGCACTGATGAACAGAGGCTGAGCTTCAGGAACAATATCTCCTATGACAAATATCATATCCTGTATGATTATTAAGCACCATTATTTAAGTATAATAATTTAAGTGATATCTTCCTGTTTTTCTTTTCTTTTCTTTTTTTACTTCTGATTTGTGCTCTAATACTATAGAACTGGAATCTGAAGGACAAGCCCAATCACTAGTTGAGGCCAGCAGAGGGCAGCAGAAGGCTTCCACAGCCTGACTTGAGAGCAAAACCTAAAAGAAAATCAGTCTTGTGGGAAGGTCAGAGAAGCAAATACAAACCCCATCAAGACCAGGGACACTGACATTGCAGGGAGGGGGAGGGGGCGGACAGGGAGTCATTTGACACATACAAGCACAAGTTAATTGTCACAGAGAGGGTAGTTCAATCCCATAAAGGACTTGATGGATTTATTCATTTCTTCTACCACCAAGTAATGTATTTAGCACCTTCTGTTTTGGCTTCAGTTTCCTCATTTACTAAGTGGCTATAGTGCTAATAACAATCTTATAAAATATATGAAGTGTGCTTAGGGCTATTTGTGAAATATCACTGCAAGTATTTTAAAAAAGAGAAAAAAAAAACACTAATATCTCTTAAGATATAAAATCTGACTCTTTAATTTAAGAATTTTAGGAAAACAGTTGGTACCACTATAATAAAACCAACTACCTCTATAAGCCTTCATATTTGTTGTAAATAGGATTCTAAGGTCATATATCTTACGTGTAAAAGATGGCTTTTTTCTCAGTATTAGAGAAATGAAGGGTGATCAGTCACTGCTCAAGCATGTAAAATTGGTACACAAATAATCAAGACTGGGGACTACAGTTGCTTTCTGGCACATTTGACCTGAGACCTGGGAGACAAGGGCCTGGGGTAGGACAGGTCTTGCAGGTGATAGAGGTTCTCAGGCAAAGGAAAACTGCCTTGCAAAGAAAGTAATACAGAGGAAAATGTGGGACAGTCAAAAAAACCCAAAAACAAACAAAAAGAGCAGAAAGCAATCCTGTGACTGAGCAGAGAGGATGATGGGGAGGGATATATAGAACAAGGCCAGGAAAATCAGCCCAAAAAGACACATGTGGGACCTGAAGGGCTTATTAAATATTTTGGAGCTTATTGAAATGTCATTTGGAACATTTTAGAATGAATTCAGTAGAGAAACATTAAACCAAACAAAATTAGAGTAGCACTTTGAGATGGAAGAAAGGGCAGACTTGGGGCCATCACAATTTGCTGTGAATCTTAGCTCTGCTGCTTAAAAACTCAAAGACCTTGCCCTGATAATTAACTGGACTTCTTTAAGCCGAACATTTAACAAAATAGGTAGCAAAGAGAAGTCAGAATTCAGGATGAGGTGCACACACATGGAGTCATAAAACCATGGCCTTGTATCTGACAACAGCTGTGCTGTGAGCAGATTTACCTCAAGGCAGAACTTATCCTGACAATTCTTACAGTGTCAGATGCCAAAATGCAGACTCGGGATTGGTTTTGTCAAGAAAATTAGTGAAAGAAAAATAAAAACAACACAGTTACATCTTAACAAATGCAGTGATCAGGTTTTCCTCATCAAGACCTCAGCAACTATGGCTGAAAAACATTACTGTGGGATGATTTTGACGTTAAACCCCATATGACTTGGGAAAGTATACATTTGTATGGTACAGAGCAGGATAACTTTCTCTGAAAACAGGATTAATTATACAATAAAATCCTCTATTGGAATGTTAATATATTTATTATGCTTATTTCAAAATAAGTATATAATAAAACAATAGAATTATATGCTCCAAAATGTGTAAAAATTTCTAAAGTGACTAAAAGAGGGAGGAAGAAAAATAGAAATCAGAGACATCACTAAGACTTTCTTACCTATACGTGATAATAAACCAACTTGTGAAACTTGGACTAGAAAGTTGTATTAGTTACCCTCCCTCTCTCAGGTATTAATCACCTCTCCCTCTCTTCATAAGCCTCTTATCTTTATCCATCAGAGTGTGGACAGAATGAAAACCACAGTCACAAAAGCTAATCAAACTGATCACATGGACCACAACCTTGTCTAACTCAATGAAACTATGAGTCATGCCACGTGGGGCCACCTAACCACGAATGGTCATGGTGGAGAGTTCTGACAATACGTGGTCCACCGGAGAAGGGAATGGCAAACCACTTCAGTATTCTTGCCTTGAGAACCCCATGACAGTATGAAAAGGCAAAAAGATTGGATACTGAAAGATGAACATCGCAGGTCAGTAGGTGGCCAATATGCTCTTGGAGAAGGGTGAAGAAATAACTCCAGAAAGAATGAAGAGACAGAGCCAAAGTGAAAACAATGCCCAGTTGTGGATGTGGCTGGTGATGGAAGTAAAGTCCAATGCTGTAAAGAGCAATACTGCATAGGAACCTGCAATGTTAGGTCCATGAATCAAGGTAAATTAAAAGTGGTCAAACATGAGATGCCAAGAGTGAACATCGACATGTTAGAAATCAGTGAATTAAAATGGACTGGAATGGGGGGATTTAATTCAGATAACCATTTTATCTATTACTGTGGGCAAGAATCCCTTAGAAGAAATGAGCAGTCCTCATAGTCAACAGAAGAGTTCAAAATGGAGTTCTTGGGTGCAAACTCAAAAATGACCAAATGATCTCTGTTTGTTTCCAAGGCAAGCCATTCAATATCACAATAATCCAAGTCTATGCCCCAACCAGTAATGCTGAGGGAGCTGAAGTTGAATGGTTTCATGAAGACTTACAAGACCTTCTAGAACTATCACTCAAAAAAGATGTCCTTTTCATTATAGGGAACTGGAAAGCAAAAGTATGAAGTCAAGAGATACCTAGAGTAATAGGCAAGTTTGGCCTTGGAATACAAAATGAAGCAGAGCAAAGTCTAACAGAGTTTTGTCAAGAGAATGCCCTGGTCATAGCAAACACCCTCTTCCAACAACACAAGAGAAGACTCTACACATGGACATCATCAGATGGTCAATACCAAAATCAGATTGATTATATTCTTTGCAGCCTAAGATGGATAAACTCTATACAGTCAGCAAAAACAAGACTTGGAGGTGACTGTGGCTTAGATCATGAACTCTTTATTGCCAAATTTAAACTTAAATTGAAGAAAGTAGGGAAAACCCCTAGACCATTCAGGTATGACCTAAATCAGATCCCTTACAATTATACAGTGGAAGTGAGAAACAGATTCAAGGGATTAGATCTGACAGACAGAGTGCCCGAAGAATTATAACAGATTCAGGACATTGTACAGGAGGCAGTGATCAAGACCATCCCCGAGAAAAAGAAATGAAAAAAGGCAAAATGGTTGTCTGAGGAAGGCTTACAAATAGCTGAGAAAAGAAAAGAAGCTAAAGGCAAAGGAGAAAAAGAACAATATACCCATCTGAATGCAGAGTTCCAAAGAATATCAAGGAGAGATAAGAAAGCCTTCCTCAGTGATCAATTCAAAGAAATACAGAAAAACAATAGATTGAGAAAGACTAGAGATCTTTTCAAGAAAAAAAGAGATGCCAAGAGAATATTTCTTGTAAAGATGGCACAATAAAGGACAGAAATGGTATGGACCTATCAGAAGCAGAGGATATTAAGAAGAGGTGACAAGAATACACAGAAGAACTACACAAAAAATGTCTTCATGACCCAGACAACCACAATGGTATGATCACACACCTAGAGCCAGACATCCTAGAATGTGAAGTCAAGTGGGCCTTAGGAAACATCAACAAAGCTAATGGAAGTGATGGAATCCCAGTTGAGCTCATTCAAATCCTAAAGGATGATGCTGTGAAAGTGTTGCACTCAATATGTCAGCAAATTTGGAAAACTCAGCAGTGGTCACATGACTGGGAAAGTTAAGTTTTCATTCCAGTCCTAAAAAAAGGCAATGCCAATGAATGTTCCAAGTCCACACAATTGCAATCATCTTACATACTAGCCAAGTAATACTCAAAATATTCCAAGTCAGTCTTCAACAGTACATGAACCATGAATATTGAAGTTCAAACTTGCAGATGTTCAAGCAGGATTTAGAAAAGGCAGAGGAACCAGAGATCAAATGGCCAACATGAATTAGATCATAGAAGAAGCAAGATAATGTCAGATAAACTTCTACTTCTGCATTATTGATTATGCCAAAGTCTTCGACTTTGTAGATGACAACAAATTATGGAAACTCCTTAAAAAGATGGCAATACCAGACCACCTGACCTGCCTCCTGAGAAATCTGTATGCAGGTCAAGAAGCAACAGTTAGAACCGGACATGGAAAAACAGACTGTTCCAAATTGGGAAAGGAGTATGTCAAGCATGTGTATTGTCACCCTGCTTATTAAACTTATATGCAGAATATATCATGCGAAATGCTAGACAGGATGAAGCACAAGCTGGAATCAAGATTGCTGGGAGAAATATCAATAACCTCAGATGCACAAATGGCAACACCCTTACAGCAGTAAGCGAAGAAGATCTATGGGGCTTCTTGATGAAAATAAAAGAGGAGAGTGAAGAAGTTGGCTTAAATTCAACAATCAAAAAACTAAGGTCATGGCATCCGGTCCCATCACTTCATGGCAAATAGATGGGAAAACAATGGAAACAGTGACAGACTTTATTTCTGGGGGCTCCAAAATCACTGCAGATGTTGACTATAGCTATGAAATCAAAAGACACTTGCTCCTTGGAAGATAAGCTATGACCAACCTAGACAGCATAGTAAATAGCAGAGACATTACTTTGTCTACAAATGTCAATCTAATCAAAGCTATGGTTTTTTCCAGTAGTCATGTATGATTGTTAGAGTCAGACTATAAAGAAAGCTGAGAGCAGAAGAATTTATGATTTTGAACTGTGGGGTTGGAGAGAACTCTGAGAGTCCATTGGACTAAAACGAGATGAAACCAATCAATCCTAAAGCAAATCAATCCTGAATGTTCATTGGAAGGACTGATGCTAAAGCTGAAACTCCAGTACGTTGGTACCTGATATGAAGAACTGACTCCTTGGAAAAGACCCTGATGCTGAGAAAGATTGAAGGCAGAAGAAGGGGGTGACAGAGGATGAGATGGTTGGATGGCATCACCAACTCAGTGGACATGAGTTTGAGCATCCTCTAGGAGTTGGTGATGGACAGAGAAGCCTGGTGTGCTGCAGTCCATGGGGTTGCAAAGATTCAGACATGACTGAACAACTGAACTGAACTCTGTCATGTATAAACAATAATTATCACCACTGCTAGGCGTTCCTAGTGGCTCAGATGATAAATAATATGCCCATAATGTAGGAGACCAGTGTTCAAAACCTGGGTTGGGAAGATTCCCTGGAGAGGGGGATGGCCGCCCACTTCAGTATTTTTTCCTGGATAATTCTGTGGACACAGGAACCTGGCAGACTTCAGACCAATAGGTCACAAGAGTTAGACAAAACTGAGTGACTAACATTTTCACTTTCACCACCACCATAATAAAAGTTAGACTTGTAGAAATTCACACACACACACACAGACACACACACACACTTGAATACTGGCACATGCTTTTATTGATGCATTCATTTGTATGATTATATCACTTGTATAATTCAAGCATCATATATTATTACAAAAATCAAAAAAGGTTCAAAATAAATCAATCAATTTGGACTTCCTTGGTGGTCCAGTGGTTGGATTTTGCCTCCCAGTGCAGGGGGTACAGGTTTGATCCCTGGTCAGGAAGCTGAGATCCCACATGCCTCAAGGCCAAACCAAAAGAAAACAAAACAGAAACAGTATTATAACAAATTCAATAAAGACTTAAGAAAAATAGTCCAAATAAAAATATTTAAAAAAACCAATGAATGGCAAACCAAGAATATTATGTCTATGTGAATGTGTACATGGGTGGTAATAATAATGGTGGTTTTACTTTTTATAGAAGAGGCGGGAGTAGTAGCAACAGCAATAGAGTTGCACCATTCAGTGTAGTTCAGCTCAGTTGCTGTCGTGTCTGACTCTGTGACCCCATGGACTGCACCATGCCAGGATCCCTGTCCATCACCAACTCCCGGAGCTGACTCAAACTCATGTCCATTGAGTTGGTAATGCCATCCAACCATCTCATTCTCTGTCATCCCCTTCTCCTCCTGCCTTCAATCTTTCCCAGCATCAGGGTCTTTTCAAATGAGTCAGTTCTTTGCATGAGGTGGCCAAAGTATTGGAGTTTCAACTTCAGCATCAGTCCTTCCAATGAATATCCAGGATTGATTTCCTTTAGGATGGACTGGTTGGATCTCCTTGCTGTCCAAGGGACTCTCAAAAGTCTTCTCCAACATCACAGTTCAGAAGCATCAACTCTTGAGTGCTCAGCTTTCTTTATAGTCGAATTTTCACATCCATACATGACTACCCGAAAAACCATAGCTTTGACTAGAGGGACCATTGTTGGCAAAGTAATGTCTCTGTTTTTTAATATGCTGTCTAGATTGGTCATAAGTTTTCTTCCAAGGAGCAAGCGTCTTTTAATTTCATGGCTGCAGTCAACATCTGCAGTGATTTTGGAGCCCAGGAAAATAAAGTCTGAGGCTGTTTCCATTGTTTCCCTATCTATTTGCCATGAAGCGATGGGACCAGATGCCATGATCTTAGTTTTCTGATTGCTGAGTTTTAAGCCAACTTTTGCACTCTCCTCTTTTACTTTCATCCAGAGGCGTTAGTTCTTCTTTGCTTTCTGCTCTAAGTATGGTGTCATCTGCATATCTGAGGTTATTGATATTTCTCCAGAAAATCTTGATTCCAGCTTGTGCTTCATCCAGTCCAGCATTCCATATGATAAACTCTGCATATAAGTTAAATAAGCTGGGTGACAATATACAGGCTTGACGTACTCCTTTCCTGATTTGGAACCAGTATGTTGTGCCATGTCCAGTTCTAACTTCTGCTTCTTGACCTGCATGCAGATTTCTCAGAAGGCAGGTCAGGTGCTCTGGTATTTCCATCTTTTTAAGAATTTTTCACAGTTTGTTGTGATCCACAGTCAAAGGCTTTGGCATAGTCAATAAAGCAGAAGTAGATGTTTTTCTGGAATTCTCTCGCTTTTTTGATGATCCAATGGATCTTGGCAATTTGATCTCTGGTTCCTCTGCCTTTTCTAAATCCTGTTTGAGCATTTGTAAAATCTCAGAGTTTACATGCTGTTGAAGCCTGGCTTGGAGAATTTTGAATATTACTTGGCTAACATGTGAGATAAGTGCAATTGTGCAGTAGTTTAGCATTCTTTGGCATTTCCTTTCTTTTGGATTAGAGTGAGAATTGCATTTTTCCAGTCCTGTTGAAAGGTTGTTGTTGAATCACGCGAATACACCGGGATTCTTGGCCCCCGGAGGAGAAGAATTCAATCCAGGGCCAGAGACGAGGCTTGATCGCTCAGAGCTTTTGTGTAATAAAGTTTTATTAAAGTATAAAGGAGATAGAGAAAGCTTCTGACATAGGCATCAGAAGGGGGCAGAAAGAGTACCCCCCTGCTCGTCTTCAGCTGGATGTTATATAGTCACTAGCAGTCTGTTAATGAAAGAAAGGAATATCTTAAAATTCAGAATGGCACCAAATGGTTTATCCTGGGCCATAAAATGATTAACTTGAATCTTAAAGAAGGGCAGACCACCATACAAATAGTTTCATTTACATAGATTAGGGGAAAAATATCTGAGTATAACATACTGGTTTGTCAAGTAGGTTCTGGGCCAAGAGGCGGAACCGACTTGGAGACAGTTTGGGGTAAAGGCATAGTACATTAGCATAGCTTAAGACAAACATTTCCATAAGAAAAAGGCGTTGGTTATCTCTAGGCTCAAGAATAGCTAACTTCAGGCAAAACCAGGTGTCATTATGGCAACACAGTATTTTAAGAGAAACCTCCCTTTAAATTTGTATAGAGAAGGAAAAAAATATTGCTAGTTTGTTTCCTTCTGCCGCTTAAGAGAGATAAAAATGTCTGACACTTGCAGGCTATTTCCTCCATTTGGAGACCCCTCTCTCCTTGGGGACCCCTAGATTTCCTATCAACCTGCCTAGGAAATGACTCTCTCACTGTGACCACTGCTGAGTTTTCCAAATTTTCTGGCATTTTGAGTGCAACACTTTCACAGCATCATCTTTTAGGATTTGAATTAGCTCAACTGGAATTTCATCACCTCCACTAGCTTTGCTCACGGTGATGCTTCCTAAGGCCCAATTGACTTCTCATTCCAGGATGTCTGGTTCTAGATGAGTGATCACACCACCTTGGTTATCTGGGTCATGAAGATCTTTTTTGTATAGTTCTTCTGTGTATTCTTGCCATCTTTTCTTAATATCATCTGCTTCTGTTAGGTCCATAACATTTCTGTCCTTCATTGTGCCCATCTTTGCATGAAATGTTCCCTTGGTATCTCTAATTTTCTTAAGGAGAATTCTAGTCTTTCCCATTGCTTTGTTTTCCTCTATTTCTTTGCATTTATCACTGAGGAAGACTTTCTTGTGTCTTCTTGCTTGTCTTTGGAACTCCGCATTAATGGTTGTTAAATAGGAATTAGAGGCTACAGACATACGTTAACCTTACAACGTCATATGAAGAAGTTTAGCTGGACCATATGGAAACTGGTCTAATACCTCATAGTCTAATACCACCAATATGTCCAACAACAAAGTCTCAGAGAAGAGAAAATGCCACTGTTTTATCCAGAACCATGTCCAAACTGCAGAGAAATGGCTATTTCTGTTCAACTCATCTTTTGCTTTCTGAAATCTTTTACTGACTTGTTTGAACCCTGGAGTGGAGTGAGAGATGTTAGTGAAGGCAACAGGGCACCTGATAATCAGAAGTACGGGGCCTTTTAAGCTTCCAGCTATAGGCTGGCTTCACAGTTATCCAATATTTCAAGTTTAGCATCCAAAAGGAGAGAAAAGGGTTGATTATATCCTCATTGGACATAAATATATTTGTGTGTGTATGTGGATATGAGTACACTTAAAATTGCAGAATAAGACTTTTACCTTTTGATTATGGAACAATAGAAATAATCATAAATGTGCCCACAAAGTAAATCAAAGTTAAGTAAAAGCAGTGATCAATGAAAATCTGATGAACTACAAGACAAGTCAAATGTAAACCTATTTTGCTGCACACTTCTTAAGAACTTTGAAAACTTCTTGGACTCAGAAGTACATCAAAATTTAATTGTAAAACAGATAATTTAGCTTCTAGTAACAACAAAAATTTCACAAGACCTCAAATGTTCAAATCTATGTTCAGAGGACAAAAATACTTTCATGATTAAATGAGGCTTTAAAAAGAAATGACCTATGAAATTAAAACAAGAAATCAGATATGAAAACAGTAAACAATGTTTCAAATAAAGCAGGGATCAATAAATATGAAAGCTGAAATTTATTCCTTAGAAAACAAACTTCAAAAAATCTGCTAGAATTTCTTTTAAAAAGCTAAAATCTGTTTCTTTGAAAACAAGGAAGACTAGCTGTTTATAAAGATGAATGACAATGATTGATATGTTCTAAGGAAACAAAGAAATATATTGAAGTGGTAGAGTAATTTAAATAGTGATTACTCTGAGGGAAAATAATTAATATTTTAAGGTTATTGATGCTTTGTTGAAGTTGGAAATGGGATTATTCTAAAGACTTTGCATTGTCTTAGGCACTGAATTTGGTGCAGAAAAGTAATACATATACCCTTTCTTCTGGAATCTTTCAGACTACTGATTTCATGCAGGTTAACATTTAAAAGTTTTATAAAATTAGCATTCTAATAGGAATTTAAAAACAGGCAATTTAAAAATAGTTGTGATTATAAAATTTAGTGGTTTTATTGCTAGTGATGATTATTTTAGAATAAAACAAAGATAGCTAATTTCAAATATTTTCTGGGCACTGATATGATCTAAACTCAATGTACTGATATTATACCCTTGTTCCTCATCATGTGATTTACACCTACATAATTGATTTGGTTTTAGTCACTAAGTTGTGTCTGACACCTGTAACACCATGGACATAGCCTGCCAGGCTCCTCTGTCCGTTGGTTCTCCAGGCAAGAATACTGGAGTGGGGTGTCATTTCCTTCTCCAGATAATTATATACCATTTTATAGTAATTAATCACACTGTCTGAATATAAACGTTCATTTATTTTAGTTGGTATCTTTAAAAATTCTGTTATAATTTCTGTGATAGCTTTTCTTCACCCATATGTTTGTTAATTGTTAGATATAAATTTCCATTAAAATATCATAGAGTCAAATACTTTCTTAGACATGTAATGCTTCTGATAATGTTAAATCTTTCCTCAGCATAGTTAAAGCACCCTTGAATGATATATTTTTGGTATGTCTAATCAAATTTACCCTTTCTTGCACTATTTTTGTCTTTTCTAATTCTTCACTTTTCCAAATATATCTTGTTATTTCCTGTATGTAACTCCATTTGCATACATATATTTGGCCTGAAATCATCCAAGTGTCTCAGTGGTATAGAATCTGCCTGTAATGCAGGGAATGTGGGTTTGAACCCTGGGTCAGGAAGATCCCCTGAAGAAGGAAATAGCAACCCACTCCAGTATTCTTCCCTGAGAAATCCCATGGACAGAGGATTCTGGTGGTCTTCTGTCCATGGGGTTGCACTGAGTCGGACACAACTGAAGCTACTTAGCATACATGCATGCATTGGAGGAGGAAAGGGCAACCCACTCCATTATTCTTGTTTGGAGAGTCCCAGGGACAGAGGGGCTTGGTGGGCTGCTGTCTATGAGGTCACACAGAGTTGAACATGACTGAAGTGACTCAGCAGCACAAGCAGCGGCAGAGCACACATGTAAGCACATAACATTGGGTACATTATTTGTCAAGCCCACTCCAATCCTTCTTTTCAAGAGGAATCTCGAACACACAGCCTTTATTTGACCTGCCAGATATATTATGTTGACTTATTCATTGGCTTTAAATAGCTTAATTTGCTACCATTTTATAACATTTATATTTCATCATATACATATTCATATATAAAATTTGTCTTGAAAAGCCAATTGCTGATAAAATAGGGTACTAATAGCCATATTACAGCAATATCTGAGACTGAAAGTGCTTTATCATGATTTTGACTTTAATTCCTAGCACTCTGCCTAGTATCATGGGGTCATACATCCATTCTCATTCACAGTCTGACCTCTGCAAGCATCTGAGTTTGTGTCAAGACATATTTAGATTTTTAATGTCATTTACTCAAAGAAGCTTTGCATGATCCTCTTGGCTGGGAATTCTAGCAGAGTTTTCTGATGGGATTATACGCCACTAATTGTGTGATAAGTCAAAAAGAAAATTGGAATATTTCATCTGCATAGGATATTGGAAAGAATATTTGAAACCCTCGTGTTGATATTGTCATTTATACTCATGTGTGCTAAGTCGCTTCAGTTCAGTTCAGTTCAGTTCAGTCACTCAGTCATGTCCGACTCTTTGCGACCCCATGAATCACAGCATGCCAGGCCTCCCTGTCCATCACCAACTCCCGGATTTCACTCAAACTCATGTCCATCGAGTCAGTGATGCCATCCAGCCATCTCATCCTCTGTCATCTCCTTCTCCTCCTGTCCCCAATCCCTCCCAGCATCAGGGTCTTTTCCAATGAGTCAACTCTGCATGAGGTGGCCAAAGTACTGGAGTTTCAGCTTTAGCATCATTCCTTCCAAAGAAATCTCAGGGCTGATCTCCTTCAGAATGGACTGGTTGGATCTCCTTGCTTCAGTTGTGTCCAACTCTGTGTGACCCTATGGACAGTAGCCCGCCAGACTCCTATGTCCATGGGATTCTCCAGACAAGAATACTGGAGTGGGTTGCCACATCCTCCTCCAGGGGATCTTTCCTACCCAGGTATCAAACCCACATCTTTATGTCTCCTGCATCATCAGGTTGGTTTTTTACCGCTGGTGCTACCTGGGAAGCCCTATTTTTCCCATTACTTCTTTGCATGGGAACATCGAGACACAGTGCAGAAAATGAAGGAGAGACAGGACCTGGGGTATATGCCTTTCTTAGTGTCTTTCTTAGGGTTTTGAGATCCTGGGCTAAGCCCCCAGTTGGCCAATTCAATCCAAAATATGGGGCTTTTGGAAAGCCCCATTGGGATCTTTTCCAAGGTATTCATGAGGGAAAGGCACTGAGAGACAATGGAGGTGATGGGCAGTTGGAGAAATCAGAAACTTACATTTGCTTGTGACTCTCCAGGCTGCGTTCTAGGGCACACACTTGTAAGAGGAGCTAGTGTCAGTTTAAGATCATGATAGACACTTGGCCAAAAATAATAGATACTGAAGATGAAAATCACTTAGTTAAACTCTCCACACACAACACACACAGAAAATAGAGATAGTCTGACCCAAACATCTCAGCTTCAGGAAGAAGAATGTTATTTTGCTAGATTCATATAAGGATCGTTGGCAAAAACAGATTTTCACTTGTATTTCCTGGTTCTTAGTTGTGGTGCCAGTGAATAATTTTAAGTAATAATATTGTTGCTGTTGTTCAGTCACTAAGTCTTGTTCAACTCTTTGTGATTCCATAAATTGCAGCATTCCAGGCTTCCCTGTTTTTTACGATCTTACAGAGTTTGCTCAAATTCATGTCTGTTGAGGTGCTGATGATATCTAATCATTTCATCCTCTGCCCCCGCACTTCTCCTTTTGCCTTCAATCTTTCCCAGCATCAGGGTCTTTTCCAATGACTCAGTTTTTCGCATCAGGTGGCCAAAGTATTGAAGCTTCAGTTTCAGCACCAGTCCTTCCAATGTTCAGGGTTAATTTCCTTTAGGATTGACTGGTTTGATCTCCTTGCAGTCCAAGGGACTCTCAAGAGTCTTCTCCAGCACCACAATTCTTCAGTGCTCAGCTTTCTTTATGGTCCAACTCTCACATCTGTACATGACTACTAGAAAAACCATAGTAATAATATTACTACTTAAATTAATATTAAATTAATAATATTACTACTGAAAGTAATAATATTACTTTAACTCTTAAGTGATCCTAAGTAGATTTCTAGTCTACTAGAAATAATCTAGTCTACTAATAATCTACTAGAAATAATCTAGTCTACTAATATAATTGGCCCTCCTTATCATTGAGCTGCCCATCTGTGGATTCAATCAATGGTAGAATGGAAAAATCAACTATAATAGGCTGTTTTGCCTAAGGGACTCAAGCTTCTGAGGATTTTGCTATCCAAAGGTCTCCTGGAACAGATCTTCCTTTACCAAGGAACAACTATATATGCAATTAGTAAGGCTAAGGATACAGCAAATTAGGGAATACTATGAGAAGTTATGTGCCAACAAACTGGACAACCTAGAAGAAATGGACAAATTTCTAGACACATACAATGTACCAGGAATAAATCAAAAAGAAATAGACAATTTGAGCAGATCAATCACTAGTAGTAAAATTGAATTTGTAATTAAAAATGACAACAGCAACAACAACAAAACATCCCAACAAACAAGACCTCAGAGGGGGACTCTATTAAGCATATAAAGAAGAACTTATATTTGTCCTTTTCAAACTATTCAAAGAAGTTGAAGAGGATGGATCACCCCCAAATTTATTCTGAGGACATTACCTTAATATCAAAACCTGAAAAAAAAAACAATGAAAAGTATAAAATTATAGGCCAATATTTTGATAAATATAGATGCAAAATCCTCAATAAAATATCAGCAAACAAACAAACAAAAAGTTTTTCCTAGTAGCCATCACATTTCTCCTCTTTGACCTATCAGCAAACTGAATCCAACTTGTGTGAATACAAGAAGTGTACTGTAAGGAAGTAGATGCAAAAGAAGGCTTTGAATAAGCATACTATCAGATAAAACATTGAAATCATCATTAAATTGCAATAATAACATTTTTAAAGAGCAGTTGTGAGGAATTAACAACAAAAGACATATGGAAAACTTTGGAAAAAGCAAAGTCCTGAACTAACAGTAGAGGCCACACTCATTCAGTTCAGAAACCATTCATCTATCCCAGTGTTTGAAAATGTGGAGTGGCATCAAATATTCTCATTGAGATTATCAGTTCTATTGATGATTCTGGCTTATACATATATATATGTATATTAACATTTTTCATTGTAGTATCTGAACTCCAAAATTATCTTTTCATCAAATCAGATTTAGAAGATCTATAAATATATTTGAAAAGTAGAAACTAAATTTGGACTAAAGCTGAAGCCTTTATTGTTAGCAATTGTTACTAAGTGTTACTAATTAACTTTAGTAAAAGACTTTTGAGGAAATGCAAAAGAAAAAGAGAATATATCTGTTGTCTAGTGCCAGTAATACTGAAATATGATGAATTCCAAATTCTACTTAAAAAAGTACAATGTGAGAAGCATAAAGGGGCGTCTTGTGGAAATAGAAGTAGACCCATAATTCAATGTTTCTAGGATGAAGAAAGAAACAGAGTAAGCAATTTTTTTTTTTAAGTCTAGGAAGAAAATTGGAGAAGGAAATGGCAACCCACTCCAGTGTTAGTGCCTGGAGAATCCTAGGGATGGGGGAGCCTGGTGGGCTGCCATCTATGGGGTCGCACAGAGTCGGACACAACTGAAGTGACTTAGCAGTAGCAGGAAGAAAATTGTAGGGTCTCCAAGAAATAATTTATCTATGTACAACTCTGCATAAGATTTGTCTGATCTTTTGATCTTAGTTGAGTAATAAAGTAAATGTTGGGTAAAAAAAGAAAACCATAATGAAATTTAAATTCACTATCAAGTCTTAAAAGTAAATTAAAACACACTTGAAAGTTTTATAATGGAAACAAGCAATTTCTTATTCTAAAAATGATAATTTGATAAGCAATCATTGTTTTTAATAAAAGATAATGGCTGAGAATTTTAATATATAAAATTAATCCAGACCATCAATGAATGATATAATACACTCAAATTTTTAATATTAAGATCAATAAACAAAACCTCATTCTATAATCTTGGGTAACAATCTCAACAGAATAAGACAGGAATAAAATATAATTATTTTACAAAATTTTGTTTTCACTTGTCTTTTGTATTTATTCTTCTAGACAAATAATTTTATTTCTAAAGAACAGGTGTAAAAGGACTTGTGGCTTTTTTCACATTTTATAAGACTTGAAGTGAACTAACAAAGCCAGGTTATCAGGCATATTCAACTGTATAGCTTTTCCCAAATTCAATAGGAACAGACATGTTGTTAATGATTTCTTGTTAAACAAATGCCACTCTCTTTGCTGTGACATTTTACTCCTTCTTTAATTAAGTAAAACATGTAGCAACAGAGAGGGATAATTATCCCTCTATTAATTTGAATTAGTTTCATGCTCAGAGACATCTAAAATCCTATGCTAGTATGTCTTTTCTTTTTTATTAAGGTAAGTAATAAAATTAATTACTCTTTTGGAAACGCAAATAATAGTTAGACAACTAGAGTACTTTTGCTATTTTTCTTCTTATAAATTAAAAAAATATTAAACTATATTTAAATATATATGTATATTATTCAGTATATTACTTAAAATATTTAAAATTTTCTCTGTCTTCAAGAAAGTGGATGAAAGTTAATTGCCTATGAGAAGACTGAGAGGATACATTTTAAATTGAAATCGTGCTAATATATTTACAGGGGCAATGCAGAGTTTATATTTACAAGATATACTAAATTACTGTGGGTGTGTTGATAACAAATTAAAAGTGTGCATATAGGTATATAAACAGGTTTGACTAAAATCAAACTCCTGTGGGTCATGAACGCCATGCCTCAACACACTTCTCTCAACTCTTTAAAAAGTTAGAGAATGATTCAGTTTCCTACATCAACCTCAAACCATGCAATACAGCATGGTCTTCAAAATTTACTGTTTCAGAGGACATTTGACAAGTGGCACTTGTCACAGTCTCTCCTGGTTACTATTAAAATACCAAAGGGGGACATCAAACATTTGGCAAAGCTCACCACCTGAAAATTAAGAGTTTCAAATGATATCATACAATTTCAGACGGAATTCCCCATAATGGTAAATCCTACAAAAGTAAAAAAGTGTATAACTGATATGCAGCTCAATGAGTGGACAGACAATAGGTGAAGACTGATAAAGCTACTCTGAATTTTGGAAAACAGTCTCCACAAATAACAGAATGTGAACCAGAGAAAATAATAAGCTAGCATCAGTGCCTGGCAAAATGTAGACTTTTTTTCATTGTTTCCAGTTCTTCTGATTGTCTGAGAGCTATGTCCTGGGAGGAAGAGGACAATGAAGGGAATTCATTCTAGCAAGCACTGGAGTTGAGCGGCCATGTGCCTGAGAAGAGGAGCAATCGATGCTCTGTGCACAGAGAGCAGCTCCAGGAACAAACTGTGTGCCTCTGTGTCTGAGGAAATCAGTCTTCATTTGAAAATATAAAGATGTTTAAATAAATGTACGGCTTTTGAGAACACACCATCAAGCAAATCAACATCTATTTAGAAATTCAAGAGAAAGGGAAAGAGAATGTTTGAAAGTGCAATGCCTTATCCACTTTGAAGTCTTGTGATCCAACATCTACAAAGAAAAATGAAATAGAATACCCACAACTTACATAATGCTCTTCAGTGGTTGCCAGAGACAGGCAAGGGGCTGTCAGTGTAGGAGGGATTTGAGGAATCTCTGGGAGAAGATGGATGTAAATATGTAGATTTAAATAATAAATGTAGATATAGCTATTCAATATCTTGATTGTATTGATCTGTAGGTGTTATACATATATCAAAATTCATTATGTGCACATTGAATTCATGCAGCTTATTGTATATCAGTTATATCTCAATAAGGCTTAGTGAAAGTAGGAAAACAAATAGACAAACAACTGTCCTTTGAGAAGCCCACATAGAAAGCAGTGTCCTCAGAAGAGAAGCAGGTTTTTGTTAGAGAAGGAAGATAAAAGGGATGCCCAGAGAAAATACTATAGGGACCATTCTGAGAGAATGTATGATGGAAACAGTTCAGGAATTTGACACCCAATATATGTCTCTCTTTTTCTTTCTAGCATATACATAAAACACCACATGTTTTGATTATTCATTTTTCATATGCACTGAAAAATACTTATTAATAATTGTTGCTACATAGTGATACTCATGATGATTGATATGATTACAAAGGAAAAAAATCATAGAGGTGTTAATTGGGAAGTAAAGTCAAATAGTCATCTCATTATAAACGAATAATCTTTATAGCAGGAGTTATCTATATACATTTTGATAGGAGTGTAAAGCTCCCAATACATCAGAAATTTTGTGTTTGAAATTGACTAATTGAGCAATTTAAATTTTAAAGTAAATTAAATCTGTGTAATTGAAAACTACACATTTTTAACTTAAAAAGGCAAAGTAATGTTCATCATGAAGCCATCTGATGAGTTCAAGGCCAGAGGACTGTGGGGATTCATTTCATGTAATGGATATTTTATAGACAATTTTATTTTCTTTCAATGCCTTTATGAGAGATATTTTATTTTTCATTTCCCTTCATGTCAGTTAGTCAGAAAGTCATTAAATGAATATGTAATGATTCCTGATTAATATTTTAAGGCTCTAAATATTTTAACAATTCTGACAGAGCTATAAAACAACTTCTAATTGCATAACAAGTAAAGAACAGGAAAAGGTATAGAGGAAGGAAAATAATAGTCGATAAATTTCAGACCTATAAATTTAAATGACAGTCATAAATTACTGAAATAATATCACACTATGCACTGAAACATAACAATCACTGGTAAAATATTACTAAAGAATCACTGTGTGATAAATGTTATACTATGTTTCTATTAACATAGAAACTTTAAATGAAGTCATTGATACAGGAACAAATCCTGATGTTACTTGGGCTCACACACTGTGTAATAATACACAGAAATAATTTTCTGTATATTTATCATTAAATAAAATACATATAAAATGTGTAATAAATAATAACTGGAATATCTATATTGGTTTAAAACACATCTTGGTTGATTAGCATTTACTAAAGCTTCCTAGGTGTCTCAGTGGTAAGGAATCTCCTGCCAGTGAAGCAGAAGTGGGTTTGATCCCTGGGCTGGGAAGATTCCCTGAAGAATGAAATGGCAACCCACTCCAATATTCTTGCCTGGAAATTCCATGGATGGAGGAGCCTGGTGGGCTGTAGTCCTTGGAGGTTGCAGAGTGAGAGAAGACTAAACACATGTACATATGCACACACACACACGCACACACGTGTTGCAAAATATCCATGAATATTTGAACTGCTCAGTTCAGTTGCTCAGTCATGTCCAACTCTTTGCGACCCCGTGAACTGCAGCACGCCAGGTTTCCCTGTCCCTCACCAACTCCCGGAGTCCACCCAAATCCATGTCCATCGAGTTAGTGATGCCATCCAACCATCTCATACTCTGTCGTCCCCATCTCCCCCTGCCCTCCATCTTTCCCAGCATCAGGGTCTTTTCAAATGAGTCAGCTTTTTGCATCAGGTGGCCAAAATATTGCAGTTTCAGCTTCAACATCAGTCCTTCCAATGAACACCCAGGACTGATTTCCTTTAGGATGGACTGGTTGGATCCCCCTGCAGTCCAAGGGACTCTCAAGAGTCTTCTCCAACACCACAGTTCAAAAGCATCAATTCTTCAGTGCTCAGCTTTCCTCACAGTCCAACTCTCACATCCATACATGACCACTGGAAAAACCATACGCTTGACTAGACAGACCTTTTTTGGCAAAGTAATGTCTCTGCTTTTTAACATGCTGTCTAGATTGGTCATAACTTTCCTTCCAAGGAGTAAGCGTCTTTTAATTTCATGGCTGCAATCACCATCTGCAGTGATTTTGGAGCCCCCAAAAATAGTCTGCCAATGCTTCCACTGTTTTCCCATCTATTTGCCATGAAGTAATGGGACTGGATGCCATGATCTTAGTTCTCTGAATGTTGAGTTTTAAGCCAATTTTTTCACTCTCCTCTTTCACTTTCATCAAGAGGCTCTTTAGTTCTTCTTCACTTGCTGCCATAAGGGTGGTTTTAGACAAGTATAGTGACACACAAAGTCACACATGAGTCACTTAGCATAATGGTTAAGATCACATGCATTGTGCAAATTGTCAATGTTCAAATTTTATTATACGAATTTAAATCTTAAAACAGGGGCAAGTTAAAAATTTGTGTGCCTTTGTTTCCTGTCTATTATATGGTAATAAAAGTACTTTCCTGATAGAATTGTTGAGAGGATAGAATGGTTAAAATAAAAGCATAAATAAATTCTCAGTTCATATAAACCTTAACCACTTTTGTCACAGAGGGGCTATTATCTTTGGACTTTGAGTCCTCTGAGATGTATGGAAAAACAGCGGCAGGGGTAGGGGATTGTTGGGGCAATAATAAGCCATGTCTGAGTTCTTCCAATGTAGGAGGGAAGATCCAGGATGAGACAAGATGGACTTAACCTTGATCCTTTATTTATAAATGCATTGTTACCTAGCACTGTTGTCCCAAAGTCTGATTACAATCGCTGGAGAGCAGCTAGTTGGTTTACCACAAGATTCATATAAGGATTTATCTAAGAAAATGAAACTGTTAAATCATACTAATCATGCTTTAATACATGCTCTTGTTTTTGGTAGAGAATGTTAAAAAGATTATTCAGCAAATTTTTATTTATTAAAAGAAATATTTTTAGTAGTAAAGTTCTTAATTTATTTTATACTGTTTATGTGTCAACTGCATTATAAATAAAGCATGAATAAATGTTCATTTTAGTTTAGCATGATAATTTAAACTCTGTATGTAAATGTTTTTCTCAGAGGAACAAATGTACTAAAAAGCAAATTATGGACAGTTAAAATAGATGATACATGTTTGCTGCTCTCTATTAGTTTAATATATTTCCAGTAAATTACTTAATTTAAATAATTTTCAAATTTTATTAATAATCTATGCATAAATAGGATGATGATATTCTGAAAATAAATTTATTATTGTATAATTAATTCTTATATTTATGCTTTTTTAGTACTTTATAAAATTAAAATAAACTAACAAAAAAGGGAATAAAATAGTCTTTCTAAGTGTTAAGAAAAAATGAAAAACAGAGCTTTCATTTAGAGATACAGCTTTCAGAATTAACTTCAACAGTTCTGTATCAGTGGTGTCCAGTGTAAAATATAGTGCAAACCACATATTTAATTTTACTTTTTAAATATCTTATCTAAAGAATATAAAATAAAAACAATGTAATTAATATTAGCAATATATTAACCATAGTGTATGGATCACAGTAAACTGGAAAATTCTGAAAGAGATGGGAATACCAGACCACCTGACCTGCCTCTTGAGAAACCTGTATGCAGGTCAGGAAGCAAAAGTTAGAACTGGACATGGAACAACAGACTGGTTCCAAATAGGAAAAGGAGTACATCAAGGCTGTATATTGTCACCCTGCTTATTTAACTTCTATGCAGAGTACATCATGAGAAACGCTGGACTGGAAGAAACACAAGCTGGAATCAAGATTGCCGGGAGAAATATCAATAACCTCAGATATGCAGATGACACCACCCTTATGGCAGAAAGTGAAGAGGAACTAAAGAGCCTCTTGATGAAAGTGAAAGAGGAGAGTGAACAAGTTGGCTAAAAGCTCAACATTCAGAAAATGAAGATCTTGGCATCTGGTCCCATCACTTCATGGGAAATAGATGGGAAAACAGTGGAAACAGTGTCAGACTTTATTTTTCTGGGCTCCAAAATCACTACAGATGGTGAGTGCAGCCATGAAATTAAAAGACGCTTACTCCTTGGAAGGAAAGTTATGACCAACCTAGATAGAATATTCAAAAGCAGAGACATTACTTTGCCAACAAAGGTTCGTCTAGTCAAGGCTATGGTTTTTCCTGTGGTCATGTATGGATGTGAGAGTTGGACTGTGAGGAAAGCTGAGCTCCAAAGAATTAATGCTTTTGAACTGTGGTGCTGGAGAAGACTCTTGAGAGTCCCTTGGACTGCAAGGAGATCCAACCAGTCCATCCTAAAGGAGATAGGTCCTGGGTGTTCTTTGGAAGGAGTGATGCTAAAGCTGAAACTCCAGTACTTTGGCCACCTCATGCGAAGAGTTGACTAATTGGAAAAGACCTGATGCTGGGAAGGATTGGGGGCAGGAGGAGAAGGGGATGACAGAAGGGGCAGGATGAGATGGCTGGATGGCATCACTGACTCCATGGACGTGAGTTTGAGTAGACTCTGTGAGTTGGTGATAGACAGGGAGGTCTGGCGTGCTGCAATTCATGGGGTTGCAAGAAGTCAGACATGATTGAGCAACTGAACTGAACTGATGAAAAATTACCCCTTCAACTTGTAGTTTGTATTAAAATGATTAATCTAAGGATCATGTATGGTTACCGAAGTGTCTGTCCTAAGACATTGTGTACTAGGTTGTGGAAATGTAATAAAAACAAACAAAAATGTATGAGTACTGATCTAGTGTCTTTACCAGTATATACTCAAGTTACTATTGCATGAATAATCCACTTTTGGTTTTTCTTGATTGCTTCCAGTATAGTCTTTTCCTATCGTATCCTTAATGTGGCTTGAAACTGCCTGACATCCCAGGGAATTGTGAGAGATCCTTTCCTTGATGATGATTCGTCTCTAAAGATGAAGATGCCCTGACCAGGCTACACCCATACTAGTCTGGAGATAGCACGTTTAAAATAAAACATACAATGCTCTTGTAAAGGAGAAATGACAGTCAACTCTTTCTCCCAATAAATGAGAATAAAAAATATACCATGTGAGGAAAAAAAAATTGCTTTGTAACAGTTATCCACACTTAACTACAATGCTTAAACCTGGTAGCCATGTGAGCATGATAAGCCTCTTCAGTTGTGTCCATCTCTTTGTGACTCTATGGAATGTAGCCTGCCAGTCTCCTCTGTCCATGGGATTCTCCAGACAAGAATACTGGAGTGGGTTGCCATGCCCTTCTCCAGGGGACCTTCCCAACCAGATCGAACCCAGGTCTCCTACATTGCAGGTGGCTTCTTTACCATCTGTGCCACCAGGGAAGCCCAGGGAACTTGATTGCATGTTTATCTAATTTTAATGAGCAAATGTTTACTGGATCATGAACTGTTATTACTAAGATGCTGTGCTTGGTAATCTGATAAACATGCAAATGAGTAAAACATAGTTTTTGCCCGCTAGGAATTTGTAGTCTACTGATAAAGACTCAGTTGTTAAATAATGGGGAAAAAAATAGCACTGAGGTTAATATTTTCTGAAAATAAAAGATTAAAGAGAACTAGCTTAATGCAGATCATGTGAAAGCAGTGTTGTCAGATTTAACATATAAAATCACAACCTAAGTGTCCAATTAAATATAAAATTTCAGAAAGACAACAAATATTGTAAGTACTAGTATGTTTCATGGGATAGCCTGGTGGCTCAACTGTAAAAAGAAACTGCTGACAATGCGTGGAGGTGGGGAAGGGGAGGGTTTGATCATGGGGTTGGGAAGATCCACTGGAGGAGAGCAAGGCAACCCACCCCAGTATTCTTGCCTGGAGAATCCATGAATAGAGAAGCCTGAAGGGCAACAGTTCATGAGATCTCAAAGAGCTGGACATGACTGAAGCGACTTAGCACTTGACACACACATATTTCATGGGCTATAACATGGAAGAGAACTTATTTTTTTAATTAATACTTTTTACAGAATTAAAAAAAAGTGATCTGTAAGTAATTTTCACAATTCTTGCTAAAGGTGGATAATTATAAGTTCCTTCAACTCATGTTCATTGAGTCAGTGATACCATCAAAACATTCTCTTGCTTTTATCAAAATTACATAGATTATTTTACAAATGACATACGAATTCCCCAAAAATTACTTGCTGTGAAATTATTAAGATGTTGAATATTTGTTACATTTTAATAAATTTAATATATATTTCAAAATTAACCTTGAATAAATTTAGTAAAATTCAAAACTTTCAGATTTAACCTTGAATTCTATTTATCCTTAAAAATCTAAGTTAATTTTATCTGGCAATATGGCAAATTTTGTTCTGTCAAATAACTTTAAAAGAAAAACAAAAGTGTAACAAATGAACTGCAAGAATAACAATGTACTTTTATTTTTAAATAGAGATTCTCAGGAAAACAAATTGAAAAAAAAAAAAAACATTTAACTTATGGAAAGCAGTTATATCACCTTCTGTGAGACAGGTGTAATCCAATATTTAGGAAATCTAAAAAAATTATTTAAGAAAATCTTGGGTCATTCCTTGAATGTGCATTTCCTAGGTTGCTTCTCTTGGTTGTGTTATCCCTCTAGCAGGTAGTTGACATTACTCTAATTAGTTCAAGGGTAAGAGCATTATTTCTTTAAAAGATGATTGTGAGAATAGAAATATCATTTTAGAAAGTTAAACAGAGAAAGGTAGCTGCATACACCTATTCTTTCATGAACTATTAAAGTGAACCAATCACCATAGAATTTGATAAATTTTAATTTAAGTAGATGGTATCTGTCGATGCGCATCATTCCTTCTAAAATGTAAAAGTGATACCACTTTAATGTATCAGTTTTTCTCAAGATGAACTCAAAACCCAGTATCATAATTTTTATCAAATGGCAGCATACCCTGGTCTCTTCTTGAAAGCTAATCATTAACATCTTTTTTTTTTTAATCATTAACATATTTTTAAAATAAACAATGAACTAATTACAGTGCCTTGAATGTATATATAATGATGCTTCTAACTTTACTAGGAATTTCCTTTCACCATTTCTTCATTTTTGTACCAAACTCTCATTCAATCTTCAAAACAGTACCCAGAGGTTGCTTTCATGCATCTGTCTAGTCAGCCACTCATTCAGCAGATACCAAGAGCACTTTTTGGCTGTGTGAATCACAACAAACTGTGGAAAATTCTTCAAGAGATGGAAGTACCAGACCACCTGACCTGCCTCTTGAGAAATTTGTATGCAGGTCAAGAAGCAACAGTTAGAACTAGACATGGAACAACAGACTGGTTCCAAATTGGGAAAGGAGTATGTCAAAGCTGTTTATTGTCACCCTGCTTATTTAACTTGTATGCAGAGTACTTCATAAGACATGCTGGGCTGGATGAAGCACAAGCTGGAATCAAGATTGCTGGGAGAAATATCAATAACCTCAGATATTCAAATAAAACCACTCTTCTGGCAGAAAGTGAAGATGAACTAATGAGTCGCTTGATGGAAGTGAAAGAGGAGAGTGAAAAACTTGGCTTAAAGCTCAACATTCAGAAAACTAAGATCATGGCATCTGGCCCCATCACCTCATGGCAAATAGATGGGGAAATAATGGAAACAATGAAAGACTTTATTTTGGGGGGCTCCAAAATCAATGAAGATGGTGATTGGAGCCATGAAATTAAGAGAGGCTTGCTCCTTGGAAGAAAAGCTATGATCAATCTAGACAGCATATTAAAAAGCAGAGACATTACTTTGCCAACAAAGCTCTGTCTAGTCAAAGCTCCAGTTTTCCAGTAGTCATGTATGGATGTGAGAGTTGGACTATAAAGAAGGCTGAGTGCCAAAAAGTTGATGCTTCTGAACTGTGATGTTGGAGAAGACTCTTAAGAGTTCCTTGGACTGCAAGGAGACCAAACCAGTCAATCCTAAAGGAAATCAATCCTGAATACTCATTGGAAGGACTGATGCTGAAACTGAAGCTCCAATACTTTGGCCACCTGATGTGAAGAACTGACTCATTGGAAAAAACTCTGAAGCTAGGAAAGATTGAAGGTGGGAGGAGAAGGGAAAGACAGAGGATGAGATGGTTGGATGGCATCACCAACTTGATGACATGAGTTTGAGTAGGCTCCAGGAGTTGTTGATGGGCAGGGATGCCTGGCATGCTGTGGTGTGCTTCATTCTATGGGGTCGCAGAGAGTTGGACATGACTGAGTGCCTGAACTGAAGAGCATTCTATGTTCAAAGGTCTATGGGCTGAATTGGTTAAAAAAATTAGGTCAAGTCCTTGCTTTCACAAATGTTTCCTTCTAGTGCAGAGAGATGACAAAGATTAAAGATGCCAAGTATTACCTATGAAGAAAAAAAAAAAGGAATTAGGAATAGTGGAAGGCAGTTCATATAACACAGTCAAGGGTAGTCTCTCTGATGAGTAGAATGTTGCACAGCAAACTGAATATAATAAGTCCCCTTCATTGGAGCCTTCAAGATATGAACTTTCAAAAATGTGAGCATGCATCTCCTTCTGGCAAGGAACCGGAACCTATACCATCAATGTCAGGCATGAGTGAAATTGCAACTTGCTGCCTGTCTCCTATTGCTGACGATCCTTCAGCTCTATCATCTCCCACCTCCTCTCCCACCTCCAGCCAGTGGCTCTTTCTGCCTGTTCACTTGATGCCAGATACCCAAGTCAGCAGTTATACTGTACTACTGTACTTTTGTTGCGCTTAGGAACAAATTGGACTTATCAATGCACTCTTGGAATAGAACTCATTTGTATGTACAGGACTTACTGTGATGTGTGAACATATAACTGGATTTCAGGATAAGAACATCAAAGCACAACACAGCAGCCAGTACTTAGATCCTGAAAAAGATCAGCACAGGGAAGGGCTAGGAACAGAGTCAATGTGACTGAGTTGAGAAGATCAAGACAGGAGATGGAAAATCACCTCAAATGACCATGGTTAAAGCATTCCTGTTCCCACCCCAGCCTTCCCCAACTGCTAGTGCATTTTCTCCTCTTGCTCTCACAGAACCCTGCACCATACCAACCTCAGCAGCAGAATGATTTGTTTTTTGGTCCAAGAAAATAGTGTTCTGCAGGTCCTGCACTTGTCTTCTATTATATTCTCAGCTCTTAAGTACCATTTTGTATTTCAGCTCTTGCCACATTAGCCACATTTATTGAACATTTATAAGTAACCATCATTTTCTTCAATGCACCATTTTGAGTCATGTGGAGAAGCGATACTGCTGCAGATTTTTTTTATCCTTAAGAATGAGTGCAATTCGTGATTTCTTCAGTGAGATATTATGTAAAGAAAGTTTTTCTTAGTTTCACATAGGTGATGCACTGTCAGGGGATGTTCAACTTTAAGGAATCCAATATGTTGCACTTTTCTTCCTTTGTGCACCATTTCTCAAGGATTCTCTGCTCCTTATCAGTTCCTATTCTGGGAATAAGTAGAGCTGCATGCAGTTCTCAGGACTGAGATCATGGGAAAGGGTACCTGCTTGGATTGCTTTCAGTAACTCCCTTCAGTGACTCTTTTCAGCATCAGTGACCTTGTATGTACTAGACTATCCATTTTGTTGTAACTGATGGAATTTCATTCTTTGTAATAGCTGAGTAATCATCTTACTAAAGATATATAAGCCTGCATTTCTGCTAATAAAGTAGCCTTGCTCCACTAGAGACTTGGGTCCCCTGCGTCCTTCTTTCTGTCTCCATTCTTTTTGGAGTGAGGAAACCTGCCGAGCTCACTCTCTCGCTTAGGCTTTCAAGACCTCCTCGAGCATGCCCTGTGCCTTTGTGAGTGGTACAAGTCCTGTGCATGGGCTTTATTGGTATTCCACGTAACCCAAGAGATACTGCTCTTTCTCTTTCTCTCTTTTTCTCTCTTTCTTTTAATCAACTCCAGTCCACCAGGTTCTGGTCTGTACTAAAGACCAACAATGCACACATACACACACACACACACACACACACACACACAAAGGCATGGAAGTTGAAAAAAGGATTATCCCCTTCAACTGACTTTCAAGATGGGTTCCTGGGAGAAGTAGCAGCTCAGAAGAGGACTCCGGGATTCCTGAGGGCTAGAAATGGTCTTTCTAAGACCTATGTTTGTGTATACAGTCTTTGTAGAGGAATGGTCAAGCACCCTGACCAGATTGTGCAATTCTGGAAGTCTGTAATGTATCTTATATTTTGTTCCCCCGACTATGAACTGACAATATCTCACACACAATACTCTTTTGCATTGCTTCTTTTCTTGTCCAGGTCCCAGCCCTACATGAATTCACTTGATAGCAATCAAAGTGCTATGTAAAATATAGCTCATTATGTCACCTCTCCCCCAGGATTAAGATCTCTTGGTTCCTCTTTACACTTTAATAAAATTTAGAATTCTTATCTTGATTTTCAAACCTTCCATGACCTAGTCTGGACCTATCAACTGGTTGCTAATTTATATTAGTCTTTTCACCCATCATGCTTCAACCAAAGTGGACTTTTTTATTTCCATAAACTGACTGAACTTTAGGGAAACTTAGGGCCCATCTACTAACCATTTCTTTTTCTTTTACCAAGAATGTTCTTTCCCTTAAAATTTTAAGGCCATATACTTTTGTCCTTCAGATTTCCACTTCATAGTGTTTTTCTTTACGATAATAAGAGATAGTCACCCAGTGACTTCAATCCTATATCTCATTTTAATTCTCTGCATGAAGATTTTACCAATTTGATATGTTTTCTTGTTATTTTTAAATTCACACCTTGTGACGGAGACTGTATTAATGAAAGAAAAGTTGGTATTGACCCTCACTCCAGCATTCTTGCCTGGAGAATCCTAATGAACAGAGGACCCTGGCGGGCTACAGTCCATTGGGTTGCAAAGATCTGGACATGACTGAGCAACTATCACTCATTCCTTTATTTTTTGGTTGGGACAGTGTCGACCATAGAGTGTGTCCACAGGGTAACCAAATCAGTGTTGAATATCTGAGTGAGTTGCAGGGTGCATGGTAGTTAAAAGGTAAGAGACAGATGAACATTGGTATAAAGTTGAACATTTATAAAATATTCATAAAGTCCTCACATGGAATGAATAAAATTACCATAAATGACTGAAGTATGGAAAACTAAGGAAGGGTAAGTTAGTGTGGGCTTATGAAAGATTATGGCTAATAGATCCACTTTAGGTTATGATGAATGTGACAACGTGTTTCTGTTGGTCCTAATCTCCCTTAGCGCTGATTTGAAGTAGTTTGCTAAATCCTATGGGCTGGGAAGTGAGAGAAAATCTTTGTGAAGGAAGATTTCTGGCTGATTCTCCAGAGCAGTGATTCTGACATTATCCTTAAGCTGATGAGAATAGATGTTGTGAGTATGGTGATATCTTCACATACCTCCAGTGACAATTTCAGAGGCCAAATGAACAGGGCAGTTAGGAAAATGAGTAAAACTGCTTTTCTTTATGGTAAATTACTGTCCACAAGTTTCTTGATACGTTTTAAAACCTATTGCACATTTCTAATTATAGAGGAATATTTTCCAACTGTGCAGCGTTCATCTACTAGTATGTATTACATTTGAAGTGTGGATCTTCTGAGGGAATTAAAATCACTAGGAGAAAAAGTGATAAAGTTATTAAGCCTGTTTCAGGTAAACCACAAGCTGTTCTAAATCTGAAGCCTGTCTTTTTTTTAAAAATAATTTCAACATTGATTTTATTCAAAGGAGATTTATATGTATGTCCGAGTAATTTGTTAGATTTGAAATGTTCACGAACTTTCATAAGTGACCTAAGCTTGAACTTTTGTTTGTAGTTAAGCCTTGCTAGAAGAAAGGCAGCTCTCTTTCTCAGAAATAATGAAAAGAACAGAGATGAAATACAGACCTGTGACTAATTCATTCACTGATATGCGGAATGAGGTTTAGAGAAGGAAAGATAACTTTTTGACAGATTCTGGCTTTGGGGATTTTTCAAAGTCACCATGTCCTTCAGACATGGTAAGTTCAGACATGGTTTGGGTAATAATTAACTGGGTGATAATCAAAGAGGGTTGCCCTTCACTATGAGGGAGCAAAAAATTTAGAATCTGAAATATAATTCTATGTATGATTTTGTCCATGATATGGAAACATTCCAATTAGCTCAAATAAAGCTATACTAATAAGACTCAGTAGAGGAAACAGGTAGTTTGATTGGCTATAGATTATTTGCAACCTTACAGATACAGACAAAGAAGCTAGAGAAAAGCAAGTTTATGGTTTAGGTCAGGGGGCATAGGGAATGCCGTGATTGATTGTCTTGGAGTTCAAGAGTATCCCTGAGGTTCATGAGAACAGAAAGTCATGAAGAAAACAAACCATGTTGACCAAGTTATTAAGTATCAACTCTAATTCTCCACTTTTATAAATTACTGTCACTGTAACTGGAATATACTTCCTGAAGGTTAGGATTGACAATAGGTGTTAAAACTGTAAAAAAAAGTACATAGTGCTCTTGGATGCAGCAATTCCATTTTTTAGAATATACTTTTGATTTCAGTCTTTATTGAAAATAATGCAAAATAGATGATCTATTGAATCATTTTTATGTAAATAATGATTAATATTAGTTTTTGGTCATTAAGTATCATAAAATTAAGGTGAATCAAATTTATTTCCATAGAAATTGGTTTTTGATCATTAAGCATCACAAAATTAAGATGAATCAAATTTGTTTCCATAGAAATTTATTCTTGATGTATTAAATAGTAAAAAATCAAAAGTGAATGAAAGTGACAAATAATAGAAAGGAGAGATAATAAAAGTCCCCCTTTTAAATTTAATGAAATTTAATGAATTAATGGAAGAGGATAGTTAAATGAGATGACTTGAATAAGGACACCCAATACATTAATATTACCTCTTGGTTTAAAAAATATTTTTAAGAAAAGATTCCTTGGTTCATACATTCCATTTTTCTTGCCTTAACTACATCAGCAGTGCCAGGTCTGATTTCCAGTTTCAATGGCTTTGAAGTATTATAAAATAATCTTAAAAGCATCTATGAAGTCAATCAGGAACATAATCCTGTAGAGTTTATTATTTTTTCTAATGCAAGCCATTTGTGCTAATTCGCTTCAGTTGTGTCCAACTCTGCGATCCCATGCACTCTAGCCCGCCAGGCTCCTCTGCTCATGGAATTCGCAAGGCAAGAAACTGGAATGGGTTGCCCATTCCCTGTCCCAGGGGATCTTCCCCACCCAAGTATCAAACCCATGTCTCTTACCTCTCCTGCATGGTTCAGTGGGTTCTTTATCATTAGAGCCACTATATTTTAAGATTTTCTTATATATACCTAATTTAGTAGCAATTTTATTGACTAAATTTATAAATATTTACATGATATTAAAGTAGTTTTTAAAGAGACAAAATACTCTGTACACATAGATCATGAGTTTGCTACCATTTAATTAAAGTATGTAATGGTAGTAAATGGGCAATTAAATAGCCAAGTTTGGGAGCACAAACAATGTTTCTTTGTAAGAATACACTCAACTGCTGCTGCTAAGTCGCTTCAGTCCTGTCCGACTCTGTGCGACCCCATAGACGGCAGCCCACGAGGCTCCCCCATCCCTGGGATTCTCTAGGCAAAAACACTGGAGTGGCCTGCCATTTCCTTCTTCAATGCATGAAAGTGAAAAGTGAAGTCGCTCAGTCGTATCCGACTCTTAGTGACCCCATGGACTACAGCCCACCAGGCTCCTCCATCCATGGGATTTTCCAGGCAAGAGTACTGGAGTGGGGTGCCACTGCCTTCTCCAACACTCAACAAGTGGAAGGAAAAACACAGTTGTACCAGAAGGAAAATTACTGTTAGAGAATCCTAGTAAAGATTTGTTATAGAAGCTGGAAAGAGCATTAGTTAATCTAAGAGTTGGTTGAATTTAATTGGGGAAAAAGAGCTTCAAATGAATTATCATTGAATAAAACAAAAAGTAACATTAGCCTCTTGTGCCTCTGAAGATAGAAGTCATATCATATAACTGAGGAAAACACTTTCTTTACTGCTTACCTTTATGTTATCTTGCTTGCAAAAGCAAGATTACTAACACTAGGAACTAAAACATTATAGTTGGCATCTGTTATGAGTAACAGTTGTCTTTACTTTCTTATAGTAACAGGCATTTATAAACAAAATTGTTATTTAGTTTTATTTCCAAGTTTCCCAAGATAGCATGATTATAAACTTGAAGAAATTTTCTATCAGGTTTATTAAAATATATCATGGGAAAAATAGGAGGGTTAAAAATGAAAGGAATGAGGATGAATTTCTGTTTATCCACAGGGAAGTTTATGAAAAATGGATAATTGAAACTATTACATAGAGTGATCATGAAGATTAAACATGATATTATATAAAATGGTTCCAGTTATATGAGTTAAAAGGCACTTGAAATGAGGAAAGCATTATTGATTTTTGAGAGGTCAACTGTAAAATGGATGTATGATAGAGCTGAGAAGTAATGCTGAGTCACCTTAAAGAGATTAAGTACCTCCTGGGTCAGCAAAACCTTCTTGTAATATGATTTAATATATTGAGAAAGCCAAGGTTTTAATACATGTACTGTATCTAATTAAGGTTTCTCTCATTTAAGTAATGGATTAAGACTTTATGAAAACTCAAATAGCCAAAACAAAAAAGACAATCAAAGGATATCCAAGCATTATTTATATACATTGTTAAAATACTTAAATCTAGATTTGATGTAAAACTATTATGATTATAGTTCCTTTAAAACAAACAAAACAACTTCAAACTAAGCAGTCAAATATGAAACAAAGCAAAAAGATAAAAAGAAATAGGTTTGTAAACACTATTTGAACAACTATATTTGATCCATTTAACATGGCATGGAGTTAGCCTTTCTACACTCCTCTCCTCCCAAGAATACCTATTAGGATTCCATATACAGGAATTTGGATTTCTATATATGCTTTCCTAGAGAATAAGAATACACAAGTCAGGGCCATCCTAATGTGTGCTCTGCTTGTGATTACTGTAAAACTGTTCTACAGTAATAGCTTATGTTTATTTCAAGAGTCTACTTGTTCCATGAAGATATTACATCAGTCCCCACTACAATGTGGCTTCTCTGATGGCTCAGCAGTAAAGAATCTGCTTGCAATGCAGTAGACACAAGAGACATGAGTTCGATCCCTAGATCAGGAAGATGCCCTGGATAAGGAAATGGTGACCTCCTCCTGTAGGCTTCACTGGGAAATCCCTTGGACAGAGGAGCCCATGGGGTCATAAGAGTCGAAATTATTGACTAACCTACCACCACCACGCAACTAAAATAATCCCAACTATCTTTTTGCATATTTTTACTTCTTAACACCCTTATAGTATGGTTTAAAAAAAAGATGTAAACTATATTCACCCTTGGAATATTCACCAGTAATTCCAGCCTGATATTAAACTCAATCTTAAAATCAGTCTTTCAGATATGTGAAAAAGGAGAGATATACGATATTACTTAAATTGTCAATTAGCTTTCATTAAAATATAGCATATATTACACATTTTAAAATCAGTACTGCAAATTAATAAAATATTGGTTGTGATCAAAGTTAGCTTTAAAATTGTGATACAGTTTACTATCTGTGTTAATGTACATATTACAGTTATCCTCTTTAAAATGTAGTTATTTCACCTGTAAAATAGGAATAGTGAGAATACAATAATACTATCCTTTGGTGACCTAAGAGAAGATGGAATGTAATGAGAAAATGGTTTTTCCAGTAGTCATGTATGTATGTGAGAGTTGGACTATAAAGAAAGCTGAGTGCCAAAGAAATGATTTTTTTGAACTGTGGTGTTGGATAAGACTCTTGAGAGTCTCTTGGACAGCAAGGAGATCCAACCTGTCCATCCTAAAGGAAATCAGTCCTGAATATTCAAAGGAAGGACTGATGTTGAAGCTGAAACTCCAATACTGTGGCCACCTGATGTGAAGAACAGACTGATTGGAAAAGACCCTGATGCTGGGAAAGATTGAAGGCAGGAGGAGAAGAGGACGACAGAGGATGAGATGGTTGGATGGCATCACCAACTCAATGGACATGAGTTTGAGTAAATTCTGGGAGTTGATGATGGACAGGGAGGCCTGGTGTGCTGCAGTCTATGGGATCACAAAGAGTCAGACATGACTGAGCAATTGAACCGAACTGAACTGAGTGAGAAAATGAAAAAACCAGGTTGCTGTTTATAATCTAATACTCATATTGATATATTGCATTTTAATTTTCTTTAAATATTTTAATAATAACAACATATTTTGAACTTTAAATATGCTGACTACATGTAGATTTTGCTTTCATTTTCATTTTAAAATCTCATATTAAAATATTAAAATTTAAGAAAAGAAAACCACATGATTAGATAGTACCAAAAGGGATGATTTTAGAAGACAAATTCAAATATAATGAGCACATAGATTCAATTAAGTATAAGTACATACCTTTGAAATTTGAAAAGCTTGAAAGGGCCCCTTATTTTGATAGAAAAAAAGACTTTATTACTTTAGCTTTATTCTTTTAGCTTTAAGATATGTTTGATTTTGAGATTATACTGGTCACCTTGAAAAATTAAAAAAAAAATGCCTAAAACACTAAGACACCAGCTGTTTCTTAATACATAAACAATGACCAAGTTGAGTATATATTAATTAGTTAATTATACATCAGTTATGATTTAGAATGGCATCACATCATTTTGTAAATCCAATTTGCAAAGGAATTTGTATATTCTTCATAATAAGACTTTGAATTTTCTACACTAGGACAACCCAAGCTATTGTTTTACATGTGAAGAATAATTCTACAATTATAATCCCTAATTTTAAATGCCTGATTATAAGCTGAAGCTTCCCTGATGGCTCAGCAGATAAAGAATCCAGCTGTGATGCAGGAGACACCAAAGACTTGGGTTGATCAAGCTCAACATTCAGAAAACGAAGATCATGGCATCCGGTCCCATCACTTCATGGGAAATAGATGGGGAAACAGTGGAAACAGTGTCAGACTTTATTTTTGGGGGCCCAAAATCACTGCAGATGGTGACTGCAGCCATGAAATTAAAAGACTCTTACTCCTTGGATGGAAAGTTATGACCAACCTAGACAGCATATTGAAACGCAGAGACATTTCTTTGCCAACAAAGGTTCGTCTAGTCAAGGCTATGGTTTTTCCAGTGGTCATGTATGGATGTGAGAGTTGGACTGTGAAGAAGGCTGAGCGCCGAAGAATTGATGCTTTTGAAGTGTGGTGTTGGAGAAGACTCTTGAGAGTCCCTTGGACTGCAAGGAGATCCAACAAGTCCATTCTGAAGGAGATCAGCCCTGGGATTTCTTTGGAAGGAATGATGCTAAAGCTGAAACTCCAGTACTTTGGCCACCTCATGCGAAGAATTGACTCATTGGAAAAGATTCTGATGCTGGAAGGGATTGGGGGCAGGAGGAGAAGGGGACGACAGAGGATGAGATGGCTGGATGGCATCACTGACTCGATGGACATGAGGCTGAGTGAACTCTGGGAGTTGGTGATGCACATGGAGGCCTGGCGTGCTGCGATTCATGGGGTCGCAAAGAGTCGTACATGACTGAGCGACTGATCTCATCTGAGCAACTAATCACAGGCACATAAGTTGGAAAATCTTCAGTTTTCTTTATTTTATTTAGAAATTAAGAAGCACAAACTAAGTTATCCTAGCATAAGGAAGTAGGCAATTTAAAAACAATAGTTATGAATGTATTTGAATGAAATGGAATCAAAAATAGAGCCATAATAATGTTTATCTGCTTTCTGAATTGCAAAATGTTTTCTTTCAAAGAGCAAACTTCTGTCATGACAAGAGATAGTCTCCTACAGAAGATATAGTAGTCCCATTGCACTTTTTAGTGCTGGAAAAGATTGAAGGCAGGAGGAGAAGGGGGTGACAGAGGATAAGATGGTTTGGATGGACATGAGTTTGAGAGGCTCCAGGAGTTGGTGATGGACAGGGAAGCCTGGTGTGCTGAACTCCATGGAGTCACAAAGAGTTGGACAGTACTTAGCCATGGAACTGAACTGCACCTTTTAGTGATCTGAGTACATCTGGGGCATAAAGTTCAGGGAGGAGTGATACTCATCAATACGGGTTTAATATACAGTTTCTTATTTGAAAAGATTGATAGGAATTTAAATTACCACTTTTGGTAAATGGATAAATAGAGAATTAAGGCTAGAGAAGAGAAGAAAGGTTGGTAGGTCAGATCTGATCATAGTTTCCTAACACTTGAAATCTTGTGATCTAGGAGATTATATGGTACCTTTCTGATGAGAAGTTTTCATTCTGTGTACCCACCATGAACCAGCCAAGACTTCTCAGGGCTGTGTTGCAGGGCATGGCTTATTCCATCTCATCTTTCTTCCAAAATCTCCCTTAGTCCAATTCCTTTTTCCTTTTATTATCCACTAGTATTTCTCACCCCAAATCTGTTGTACAGCTAATTAGATTTTAGCCTCTGCTTACCAGAGAAATGACAATGATACAAAAAAAGAAAGACAAAAGTCCCTCAGTAAAAAAATTATTGAGTGGAGAAATGAATGGATGAATTATTTGGGCTTTAGCTTCACAGTACTGACTTCATCTGAAATGCTCTTTACCTCAATGTTACTTTGGCCACATGATGCAAAGAGCTGACTTATTGGAAAAGACCCTGATGCTGGGAAAGATTGAGGCTAGGAGGAGAAGGGAGCAACAGAGGATGGGATGGTTGGATGACATCACTGACTCAATGGACAGGAGTTTGAGCAAACACCCAGAGACAGTGAAGGACAGGGAAACCTGGCATACAGCAGTCCATCGTCACAAAAAATTGGACACAACTTAAGGAGTGAACAACAATGTTACAAAATTGGTATTCTGTTGAGAACCATGTTTCAGTTTATTTACTCAAGCAGTTAGATTGTCTCTACTGAGTCAAAGTAAGGTACCACATTCCATTAATTTTGAACAGATATTCCAGTACACAGAATTATATGGAGACTAGTTAAATTGGGTGCAAAACAATTCAGGAGCAAATTACAGTACTAAAAGGATTCTTCCCATTACTATAAATATATAATCATTATTCTACTTTTCTTTCAAGTTGATTGACTCTCCTGAGGTTAGTGAGAGAAATTTACATATTTGTATTTTTTTATGTTAATCTCTGAAGGTAAACTCTACAAAGGCTATTAGCAAATGAAAAAATCTCCTGATTAATTGTTTCTGATGTTGAACAATTAGCAGAAACCAATCATTTGCATTTTAATAACATTGTAACCATCTGTTAAATGAATGCATTAATCTTGATTAGCTTGGTTCCAGACACTTGCAGTTGGCGTTTACTAATGTGTTCACTGATAAGGAGATTTTTTTCAAGTCATGTATAGCTTTAATTTCCACTGTGAAAAGTAACTGAAGAGAATAATGCAAGCTTAACTAACATGTTGATGGTGCCTACACAAGAAAAGCAGAAAATACTGTGAAGAACAAGAAATTTGGATATAAATAAGCCAATTCAAACTAGAAAAAGCAATGATTTCATTTTATATTTTATGTTACATAGACCTGAATATAAATCACCAGGTAATGTTTGGCCAGCTACTAATGACATGATAATTTTTTTTCAACTAAAAGTATAAAATACACACTGCTAGCCAAAATATTGCCCAAAAGAACTGTGAGAAGTAAAGTAAAATCATTCAATTAGTGGAGAATTACTGTACTACATTAAAATGAAGATTAAAGGAGACATTTAATAAGGTCACTTCCTGCAGGTTTCATTCCTTTCAAGCAGTCTCCTGAGTTTAACAGTCTTCATTTTCTTCTGCAGTTCTAGCAAGATGAGCTACCATTGGCCTCTTTATAATATTTAATCACTAGAGATACACATGCTTATAGCTATGTATAATTTGTTTTTAATTTAAAGTCTCTCCTGTTTCCAAATAATAACAACAAAATCATCCCATGAATAACATCACATGAAGTAGTGAACATGTAGAATAACCTCAAGAGACGGATACAAGTGAGGATTCTTAAAGCTCTTTAATTCTAGTGAAAATGTTACTTGAGATTCTGACAAATTAAGGAAGGAAAAAAAATTGTGTTTAAAGGTTAAAATCAAAGGGATAAAACACTCTGTTGGCAGATAACATTATTGTTTATGGAGAAAATTTGAGAATTCTAAAAAATAATAACTAGAATTAACAACAGATATTTTTTAATCAATGTGAGCAGCAATGAAGTTAATATATAACTAGAAATAGGTCCATTTTTGTATTTTCAGAGTAATGTCTAGGGGAAAAAAAAAACTATGTAATATTATGTGAGAAGGAAAGTATTTTCAGGGAATGGTGCTCAAACAATATGGCTATTCATGTTAAAACTTAGGTGGCTCTGGATCTTTTCCTCACACTATAAGCAAAAATGAGCTCCAAAAAATGCATCGATATGATTACAAAAGCTAAACCCATAAAGATTTTAGAAGCAAACATAAGAGAATATCTTCCACATTTGGGAGGGGGAAATAATTTTTAAACAAAATCAATAACTTAAAATGTTCAGCAATACAGGAATGGATAAAGAAGATGTGACACATATATGCAATGAATATTATCCATAAAACGGAACAAAATACTGCTATTTTCAGTGACATGGATAGACCTAGAGAAAGACAAAGATCATATGATACTGCTTATACATGGAATTAAAAAAAAAAGGTACAAACGAATCTATTTACAAAACAGGAATAGAATCACATTTGTAGAAAATAAAATTACCATTACTTGGGAGAAAAGGGGGAGAAGGGTTAAATTGGGAAATTGAGATTGACGTATACACACTGCTATGTATAAAATAGATAGCTAATAAGGGCCACTGTATAGCAGAGGGGACTCTACTCAATACTCTATAATGACTTATATAGGAATGGAATATGGAAAGGAGTGGATTTAGGTATATGTTGACTGATTCACTTTGCTGTACAGCAGAAACTAAGACAACATTGTAAATCAACTATACTCCAGTGAAAATTAATTAAAAGTAAAAGTCAATAATTTAACTTTATCAACATTATAAATACTTACCAAGCCACATTGCTAAAAAATTAATTAGCAAGTCACAGACTAGGAGAAAATTTTAAGCAAAGAATGTGAAAACTGCTGCACTTTTGGTATATAAATAACTTTGCAATTCAACAATAAAAAGCAACAAACTTGATAAAAATGTGCAGGCATCTAGGGACTTCAAGGTGGCATATCTGGTAAAGAATCTGCCTCCCAACTCAGGAGACTCAAGAGATGCAGTTTCAATTCCTGGGTCAGGAAGATATTCTGGAGGAGGGAAACAGCAACCCACTCCAGTATTCTCGCCTGGAGAATCCCATGGACAGAGGAGCCTGGCAGGCTGGAGTCCAATGGATCACAAAGAGTTGGACATGACTGAGTAACTGAATATGTATGCAAGCATCTAAGCAAACAATTCATAAAAATCTTTATAATAGCCAAAAACACAGGAAAAATGCCCTCAATATCATCAGTTATCAAGGATGTGCAATTTAAGCTCACAATTTCATACTAATACATTCCCCAGCACAGCATCTAAAATAAAAACAGGAAACATCAAATGTTGGCAAAAAAGTAGAACACCCAAGACACTTATACATTGTTGGCAGGAATATAAAATGGAAAAATGTCTGGAAGCTTCTCATAAAACTAAATATACACCTTCCCAGCAATTTTACTTCACGAAATTAGCAAAGATAAATAAAAATGAGTTCACAAAATTACTTGCACAGGAATGATCATTGCAAGTTTTATTCATAATAACCAAAAGCTGGAAACACATTAAAAGTTCTGTCAATAGGAAAAATGACTGAATATATCATTGTCTTAAAATGTAATGTAACTCTGCAAGATGAACATAGAATGTACTATTGATCTTTAGAACAATTTGAATGATTCAGAATATTGTACTGACTGAGAGCAAACTGACACAAAAAGCATATACTGTTTAACTCCATTTATATTATACAATATGTAATATAGTTACAATGTTACATTTATAAGAATTCTAGGATAGACAAAACTAACTCTAATGCAAAAATAATCAAAAGAATAATTATCTTTTGGGAATGATGTGGGAATTGACTGGGTATACATGACATGAAGGTGTGATCACTCACCTATAGCCAGACATCCTGGAATGTGAAGTCAAGTGGGCCTTAGAAAGCATCACTACGAACAAAGCTAGTGGAGGTGATGGAATTCCAGTTGAGCTATTTCAAATCCTGAAAGATGATGCTGTGAAAGTGCTGCACTCAATATGCCAGCAAATTTGGAAAACTCAGCAGTGGCCACAGAACCGGAAAAGGTCAGTTTTCATTCCAATCCCAAAGAAAGGCAATGCCAAAGAATGCTCAAACTACTGCACAATTGCACTCATCTCACACGCTAGTAAAGTAATGCTCAAAATTCTCCAAGCCAGGCGTCAGCAGTATGTGAACCATGAACTTCCTGATGTTCAAGCTGGTTTTAGAAAAGGCAGAGGAACCAGAGATCAAATTGCAAACATCTGCTGCATCATGGAAAAAGCAAGAGAGTTCCAGAAAAACATCTCTTTCTGCTTTACCGACTATGCCAAAATCTTTGACTGTGTGGATCACAATAAACTGTGGAAAATTCTGAAAGAGATGGGGATACCAGACCACCTGACCTGTCTCTTGAAAAACTGTATGCAGGTCAGGAAACAACAGTTAGAACTGGACATGGAACAATAGACTGGTTCCAAATAGGAAAAGGAGTACGTCAAGGTTGTATATTGTCAGCCTGCTTATTTAACTTCTATGCAGAGTACATCATGAGAAACGCTGGGCTGGAAGAAGCACAAGCTGGAATCAAGATTGCTGGGAGAAATATCAATAACCTCAGATATGCAGATGACACCACCGTCATGGCAGAAAGTGAAGAGGAGCTAAAGAGCCTCTTGATGAAAGTGAAAGAGGAGAGGGACAAGGTTGGCTTAAAGCTCAACATTCAGAAAACAAAGATCATGGCATCTGGTCCTGTCACTTCATGGGAATAGATGGGGAAACAGTGGAAGCAGTAGCAGACTTTATTTTTTGGGGCTCCAAAATCACTGCTGATGGTGACTGCAGCCATGAAATTAAAAGACGTTTACTCATTGGAAGCAAAGTTATGACTAACCTAGATAACATATTAAAAATGAGAGACATTGCTTTGCCAACAAAGGTCTGTCTAGTCAAGGCTATGGTTTTTCCAGTGGTCATGTATGGATGTGAGAGTTGGACTATGAAGAAAGCTGAGCGCCGAAGAATTGATGCTTTTGATCTGTGGTGTTGGAGAAGCCTCTTGAGAGTCCCTTGGACTGCAAGGAGATCCAACCAGTCCATCCTAAAGGAGATCAGTCCTGGGTGTTCATTGGACTGATGAACAGTCCTTATTACAGCATCATAAGGACTGATGCTGAAGCTGAAACTCCAATACTTTGGCCACCTGATGCGAAGAGTTGACTCATTGGAAAAGACTCTGATGCTGGGAGGGATTGGGGGTAAGAGGAGAAGGGGACGACAGAGGATGAGATGGCTGGATGGCATCACCGACTTGATGGACATGAGTTTGAGTGAAATCTGGGAGTTGGTGATGGACAGGAAGGCCTGGCATGCTGTGATTCATGGGGTCACAAAGAGTCAGACACAATTGAGTGACTAAACTGAACTGAACATGACAGGGAATTCTGAGGGAGCAGGAATGTTTTATACATCATTGAAATTAATATATAAAACAATTGGATTTCCATAAGTGTATGCATTTTTCAAATCAGAAAGAATGTAGACTTTTGAAGTAAGTATTTCATTTGTGTAAAGCTTTTATAAAAAGTAAGAACTACTGAACCAAATATTAAATTATTTTTAATGATTAGCATACTAAAATATTTAGAGAAGGATTTAATATTTTCAATTAATTGTGAAATAAATTTATACAAAACTGATGAAAGTATAAATTGGTAGATAGATCAATGGGTAGACATGAATAAAACACATAGATAGAATGTTTCTTTGAGAAACTAAAAGGTGATAATACAGGAGTTCACTAGAAATTCTCTTTAAATTTGATTTGAAAATGTTTTTATATAGTACTAGAGAAGAGCATTGTAATCTGCTTATTCAGGCAGTCCTCACTTTGCACAGTTCTGATGTACACAGAATTCAGCCTCTCAGGTTTACTTAACTAACACCAATCCCTCAGCAATAAAACTTGAATTCAGTTGTTATAGTATACAAACTGAGTAACTGCATAAAATACAAACATCACTAATCAGGTCTTTAATCCGAAAACAACCATATAAATAACAAATGTGCGTGAAGATCAAGGATCAGTCATTGCATTTTTTAGCGACTGATCATCTTATGCATTTTAGTGCATCTTATTCAGTTTGTAAACAGACAGCAAGGTGTGCAGTTGTGTTGCCTTTTTGTCTCTCAGTGATAAACCCATGCGACATTTTAACAAATAAATAATTGAGAAAGGAAATTGTCCAACAAAGATGCAAATGTAGCAAAGAAATCTAGTGTGATAACACTGGAGATAAAATTCTAGAAGAAACAGCTGACTGTGGGAATAGTAGCAGGACATGTTTGAGAGACTAGGTCTTACCCAGAGAACTTGTAAGACAATGTCGTTGAAATAATATACAAGAAAAGTTATTGTAAGCAAAAGGATGAAGATGTCCCATGAGGAGTGAGTCACAAAAAAACAGTACATGAACGGAGTGCTAAGCAGTATTTCACAAACATTTAAAGCACAAAGGAGAAAATATTTGAAGTAATTCAAATAGTGCAAGTATTAATATCATAAAATGATCAGGAACTCTTCAAACTATTTTTGACACATTAAAAAAAAATTGAAACAGCTCAATTCTCAATGGTTCTAATGTTTTATATTTACAGTACAGATTCTAACTATACCTTTTTCTATTTTTCATCTCTCTGTGTACATTTATAAGCAGCAGAAAAATACATTTTAATGTTTTGACAAACATGCTAAAAATCACAGAACAATTGGGCTTTTCCCATTGGTTATTAAGATTGTCTTTTGCGGTAGTAATTTTTATAGTCTAGTACTTCTGTGCAGAGCAGGTACAGTAATATTAAAAAAAAAAAAAGATTTGAGTAGAACTAGCTATGAAGGAAAAGGAGAGTGAATACTTTCTTGTGTCCAATGTCTACAAAACTTTTAAGGAGTCAAATTTAGATCAAATTTCTTTCTAGTGAAGTTTTATTATGTTTCAAAAGGACGTGAAAGGACATTTTTACAAAATAATGAATGCCATATGTAAAATCATCGAGGTGGGGAAGGAGTAAAGAATATCAAATGATGATACACTCATTTCTTTACTGTAAGAACCTCAAAACTCAGTTTAGATGTCACTAGACCATGAAGCCTTCCTGGACTCCTTTCCATGCCCAGACAACGGGTGGTTCTATTCTGGCTGCACCTAATACACATCTCAGGAAGGTAAAATAAATCATTTAAGATAACACATATAGAGAGTGCTGGGCCTGGAATTGGCTCTGAGCAGGTATTTTGACCTGGTATTTTAAAAATGTAAAAGAGAGAAAACAGACATTGTAACACTAAGACTTTATCATTCATCAATTATTTTATCATGTTACTAAGGTGTTGCAAGAGGGCATCAGAGGGCAGACACACTGAAACCATACTCACAGAAAACTAGTCAATCTAATCACACTAGGACCACAGCCTTGTCTAACTCAATGAAACTAAGCCATGTCCGTGGGGCAACCCAAGACGGGCTGGTCATGGTGGAGAGATCTGACAGAATGTGGTCCACTGGAGAAGGGAATGGCAAACCACTTCAGTATTCTTGCCTTGAGAACCCCATGAATAGTATGAAAAGGCAAAATGATAGGATTCTGAAAGAGGAACTCCCAAGGTCAGTAGGTTCCCAATATGCTACTGGAGATCAGTGGAGAAATAACTCCAGAAAGAATGAAGGGATGGAGTCAAAGCAAAAACTATACCCAGCTGTGGATGTTACTGGTGATAGAAGAAAGGTCCAATGCTGTAAAGAGCAATATTGCATAGGAACCTGGAATGTCAGGTCCATGAATCAAGGCAAATTTGAAGTGGTCAAACAAGAGATGGCAAGAGTGAATGTAGACATTCTAGGAATCAGTGAACTAAAATGGACTGGAATGGGCGAATTTAACTCAGATGACCATTATATCTATTACTGTGGGCAGGAATCCTCAGAAGAAATGGAGTAGCCATCATGGTCAACAAAAGAGTCCGAAATGCAGTACTTGGATGCAATCTCAAAAACGACACAAGGATCTCTGTTCATTTCCAAGGCAAACCATTCAATATCACAGTAATCCAAATCTATGCCCCAACCAGTAATGCTGAAGAAGCTGAAGTTGAATGGTTCCATGAAGACCTACAAGACCTTTTAGAACTAACACCCAACAAAGATGTCCTTTTCATTATAGGGGACTGGAATGCAAAAGTAGGAAGTCAAGAAACACCTGGAGTAACAGGCAAATTTGGCCTTGGAATACAGAATGAAGCAGGGCAAAGACTAATAGAGTTTTGCCAAGAAAATGCACTGGTCATAGCAAACACCCTTTTCCAACAACACAAGAGAAGACTCTACACATGGACATCACCAGATGGTCAACAGTGAAATCAGATTGATTATGTTCTTTGCAGCCAAAGATGGAGAAGCTCTATACAGTCAACAAAAGCAAGACCGGGAGCTGACTGTGGCTCAGATCATGAACTCCTTATTGCCAAATTCAGACTGAAATTGAAGAAAGTAAGGAAAACCACTAGACCATTCACGTATGACCTAAATCAAATCCCTTATGATTATACAGTGGAAGTGAGAAATAGATTTAAGGGCCTAGATCTGATAGATAGAGTGCCTGATGAACTATGGACTGAGGTTCGTTACACTGTACAGGAGACAGGGATCAAGACCATCCCCATGGAAAAGAAATGCAAAAAAGCAAAATGGCTGTCTGAGGAGGCCTTACAAATAGCTGGGAAAAGAAAAGAAGCAAAAAGCAAAGGAGAAAAGGAAAGATATAAGCATCTGAATGCAGAGTTCCAAAGAATAGCAAGACGAGATAAGAAAGCCTTCCTCAGCGACCAATGCAAAGAAATAGAGGAAAACAACAGAAGTCTAGACTTCTAGGAAAGACTAGAGATCTCTTCAATAAAATTAGAGATACCAAGGGAAAATTTCATGCAAAGATGGGCTGGATAAAGAACAGAAATGGTATGGACCTAACAGAAGCAGAAGATATTAAGAAGAGGTGGCAAGAGTACACAGAAGAACTGTACAGAAAAGATCTTCATGACTCAGATTATCACGATGGTGTAATCATTCATCTAGAGCCAGACATCCTAGAATGTGAAGTCAAGTGGGCCTTAGAAAGCATCACTACGAATAAAGCTAGTGGAGGTGATGGAATTCCAGTTGAGCTATTTCAAATCCTGAAAGATGATGCTGTGAAAGTGCTGCACTCAATATGCCAGCAAATTTGGAAAACTCAGCAGTGGCCACAGGACTGGAAAAAGTCAGTTTTCATTCCAATCCCAAAGAAAGGCAATGCAAAGAATGCTCAAACTACTGCACAACTGCACTCATCTCACGTGCTAGTAAATTAATGCTCAAAATTCTCCAAGCCAGGCGTCAGCAATATGTGAACCATGAACTTCCTGATGTTCAAGCTGGTTTTAGAAAAGGCAGAGGAACCAGAGATCAAATTGCCAACATTCGCTGGATCATGGAAAAAGCAAGATAGTTCCAGAAAAACATCTATTTCTGCTTTATTGACTATGCCAAAGCCTTTGACTGTGTGGATCACAATAAACTGTGGAAAATTCTGAAAGAGATGGGAATAGCAGACCACCTGACCTGCCTCTTGAGAAATCTGTATGCAGGTCAGGAAGCAACAGTTAGAACTGGACATGGAACAATAGACTGGTTCCAAATAGGAAAAGGATTAGGTCAAGGCTGTATATTGTCAGCCTGCTTATTTAACTTCTATGCAGAGTACATCATGAGAAACGCTGGGCTGGAAGAAGCACAAGCTGGAATCAAGATTGCCAGGAAAAATATTAATAACCTCAGATATGCAGATTACATCACCCTTATGGCAGAAAGTGAAGAGGAACTAAAGAGCTTCTTGATGAAAGTGAAAATGGAGAGTGAACAAGTTGGCTTAAAGCTCAACATTCAGAAAACGAAGGTCATGGCATCTGGTCCCATCACTTCATGGGAAATAGATGGGGAAACAGTGCAAACAGTGCCAGACTTTATTTTTTAGGGCTCCAAAATCACTGCTGATGGTGACTGCAGCCATGAAATTAAAAGACGCTTCCTCCTTGGAAGGAAAGTTATGACCAACCTAGATAGCATATTGAAAAGCAGAGACATTACTTTGCCAACAAAGGTCCGTCTAGTCAAGGTTATGGTTTTTCCTGTGGTCATGTATGGATGTGAGAGTTGGACTGTGAAGAAGGCTGAGCGCCAAAGAATTGATGCTTTTGAAATGTGGTGTTGGAGAAGACTCTTGAGAGTCCCTTGAACTACAAGGAGATCTAACCAGTCCATTCTGAAGGAGATCAGCCCTGGGATTTCTTTGGAAGGAATGATGCTAAAGCTGAAACTCCAGTACTTTGGCCACCTCATGCGAAGAGTTGACTCATTGGAAAAGACTCTGATGCTGGGAGGGATTGGGGGCAGGAGGAGAAGGGGACGACGGAGGATGAGATGGCTGGATGGCATCACCGACTCCATGGACATTAGTCTGAGTGAAATCTGGGAGCTGGTGATGCACAGGGAGGCCTGGCGTGCTGCGATTCTTGGGGTTGCAAAGAGTCGGACACGACTGAGTGACTGAACTGCACTGAACTGAAGGATGATAAAATACTTTTAATTTCAAACAATACTTCAAAATTCAAGGAAAAGAGATATTAGTAAAGAAATGGAATATTTTATATAAAGTCTAACTTACCATCGTGGTGTGAAATTTTTAAACATTTTCTCTACTTTTGGTATGTTTATTTTGAAAATTAATAAAATAAACTATACACTGACTATCACAACTTCATGAAATATTGCTTCTTTTTTGAAATAAGATGTAATCATTCATTTTAAATTATCTTTTGTACTTTTAATAACATAACCATTTATGTATATTATCGTTGTCTGCATCTTCATTGTCTGGTTTAAATATTTTTGTAGTTAACACTTCTGTGGCATTATTTTAGCTAGAGGGCTTTAAAAGTAGTAGCTAATTGTGTTTTTATGCATTATAAGAGTAATGGGTTTATATAACTTACTCTTAAATTACAATTTAATATTTTATCACATAAAAATATATGTGATATAAAATATACATCTTAACCATTTTTAGGTATGCATTTCAGTGGCCTTAATTACCTTTGCAATGTTGTACAACATCACATCTATTTTTGTAACTTCTTCACCACCCTAAACAGAAGTTTTATACCTATTAAATTATGACTTCTCATTACTTCTGGCCCAGATCATGGTAATTTGGTTCACTCTCTTGTCTCTACAAATTTTTCTGTTCTGGATAATTTTTAAAAGTGAAACCATGCAATATTTGCCCATTGTTGACTGCCTTTTTCACTTAGCATAATATTTTAAGATTCATCCAAATTGTAGCATATGTCAGAACTTCATTTCTTCTTATGCCTCAGTAATGAGAGTTTGTTTGTGAGGAATTTAATCAAATCATCTTAACTGAAAATAGGTATTTTTCATTATTTATAATAAAATAATACATTTTGCTTGTTATAACCTTCCAACCTTTATTTTTGCTCTGAAGGTAGTGAAAATTGCTATTTTTATTGATATTCTCTCTTCTTCTTTTTTTTTTTTTTGTATTTCATTAAGGATTCTTCTGAATACCTAGACAGCATATTAAAAAGCAGAAACATTACTTTGCCAATAAAGGTCCATCTAGTCAAAGCTATTGTTTTTCCAAGTCATGTATGGATGTGAGAGTTGGACCAGAAAGAAAGCTGAGCCCTATGGACTGCTGCACGCCAGGATTCCCTGTCCATCACCAAATCCCAGAGCTTGCTCAAACTCATGTCCATCGAGTTGATGATGCCATCCAATGATCTCATTCTCCGTTGTCCCCTTCTCCTTCTGCCTTCAATCTTGCCCAGCATCAGGGTCTTGTCTAAGGAGTTGGCTCTTCGCATCAGGTGGCCAAAGTATTGGAGCTTCAGCTTCAGCATCAGTCCTTCCAATTAATATTGAGGATTGATTTCCTTTAAGATTGACTGATCTGATTTCCTTGTAGTCCAGCAGACTCTCAAGAGTCTTTCTGAAACGTCACAGTTCAAAGTACCATTTTTTTTTTTTTTTGGCTCTCAGCCTTCTTTACGGTCCAAATCTCACATCTGTACATGACTACTGGAAAAAGCATAGCTTTGACTAGATGGACTTTTGTTGGCAAAGTAATGTCTCTGCTTTTTAAAATGCTGTCTAAGTTGGTCATAGCTTGTCTTCCAAGGAGTAAGCATCTTTTAATTACATGGCTTCAGTCACCATCTGCAGTGATTTTGGAGCCCAAGTAAATAAAGTCTGTCACTGTTTTTATTGCTTCCTCATCTATTTGCCATGAAGTGATGGGACTGGGTGCCAAGATCTTAGTTTTTTGAATGTTGAATTTTAAGCCAAATTTTTCCCTCTCCTCTTTCACCTTCATCAAGAGGCTCTTTAGTTCTTCTTCACTTTCTTCATCTGGAGAATCTGTATGTAGTTCAAGAAGCAACAGTTAGAACCAGACATGGAATATCGGACTGGTTCTGACTTGGGAAAGAAGTACCTCAAGTTTGTATATTGTAACCCTGCTTACTTGCCTTATATGCAGAGTACATCAAGCAAAATGCCAGGTTGGATGAAGCACAAGCTGGAATCAAGATCACCTGGAGAAATATCAATAATCTCAGATATGCAGATGACACCACCTCTATGGCAGTCGAGTCACACCATCTCCTTTTTTGAAGACATCAGTTCCTCTCCTCTAATCCCTGGCATGATTTTGTATCATTCCTACTTATGCTTCACAATGGAAATATTGATTTAGTACTAAGAATACATTCAATAAATTTTTAGTGAATGGATCAATGAAGATGTTTATGGCAAAATCCAGGGGAATTCTTACATTATACAGTGAACTGTGTGCATCTGTTACATTCATTGTGCAATGACATTGTAAAATTCCTATCCATAAACAGAAATAAACTTAATCTTAGGAAGCATTTAATGAAAAATGAAGCCATCCTAAGTTATGAAAGTATTCATTATGCTTGGCTCCCAAAAGTGGTTCCCTGGAGGTTCAGATGGTAAAGAATCTGAGTGCAATGCAAGAGACCCAGGTTTCAATCCCTGGGTCGGGAAGATCCCCTGGAGAAGGGAATGGCTACCCACTCCAATATTCTTACCTGGGGAATTCCATGGAGAGAGGAGCCTAGTAGGCTAGTCAGACATGACTGAGTGACTAACACTAAGAGTGGTTCAGGAATCCCCTACTTCTCCACTCTTGTGGCAAATATGAACTCCGATGTCTAGTGCCTGGGTTTTTCTCCTTACCAAATCAATTTCTGGAAGTCTGACCTTTTAAAGATCATGTATTTCTGTCATTGTTTATTTCTTTTTAGTGAAATATTAAGAATAATTGGGGAGTGGGAATTGGAGTGTGGTTCAGGATGGGGAGACACATGTACACCCATGGCTGATTCATGTCTATGTATGGCAAAACCACCACCACAATATTGTAAAGTAGTTAGCCTCCAATTAAAATAAATAATTTTAAAAAAGAATAGTGTCTCTGCTTTATTGAGATTTAAATGCAATGCCAATATTTCATTTATTTATTTGAAATATAGACATTCCTCATATTTTAGGTCTTAGATATTTAGTGTCTTGAGACACTGCCCATACCTTCTCTGCCTGTTGTCTTTCTGTTCCTTTCCACAATATTTTATATTTTCTTGCTAACATTTACCCTTCATACCTCATATAGAAATGTTCTTGAATTATTTTAGAGTGCTACTCCTCTGGGAAATGGAGAAGGCAATGGCACCCCACTCCACTACTCTTGCCTGGAAAATCCCAGGGACGGAGGAGCCTGGTAGGCTGCAGTCCATGGGGTCGCGAAGAGTTGGACACGACTGAGCGACTTCCCTTTCACATTTCACTTTCATGCATTGGAGAAGGAAATGGCAACCCACTCCAGTGTTCTTGCCTGGAGAATCCCAGGGACGGGGGAGTCTGGTGGGCTGCCGTCTATGGGGTCGCGCAGAGTCGGACACGACTGAAGCGACTTAGCAGCAGCAGCAGCTTCTGGAAAAGGGGTGTGTTTATATCCATGTATCCAAAAATATCTTTTCATATATCCAGAAAATATCCTTGCTGTTTGAACATACAAAGAACCTATATGTTTGATAATTTATTTATAGTTCTTTACATATAAAGAGAAGTTTGGTGTAAAATATATATATATATATAACCTTAAATTTAATTGTATTTATTATCATAAAAATATTATTTGCCTGTTTTCTCATATTTGGTGACTTAATCAGATTGCTGACATTTACTACATTTCTAATAAAACATCTGATATCAATGTGACTGATTTCTTATTAGAGTATCAGCTCTCTGGAATGTTTTAATAGTTTTCTTCTGGTCTTTAGAATTTTTTAAGTGTTTCTTAAGAGTAGTTGTGTATTTTTCTTATGTATCCTATTTAGAACTTTTTTTTTTTTAATCCTTTAAATTTGAGGACTTTTAATCTTTTGTTAGTTCTGGAATTATCCTATGTCATTTATTTCACCAAGTCTCTCTCTCTCTTTCATTGTATATGTCACTTGTTTATTTACTTGGTGTTGGAATTTTTATCTCTCTATATTACTTAATATTTAAACAAAATATTTTCCCTGAATTTCCTGCTTCCATTTGCCCATGGAAGTGTTTGCTGACTTTATCTCTTGTTTGCATTCAGCTGTTTCCATTTTGCTATTTGTTCTCCTTTTCTTTAAAAAAATTCAAAACTATTGCATCATAACAATGTATAGTACATATTAACATAGATATATATGTGATATATTAATTTGTTGCTTGTAACATGCACAAAAATATAATTTCTTGCCTCTATTTTATCAATATCTTCAGTTGAATTTCCAAGGCTGCTTACTATGTCCAATTTTACTTCTTTATCTTTTGTTTAGTGATTTCTAATTTATGTCACAAAGGTAGCTCAAATAAATTATTATCTTTAATAAATTATCTTTATAATGACAAGTGTACTTTAAGGTATTTGAGGAACATATATTTTATTTTGTCTGAATATCTGTTTCCCCTCAATGTATCCTTGAGCTTTTCTGGCAATGTGTTTTCGTTTTCTTTTGGTTAGGAGTCTAAATGCTTCTGTTAGTTCTCCACCCTAGATGGCTCATTAAATGCATCTGTAAATATATTTAAGAAGTCAGTGCTTGATCAAGTAAATTTAGTTTTCTAGGAGTAATCTCTGGGCATTAAAATCAGTTCATCAGCAGCACTGGATTCTCATAGGAGCACGAACCCTACTGTGAACTGTGCATGAGAGATCTAGGTTGTGTGCTCCTTATGAGGATTATCCAGAAACCATTCCCCATCCCTGCTCAGTCTGTAAAAAAATTGTCCCCCACAAAACTGATCCCTGTTGCCAAAGAGATTGGGGACCACTGTCATAGACCATTCATTCTTTATTGCTAATTAAAGAGATTCCACTGTATGAATATTACACAATTTATCAGCTCTTCTGTTGATTAACATTTGGATTGTTTCTCTGTCTTGTTGATTACAGGTGAAGCTACTTCAACTATCCATGTAAAAGTGTTCATAAGGATATATATACCAAATCTCCCAAGGCAATAAGCTAAGACAATTGTAGGACCAACCTTGTTTGCTCTCCTTTTCTCAGGGATCATAGTTCTTCATTTTTTGACGGTTAGATCTTAACAACCATTTTTTCTTATTTTTTATGGTTGTTGTTTTATCAAATGGAAGGATAAATCTGTTCCCTTTTACTTTTTTTTTTTCCTGAAACAAAGTTTCCCAAAATTTCTTTTTTCTGTTTTACAAATGACATGTATTTCAATGGTACAGATCACATGGCCTTGTTCCAGGATACTAGTATAGGGATCCTCCTATTGGCTTTTGCCATAACTCATTCTGCCACACACACCGCATTACAACAGAGCCTCCCGTCTTGTACAGATCAATAGGCAGTGTCCTTACACTTCAGCCTGCATCTGCTGCAGGGTGTTTTCCTCTTGGCTCACTCAAAGCTGACAGCCTTCCTTGTCACTTGGTAATTTGATTGGAACACTATTCCAAGCTCTGGGGCAAGTTGTTGCCACCTCCTGAAGAGACCTACCAAGAATTTCCATTCTTTCTTAGTGGAGGGAAATTTGAAATACGATCAATGATTTGACTTTTATTTGGAGGGACTTTCTCAGTGTTCCCAAATGATTAACTCCCTAAAACTTTATTGATCTCCTTCTAAATCTTCTTAGGGTTTATCTTTCAATCTGGAGCATATATATCTAATTAAGACCTTGAGTATATGTACTTATCCATCATTTGGCTCAAATGACACAATATAATCAAAATAGTAAACATTCTGTTACTCTGTGTACTGAACATATGCCCCAGTTCCTTTTGAACTAAATTTCTTCAAATCAAGAGAGTTAACATAGTTCTGAGGCAAGAATATAACTATGTATTGCTGTGTATCTCATATGATTTTGAACTGCTTTTGGTTATTATTTCTCATAGGGAAGGAAAAAGTGAATGACTGTATACTCTGTATCCTAGTCCAGTTTGACTGGCAGAAAAACTTCCAATAGGACTTCAGTTTGTTGTCTTTCAGATCCATTTGGTTTGTATGGAATAAAAGAGTGAATTAAATGGGGATGCAATGAGATACATCAAAACTAAATCATATGGGTCTTTAAGGTTAGTGATACACAGAACTATTTCCCTTTGATATGATATGGTTATCATCTCCTTTCTTGGACAATAACTTGGGTGATTTCAAAGACTTCTACTTGGCTGTCCCCACTAATTAGCTCTGTACTCATACATAGATCAAGAAAATTACTTGTGGTTCTACAACAATAAAAGGTATCCATTCCAATTATGTACTAGGAGTTTAGGAAAATGAATGTTGAGTGGTTCTATTGACATACTGATTCACCATATGCCAGACCAGACATTATTCTCTCTCTGATGGGCAGAATGAAGGCACTCTAAAGTTGTTCATGTCCTAATCACTCGAGCCTATAACCATCCTGTTATATGGTAATAGGGAATAAAGAGGACAGATGACATTAATGTTGCTCATCAACTGTCCTGGAGATAGGCTAATTATCCTGGATTATCTGGGGGGATAGAATCCTTAAAAGTAGAATAAAGAAGCGAAGAGTCAGTCAGAGATTGGAGTCAAGGTCACAGAAATATGTGTGAATTAGGCCATGTGTTGCTGACTTTGAAGATGGAAGTAGAGATTCACGAGTCAAGGGATATGGGTGGCCTCTAGAAGATGGAGGGTTCCCCTGGTTGTTCAGTAGGTAAAAAGTCTGCCTGCAATGTGGGGCACCCGGATTCAATCCCTGGGTCAAGAAGATCTCCTGGAGAAGGAAATGGTAACCCACTCCAGTATTCTCACCTGGAGAATTCCATGGACAGAGGAGCCTGGTGGTCTACAGCCCATGTGTCACAAAGAATCGGACACGACTGAGTGGCTAACACTTTCACTTTCACTAGAAGATGGAAAGGCAACAAAATGGATTCACCCCCTAAAGCTTCAGAAAGTAATACAGCCTTGGAAATAATTTTGATGAAAACAGTAAGAAGCATTTCAGGCTTCTGACCTCTAGAACTGTAAAATAATAAATTTATTTTGCTTTTAGCCACCAAGATTGTAATAATGTGTTACAGCAGCCGTAAAAAACTAAGGCACTCCTTTATTAGGAGACCATGATGCTATTTCTATTCCTATGTAGTCATGTTAACTTTAACCTTCTATCCTCAGTCCTCAAAATATCTGAATATTTATCTGTTTCCACTTTATGGATGCTTTTGTTAAGGTTGTATCTCGCTTTGTAAAAGAATAAGTTGGATCATTATAATATTCACTTTCTGTGCTGCTATGGCATTGTATGATCCTTTCTTCTGAGGAGTTGGGCCTCTCTTTAGTCACCAAGTTCTCAGTTTGAAAACTGTGCTAAATTAAAAAAAAAGGGACAAGTTATTGTGTTTTTAATTGAGTCAGGTGCATGCCACTTCCTGAACTATACATGCTTGATGTCTTCCTATAGATGAAGCACTAGCTTTGTTGAATATGCATCATTCTGGCCCTAGGCTTGAAATATTTTTTTAATCATCTCCAATACTCATTGCAGGTCAGCTACCCCTGGATGCCAATCAGATGCTGCTACTCATTAAAATGACTTGACTAATCTTACTTCTGATTACTAATCACCACCTTCTGACCTCTATGATTTTAGAGATCTATTTTCTCATTGTTACCAGGGACTCCGAGTCTGCAACCACATCTCCTCCCTTCAGCCCTCACTTATCGAGAAGACCCTCTAATTGGTTTGTCAATGATGGTGGTGCCCCTCTCAGTTGTGTTTACTAATCATTATGGTAAATGTGCTGGCCTCTAGGTCCTCCCACAGAATACAAACAGAGAATGGATTTCTGATCTCATATAGCATTCCACTTTCTTTGGTCACTTCTTCTACTTCTCCCATAGTAATTTTGACATATAACCTCAGTGTGGATCATCACTTTTTTCAAGTTTTCAAAGTATATTTTCACTGGCTCCTGAGATTTTTCCAATACAAGTTCTGTATCATGGGGGAGGACTTTCATACTGTTAAACTCTGCTTTATTCAACTTTATATTCTGTCATCTTCCTTGTGCTGACCATCCCGGAATCCAGTTCCATGTATACTCTGTTAGAAATGGTCAATATGTGTTGACTAGATTCTGTGACCCCTTCATGGTATAGTTACTTCCCTCCTTGACTGATCCAGCATTTCCACGACAAGTGTATTTTTGATATCACCTTAGTTAATGGCTTAATGGCTGGGAATAGAGGTGAAGGCAAGGGTGACACATCCTGTCTTGTAAGACAGATGTTTCTGCATTATTTTCCAGCAAGAAAGGTACATTCACTTTTCCAAGAAAGAGTGGACTACATTTTAAAGCTAAGAAGGTACAAGAAATTCTGAGCTTCAATAATTACAAGGGCACAAACATGTTGTTCCCAACCTAAGTTTCAGAATCGTGTGTCACCTTAGGAACTTGACATTGTCATATCTGACCTGCTTTATGTGCTCTTTGAACCTTCTTCTAAACCGTCTTAACCCTGTATTTTCCCCTGGGCTTGATCCTTACCTTTTTTCTGTCCTAGGAATATAGGAATATTCCTTTATTAGCTGCCAAAGGAAGCCTCATGGATGTCTCTTTTTGATTCCAGATTTTGATTAAACACTCCAAGCCTTCCACTCTTTTCCTTCAATGCCTTGATATCTCCCTGCTAAGCCATCTGCTTCTTTAATTTTTGCAGTGAACACTTCTCAAAATTGCAGAAATATCTGAGACATCACACCCATCATGTACTCTTCACTTCTACCCACACAATTTACCAATAGTGAAAACCTTCCAGTTGCCCTATAACAGTTTTGTAGTAGTACTGTAGAATGCGTGGGGCTATACTGTTGTCTAGCTTCAGCTGGTGATGAGGTTCTCATCAGTGCCAGTCTGCTTTCAGACTCTCCAGTTCCAAGGCCACATTTCAAGGTCTCCTTCCAAGGATCACACCTGGTCTCTTAAGTTTGGTTCCCTGGGAAACAGATTCTGAGATTCTGAGTTGCTTGAAGATCCAGTTAGTTGAATGCACTCTGAACAATTACCTGCAGAAAAGAGAAACAGGGGGACATATGATTGGGTAGAGGGATAATTTTTCACTGTGATGCAATTTTTACAACAGGATCTTCAGCTTGCTGATAACATGGAGAGCTCTGAGTTTTGTCTCTTGGAGACCTCCCAGTTGAGCCACTATGGCTTGTCCTTCATATTCCTAGTCATAGTTGTATGCCACCCTCGGGAGGTGGTGATTGGGTGAGGGAGCTTCCATAGATGAGGAAACAGCAACAACACTTGTGTCTATGGTGTCAGGAGCCAGTAATTCAGACAGATGGGCCATGAATGTTTCTATTTTGGAAGATCTGAAGTGTGCCCAGCACAGCATTCTGGTACAAATCGTGCTTTTCCCTGATTCTAGTAACAGATGCAAACCATATTTTTATTGTCAATTTACTATATTAGTTTCTGAGAGTAATGACTGACGGTGGTGGTGGTTTAGTCGTTAAGCCTTGTCCAACTCTTTCAACCCTATGGGTTGTAGCCCAGCAGGCTCCTCGCTTCATGGGATTTCCCAGGCAAGAATACTGGAGTGGGTTGTCATTTCTTTCTCCAGGGGATCTTCCTGACCCTAGGATCGAACCTGGGTTTCCTGCACTGCAGGTGAATTCTTTACTATCTGAGCCACCAGGGAAGCCCAGTGATCGATATGTCTGTGCAATTCAATAGCATTTTCTTTGTCTGCTCAGTCAGTTTGAGATCTATTAAAAATCCTCTGCAGTTTGTCCTCATTCTACATTTTTATCCCTATCATTCATTATTACTCTTAGAGTAAGCATTATTCTCCAACCAAACTAGGCTGTGTCCAATTTTCCCCTCACTGTCTCCCAGCATCTGTTTATACTGCAGTTAGCTCTCTGGAGTAATCTCGTTTCCTATGTTTATATATGTTTAAGACATCTAACTATAGTTTACAGCTGAGGCACTGACAATGTATCTTACTTCTGAACAATAAAAACTTGAATTATGAAGCCATTGAGGTGATCAATTACAAAGAGAGAAATAAACCCAAACAGGTACAATATTTTTGAAATAAAAACAATAGATCATAATTCATTGGGAGATGCTGAGTGTTTCAGTGACTAATTCCATCTAATAGAAAAGAAGATGATAGATTAAACCAAGTGGAATATATTTGGTCAGTTTATTTTCCAGGCTGTATAAATGATAGTGGTAGTATGGGTTTGGGATTTGGGATATTTAATTATACTTAAGGGTCTTCTCAGGTGGCTCAGTGGCAAAAAACAAAAACAAAAACAAAAAACCTCGCCTTTCAATGCAGGAGACATGAGTTCAATCCTTGGGTGGGAAAGATCCCCTGGAGAAGGAAATGGAAACCCACTCCAGTATTCTTACCTAGAGAATTCCATGGACATTAGAACCTGGCAGGCTACCATCCATGGGGTCACAAAGAGTCAGCCACCACTTAACAAATAAGCACAGACACAGTTACATTTTAAGAGATAGTAACCACATATAGTGCAATGAGGATAAATAGAAACCCTGCTAGATATTTTAACAGAGTGAATTTTATACCAGGATTTGTAAACCCAGAACTGGAGACATGGAAGCATACACAGAGACTACTTAGGTAACCCAGAAATGTTAACTGTACAGAACAGCGAATTGCTGATCCTATTTGCGATGCCAATTGTCTTGCTGTTTACACTGTGCGCACTGTTCACTGAACTCAGGGTAGGCAAGGTCTGAGCTAAGTCTGCGAGGAGACTGGAGGAGCCTTTGGAACTGCTGGCACGTTTTTTCTCTCCTGGCTGACGCAGCAGCCCTAGCAGTAGACACACTATATTCTCTCCTCTCATGGCTGACCCAAGGGACGCAGCCCTGATGCAGCATTAATGCCTCGGTTTCTTTAAATGGAGCTCAGATATGGGTACTGCACAAAGCAGCTGGCGACCAAGCAGGTACCTCGTGGTGTGCATGCGCAGTGCTATAAACGATCTCAGCTGTTACATAGTCATTATTTACAAAACATGGGGTGAGAGAGCCTGAACATGGCATCTTGGATAATTTGCTTTCTCCTCAGAAGCCTCTGGGGGCATCCCTGATAGCTCAGATGGTAAAGAATGCATCTGCAATGCAGGAGACCCCAGTTTGATTCCTGGGTCGGGAAGATCTGCTGGAGAAGGGATGGGCTATCTACTCCGGTATTCTTGGGCTTCCCTTGTGATTCAGGTGGTAAAGAATCTGCTGCAGTGTGGGAGATCTGAGTTTGACCCCTCGGTTGGGAAGATCCCCTGGAGAAGGGAAAGGCTACTCACTTCAATATTCTGGCCTGGAGAATTCCATGGAACGTGTAGTCCATGGGATCGCAAAGAATCGGACACGACTGAGTGACTTTCATTTTCACTTTCCACAAGCCTCTATCCCTAGGACTAAAGAATCAAAAGGATGTTTTGATATTATCAAAATCTAGAGGCTCAGTAGAGGTTTCTCCTGAAAGTTAGACCCAAAAGTTAGATCCAGATGTCCCAGAAAGCAAACAAAATTCACTTGCTTCTCAGACAGTGGAGCTGGTTTGCAGAGTACTGTTGGGTGAAGCGCCTTGGCTGTGTTGCCTCTGACCATAACATCAGGAACACAAGTCAGATGTCATTCCTCTCCCCCTGCCTCCCAGTGTCGCTCTGTGCCACCTATTAGTAAACACTGGCCAGAAGTCAGCTGGGAAAGAGAATGATAATCTGCAGAGTCACAGCCTCAGTGTCACAAATCAGAGTATAGAGAGTAATACTTGGATCAAAGCGACAAGGAAAGTGAAGTAGCTCCGTCGCGTCTGACTCTGCGACCCCATGACTGTAGCCTACCAGGCTCCTCCATTCATGGAATTTTCCAAGCAAGAGTACTAGAGTGGGTTGCCATTTCCTTCTCCAGAGGATCTTCCTGATCCAGGGATCGAACCTAAGTCTCCCGCATTGCAGGCAGATGCTTTACCGTCGAAGGCAGTTCCTAATTGGTCCAGGGTTGCAGATCAGGTCTGGTAAAGGGCACACACGTGCTATCTCACAGTCAAGACAGAGTTCAAATGGACACGGTTATTAGTTTTGGCATCTTCTGAATTGTAAACCTCGGGAATAAACTGTTTAAACTTCTGTTCCCTTATAAGGCTATTCTCTTAAATTCCACTTCATGTCTGGCTTTTCTAATTTCAGTATCGATCATTTTATGAAGTAGCTTTGCAATAAAATAAAGTATAGCTTCCTGATTCCCAAGAGATTAATTTATTTTAGTGTCTCTACTCCCTTTTCAAGGTATGTATAGCCACCATGAGTGCACTGCATTCTTGACCTCACTCTACTCTTTACCTACTAGGAATCTGTACAATAGGTTTTTTTACTACTTGAGCATGCATTGTTCAACAGCCATAAAGGTTAATGTCCATTATATATTCCACTTTAATTTATTCAAAATACAAGATTTGTATGAATTTTCACAACTCTTATTTTATGGAAAAAAAAAAAAACATATTTGCCCATGGAGAAACATTTTAAATAGAGTACATGTTTATGCTGAAAATAATTCCACCCACACATATTTAAACCTTTCATCACAGAATGCATCAAACCTTTAAAGCTGCATATTCTACAGAAGTAGTGTTTTATTAATAACAAGTTCACAAGGATGAACAACAAATACATTTCCAAAAATGTACCACATGTTGGTACAGATTATAATGTTTGAAAAGGTGAAATTGCCTTCAGAAATATTTCTTGAGTTAAACAATTGTAAAGAACTGTTTTTCTTACTAAAATCCTAAGAATTTTCTTTTCTTTTTGACTTACTGACCACATTTCACAGCTCTTTAGTATGAGTCCTAAAGGCTTAATGGATTTGCTTAATTTTAATTGTATGTGCATGAAATTGCAGCAAATACAAATAGCCTTTATATATACACTTCATTTGGAAATAGCATCTTCCAAGATTAGCAAGACAAAAGGAAACTTAAAACAGACATGACAATTAACATTTTTCTTGTAGCGTTTGTCTATATAGACATTTATAAAATTTTATTTTTATAACGTAAATTTTTTTATAATCTGACTTTTTCATATACCATAGCCAAGACTGCAACATGACATGTTTGCTCAATTCTAGAAGGTTTTTCCTTAATCATTGTATTTCCTGATGTATGTGTATATGCTCTGTCACTCAGTCATGTTTGACTCTTTGCAAACCCATGGACTGTAGCCCACCAGCCTCCTCTGTTCAAGGGATTTCCCAGGCAAGAATACCTGAGTGGGTTGCCATTCCCTTCTCCAGGGGATCTTCCAGACCCAGGGATTGAACTCAAGCCTCCTGCATTGCAGGCAGCTTCTTTACCATCTGAGCCACCAGGGAAGCTGAGGCTGTGGGTCCTTGTGACTATTAAGTCCTTGTTCTCTCTGTTCAGTGGCAGGTGCTGCACGTTCAGCTCTTCCCATAATCTAAGAGCAAGAATCCCTCCCTTACCAGTGTGGTGAATAGGAGATGATGAGAATGCAGAGATTTTGGGAGACTTTTATCACATATAAACGCACATACACTCTGGAGGGCAAGTGTAGCCCCATCAGTAAGGGTTCAGTGGACATCAGCTGATTTCCTTACTCCTGAAGAAAGTAGGAGAAGCTAAGTTTTTGTTCCCACAGATGAAAGAGTCCTAATCTTTACATCCAAATCCATGAAGATGCAAAAGTGTTTCCTCTTACTACTTTTACTGGCAATTTGCTGCCTGGAACTTGGCAGGCCTATTGGGCCAGAGACCATTGCAAGCCAATTTGCCTGGAGGAATTATTATTGCTTAAAATCCACCAACAATCAGATCTGAGCATCTATGAATAGCTCAGGCCAATGAGAGCACATTAATGTGTAGTTCACGTTCAGCATAGAGAAGCAGATGTGCAGAAATGGACAGCCCTTAGAGAAATAGAAGTGACAAAAAAGATAGATAACTTCAGTACAAACAGCAAGAGCGACAACCATGATAATGAGAGTACTTCATGAAAGCCCACTTAAGCACAAGAAAGGATCAAAAATTTTCATATTTTCATATAACAAATATTATAAGGTTCAGATTTTAAAAAATAACATTTATATGCATGAATAACTGAATCATATTGCTATACATCTGAAACTGATATAACATTGTGAATCAAAAACAAATATATTTTAATAAATAAATAATAATGTTGAAGCATTTTAGTGGATGAATAGAAAAAATGGATAGTGTGTGTTCATTGCTCAGTCGTGTCCTGCTCTTTGCAACCCCATGGAATGCACCTCTGTCCATGGAATTCGCCAGGCAAGAATACTGGAGTGGGTTGCCATTCCCTTCTTCAGAGGTTCTGTCTGACCTAGGAATCAGACTGGTGTCTTCTGCATTACAAGCAGATTATTTACTGTCTGAACAACAGGGGAACCTTCCTAAAGGAAGGATCCAATCCAACGTGCTATGCAGTCATGTCCAACTTTTTGAGACCCATATGTACTGAGCCTGCCAGGCTCCTCTGTCCATGGGATTATCCAGGCAAGAATGCTGGAATGGATTGCCATTCTCTTCTCCAAGGGGTCTACCCAACTCAGGGATCGAACCGAGTTCTTCTGAATTGAAGGCAGATTCTTTACCATATGAGCAACTCAGTGATAAAATCATAGTGGCTAATCTCAACAATCAAATGAAATATATATCTCAAAATTCAAAGCAAAATATCCAGAATTGGAAATCAAAAGGGAAGAAACAAGAATGTGGGGATCTTACTAACTAGGGCCATTGCTCACACAATTACAAGAGAGCCATTTACATAGCAAAATCCCCAGACTTCTGTTTTATGGTGTTTCCAGATCCAGGAAAATTCTCCTGTAAACAGTGAGTTCAGAAAATCAGAACAGCAGAGGAACCAAGGAAGGGAGATAGTAGTAGGAATTTTCTCTGTTACGAAAGAATCAGCAGATGAAAAAGGCTCACAGAAGTTTCTGGAAGCTTGGTAAGAAAGGACAGATCTAGGCATACCCTGCTCTAGCTACAGAATGCCAAGGACAAGGAAAGTGTCACAGGCTCAGGCAGAACAATAGACATGAAAACAGTATCTACTTCACAGGGAGTGGAGAGCTGACCCTCACTGAGCTGGCCTGATCAGACAGGTTAGTGGCCAGGGACCATTTTGAATAACAGCCTTTTTATATTATAGAAAGCAGAGAGCTGACCCAAATAAATGCCCTTGCTACCTGGTCAGGGACAAGATGACAGGTGGCCAGCAGAGGCATCGACCTCTAATTCCTCATTCAGGGCTGTGCTGCAATTGAGAGAAAACCTTGGCTAGGACTGCGTTTTCACTAAGCCACAGCCGAGACCATAGGACATTACTTAAAAAAAATAATAATTTTCATATATCAATCTTTTATTTCTCTAAGGAAAAATGTAATTGTGTCAGAATAGAATGGAGTGTTTTTTTTTTCTTAATTTAGTGAAATGAAATTTGTAACTGTTTTGGCATCAAAAGTAATAAACTTCTTAGTCCATCTTGTGTTGACAAGTGTGTGTCAGATGTCAGACTATTTTGATGGGTTGGAGACTTTTGAGGAGGTGGTCAGTGCAAAACAGGTGTTCTAAAGAAGTGAAAGGGGAGACTAGAAATGATATCATTTGGTCTCTGTTTCCCCTTTTGAGTGAGTATGTTAAGTAGCTTGAATAGGAAACAGGAGTCCAAAATGGTGGTGGTTAAAAGACAAGGAAGGGAAAAAAGCCTGTGAAAACAGAACAAAAGAAAGTCAAAGGAAGGTCCAAGGACCTGAGTGAGGACCTCAGGTAGAACAAACAGCACTCCTGGCTAGCCCAATTTACATAGGGCAGGCCCAGGGGGAGGAAGAAAACATAAAAAGAGGAGCCAAAGCGCGCGCGCTCTCTCTCCCCCGCGTGCTGGCGTGCTCCCTACTCTCTTCTCTTATCATCTTTGGGTCGGCATGCCATCACACCTCAAGGATGGATTCTCTTGCTATTTTCTAAATAAAATAGAGCTGTAACACTGATTTGTCTAAGGGCTATAACAAGCTCTGTCTAAGACCCAAGAGCTGTGATGCGCCAAGGGCTTTAATGTCCGTCACTCCAAATCTCTGTTGTGACGAGACAGAACCGAGGAGCATACACTCACCTGACAAGTATAACACCCACATAACTTAGAAAGTTTTAGAACAGATAAGAAGTAGGCAGAGGAATGTATGATCTTTCTATACAGCTGAATTTTAAATACCTGTATCTGTTGAATACATTTAACTTTTGGTCGCTATTGTTTGATGAAGATGTAACTTGTTCTGGAATTTATCTAGAATTCTAGTCCTGAGAGGTTTATGCCCTTTAATTGTTGTAGTAGCCGTTGTATAATACAATGCTGGTTGGCAAGTTCCCTTCTGATGTTTATTTTTGGCAATGCAAAATGTGCTTGTTTGGGAAGTTTTCAAAGAGAGAATGTCTAGTGTGAGTTTTAGTAGATGAATTTTATTTGGGATATAAATATTTACTTGCACATTTTTTTTTTTCTATTTCAGAGGTTGTGACTCAGCTATTTCCCCATTTTATGTCTACGAATGTTAGAGAAAACTTTGGAGAAACAGGCATCTGAGGGCTTCAAAAACACTTCGGTTTAGCACAATAAGAAAGCTTAGTGAGAAAAATATTCAAAAGCATGATTAGTCTTATTAGTATGCAGATATACCTAATAAAAGAACAATACAATGCTATTTTTCATTCAGTAGCTTGTCAAATATTGTTTTAAATAAGAAGAGTTGGCTTTGGAAAAGTGGATGTTTGTACGCTGCTACAGTATACAGGATACCTTGGTAAAATATTTCTGGATAGTTATTTAACAAAACTTAGTACTAATTTGTGACTGAGCTGTTCCAATTATATGAATTAATCTTTAGGCAATCCATCAATCATATCAATACCAGATTATAGAGAATTCTTACTGAGATTTGTTTTGTAATACCCTCAAAAGAAAAATAATCCAAATGTCTTACAATATGTTAATAATAACACATTTTCACATATTCAGTTTTGCAATGCAATTAAGAATAAAAATGATGATTTCAAATGTGTTCTTACATTTATTGACACACAAAGATGAACATTACTTATTATTACATATAAATGATGATTTTAGTATAAAATGCAAATACATTTCACATACGGTTTTACATAAATGATACTTATGTATAATTTATATACACACTTTAATGCAGTTCATGCAATAATAACCTCTTTTATCATGTTTTTCTCTACTATTAAAATTTATCAAAATATTAATATACTCTTTTTCTACAAGAAATTTATTTTTTTCCAGCTTTGTTGAGGTGTAATTGCAAGTAAAATTTTACACATTTAGGAGGTACAATGTAATGGTCTGATATGTATGTGTGTATATATATATATATATATAGTGAATTAACGAAGTCACTTATTATTTCTTAAACTCATGGTATTTTAAAAATGTATTCCATAAATATTTATGATCCCAGTTTATATGCCAAACACATATGGTAGTGAGAAAATTGGACAAAATATCTGTCCTCATAAACTTTATATTTTAGTAGAAGGAAACAGGTGGGATGATTTGGGAGAATGGCATTGAAACATGTATATCATATATGAAACGAATCACCAGTCCAAGTTCGATGCATGATACTGGATGCTTGGGGCTGGTGCACTGGGACGACCCAGAGGGATGGTATGGGGAGGGAAGAGGGAGGGGGGTTCGGGATGGGGAACACGTGTATACCTGTTGCGGATTCATATTGATGTATGGCAAAACCAATACAATGTTGTAAAGTAATTAACCTCCAATTAAAATAAATAAATTTATATTAAAAAAGAAATATTTGTAATAAATAATCAAAGTCAGTGTTAGTTTAAAACTTATTGATCTGTATTTAAAGGAAATGTTAAAAAAATTAACAGCAAATAACCTAAACAATCAGGAAAATACAGCTAATACTACTAAAATGATTCCAGGACACATGGTTAATACGACATAGAAAGTGAACGTGTTAGTCGCTTAGTCGTGTCCGATTCTTTGCAATCCCATGGATGGCTCCTCTGTCCATGGGATTCTCCAGGCAAGAATACTGGAGAGGATTGCCATTTCCTTCTCCAGGGTATCTTCCTGACCCAAGGATCGAACGTGGAGTGTTGTCACTGATGAGGAACAGGGTATGGAGTAAACAAATATAACTGTACAAGAACTATGGATGCTGAGAGTGGGGTGAAATGAGAGCAAGAACCACAGTCTGCTAAGAGTTTTAGCACATTTTACCGTATGCCTAAGTTTAACAAGATTTTGACTTTCAAATACAATAAGCCACACAGACAGAAATCATAGATAAAAGATTTCACACAGAGTCTATGTATAAATTAAGGTGCAGCAAGCAAAAATTAGTTCATTTTTTTATTTAGAACTTTTATTATTAATAGAAAAAAATCCAGCATCTTGAAGGTTTATGCAGAAAAGAAGCTGAATGTCTCCTATTTCAGATGATTCTGGAGGACTCTCTAAGGTCTAAATCCTTTCCAAAATTGATTTATATTACACCCTATGTGTGCTCAGCTGTGTCCAACTCTGCAACTCCTTGGAGTGTAGCTCACAAGGTTCCTCTGTCCATGGAATCTTCTAGGCAAGAATACTAGAGTGGGTTGCCATTTACTACTCCAGAGGATATTCCCCACTCAGGGATCAAACTCAGATGTCTGGCATCTCTGCGTTGGCAAGCAGATTCTTTACCACTGCACCACCTGGGAAGCCATGTTATACCCTATAGTCCAAGCAAAACAAATATCACTAGAATCCCACTTCTTGAACTGTATTTGGAAATTTGATTTCAACCTCCAGATGTTTGGAATAGGGTATTTCTTGTGGCACAAAAACAAAGACAAAAACTGCTTTTGGTTGTTCTAGCTAGATCCTAATGTCTGCTAAGAACTTGCTTGATATTTTACATGCATGAACTTATATGCAGTTAAGGAAACAAATCGCTTCTAGGGGTAGATACCACAGTGTACATGTCTCCACACAATGCAGACATGCTATATTTAATAATGCCTGTGTGAAGTTTTCCTCTTGTATGATTATAACATTCATTTATTAAATTCTATATTAAAAAGATGGAGAGTTTCAATCTTCTAAGATCTGGAAATTCCTGTTTCAGGATAAATAATATAAATGTATATTATTCCTATGGTTAAAGATCTCAACCAGGACGAAGTTTTGAAATAGGGAATTATGTAGAGTATTGTAGGGTAATTAAAAACAAAGTCTCCTACCAAGTCAGAAAAACCTCTGCAAAGGGAGAAGAAAAATAAAAGTTTCATTACTAAATAAGCTTTAAATCAGGGTTTGATGTGAAATCACAGGCAATCCTCCAAAGAGATTGAGAAGTCAGAAAGGAATCTTACCATTTTATACAGCCAAGCAGACACAAGCCATTAAACACAGATTCACAAATGAATGATAGCTAATCCTCCAGTGAAAGGAAATAACAGTACCATTTGTCACGTGGTATATCCCCAATTCATCTGGTAATTAGGAAGACCATTTGTATCAACTAATTAGCTTTTTCCAAAGGGAAAATAAACTTCTCATATCTTTATGCCAGAATTTAAAGACCGGCACCCACCCAAATTAGCCTCCTACTTTACCAAAGAAACTGGGAGATAGGGGCACACTTTTTCTTGATGATAACATTTCAAAGAGATGGTTCCTTGGCCTTTGAAGAAACACTGGTAGGTTGTAAAACTAAGAGGTTTGTTTAGCTGGCAAAAATGTTTAAATATATCTCAGAGAACCAGAGGAAGAGCTTAAAATTGCAAGTTTTCCAAGGTAAATGTTCAAAGAAAATGATGTCTATTTCTTTTTCTTTCTATCAGAAAGAATAGTTCTTTTTTTGTTTGCTTGTTTTTAAATACTGTATTTACCTTTAGAGTGTGCATGCATTTGTGTGTGCTAAGTCACTACAGTCGTGTCCAACTCCTTGCAACCCTATGGACTGTAGCCCACCAGGCTCCTCTGTCCATGGGATTCTCCAGGCAAGAAAACTGGAGTGGATTGTCATTTCCTCCTCCAGGAGAAGGGAAATGCTTTCCTTTCTCTCCCTCCTGGAGATGGGAAAGACTATCCACTCCAGTATTCTGGCCTGGAGAATTCAATGGACTGTATAGTCCATGGGGTTGCAAAGAGTCTGACATAACCGAGCGACTTTCACTGCTCCAGAGAATCTTCCTGACTCAAGGATCGAACCCACATCTCTTATGTCTCCTGCAATGGCAGGTGGGTTCTTTACCACAAGGACCACCTGGAAAGCCCTACAGTGTCCATATCTTTATATTATGTATACAGTAACGAGTATATCACCTTAATAAACATAAGATGAGAAATTTAATGCATTCTTATAATAAGCAAGTGTATTTCTTGTTAACAATCATAAGGAAAGAAATTAATTGAGGAAATACTGATTCTGACAGGAAAGATTATAGCTGATAGGAAATATTTATGTTGAAGTCAATAATTACAACTTATTTTATAAGAATTGCATCTTCAATCAGCATTCAAGCAAGAACATCAATGTTTGGTCATCTTTAGTTTCTTTTTGTATAAATATCATATCAAAATAGAAGCATTTTTATGACTTTAATGTTTTAATAAAAATAGTAACAAAAATCAGATGCCATAGATAATTTAATTGGGAAACTGAATTGTGTTGACAAGAAGTATGAGAGTAGATACTAATGCATGTGATATTAATTTTTGAAATTGTTCCTTGCAAAAGATAATCATAAATTAGAAGCAGGCAAGGGAAAACTTTGAACTGATTGCAATTTAGGCTTATAATGGTAGTAAGTGTTTCCCAGTAATCTCATAAAGAGTAATGTAGATATTCTTTATTGAAATTGGATTCCCTGTCTTCACATTCACTGAACAAATTTGAAATCAAATTGACATACAAAACACTAAAGGTGGTACTTTTCTCTTTTGGATTTTAAGGTGGAAACGACTGTTCCTTTTCCTTGAAACTTTACACAGAACATACCTCATGGTAAGCAATCTAATAAGTGACATTTTTGGGCTCATGTTTTGCTTCACAATTTTAAAAGGAGTGACATTTAGGAAGCAATTTTTCATGAGCTAACCAAATTGGATATAGAACAAGCATGAAGCAGTTCAATTATAAAGGACTCACTGCCTCACTGAAGCAGCAACAAAGTGGAAAGGAAACCATAGAACACTGATTTTACATTCATTTTATATAATTTTGAGGTCACTTTTGTGATCTTACATTATTCATTTATCAGCATCAAAATTTTGAAAGCAGCAGATGTTTATAAAATTTACAGTGTTTATAAAATAAGACAAATGCATATCATATAAATTATATAATAGTTCCTGGCTTAGAATAAGTGCTCCAGCAATGGTAGATATTTTGTTACCATTTAAGTTTCCACATCACACTGCAGCTTCAAAAAGATTCTGGAAATGTGCACAGTAACATTAATCCCTGAAAGAAAATTTTATAGTTTAAAGTCTGAAGTGCATAAGCAAAAAAGAGTTGAATACATCCAACATATTTTTGAAAAATTTTAATCTAATTAATATTTTGTTAAACTATATAATAAAGTATATAAAGCAACAAAAAGGAAAATAGAAATCTGCCTATACTAATCTGCACCACACATTATAACAAGAGAAAACCTGAATGTGGTAAAAAGAACAGTAAAAATTAAAAAAAAAATAGATAAACTTAAGAATAAAATTTAGTGTGAAAAATGCATTATTGTTTAGTCACTAAGCTTTGTCTGACTGTTTTGCCACTCTATGGATTGTAACCTGCCAGGCTTCTCTGTCCAAGGGATTTTTCAGGCAATACCATTTGCTTTAGCAAGAGTAGCATATTCAGCTTTAAGTTTTCTAGTAAAATGCAAACAAAAATGCATATTTAAAAATGTGTTAATTTACTTACAATAGCAACAAGGGAAACCGATATATATATATATATATGTTATAGATACATATTTTTTTCCCATTTTTGAGATCTAAAAGAAGTTTCTTAATTAAGTCTTTAAAATGGAGAATTGTTATAGATCAAGAAAAAGCATGCTATTGCCTTTAATATCAGTAAATGATTTTATTCAGTAAGGTACCTACCTCCTTTGTGAAATAAAATGAAATCACTTATATCAAGGGGTTTTTTTAATGGATAATTTTAAATGGATCCAAGAGGCCATCAGAACTGAAACTGAAAGTCATTCAGTCGTGTCTGACTCTTTGCGACCCCATGGACTATACAGTCCATGGAATTCTCAAGGCCAGAATACTGGAGTGGGTAGCCTTTCCCTACTTCAGGGAATCTTCCCAACCGTGGGATCAAACCCAGGTCTCCTGCCTTTCAGGCAGATTCTTCACCAGTTGAACTGCCATTAAAGAGGTATTAAAGCATGTCTTCACCTGGTGGAAACATGAACTTTTGAACTAGGCCAAACCACAAATATTCGAAGAACTCTGAAAGAACACTTGCAAATTGTCAGAGCAGTGGACTTTTCCTCCCTCACTCAATCCTGGTGAGTCATGACTAGCTTCTGCCCCCAAATTCCAATTAAAAATTTTGTACTGCAAATTTCCGTGCTTTGTCTTTAAAAGCCCCTGACATTTGGTCCTTATTGGGACACTGTTTAGGTTGGCATTCAAATCTGTATAACCTGAATTGCAATTATTTGATCCCAAGTTAATGCTTTCTGCTTTATTATTGCCTCCTAGGATTATTTAGGATAATTCATCTTAAAAATATTCTCTTTTGAAGTTAATATATACTACCAAAGCAAAGAACAATAATTCTCTAATGAACTAAAATAGAAGTTTACATATCCCAGTTTTGTATATATATGTGTGTGTGTTCATGGGGTTCTCAAGGTCAGTGGTGCCCAATATGCTACTGGAGATCAGTGGAGAAATAACTCCAGAAAGAATGAAGGGATGGAGCCAAAGCAAAAAGAATACCCAGCTGTGGATGTGACTGGTGATAGAGGCAAGGTCCGATGCTGTAAAGAGCAATATTGCATAGGAACCTGGAATGTCAGGTCCATGAATCAAGGCAAATTGGAAGTGGTCAAACAAGAGATGGCAAGAGAAATGTCGACATTCTAGGAATCAGCGAACTGAAATGGACTGGAATGGGTGAATTTAACTCAGATGACCATTATATCTACTACTGTGGGCAGGAATCCCTCAGAAGAAATGGAATGGCCATCATGGTCAACAAAAGAGTCCGAAATGCAGTACTTGGATGCAATCTCAAAAACGACAGAATGATCTCTGTTCATTTCCAAGGCAAACCATTCAATATCACAGTAATCCAAGTCTATGCCCCAACCGGTAATGCTGAAGAAGCTGAAGTTGAACGGTTCCATGAAGACCTACAAGACCTTTTAGAACACCCAACAAAGATGTCCTTTTCATTATAGGGGCCTGGAATGCAAAAGTAGGAAGTCAAGAAACACCTGGAGTAACAGGCTAATTTGGCCTTGGAATACAGAATGAAGCAGGGCAAAGACTAATAGAGTTTTGCCAAGAAAATGCACTGGTCATAGCAAACACCCTCTTCCAACAACACAGGAGAAAACTCTATACATGGACATCACCAGATGGTCAACATCGAAATCAGGTTGATTATATATATTCTTTGCAACCAAAGATGGAGAAGCTCTATACAGTCAGCAAAAACAAGACCAGGAGCTGACTGTGGCTCAGACCATGAACTCCTTATTGCCAAATTCAGACTGAAATTGAAGAAAGTAGGGAAAACCACTAGACCATTCAGGTATGACCTAAATCAAATCCCTTATGATTATACAGTGGAAGTGAGAAATAGATTTAAGGTTCTAGATTTGATAGATAGAGTGCCTGATGAACTATGGAATGAGGTTCGTGACACTGTACAGGAGACAGGAATCAAGACCATTCCCATAGAAAAGAAATGCAAAAAAGCAAAATGGCTGTCTGGGGAGGCCTTACAAATAGCTGTGAAAAGAAGAGAAGTGAAAAGCAAAGGAGAAAACGAAAGACATAAACATCTGAATGCAGAGTTCCAAAGGATAGCAAGAAGAGATAAGAAAGCCTTCTTCAGCAATCAATGCAAATAAATAGAAGAAAACAACAGAATGGGAAAGACTAGAGATCTCTTCAAGAAAATCAGAGATACCATGGGATCATTTCATGCAAAGATGGGCTCGATAAAGGACAGAAATGGTATGGACCTAACAGAAGCAGAAGATATTAAGAAGAGATGGCAAGAACACACAGAATTGTACAAAAAAGATCTTTACGACCCAGATAATCACGATGGTGTGATCACTGACCTAGAGCCAGACATCCTGGAATGTGAAGTCAAGTGGGCCTTAGAAAGCATCACTGCAAACAAAGCTAGTGGAGGTGATGGAATTCCAGTTGAGCTATTCCAAATCCTGAAAGATGATGCTGTGGAAGTGCTGCACTCAATATGCCAGCAAATCTGGAAAACTCAGCAGTGGCCACAGGACTGGAAAAGGTCAGTTTTCATTCCAATCCCAAAGAAAGGCAATGCCAAAGAATGCTCAAACTACTGCACAATTGCATTCATCTCACACGCTAGTAAAGTAATGCTTAAAATTCTCTAAGCCAGGCTTCAGCAATATGTGAACCATGAACTTCCTGATGTTCAAGCTGGTTTTAGAAAAGGCAGAGAAACCAGAGATCAAATTGCAAACATCTGCTGGATCATCAAAAAGCAAGAGAGTTCCAGAAAAGCATCTATTTCTGCTTTATTGACTATGCTAAAGGCTTTGACTGTGTGGATCACAATCAACTGTGGAAAATTCTGAAAGAGATGGAAATAGCAGACCACCTGACCTGCCTCTTGAGAAATTTGTATGCAGGTCAGGAAGCAACAGTTAGAACTGGACATGGAACAACAGACTGGTTCCAAGTAGGAAAAGGAGTACATCAAGGCTGTATATTATCACCCTGCTTATTTAACATATGCAGAGTACATCATGAGAAACACTGGACTGGAAGAAACACAAGCTGGAATCAAGATTGCTGGGAAAAATATTAATAACCTCAGATATGCAGATGACACCACCCTTATGGCAGAATTTGAAGACGAACTAAAAAGCCTCTTGATGAAGGTTAAAGTGGAGAGTGAAAAAGTTGGCTTAAAGCTCATCATTCAGAAAACGAAGGTCATGGCATCCGGTCCCATCACTTCATGGGAAATAGATGGGGAAACAGTGGAAACAGTGGCTGACTTTAGTTTTCTGGGCTCCAAAATCACTGCAGATGGTGACTGCAGCCATGAAATTAAAAGACACTTACTCCTTGGAACGAAAGTTATAACCAACCTAGATAGCATATTGAAAACAGAGACATTACTTTGCCAACAAAGGTCCGTCTAGTCAAGGCTACGGTTTTTCCTGTGGTCATGTATGGATGTGAGAGTTGGACTGTGAAGAAGGCTGAGCACCGAAGAATTGATGCTTTTGAAGTGTGGTGTTGGAGAAGACTCTTGAGAGTCCCTTAGATTGCAAGGAGATCCAACCAGTCCATTCTGAAGGAGATCAGCCCTGGGATTTCTTTGGAAGGAATGATGCTAAAGCTGAAACTGCAGTACTTTGGCCACCTCATGTGAAGAGTTGACTCATTGGAAAAGACTCTGATGCTGGGAGGGATTGGGGGCAGGAGGAGAAGGGGACAACAGAGAATGAGATGGCTGGATGGCATCACCAACTCAATGGACGTCAGTCTGGGTGAATTCTGGGAGTTGGTGATGGACAGGGAGGCCTGGCGTGCTGCGAGTTATGGGGTAGTAAAGAGTTGGACACGATTGAGCAACTGATCTGATCTGATGTGTGTGTGTGTGTAGTTTCCATATATATGGGTTTCCCGGATTGCTCAACAGGTAAAGAATCTGTCTGTAATGCAGGAGACATGATTTGAAACTTGTGTCAGGAAAATGGATCCCTTGGAGGAGGAAATGGCAAGCCACTCCACTATTTTTGCTAGGAAAAAACTACAGACAGAGGAGCCTGGTGGGCTACATGGATTGCCTAGATGTCTAAGTTGTTGTTCGAAATCATTGAAAGGATACTGACTTTCATTGTCTAAAGTGGTTTAATTATTTGAATTATTTAGAAATATCTTACAGTTTAATTTTTTTTCTTATCAAGAACATTTTTGTAATTTATTTTAAACTAATTTTGTAAGTTACACTTTGAAAAGTTGTATTTTTGAATTTGAATTAATTTCATGTAGGCTAGAGTCATACATTTTGTTATTTAACAGCTATTAAAAAAGCTGTCAGCGATATAGATTTTTATCAAGAATCTAGTCTGAGGAAAGCTATACAAAAATATATGTATTCAAGGACTAAATTCACTTGTGATGTTAGCATGGATGTGTTTTACAAATATGCTTATGATGTTTTTGAAAGTTTGCCTAATCTGAATGGAATGGAAACAATACGAATGGTTTCATAAGTTAGCAAAAAATTCAAGAGAGGTTTCTGAAGGTCTTTTAAAATAAGAAACATGCTCCTTTGTCCAAAATGTTTCAGAGATGGTTATTTAGTTTATTTTTAGAATTATGCCTCTAGAATTCCATTTAGAAGGACTCTCACTCAAATACAGATAAGAAAAGGAGCCTAAAGGGAAGATATAAGTGACTCACTGACATAAATAGCCTGGAGAATAGTTAGCTGAATCACACATAATAAACTTGAGTGAATAAAAAGAGCTAATAGGGGAAATATTGGATTATATTAATATAAATGTCTGTTTCCAGTCTATACGTGTTTATAATACATGGGTGAAATAATGCATTGAAATAACAGGAAGAATTAATGGCAATAATTTGGAAAAAGAAAGAGCTTATTATACAATGTTTTCCAGGGAGAATAATGATTATTACATACAGTAATTGGTTAATTTTATACATATGCACACAAATGTACCATATACAGACACATTTCAAAGATTAATTCTAAGATTCTCCTTCTTGGACTCTTCTAAAATAGTGAAATGTTCCCCTAGTTTTCAACTTTCAATCCTGTAACTTTACTTTTATTTACTATTAAGAATTGAAATGGTTAACTTACGAGTCAGTGTTATTTTAAATTATCTTCCAATTTTGCTACAATAGCTACAGTCTTTTAATCTTCCACATATTCTTCCATTCTATTTTGCTTTCTGAACAGGAAAAACCTGTTCACAACACATTATATTTGAGTTCTATCCATTATGTCTTGACAATGAACACTATCTTCCACAAAATAGTGTCATTTATTTCATTCCAATGAGCATTTTATTAAATGAAAGTATTTAATGATAACATCAAGTGCTTTGAGATTTCCATTGATCATATGCTGCTGACTTATTTCCATGAACAATTCATATTACTTCCACTGACAAACCCGCAATGTCACAATTCATCCAGACTCAACTGCACTCTGAAGACCAATCTAAGAAGCAATTGTGTCAGTTCTAATAATAAATAGTTTGTTTTCAAAGAACTCAGGGATATCTTAAAAAATTTTTTTACTTTTTATCATAAAGACTTTTCAAACTTGTTTCATGAAAATGATAGTAAAATGTGAATATCTTGTAATATTGAAAAAAATGGGTGTCATAACTTTTGAAAGATAAAGTTTTTCAAATTTAAAGGATTTAGGACTTGGGAAAGAGATAAAATGATCCTGGCCTTAGGGAACTCATTAATTCTACATAGGTCTAGTATCATATGTCCTTAAGAACTTACTTGAAATCTCCTAGCTTAAGATCTTCCTTTATTATTTGAATAATATATCATTTGATGAGCATTAATCCTGGATTCTCAAAACTGTTTGCCAATATGTCCCCAAACTGACCAGTATCAGAAAACTAAGGGTAAAATGGAGTTGCATTAAATGGCATTTGTATAGCTAATTTGGTGAGAAACTGATGGGAATTGAAGGAAATAACAAATTTCAAAATATTTTATAAAAGCCCATTTTTCAATCTTCTAACTATATTAGTTCCAAGGTCATCATAATATTAATATAAAAATACCTCCTATTAACACAGATAACTTTTAAATAATTGAATATTATAATTCCTCATATGTTTTGTGAGAAGACACATTTTTACAAAATTATATAATTAAAAGGCTATAGAAAAATTAATATTTAGAACATTTCAAGTCTTTGAATATGTACAAAATAGTGGAATGATATAAAATATTTATTGATAATGTTACAACATATAAGTCTGAGTCAATAATTTTCTTTCAAATCTCAGATTTATCTGTGTAACTTGATAGTTACCAGAAAATTTGTGGCTAATAGTTGTAAAACTGCCCTGTTTTATAACATATGACAGTGAACTATGTTTATTAGACTTATTTTGCTCTTATCAACAACCAGCTGTTTTTCTTTCTCACCTAAACCTACTTTGTTTTCCCACCAACATAACATTATTTTGTCAAAAGTTCTTCTCTTTGCACTTTTGCTTTCTAATGCCTATCTAGAGATCAGAATAACCTTATTTAATTGGAAATAAAATCACATCCTATCTGTCTAAAATTCTTCCAATGACTTCTGTTTCTTTAAAATGACCTTCAGAAAATTAAGATATTCCTATCAGTCTTCAGTACTCTAATTTCACTTAATTACATTCTTTTCCACTTTAACTATATTTAAGCAACATTTTTTTATTTCAGTTCCTTGACTATAGAAAGCACATTCCTACCTCAGAACCTTTGTACTTACTGACTGAGCTGTGAGGTTTTTTTTCCTTGAATCTTTGAATAACTTGATATTTGACTTCTAGTCATGTAGTGGCTATCTGGATTCCTCACAGAAATGCCAATTTGCTATATTTTAGCTTTAAGAACATGATATTTCCCACCTCTGCTGATTTATTCCATTCACTTGTTTAATTTTATTTATAGAATTTAAATTGAAATCTTTATATTTACATGTTTAATTGGTTTTTAATTGCTTCCTCTGCTAGCACATAAAGTAAGTATGTGAGAAGTGATCTTATTGTATTGTTTGCCATGCCATTCCCAATATTTAGAATATCACACATGAAAGACACTCAATAACTTTCTTTTTTAATAAATGGATGGATAAAAGCAAATAACAATTTTTTGTGTGTGGAAAAAAAGGTACACTGAAAAATCTAATGTAAATTTCCAGCCTCTTTTGATGCTTCTTTCTATTTTTTTTCTTTGTCTTTTCTATTTCTTTGCTGATTCTAGACCAGTTTTTATAGTTTTCACCTATTTTAAGAATATAAAAATAAATTCATTATAGTGACAATGTTTTAAATGTTTAAACTAAGTTTAAGCTTTGAGGGATATTACTAATATATTGATTTGGGCAAAAATAATTCTAAAAGTCAAATAGAATATAACTGATTTAAATATATAGGACTTATAAAGCACAAATTAAACTTATTTTTTGTAAATAATATTATAAGAGAATACTTGGTAAGGAAGAAAAAAGAACAAAGCAAAATACCAGAATTGAGTGTATCATAATTTATATCCTGAGGAAAACAGAAACAGAAATAAGCAAAATTGACTGAATTTTATTTAAAAAATGAGCACTGGAATTTACAAGCTTGAAATCGTTCAGCTACTAAACACCAATATCAGATATTCCACTATGGGGATTAAGCAAGCTGCAGGGAAGGGGCTGGAGGATGTGTTTAATTCACAGACTCCTTGAAGGTGTTATAAGCCAGCCAAGGTAAAACAACAGGATGGGGAACACATGTATACCTGTGGTGGATTCATTTTGATATTTGGCAAAACTAATACAGTTATGTAAAGTTTGAAAATAAAATAAAATTTAAAAAAATTAAGAAAAAAAAAATAAAATAAAATGGAAAAAAAAATCAATAACAACAAAGCAGTTATGAGAGAAAAAAAAAATAGGGAAGAAAGATAATGGAAAAAAAAATCCAAAATGGGAAGGAACATGTAGATAAATCTTTGTTCATAGATTATGAGATACTTAGAAAATTCATATATATGGTCAAAAGATTTCAATAAGGATGTCAAGATAATTCAATGGAGAAAGGACACTCTCTTCAACATAAAGTTCTGGGAAAACAGGATATTCACATACAAAAGAATAAAGTTGGACTTGTACTAAGCACAATATAAAAAAGTTGACTCATAATGGATGGAAGTTTTAAAGTTAAGAGATAAGAACTATAAAACATTTAGCATAAAACATAAGGCAAAAGATTCACTACATTGATTTCACAATGATTTCTTGGATATGACAACAAAGACAGAGATGACAAAAGAGAAAATGGACAAATTTAACTTCATAAAAATTAAAAAAAGAAAAACTTTTGTGCATTACGTAGAGTCTTCAGAATGTGAGAAAATATTTGTATACCATGTAACTGATAAGGGACTATATCCAGAATGTACAAAGCACATTTAAAACTCAACAACAAGAAAATAATCTGACTCTAGAATGAGCAAATAACTTGAATAAGCATTTCATTAAAGAAGATGCTTGCGTTATCAATAGACCCATGTAGAGATGTTTAATGGTATTAGAAAAACACATTAAGTATACCTGTGGTGGATTCATTTTGATATTTGGCAAAACTAATACAATTATGTAAAGTTTAAAAATAAAATAAAATTAAAAAAAATAAATAAACAAAAAAAATAAAATTAAATTAAAAAAATAAAAATAAAATCATATTTGAACAACAACAACAAAAAAACTGTGAAGAAATACTACCTCAAACCTGCTAAACAGTTACTATAAAAATAACAACAACAACAGCAGAAAATAACAAGTATTGATGAGAATCAAGAAAAATTGGAAATCTTATAGACTCTTCCCAGAAATTTAAGGTGATATAGATGCTGTGAAAAACACTATGGCATGGAAGCTCCTCAGTTTAGTTCAGTTGAGTTCAGTTGATCAGTCGCATGCTACTCTTTGTGCCCCATGGACTGCAGCACACCAGGCTTCCCTGTCAATCACCAACTCCCAGAGTATACTCAAACTCATGTTCATTGAGCTGATGATGCCATCCAACCACTTCATCCTCTGTCATCCCCTTCTCCAGCCTTCAATCTTTCCTAGTATAAGAGTCTTTTCCAATGAGTCAGTTTTTTGCATCAGGTGGCCAAAGTATTGGAGTTTCAGCTTCAGCATCAGTCCTTCCAATGAATATTCAGGACTGATTTCCTTTAGGGTGAACTGGTTGTATCTCCTTGCTGTCCAAAGGACTCTCAAGAGTCTCTCCAACACCACAGTTCAAAAGCATCAATTCTTGGTGCTCAGCTTTCTTTATGTCCAACTCTTACATCAATACCTGACTACTTGAAAAATCATAGCTTTGACTAGACAGACATTTGTTGGCAAAGTAATGTCTCTGCTTTTTAATATGCTCTCTAGGTTGGTCATAGCTTTTCTTCCAAGGAGCAAGTGTCTTTTAATTTCATGGCTGCAGTCACCATCTGCAGTGATTCTGGAGACCCTCCAGAAATAAAGTCTTTCACTGTTTCAATTGTTTCCACATCTATTTTCCATGAAATGATGGGACCAGATATCATGATCTTAGTTTTCTGAATGTTGAGTTTTAAGTCAACTTTTTCACTTTCCTCTTTCACTTTCCTCAAAAGCTCTTTAGTTCTTCACTTTCTGCCATGACGGTGGTATCATCTGTATATCTGAGGTTACTGACATTTCTCCCAGCAATCTTGATTCCAGCTTGTGTTTCTTCCAGCCCAGCGTTTCTCATGATGTACTCTGCATATAAGTTAAATAAAGAGGGTGACAATATACAGCCTTGACGTACTCCTCTTCCTATTTGGAACCAGTCTGTTGTTCCATGTCCAGTTCTAACCTTTGCTTCCTGACCTGCATATAGGTTTCTCAAGAGGCAGATCAGGTGGTCTGGTATTCCCATCTCTTTCAGAATTGTCCACAGTTTATTGTGATCCACACAGTCAAAGGCTTTGGCATAGTCAATAAAGCAGAAATAGATATTTTTTTCTGGAACTCTCTTGTTTTTTCCATGATCCAGTGGATGTTTGCAATTTGATCTCTGGTTCCTCTGCCTTTTCTAAAACCAGCTTGAACATCTGGAAGTTCATGGTTCATGTATTAATAAAATTGATAATTTAAATGTATTATACAAATTCTTCCAAAAACCTCAGCTCAACAAAAATTAGTGACTTGAAAAGCTATATAAATTCAATTATTATTTGTAATGTTTTCCTTAGAAAACTCTATGTCCTGAAAGTTTCACTGAGTAATTCTACTAAACATTTAAGAAAGAAAAATGTTCTTTATGAATTCCTTCAGAAAATGAGAAAAAGTACTTCTTAACTTATTTTATTAAGCCAGCGTTACCCTATACCAAAACAAATAAATAAACAAAAAATTGTGAGAAGAAAGCACAACAGAAATCTACAACCAACATCCTATGTATTATAGATATAAATGCAAATGTTTTTAATAAAATATTAGCAAATTGAATTGAGCAACATAGTAATAGGATAATGCAGTGTCAAAATCTTACCAAGTTTTATTTTTAGAAATTGAGAAACTAATTCTAAGATGCAATTGGAAAAGCAAAGCATCTCCTTGGGGGATCAGTTACTTAGGCATTGGACACCCATGTGACTGACTTTAATTAGTCTGTCTCCTGGTTACTTTTACCTAATCAGTTGTCCCTATTCCATTTTTTGTCAATTATTCAAGTAATATTTTCTATAGCAATTATTTTCCTTCATTAGAGGATTAAGTCTAAAGTCAAATACAGTCTTTTCTCTTTAATTCTCTTTATTTTCCTTAAATTCAAAATAGTCTATTAGTCTTCTTGGTCTTGTTTGAGATTAAGTTTTTAAAAATAATAAACCCATCTTCTTTTTGTATTAAATGTGTCTCATTTTGTGTTTGTTCGTAAATTCTACTTATTTTCTTCAGGTTTTCTATCCTCAAGCAAAATGCTTCATACATATCATTGTGTCATTCTCGGGGTAAGACATTCAGAAGCAATAATGTTTATCTGTTCTTTTGCTGACATTCATTTTGGTCATCTGGTGAAGGTATCTTTCATTGGTGGCTCAGAGGGTAAAGCGTCTGCCTACAATGCGGGAGACCTGGAAATGGCAACCCACTCCAGTATTCTTACCAGGAAAATCCCATGAACGGAGAAGCCTGGTAGGCTACAGTCCATGGGGTCGCAAAGAGTTGGGCACAACTGAGCAACTTCACTTTCACTTTCAAGGTATCTTTAACTTCTCCATTGTTTGATTGTGATTTCTCCTTGTGTCTGGTTGGTTTTTCTTCCTTGATTTTTGTCTCATTGTAGTAAAGAATTGAAATCTAAATGATGGACCAGTACAGCTCAAGCTGCTGCTGCTAAGTCACTTCAGTCGTGTCAGACTCTGTGTGACCCCATAGACGGCAGCCCACCAGGCTCCCCCGTCCCTGGGATTCTCCGGGCAAGAACACTGGAGTGGGTTGCCATTTCCGTCTCCAATGTATGAAAGTGAAAAGTGAAAGTGAAGTCACAGGTATGATTTATTAAGCAGAAAGCAGGCAATACACTCTCGAGATGTGAGAGTGGACCAACCCCTGTAGGAGTGGAGAGATCTGTTATGGCTTCCCACTTCATACTTTTTCTCCTTTTCCCTTGGCAGTTCCTAGGGCTTAATTGGCTACTTTCCCTATAAAATAGAGCTTGTACCCTGGGCTAATCAGAGAAGGGAATGTAAATAGGGAATATGCCCGAAGCTAATCAGGGAAAGGGACATGTCAGGTGTATTTTCCTGAGGAAGGTTCTCACTCTGGGCCTGCAGTCTCCCTTTTCGCAGGCTTTTTCCTTTCCTGTTTGCCCTCCATGTGGTTCTTCTAGCCACCACTTCCTGTAACCACCATTTTGCACCCCATATCCCTATTCTAACCTCCTACATCTTGCAACTGTAAAATAATCTTTATGGAGAAAATAAGTCCCCCCTCCACTGCCGTGAGATTTTTGCCTTTATCAGGACCTGGGTAGTGATCCTGCTCAGTCATGTCTCACTCTTTTTCACCCCATGGATTCTAGCTTTCCAGGCTCTTTTGTCCATGGGATTTTTGAGGCACAAATATCAGAGTGGGTTCCCATTTCCTCCTTCAAGGGATCTTCCTGACCCAGGGATTGAACCTGTGTCTCCTGCATTGCAGGTGGATTCCTTACCCCTGAGCAATTGGGGAAGCCTCGATAATGTAGGTTTGACTTTCAGTTTGTAACTAAGTTGAACCCTATGGGACCTTCCCATGAGAGACCCCTCTTCCATCCTCTGGTATAGCTCCATTTTCAAGGACCTAGGTAATGTTATCTGATGTACATTTCCTGACTTGTTTTATAGATGCTAAAACTGCCACCAAATGGAAGAAATTAACTAGGTGATGATCATGAGCATGTAGACTCCAGACCTATTGGAGTCTAAGGGTTGATAATGTTAACTCCTGTGACACTGGTTGGATGGCATTACCGACTCAATGGACATGAGTTTGAGTAAACTCTGGGAGTTGGTGATGGACAGGGAGACCTGGCATGCTGCAGTCCATGGGGGTCACAAAGAGTTGGACACGACTGAGGGACTGAACTGAACTGAACTGTGACATTGACCTATTATCTCACCATTAACCAATCAGGGAATTGTGCACAAGCTGATCATGTACCTTGGGACTTCCTTCCCTCACCTGGCTGTTACAAATGCTTTGCTGAAACTCATCATGGGAATTTCAGTTTTATGAGCACTAGCTGTCCAGGCCTCCTTGTATGGCACTTTACAATAGTTGCTGAATTCTCCTTCACCACAACCTGGTGTCCGTAGGTTGGCTTTATTGTGCACATGGGCCAGTGAGTGGACCCAAGAGTTGGTTTAGTAACAGGCTCACCAAAATTTGAATGGACTGAAGAAAAGAGTGAGACATAACAGTAAAATGAGAATACAGCCCTAGAAGACAAAATGTATGGATTTCATTTTTAGCTCCACACTTAAGAGCAGTGTATCTTTCTATATAAAATATGTGTAATAACTACTTCAAGTGAATAAGATGTTTATAAGGATTAAGTCAGTCAAAAATGCAAAGCAACTAGCTCATTGATTGATAAAAAGTTCTCATTAACTTTTAGCACCAACTAGGAATATTATTTCTGTTGTAATTATTATTAAATCCCTATTGTTCCTAAATATTAAATAATTTAGATTCTCTTTGTGTTTCTTTTTTCCAGACAGTAATTGAAATGTTTAGGTAAATCAAAGCAAGAAACAACAGAGCTCTTTTCTGTAATAAGAAGTTTGGAGATAATATGTAATTTACCAGGATGAGGTAATTGCAAGGAAGAAAAATTACTTAAGATACAGTAATATTAATGGTTTAAGTTGAATTTTTAAGATCACTGTTCTTTTTTTATTCACTCTATTAAAAAAAGTGTTGAATTTTGGTGCTAGATAACACAATCAGACAATTTCCCCTGGGTATGCTCTCCATGAACTCTTTATCTTCCAATGCAGAGCAACCTTAATTAAAAAGGAGCCTATTAGCAGTGTACAATGTATTTAATGAGTGGGCCCCTGACATCTCAATATGAAATGGGGCAATTGCATTTAAAAAAAGGAAAGATGGTTATAGGAACTTCTAGAGTTCACTAAAAGTTCTGAAAATATAAAGGTCTTGTCTGTTAAATTTGGATTTTTGATATGTACCAGCTAAATGTGGCTCAGCTGGTAAAGAATCCGCCTGTGATGCAGGAGACCTGGGTTCAATCCTTGGGTTGGGAAGATCCCCTGGAGAAGGGAAATGCTATCCACTCCAGTATTCTGGCCTAGAGAATTCCATGGACTGTATAGTCTATGGGGTCGCAAAGAGTCGTACACAACTGAGCGACTTCCATTTCACTTCACTTCACTTCTTTTAAATGGCCAGTGAGAGGTCTTCTTAGTTCATCATTCAAAGCAATATTTCAAATTAGTAGAATTAAGTTTAGCTCTGTAACATATTATAAGCTCATTTCACTATTTATTCAAATGTGTTTAAACTTTCCCTTTGAAGTCCTGCCATTTTAAAGAGGAAAATATGATTACATAATTTTTTGATACTGTTTCTAGTCTCTCCTATATAATCTGCACACACCAAGCCAGAATTCATTTCTCATAATTGCTCTTGTAGACTACATATGCAAAAATAGCCCTATAGGACTAGTGAATGATTTATTATTGGAAATATTACATATTGATACTTGCATATGATTTTTTTTATTATCTTTCACTGGCTTTTGAAAACATGTGTGAAGTTTCATGCAGAATCACCAAACACAATATGCCATTTTGAGCACTCAATAAAGATGGATTGGATATGAATATGTTTAGATCTCTTTTTCTCCATCTATGTAAAACTGCTATACATAAAAAGAAAATTCAGCAGAAAGGGAGAAAAATGATGGGTAGACTCTAGATCAAGTTGGTAACTAATTGAAATGAGCAGTTTTATGAGGAATAAAAGAAGGTCAGAAGATTAATTGACTGAGATTCATTAAGTCATAAAATGGTTTTCTCAGTTTCATTTTAGTCTATCAAATAAACATGAAGTTGAAACTATATAAATAAATATGACAAAAATTATATTGAAAATCATTATGCCATAAATATTGTATGAATTTAATGGTTTTTACTTCATCTATAAATTATTAAATATTTCCATTTCCAGAAAAGTTAAAACATGAGAACTGTGTGCTTCCACCAGTCTTTATCAAATCTAACTCAACCACGTTTATATCATTAAAAAAAATGCTGTTGAAGGGTCATAGCTATATACCTCTTTCAAATTACATCCCTTCCATTATACTGAAATAAATAAATAATTTAATGCGATTTACTGTATTGTTCATTATATTTACCATAAGGCAGTTCTAGCCCTGGGATCTAATTTTTCCATAGTGCCTTTTGTTTCTTTTACCATATTATGTGCTTGTGTGATTCTGAGGAAAAAAATAAAGCTATGTATACCTGTGGTGGATTCATTTTGATATTTGGCAAAACTAATACAGTTATGTAAAGTTTAAAAATAAAGTAAAATTAAAAAAAAATAAAGCTATAGGTGTATATGTCTCTTTCTCACCTTGAATATATTCATTTCATAAACATGGAAAATAAAATAATATTTTCCTGTCAGGTTGTTATACTAATTTAGAATTTATATGACATTTATTTTAGGTGAGATGTAAGTTACAAATAAATTTGTATATATTTACAGTGTAACACCAGATGATTTGACATATGTATACTTTGTGAAATGAGTAGCACAATCAGGTTAATTAACAGATTCATTATCTCATGTGGTTACTTCTTAAAAAAAATTTTTTTTGTAATGATAAGAAAACTTAAGTTTTACTCTCAGAAAATTTCAACTACACAGCATGATATTATGAAGTATAAGTCATTAGGCTGCACACTGGATTCCCAAAATGCATTCATCTTATAACTTGAAATCTTTGACCAGCCTTTCCCATCTCCCTATCTTCTACCCTCACTCCGAACCCCCTGGTAAACACTACTGAAATTCTATTGTCCATTTCTATGACTTCAACTTATCTTTTTTTATTTTAGATTGATAGAAACTTAGAACATATATGTCAACATTGGATGTTCATGCATCTGTCTTGCTTTACAATATTAATTTTATGTTTAATTATATTCCTACCTTTCTTTCTCTCCTATTTAATTGACTATATAGATAAAATACATTTTAATGAATTTAATTGGAATTGTAATAAGCTTGGGGGCATTCCTAGTTGTGTTACAACAGACTCAATACAACAGATTCAATTATTTATCTTGTATTCTTGCTCCCTGAAAGCACTAATTTTATTACAACTGGTAAGGAGTAAGGAAATATACATTAAAATACAATGAGAAACTTTGGTACACAGTGGAAAATATTTCTTAAATATCCACTCAGATTAATTTCGCAGACTTCTGGATATATTTAAAAGAAGGAAATATAATAACAGCTGTGAAGTACTTTAAAATTTGTTTGTTTCTTTAAGATGAATATCATCATATACCTTATTTTCTGTCATATATCTTCAACAAGGTAGTAGATTAGTTTACATAGAGAGTCCTGAATTTGTATACAATTTCAACATCTACCCAGCAATCCCACTGCTGGGCATACACACCGAGGAAACCAGAATTGAAAGAGACACGTGTACCCCAATGTTCATCACAGCACTGTTTATAATAGCCAGGACATGGAAGCAACCTAGATGTCCATCAGCAGATGAATGGATAAGAAAGCAGTGGTACATATACACAATGGAGTATTACTCAGCCATTAAAAAGAATACATTTGAATCAGTTCCAATGAGGTGGATGAAACTGGAGCCTATTATACAGAGTGAAGTAAGCCAGACAGAAAAACACCAAAACAGTATACTAACACATATATATGAAATTTAGAAAGATGGTAATGACAACTCTGTATGCGAGACAGCAAAAAAGATACAGATGTATAAAACAGTCTTTTGGATGCTGTGGGAGAGAGGGGAGGGGGGATGATTTGGGAGAATGGCATTAAAACGTGTATAATATCATATAAGAAACGAATCGCCAGTCCAGGTTCGATGCAGGATACAGGAAGCTTGGGGCTGGTGCACTGGGATGAGCCAGAGGGATGGTATGGGGAGGGAGGTGAGAGGGGGGTTCAGGATGGGGAACACGTGTACACCTGTGGCAGATTTATGTTGATGTATGGCAAAACCAATACAATATTGTAAAGTAAAATAAATAAATAAATGTAAAAAAAAAAGAATTAATTTTGAAATAAACCACTAACATCCAATTATTTTCCAGGCTTAACCATTCTTTGTCTTAGCCCTTTTGGGTGATTCTAGGGAGCCATGTTTTTACCATGAAACTCTATTTGCCCAGTCGTAACTGATTGGATAAGAGACAGACACTGACAAACAAAACATATGTCTTGCAGAAGACTCCAAACCAAACAAAACCAACAACAAAAACCTCTTTTATTGGATACTTGCAATTGTGTCAGTCTTTGCTAATTCCTTAAGTTAGGGATGTTTGACCCCAAGATGAGCAACATATGTCTTCTACTATGTGCCCAGCAAAGCAGAAAAAGCTGGTGCCATGGAGAAAAGAAAAATGAAACTAAAAGGCAGAGGACGATCATAAATGAAAAGTCAGAAGGTGAAAATGAGGAAAAGATGCTCTATGACTTGAAGGCTGCTTTTATTTTTTATTCTCAGCCTGAAGAATCTTGCTTCTAATGTATGTCCTTGTGTTTTTCAGAAGGAAATGCCATTATTAAGTCAGCCTGACTGTTTCATTTATTGTATCCAAATGATCTTCCACTGAGACATTCACCATTCATTTTCTCAGTATTATCAGGGGTAAATAATGTCCCTTTATTTTAGTTAATACAAACAAAATGAGATATTTGTGTTTATATCACTGACGGGAACCTAGGAGCTGGAGTTTGGATTTTCCATAATGGTACATGGCTATTCAATAAAACAAAGCTCTCATGTAAATGTCCGCTTATGCTTCCTGAAAAAGATTATCAGCTTTAATAAAATCTTTTCATGAATGCCTTAATCTTATCAGTATTATTAATATCTTGTTTGAAAAATGATTACTGATGCGATAAAGTTGAAAAACAGAACCTTTGGAACTCAGAGCATGTAGCTTTAAGATTCTGGTTCTGCCACATTAACTTGTGATCTTAGGAAAGTTACTTAGAGTTATTTAAAATGGAAATATGATTGTGGTTACCTTATTAAAATGTTATGAAAGGTAAAAAAAAATTATAAACTTAAAATCCTTGAAGCTTTGATTCTTAATATACAAGCTCTTTTATAATTGTTTTGTCAGTGCTTTCAATAGCATATCTGTTAGAAAAATATGTTTAAAAAAGTATAAAGATAGCATTTACTGGGAAATGAATACTATGTCGATAATGGATTTTGAGTATGCTAAAATCACAGAGAAGCAGTCAGCAAACATTTCAAAGAAACATTCCTATCCAAGCAACTGGAGAGAATACATGTGTTTGGTTAGTTGCTCAGTTATATCTGAATCCTTGCAGCTCCATGGATTGCAGCCTGCCAGGCTCCTCTGTCCATGGGGATTCTCCAAGCAAGAATACTGGAGTGGGTTGCCATGGGGATACAGGGGATCTTCCCCACCCAGGGATCGAACCCAGGTATCCCACATTGCAGGAAGATTCTTTACCGACTAAGCCACCAGGGAAGCCCATATGAATACATGGTACTTCATAGTTGTAGCTTCCTGCATGGATGGAGGAGCCTGGTGGGCTGCAGTCCATGGGGTTGCAAAGAGTCGGACACGACTGAGCGACTTCCCTTTCACTTCCATGCATTGGAGAAGGAAATGGCAACCCACTCCAGTGTTCTTGCCTGGAGAATCCCAGGGACGGGGGAGCCTGGTGGGCTACCGTCTATGGGGTCGCACAGAGTTAGACACGACTGAAGCGACTTAGCAGCAGCAGCAGCAGCAGTCTTGCAAGTTTCTTGGAAACTTCGGATTCTTTACCGACTAAGCCACCAGGGAAGCCCCATATGAATATGTAGTATTTCATAATTATAGCTTCCTGCAGTCTTTCACGGAGAAGGCAATGGCACCCCACTCCAGTACTCTTGCCTGGAAAAAGCCATGGATGGAGGAGCCTGGTAGGCTGCAGTCCATGGGGTCGCTAGAGTCGGACACGACTGAGCGAATTCACTTTCACTTTTCACTTTCACGCATTGGAGAAGGAAATGGCAACCCACTCCGGTGTTCTTGCTGGGAAAATCCTGGGGACGGGGAAGCCTGGTGGACTGCCGTCTATGGGGTCACACAGAGTCGGACACGACTGAAGCGACTTAGCAGCAGCAGCAGCAGTCTTTCAAGTTCCTTGGAAACCTTTTGACCAGGGGACTTTAATAACATAACCATGACCTGCATTCAGTTGGTCTTGCAAGGTCAGAGAATAGTTTGGTTACGGGCTTGTACAGTTGAATCCTACTTAATGCTAAGTGTAAAACACTATTCCAGACCTTTATTTTTCTATAGATCTATAAACTTTCTTTCACTAACTTTTCTTCATGAGTAGTTAAAAATATATGAACACTCCTTGCTAATTTCTTGATAATCTTACACTACTGCCTTTGAATAATATAACTACACTGTTGCCCCTAATTCTTAAAGACTTAACCTTAAAGACTGTACTTGGTTTTGAATCCTGGAGTGTAATTGGAGCAGCCTGCAGGCTGCTTTGACTTTAAGAAGTTTTACCATTTCTCTTCTAAATATCTTTTGCTATATATTGTTGATATAATTAGCAATGTGTGAAATTCAGGTGTCTGACTCTAGTCCCTGCAGGGGCCTCCTTTAATTTGGTGTTTGTCCTCATTCTTAAATTCAGCCATCATAGAAACCCATGCTTTGATTATTATGACAAACCACTGGGAGAATTGAATTACCTGTAGTGGCTTCCATTCACTTTTTCATTCATGATTGGTCAGTTCCAGCTGCTAATACTCAGCCAATAGCAATATCGACTCATGTAAAATGCTTCTTTTCTTCCCCCCAGCACAATATTTTTCTGCTTATCACCTCTTATTTTTTAATGTGCCATGAATCTTAAACTTCTGGTTTATTTTACTATGTTATTATATTTATAATTTTATTTCAGTTTAAGATAAGACAGACATTTTGAAATTGTGGAATCATGGTATATATTCTATAATCTGCTAATAACTAGTAATAGGATTTTTAGCCAATGACTTGAGTTCTTTGACTCAAGCTGTCTTTATTTTCAAAGTGAATTTGGAGGTATATAAAAAAATAAAGTTTAAAAAAACATGTACTGTAACATTCTCTATAGTCCTTTTGAACTTATTAAACACCTCTGTTTATGTGGGTCTTCGCCTGATAGCATGACCCAAACAGACTTTCACTCCTGAGTTGTCTGAGCCATTAGCAATCCTGCCTAAATGGGATTATTGTAGTTTTCCGTTAGCTTTACTCACAGGATATGCTGCTGCTGCTTCTAAGTTGCTTCAGTCGTGTCCGACTCTGTGCGACCCCATGGACGGCAGCCCACCAGGCTCCCCCGTCCCTGGGATTCTCCAGGCAAGAACACTGGAGTGGACTGCCATTTCCTTCTCCAATGCATGAAAGGGAAAAGTGAAAGTGAAGTCGCTCAGTCGTGTCCGACTCTAGCGACCCCATGGACGGCAGCCCACCAGGTTCCTCCGTCCATGGGATTCTCCAGGCAAGAGCACAGGATATGAGATGTCCTATTTTCCAAACTCTTCTTTGCTTACACTGTGCCTCCAGTGAAGCTGGATTTACTCCTGGTATTCACTCCAGCCAGCAGTGTAACACTCATCTTTGTTCCTTTAGATGCATGAGGAGTCCAAGTGGCCAGGGTGCTGTTTTACTTTCAAGTTCAGTGTAATAACTGTTGTATCTACTAGTGAAAGCAAACGTTTTGTTAGTGAATCAAGAGTAACAGGTGGTGGCACTTACACAGGTGAAGTAATAATAGTATCCTGTCCATCTATTTCAGTTTTAGGGAAACCATGCTCAACTTGCCAGTGTCATGGGTCTCTGAGTTAGGCTATTGTGATTGCTGCTTTGGCTTCACTATTCATTTTGGTAGCCACACCCACCTTATCTTTGGTACTTAAGTGACATTACTTGAGTCTTACAACCCTGAGTTTCCATTACTCCCATTGCATTAAGGGATTCAATTGGATGGTAGAATTTCCCCTGTAAATATTTGACCTAGTGAGAATAACAACCATGAAAACTTTAAAGAATACTGGGCCTTCCCTGAGACTTTTTTTTTTTAAATATATAGTCATGGTTTAATTATGTTGTGTCCTCTGAGAATTCCCAGGATGGGTGAGGAAATCTTACATGGAAAATGCTCTCTAATATTCCAATTTCCCTAAACTTTGAGATGCCTTTCTCTATAGTATGCAAGGCATGTGAGCTTTTCAACTTCTTTTAGTTATAGACTATCTTTGGGTCCATGTTTCTGGCAACCAATTAAACATCTGAAATTTATGCTTAATGGGCTCATCCAATAATCTTGGACTGATTCAACTGCGTATTCTTATTACCATGATACCACATCATTAATATCCATTACCACATGTATTCCTCTTATGTCTATACAAGAAAAAAAGGTTAGAAAAACCATGCAGTTTTTGTGCCATACACAGGAAACACTTCATAAGTTATACTTTGTACTTCACTTTTTGGAGCCTGCCAGAACTTGAGTCTTTATATGTCAAAAGGCAAAGAGGGATGGTAGGGTTAGGCCCTGAAGATAATCAGCAGGGCTCTGAAAGGAAAATACTTCAGGGGAAGCTGTTACAAATGCTTTAGGCAAAGGTGGGCTTAACCTCTTCAGGTAAGAAGACTATGTCTACTGGCTAAAAGGCCAATCAGAATTTAAAGATCCAATGTCCCCAGCTTCACTGGAACCTGACCGTATGCACCCACTTCAAATTTCAGGTTCACATTCCTTCCAACGACCTAACTTTGATAGAACACATTCTGTAAAGTTGAGAATTAATTTGCGCAGTAATTCAGTCACTCACAGGATGGGACTCTGGCTTGTTTTTATTTGTTACAGAAGTCACCTTGATCCCATTAACAACAAGAGAAAATATGTTATTTCAGGAAAGTAATAGAAGCTTTTAATCATTTATGCCTGATTTGAGTTGAGAATTTAAGCTCTGAGCTCATCATTTTCTTTCCCTCCATTCTATAGCACAGTTAGGAATAATCAGCCAATCCTATGATTACTCCTCAACCTGACTAAAATGTTCTAAGGTGATAAATACATGGTCACCCAGAACCTCACTTCTTACTGATATTTGGTTAGGCATATCCACATGGCAATATTTTGTGTATCTCAATTGCCACATCATGACATGGGCTACTAGTGACCTCTTCAACATTGGCAATAAAATCTTTAGTATCTCTGAATCCAATCTCTAAGATTAGAGAATCATTTCTGGAAAACCAGAACCCAAATTAGGAAACTCATATTTAAAATTCTCTTTCTTCCACAGATTAAAAAAAAAAAAAAGTTTTCTTCTTATGAGAACTTGGTTCATTTTTGACTTTTAAGTTGATTGCATCAGGCCCATACAGATTATATAGGATAATATTCTCAAATATTCTTTATGAACTTTAATTGAATCTACAAAGTACCATCATAGCAATACCTAAATTAGGGTTTTACTGGATACCTGGAGACTAATCAAAAGATGATAACAATTATCAGAAGTCCCATGGAGTGTTATGAGAATAAAATGTCCTAGCATAAAATAAAGCATTTCTCACTGTCTGGCATGTATTAAGTGCTACTAAAAGTGTTAACTATTGTTTAAGCCATTATGGGTTGGATTTCTACTTCTTGAAGCAAAATGTTCCTTAACATTTTTCATAATTAGTTAGGAAGTAAGGAGTCTCTACCTGCTGGAAAAAAGATGTGCAGGAGCTTGTATTCAGCCATTCATCCTTGTCTTGGTCATTCTGGCAACTCTGAGCGTTATGGTTGGTCATGCCTGTCACAACTACAGAACAAGCTACTGATTAGCCTTGTGTTCAGGGAAAAAGGAATGTTTCCAAAAAAAAAAAAAAAAAGCTGAGGAACAATAAATCAAATGCTGATAATAGCCATAATTTTCTACTTTCTAACATGTATGCATGTGCATGCACACACACTCACACACACATACACGCACACATACCTTATAATGCACAGAATTCTAAACTTTTTCCTATGTGATACTATCATTCCACATGCAACACAAAACACTCTCACAAAAGAAGAAATTTCTAAGCCAGATCCATTGCTTTTCATTCCCATCCAAGGCCAGGGGGCCCACACTATCTGCAATCTTTTCATTTAGGCTTATATATGTAATCATGAAAATTCTGGAGTACGTGATAAACTACCTTTGTATGTAGCCACTAGGCTTCCTTGGTGGCTCAGATGGTAAAGAATCTGCCTGTAATGTGGGAGACCTGGGTTCAGTCCCTGTGGGGTGGGGGAGATCTCCTGGAGAAGGGCATGGCAACCCATTCCAGTATTCTTGCCTGGAGAATCCCCATGGACAGAGGAGCCTGGTGGACTGCAGTCTATGGGGTCACAAAGAATTGGTCATGACAGAGTAACTAAGCACAACCTTGTATGTAGCCAGTGTTTAATTACGTATGGAAACCTGGGTAACTCTCAAACAACAATCGATCAGAAAAGAAGTGAAAATAGCACATAATAGTCACCACTTGAAACTTTCATCTTCCAACAGGAAGAGTATAAAAGGAACTAAAGCACTTCCTTAGAGAGAATGGAATTACTAAATGAATTATTATTCCAAACTGCCCCAGATTCTGCCATCTGAAAATATTCCCTTTCTTCCTTGTCTTCTGCCCACCAAAGAGGATCTTTGGGGTAAAGGAGCATCATAGTAATGCAACAGGCTTTGAATGTATTCCTCTCCTGGTTAAGCACCCTTGAAGCAGAGGGATACCCACATTGAAAAAAAGAAAGGAGATAGTCTACTTTAATCCCTTTGGAAACATTTACTCGTTGGTAAGTAGACTGATGGCATTTATTACTTTTATTATTTTTTTCTTTCTTTCTTCTTTATCTTTAGTGATAACACTTAAGATTCAATCTTCAGCATATTTCAAGTATACAATACAGAATTATCAACTACAGTCACCATGCCATACCGTAGATCTTCAGTGCTAGGGCTGATCATTTTAGAATGCTGTATTTATTATCTCTTTGCTTTTTCTTATACATTTAAAACCTATATATCTTCTGTAAAAATACTATTTATTTTCACTTTCTTTAGGTTGTCTTATTCTGTATCTATCTTATTAAATTTGGATTATTTTTAATATGATTTTTAAAATAAATTAATTTATTTGACTATGCCAGGTCTGGCAAGTGGGGTCCAGTTCCCTGACTAGGGATTGAACCTGGGCCCCCTGAAATGGGAGTGCAGAGTCTTAGCCACCAGACCACCAGGGAAGTTCCTAAGATTAATGACATTTATAGTAAGAGTTTCATTATCTATGAAATGTTGCCTCCAGAATGTCCTGGATTCACTATTGGTTATGATAAACTACAGGGCTTCCCAGGTTGTGCTAGTGGTAAAGAATCCACCTGCCAATGCAGGAGACACAAGAGATGAGGGTTTGATCCCTAGGTCAGGAAGATCCTTTGGAGAAGGGAATGGCAACCCACTCCAGTATTCATGTCTGGAAAATCCCATGGACAGAGGAGCCTGGTAGGCCATAGTCCATGTGGTTGAAAAAAGTCAGACATGACTGAACACCATCACACATGATAAACTATGCTAGAATTTACAGCTTTCTGGTACATGGCTTCAGAAAACTATCACACAAGCTAGGTGATTACCTCGGTATAAAATGATTTTTTGTAACATAAATGTTCCCTGCTGTGTGATGCAATAACCCATACATCTTTTTAGAATTTAAACGTACGATCTTGGCCAAAGAGTTTTTGTCCAACATGAAAAGGAAGGACCTGGGAGTCATGTACAATGCCCCAGACCTCCTACTTCTTGACTGATTGTTCCCATTGCTTAGGTAACTCAAAGTATTATAAGATTAAGCCCAGGTTAAATTATTAATCAATAGGAGTCCAGCTAAAAGCATCCCTACATTAGTTCAGAGAAAACTGCCCTGTTAGACTGACAAGTTTTGGCCTCACCTCTATGATTGAATAGGTGGAGAGTCTGAGAATTTCTTCAGCTGTTGAAGAATCTCAAGATATGTCTTCAGAAATCCAAAAACCTTAAAATATTAATTGACTGAATGTAAGCTTCAACCACTAACAGTGCCAGAAAATCTCTAAAGTCAAAGTCAACAACTTCAAATCAAAGCCTACCCAGTATTTGTAGATGCTAGTAGCGTCCTTAGTTAGCTGGCCAGAGGATTCGGCTACTCCTCCCTGACTCAGTGTATTACAGAGAGAAATGACCTGCCTCAACAATGCTTCAGATCTGTCTTGCATTGTCTTCTTTGTCTCTAGACAGGCTATATTTTATTTCAACTTTTTTTCTAGCTTGTAGAAATTTTTACTCAAAAGAGAAAGACATGAGCAATTCTCTTAAATATCCTATATCTTTTTTTTCCCCCAAGTCAGCTAAAAGAGACTCAGCTTATACAGTGTCCAAGTACCAAGATATCATAGATGTATTTTAATAGCTGATTACTGCCTATGGACTTGGATGGTCACCATCTGTGTTTGTTTGCCAGGAGTGTCATAACAAAATACCATAAACTGTAGCTGAAATGGTAAAAAATGAAATACTTCACAGTTCTGGAGGCTAGAAATCTGAGATCAAGGTGTCAGCAGGATTTATTCCTTTTGAGGATCTGTGAGGAAGAATCTATCTCAGGCCTCTTTCCTTGGCTTGTAGATGACCATCTTCTCCCTGTGTCGCTGTACATTGTCTTTCCTTTATGAGTGTCTGTAGTCAAATTTTCCCTTCTTATAAGAACACCAGTCATGTTGGATTAGGGTCCACCCTAATGACCTCACTTTTTATGACATCAGCAATGACCTTATTTCCAAATAAACTCACACTCTGAATTTAGAGGGATTAGAACATCAGCATATAATTTTGGGGGAGATGCAATTCACCCCATAACACCACTTTGGTTATGTGAAAAGGACTGTATCCTAGCCTCTTGATATAGCCTATTTCCCATTTTGTGGTCTGCTTTTAGCAACATTCCATCCATCTTGCTGAACATATTAATTAAGATCCAATGGACAGAAACCTTACAGGCGAATATAAAGAATGCTGGCATTTGTATTCAGTTTTGTTACTCAATTACAGAGAGGATGGAACTGGCTTTGAGGATCATAAAGCACTTGAAAATTATTGAGACTTTACAGGAGACCCAGGTTCAATCCCTGGGTTGGGAAGATCTCTTGGAGAAGGAAATGGCAACCCACTCCAGTACTCTCACCTGGAATATCCCATGGACGGAGAAGCCTGGTAGGCCGCAGTCCATGGGGTCACAAAGAGTTGGACATGACTGAGTGACTTCACTCACTCACTCTTTCTTTTATATTTCTCTCTGACTGTTGGCTTGATTATCTCAAGCCAGCTGCTCAGGAGAGATTGAATACACAACAACAGAGTTCTAGGCTCATGTCCATGGAGCCTCAGGCATCCAAGAACTGAAAGCAGGCATTTCACAGTCAGCTCCTGCAAGAACAAACCCGAGGAAGACTCTCTGTAGTTCCAGCTTTATGGATATCTTCACCTCTGGATCAATCATGGTGACTAAAGATGGGTGAGTTTTATCACGGCTTACCTGCTCACACCTAATGCCCTAGGATTGGGGTAAAATGATTTGAAAGAAAAACATAGATAGTAAACAAACTTTTATGCTGCTAGCTTATCTGGCACTTCAAACATCTTAGAAAATGATGCTTAATATCCTAAGTACTTTCCTCAATGGAAAAAATGCAAAACAGAAGATTCTTATTTTTTTTTCATTTCCTTTTAGCAATCATTTTGTCTATTACTATGCTCTTTATCTCCTTTTTTTGTGCTTTAGTTTGTGTCTTATCTTTTACATTTCAGAATATTTTCCTAGATATTCTTTGTTCTGTGTGTGTGTGTGTGCATGTATGTGTAATATGTGTACATACATGTTTGAGTATTGTTTTTTCTTTAATTCCGATAAAAGCACAAAACTGTGGTTGAATTATTCTGCTCTCTCTCTCATTGCTCAACTGGTTATGGATAGGGAAAAAAAATCATACTGTGAGATGTATGCTGTGAACTCATGTGAAACAATTTAGTCATTCAACATTCATTAGGAACTTTTATTAAATATTGATACCTTTGAAAATTGGAAGCAGATGGGAAGTGGTATGGGCTTCCAAGATGGCAGTAGTGGTAAAGAACCCACAGGACAATGCAAGATACATAAGAGAGGTGGGATTGATCTCTGGGTCAGGAAGATACCCTGGAGGAGGGCATGGTAACCAACTCTAGTATTCTTAGCTGGAGAAATCTGTGAACAGAGGAGCCTGGTGAGCTACAGTCCATAGGGTCACAAAGAGTTGGACATGACTGAAGTGACTGAGCATGCAGCATGGGGAGTGGTATACAGGCATTTTTGCATGATTTCACTATTAGATTATTTTTCCCATGGTCTTTTTTAGACCAAATTCTTCAGAATTTGGAAAGCAGATGTATTGGAAAGCAGATAAAAATAATTCAAAAACTCATTTATTTCTAGGCTCAGGGAAATTTTACTCTTTTTTAAAGAAAAATGCTATCAATTATCTTATATGAAAGACAATTCCAATTCATCCATAGTAGCATACTGGCTAAAAATTAAAGCTGGATCAGCAGATGGTGAACACAGAAACCATTGGAGCCCTATATTGGGAAAAAATGAAGTCACTCAGTTGTATCCAACTCTTTGTGATCCATGGACTGTAGTTGGCCAGGCTCCTCCATCTATGGGAATTTCCAGGCAAGAATACTGGAGTGGGATGCCATTTCCTTCTCCAGGGAATCTTCCTGACCCAGGGATCGAACCCGGGTCTCCCCCATTACAGGCAGACTCTTTACTGTCTGAGCCATCAGGGAGTATCTTTTTTTTTTTTTTTTTTAATTGGGAATGAAAGTTCAAAGGTAGTTGTGGCTGATTTTGTGAGATAGTTTTCCTTCTTTCATGCAAAGACTTTCTACCAGCTAACCTATTTTGAATAACACTTATTTCTCTAAATTTTCTTTAACACTTCTCATACTAGTTAGCAAACTGTGTGATGGAAAAATTGATAATGATATTTGAAGTGTTTTAAGAGACCAAGTCTGGAGCGTGCTTTTCTGCTTTGAGTTGCTTCAAACCGCCCTTTACTGCATTGTAGATTAGAGTCCACTTATGCACACATATAAAACTGTTTATACTGGAGTGTGTTTAAAATAAATTAATCCATAGACAATATAACACTAGGTTAGATGGATGGATTATGCAACATGTAGTTTCAGTCCAAAGTCAAGACATCCTAGGTGAAATTCTGAGGAATTAGAAAATTCGATCTGCATAACATATTTTTTTCTGGGTTAATTAAATAACAACAGCTCAGCTAGAAACTAGATTTCTACATTTGCTTTTAATTTTCATACCACCTTCCTCTTCAGGTACAGTATGGCTAAACTTGACATCTTTTTATTCAACAACTCATTGGGTTAAGAAAGCCAGATACTGTATCAGGAAAATCTGCACAGAAATTTCCATTTTCCTACAAAGGTTTTGTTTGTAGTGGCTGTACTTGTTTTCTTTTTTTTTTTTTAATTTTATTTTATTTAACTTTACAATATTGTATTGGTTTTGCCATATATCAAAATGAATCTGCCACAGGTATACATGTACTTGTTTTCATTTTCTTTTTTTCTTTAGAAATAACATCATGCATGTTTAGAGAGGTTAAGACATTCTGAGTTTATTAAGTATTTTCATAGTAATTACTGAGCTTTTTTTTTTTTTTCTTTATTCCTGGAAACCATGGGGCTGGGTGATTTCTTCCAGATTCTCCTCCTATCTCACACCCACAAATTCATTCTCACAGCACTAAGAACTGTTAACACTGATCCTCTGTCCTTTACCAGACTCTCTTAACGTATTAAGTCTATAATCATCCATCTCTGTTTAAGACCTTGGGTAGTACTCTCCCTAGTTACTGCAACATAGTGGGGTTTTGTTTGTTCTCGCAAACACATTATTTTGATAACTCCTGTTCCTATCAAGGCTACAAAACGGGAGTTGCCCATTTGCCTTCACTAATCATGTTTCTCAAAACTCTTCTTAATAATCATTTGCTTGTTGTTTCTGACTTTATTACCACTCAGTATGTAATCTCTTATTACTCCACTGGTTCTAAAGGTCAGTTTGTTTAAATAAACATTCTTACTCTAATAGATAGGAGAAAGAGTGCAAAGACATTGGGTGGGCTTTCTACCATGAAGAAGTTCAAAGCGTTAGCTGCTCAGTCTAGTCTGACTCTTTGTGACGCCATGGACTATAGCCCACCAGGCTCCTCTGTCCATGGAATTTTCCAGGCAAGAATACTGGAGTGGGGAGCCATTCCCTTCTCCAGGGGATCTTCCTGATCCTGAGATTGAACTGAGTCTCCTGCATTGCAGATAGATTCTTTACTGTCAGAGTCACCAGGGAAGCCCAGGTTTTCTACCATAAATTTCAACAAATAGATATTTTCTTGTTTATGGATTACTACAGCTTTCTTTAAAACAATTACCATTATACCTTAACAATTAATATATGCTAAAATATGAGTCAAACTTAAATAGGTATTAATAAAAAAGATAAAACATACTATAAATGACATTTGTCATAATCCCAAAATAAGCCCTTTAGCCAAGATATTTAACACCTTTTCTTTTCCCCCTCTTTGTAGACCACTGAAAAATAAAAATATTCAAATATTCCATAAATAAATTAATTTACAAAAAATTTAAAGGAAGCAAAATATGGAGAAACCACCTAAAATTTCATATATGTTAACAGGGTAAAATGTGTTAAACCTCAGACTACCAATTTTTATCTAGACAAGAAGTTCAACTATGCACTATCTAAGAGATGGAATCTCAAATAAAAAAGACTCAAAGAAGGAAGACTTAAAAATCAAACTTCCTTCAGGCAAGCTCAAACAAAATTCAAATAAGGGCATTACAATATTAATATAATACAAACTATAATTCAGGATAAAACCATTTATCAAAATAAAAGAGGCAATTGTTAACACTGAGTTTGTAATAGCAAAATGCTAAGGCATATGTGAAAACATTTAGGGACTTGTTCTTTCTCTCTTCTAGCTACTATTTGACATATATGTGCATGTGTATCTGTGTGTGTACATACCAATATGTGTGTACAATTATCTTCCATTCTTCTTTAATCTCTATAATGTCTTATTTCTTAAACAAATACAGTCTGATATGCTAACAGATGCTGATTTTACCTGTTCCCCAATTAGCATATTAGCAATTCAGTGGAGGTTTTTAGTAGCTCAGACCAGTGGAGAATAAAAAGAATGAACATTTTGAGCATCAGTTTGAAACTCCGTAAATTCAGAGAATGTAGCTGAAATGGAACTGTTTGCACATATTAAATGACATAGATCAATTAATTTCTTTTGGTTTTCCAAACAAATTTAGACTATCCTATACATTTACCTCTGGCATGTAATTAATGTAAAAAGGAAATTGTGGAAGCAAAAGGAGAAAAATGATACATCGATGCTAGTCCAGTAGAATGGTTGGCATTTCTACATTGCAGCCTTTGGCAAGATTAAACTGCACTCCGGTATATTTTTAGAAGAATGAGGCTGACAGAGTTTACAATGGGAGGTGATAGAACTGGATCAGATCAACCTGCTATGTTCCAAGGTACACTGTTCAGCAATCCCAGGGGGCCACTTAAGGTCTATAATCTTTCTTATCGTAGTGAGGATCTGAGAAATAATTGCTGGCATGTGGCGATTTCTTTATTGTTTTTTGCTGAGCTAAGTGGATTAAATCAAGGTTACCTCAATTTTTTTCTATCTTAAACAACAAAAATATTCAGTATCTCTAGAATAGCAATAGAACCCTAAAGGCAAAAATACCGATAGTTCCATATTTTATTGTTCAGCTGAACTTATGTTTATGTGTAACACTCATTTCAAAGGTCTATGCGAGGGAATATGACCAAGTATATTATGCTCCTTAAAGGGCAATTTAAAGCTTAAGTCAGATATTGTAATTAATATGTCACATCCAATATGTCAAATATAATGTTTAGAAAATATAGACTGCACTTGTTTGATATGTCAGTATATTTATGTCAAAATCAATATAGTATATTTAGATCAAACCTGATTGCTAATCACCAAATTATAAACAGGTATTTTCAAAGTACATTTGAAGCAAATGTTTTGGGTTATTTCTGCTTCTCCCAGTTTTTAAAACTGTCATGTTGTCTATCACATTCAGGCAGTAAATCATCTTTCTGATTAACAGAAACATCATTTTGAGAGCTTGAGGAAACGTTATGCTAGGATAATTAAAATATTTTAAAACAAAAATAGCTTTAAAAAGTTATATTTGAAAAGGACATACATATTTTTCTTTTATAAAGTTACAGCATGTATATTATCATATGTGAAACAGATCGCCAGTCCAGGTTCAATGCATGATACAGAGTGCTCAGGGCTGGTGCGCTGAGATGATCCAGAAGGATGGGATGGGGAGGGAGGCGGGAGAGGGGTTCAGGATGGGGAACACATGTACACCCATGGCTGATTCATGTCAATGTATGACAAAACCACTGCAATATTGTAAAGTAATTAGCCTCCAATTAAAATAAATAAATTAAAAAAAAAGTTACAGCATTAAAATTTGGTGAAAGAGAAAATTGTGTAATTTAGTTCTTTTTTTAATAAATATTATCTTCAAATTTCCGAAACACTTAGGGAATATGGCCTTAGTAATCAGCTTATGCCTTTTAAAATCAACAGATGATGTTTAAATATTAAGATACAATTTAAAAGCTTTGCAAGTCTGTTTAGTCATCTATGGTTAACAAAATAAAGAAAAAATAACAGAAATCCAAATATTCAAGTTTTATAGTATTTCAGTTTTCAGAACTGGTTCACAGTCATTATCTCATTCTTCCAAATGTAAGGAAATACTATTACTATGAGAATTAAAGTGTAGTCTTATTTTGTGGTGGCTTGATTTAGTCATCCAGCTTGTCAGTAGAGAGGCCATGAGGATGAGAACTCAGATTAGAATATTCAATAAGTAACACTATTTTTAGACAAATAATATCTCTATTGAACTATCCTCTGAGACTTCAGAACACTTTCTCAAGCATATTCAATTCTACAATTATAGCTCCTATACAGGCTAGCCAATTTATCTTTAAATCTCCCCTATGTATATTTTATCCTGTCAACTCATTTCTCTTTATGGTTCCTAGAGCAACCTTGTATTATAATTGTTAGCTAACATATCTGCTGATTCTTTTAAAGAAGAATATCTCTGTTAAATCCATGTGGTATAGCATGTCATTTCAGGCAATGTTTCCTTATTGATTTTCTGTCAGGAAGATCTATCCATTGATGAAAGTGGATATTAAAGTCCCCTACTATTATTGTATTGCTGTCTACTTCTTCCTCTAGGGGAATCTGAGGATATTTCCTATTCAACTTTCTATATTAAATGTTGAACATAGTAACTGGCAGATATGAGGTATTTAATAAACAAATAAAATAAATAAAAGATACAGTGAAAACAAAACATGGTAAACATATTTCTGAGTAGAGATTTTAACATCTATAAACTCTGCCTGTATTTACATGTCTTATCCATTACTGAATTTCTAGGGTATTATGAATGTGTGCATTGAAATTTTATTAAAGATGATATGTTACAAACAACAAATTCATTACATAGAATTTTTGAAAGCAATATTTTCATTAGTACAGGGTAAATGTTTATATTCTATCAAATGTTTATATTCTATCAGAAGGGAAAACATATATTTTACAGCAATTTTTTCTAAGAATAATTTTGAGTCTCTCTTTAAACATAGGTTGTGAAACTTCTTTTTCTCAGACAATACTTGTTACTTCAAGGAGTTGACATTTCAGTTTTTATTTCTGAAAATATGATTGATGGATGACACTCCAATGATTTCAAAAGGACCTCACATCCTTTATTGTTGCATAACAAAGCACCAAAACATTTAATGTCTTAAAAGAAATGTGCTCTTTCTCACAATTCTATGAAATGCCTGATCAGTGCTTCGGGAATCACTTTGCATCACTAGGTCTCATTCAGGCAGTTACAGTCAGCTGACAGATGTGCTGGAGATTGAATTCAAAGGAAACAGCTAGATTGCTGGGAACTTTAATCTTGAAGATTCTCCACAGCCTGGAGATCTTATGGTAACATTGTATGAAGGCAAACCCAGTGCCTTACATTAGCCAATATCTTGAATTTGATGTGGAAGTGGCCTCCATGGAATAACAGATAAAGAGAGGCATATTTTATTCTAGATCATTAGGGTAAAACTCTAAGCATTACTCAATATTAATATTTAAAATCTCAAACACATATGCATTATTAAATAAATTTTAATAATTCCACATTAATAGTACATTCATAACAAGTCTAATGTCACACTCTTAGCAGGATGGAAAAGAGTTGAAATTTTGAAATCATCAAAGCAAGCAAATTACTTTTCTCATGTTGGGTCATATAACTAAACTTTTTGACTTTCCAGTAATCATTTTCTGAAAACTATGCCAAAATAAATCATTCTAAAAATTTTAGCTTGAAAGTTCTATTCCCTTTATTAGTTCTATATTTTTATCACCACATCTTGAGGCAGCCCTGAACGCGTGCCAGTCAGATATCTCTTCAAGAGCATCATTGCTGTACGGATGCAAGAGTACAGATAGCTCACAACCTCCAGCTGCATCACTTGCTGGATCTAACTGAGTCTTAAGCAGAGGTCATGATCTTCCTGAATATCTTTCTTCCAGGAACGCACCATGGTAGAGGGACTAGGACCAGGCTAGTTCTGCACAATGTGAGATTCATCTGATACTGATGAGTAGGATAGCTATCTAAATTGGTGACAGGACATCTCATAGACGCCTAGAGAAAGCAATATCCTGTGCTGAGCTAAGTTGAAATACCAGAATTGTTGTGACAAACAACAGAAGAAATAAAAAGTCTCGGGAAAGTGGTCATGCTAGAACCAGTATATTATATGAGACCAAAAGATCACTGGAGGATCATGCTCCAAGGGAAGGCTCAGAAGACACATTATGGAGGATATTGGGAATGTTCTCATGAGAGGGACCCCAGCATTACTCAGAAGTCCTGGCCAGGGGTCACTGTAGGAGAATTTGCTATGGAGCTCAACATATAGATAGCTATGGGGACAGCACATCAAAGCAATAGAAACCCAGTGGAAAATCTTAATAGCCCAAAGCAGGAGCAGAGGTGATACCAATTACTATAATAAGTGGGGAGATCAGAGTGGCAGTCAAGCCACTCAGGACTGACACATAGAAAATTGAAAAGATGGCTAACAGCATATAGTGGGTCTGAGAACAAAATGTGTGAAGCCAACAATGTTTCACTAAATATACATAAACAAAAGAAAGAAAGATTGAATGAGCAGGAGACTAAGGGAAGTCCCTCCAATAGAATCGTAATTCTTACTCAATTTCCAGAACTGAGTTAGTTCTTGAACCCAGAATGCACTGATTGAAGTAGCTAGATCCCCAAGTGGGAAGATTCATAATAATTAAACAGGGAAGAGATTCCTTCAGGCCTTCCCCAAAGGAACATTCAGGTGCTTACTTGGAAGATACACTAGGAAATGGGGATCCCCCAGCATTTTAGGAACAACTGAACACAAGATCTGAGTGAGCTCTGATACTTGAAGAACAGAAAATCATTGTGGCTTCACTATTAAAACAGTTGCAGACAGGAGACAAGTAGTTACTGAAGTTATGGTCAAAATCTAGTTGTGGAACCAATAGTTAAATCCCTCTAGTCTTGAATGTATAATCGAAGTTGAAGTCACTGGTAGCTGAAATACATCTGATACTAGGTCATTGATCTGAGGGATAAGATCTATTATGATTGTGGTAGTTAAGCATCTGAAACTGCCCATACCTTCTCCTTGATAGTGAATCAATACCTGGAGTGTATCTCCAGGGTGGAAGAAATTTGTGTCACCTTTTGATGTATGGCAAAACCAATACAATATTGTAAAGTAATTAGCCTCCAATTAAAATAAATAAATTTATATTAAAAATTTAAATAATGCATAGAGGTAATTCTTATGATTGTTTAATTTGCCAGTGTGGCCCTTGCAGAAATCTGAGGGATCCTGGAGAATGAATGCATAATACCAGAGTTTCAGTAAAGTGGTATTCTTAAACTTAGATGCCATGACGAACAAGCTTAAGTGGATAAATACATCTGCTGCTGCTGCTGCTGCTGCTAAGTCTCTTCAGTCGTGTCCGACTCTGTGAGACCCCAGACACGGCCTCCTACCAGGCTCCTCTGTCCCTGGGATTCTCCAGGCAAGAACACTGGAGTGGGTTGCCATTTCCTTCTCCAATGCATGAAAGTGAAAAGTGAAAGTGAAGTCGCTCAGTCATGTTTGACTCTTAGCGACCTCATGAACTGCAGCCTACCAGGCTCCTCTGTCCATGGGATTTTCCAGGCAAGAGTGCTGGAGTGCGGTGCCATTGCCTTCTCCAAAATACATCTGAAGTTATACTGAAAGTGACCATCAATTTAGTAAATATGTGTTTAATTTAGAATGGTCAAAAAGTGTTTTTGTTAACATGAAATAGACTAGAATATACATATTTGGTTTTTCCCCAAGCCCCAAGAGTCTATTAATTGTTATTCCTTCTGTTGTAATTGGAGAAGGAAATGGCAACCCACTCCAGTACTCTTGCCTGGAGAATCCCATGGAGGGAGGAGCCTGGTAGGGCTACAGTCCACGGGGTCACAAAGAGTCAGACACGACTGAGCGACTGCACTTTGCACTTTCTGTTGTAATACAGCTTTAAAAAATATCTGAATCATTTGGATTACCCAGAACATCACATTGATCAACTTCATCCATATTGCCTTAAGTAAGGTATGATGAGGCCAGATAAGAAAGGTAAGAGAGAGAAACTATAGAGTTTTACAGTTTGTTTTATACTTATGGTCCTATGGAAAGAGTATAGAATGTCATGTAGAACACTCAAGGGAAATGTTAGAGTCTATCACAAGGGGTAGGGGATGCAGAGGTTGTGGGAAATTGCCGTTATGGTGTTTTCTGTGGAATGAAAAGGTTAAAGTAAGGAAAGCAAGCTTAGGATTAGATAATGCTAAAAATTGCAGTGGACTTTAGGGCATAGGAGCTATCCGTGGTTGCCAGGTACCTGGCCCTGGGGTTATTATGGAGGTGTATAATTTCTCCCAGTATAAGAATCAGAGAGAAAATTAATTAAAGTATGGGCATAATTAATTAATTGGCTTCCCTAGTGGCTCAGATGGCAGAAAATCTGTCTGCAATGTAGGAGACCCAGGTTCAATCCCTGGGTTGGGAAGAGCCCCTTGAGAAGGGGATGGCAACCCATTCCAGTATTCTTGCCTGGAGAATTCCATGGTCAGAAGAGCTTAGTGAACCATAATCCATGGTGTTGCAAAAAGTCAGACAAAACTGAGAGACTAACACTTTCACTTTCACATGGGCTTTATGAGCTTCTTAAGAAAAGGAAACTAATTGGCCTCTAGCCAGGGTTCAAGACTAAGTCAATATCAATCACACACACGCACACACACACACACACACAAACATATTACACCAGGACATGATGATCACTCAGGATAAGTATAGTATATATTTACTCATGGGCAATAGCAAATGAGGTGACCAACTCCATGATGTCCTGGAACAAAAAGGACTGGTGGGTCAGAGACAAAGAGCTGTCGGATAGAACCATTGTGTGGATATCTAGGAGACAGCACAAAGAGTAGAAATCACTCATAATGGAAGAGAGGTTAAATAACCAAGGAGACTAAATGACTTATATTTTCCCACTTTTGTCTTCACCCACTCCAGAAATTGCATGATATGGACCTGACTGGAGTGGCCACAGTGATAGCTTGGAGACCACATGTGGGTCCAACAGCATAGACTCCAAATATCAAGATGAATCTGACTGCTGTCTCTTCTGAATGTCTAACTTGTCAGCAGTAGAGATGAACTCTAAACCACTATCATGGCATTATTCCTTGAGGAGTCCAATCAGCCATACTGAAATTCTCTTCTTGAAGAACACTAAATTATTTTCATAAGAATAAACCATTATCTTGAGTATAGGTTTGCTTTTCCTGCCCATGGACCCTAATCCAGCACCAACATCCATAGTAATGAATGCTTAATTGAGAAAAAAAAATTGATATTCCACACAAAATGGTGTCCAACTAAAAAAAAAAACTTCTTTATAGCAGAGTATGTATAGGGTGTGGTCCATGACAATGGATCTATTGATTATATCTGTAATGCTCCATCTGGATGCAGTTGGCTTTTAGCGAGTGTTGAGATGGCCTAAAGCCACAACTAAGCCATTGGCATGAAGATGAGGTACTAGTATCCAGAATTCTGTGTAAATACTAAATCAGAGATCTGTGTGGAGCTGTGTTCCTAACACGAAGAGCACAGGAGACTGGTAACCAATGATTGGTAGCTAGAGTGGTCTTGTTTGCTATCATTTCCTTGCCTGAAAATATGGGCCCTTTCTGGTTATAAGATTTAATCCCTGAGGGTTATGCATTCTTGCCAGATGACAGAAAGTGCTATACTGGACTGCAAACTTGTGCTGCCAATTGGGCATATTGTACTTTTTATGTTCAAAGAATCACACAAGAGGAAGAGGCTGTTTTGGCACGAGTATTTTACCCTGATCAACTAGGAGAAGTGTGGCTGCTGTTATTCACTGTGAGCAGGGAAAAAAATGTCTGGAACTTAGATCATCCACCGGCGAATGTCTTGTTCTCCATTTACTAATTAGGACTGTGAATGGATGCATGCAGCATAAACGGTCCAAGAAAGATATGTTTATCAGAGACTCTGTTCGCTCAGGAAGGTGAGTTTGAATATTACCATCAAGTAAGCCAGTGGACCCAACAGAGGTGCTACCTGAGGTCCACAGACTTAGAATAGATAGTGGATAATGACTACCAGTGGGAAACCAAGAACAATCAGAGATAAATTTATCCTGTTAATCTCCCTCTTCTACATTTTACTGAGAAGGAAAAGCCCATCAGAACTTGGCAGGAATTGTTCCTTCAACATGTTTGTAGAAGTTGGTCCACATGGCGTAAGAGGGAGACTTTGGCAACCGTAGGGATGTACCACTTGGGTTCTCATCAAAGTAGTGCAGTTAACTGACAACCTCCAGCCTCAGTCCTTCAGGATCTTCCTTAGCTTTTGAAAAGACATGCCCTTTTTAGAAAGCTTGAGCCAATAAGTGACAATGGCTAGTGTACTATGAACTGGCTATTTCTGACTGACACAGGACTCATTTGACAGACAATCTTTCCTCTAGACCTCCTCGTTGAAATGACCCTGTCAGATCTAGATTGCAGTCTGATATTCTATCTGCCCAAGCTGTCATACTTCACTCTTTTCTCAAGTGTCAGGTATGCATCTTGGAAGGATTTCCCTGCCCAGTTCTCTTTCCTTCTTTTAACTCGCACTGAAGTTAACCCCTGGTAAACTGTGTGGACTCAATGCTATTTCTGTGTTTCTTCCAAGAGCGTCCAGCTGACACATGCATTCACCAAAATAATAATCTACAGGAAATAAAGGTCTTAAGATTTGACTTAATAAAGTCTTAAAATATTGATATTGTGTGTTCTGAACTGAATGTTTGTGCCCTCCAATATTCATGAGTTGAAGCCGTCACCTCCAGTGTGATAGTATTTAGGAAAGGGGCCTTTGAAAGGTGCTTATGTTTAAATGAGATCATGCAGTTAGCACCCTGGTCTGATGGGATTAGTGTCTTTACAAGAAAAGACACCAGAAAGCTAGTTCTTGCCTCCCACATGAGCAAGAAGAGGTCATGTGATCACAGAGTAAGCTGGTGCCTGCCTATTGGCAAAACTAATACAGTTATGTAAAGTTTAAAAATAAAATAAAATTTAAAAAAAAAAAAAGAATAAAAGCTACCTTGACCGTGGCTTGACCTTGGAATTCCCAGTTTTCAGAAGTGTGAAAAATGAATTTCTGTTGTTTAAAACACCCAATCTATGGCACTTTGTTATGATATCCTGTGCAGACGTATATTGTGTGTTATGGTTTAGAACTTATTATACCTACAAATAAATTGTACATTTCTCTGGTAAGTAGAGCTCCTTTCTCATGAATCATATGAATTACAACCTTCTAATTTATACCAACTCTCCCACTTTTTTTCCATCACAAAAAACAAGACTGCTTTACAGACAAATACACAGAAAAGACTGCATTATGTGATCTCAAGAATCTCAAAAGCATTTATTAAGTACTGATAACAGAAATCAGATGAAGGACTTAAAAGAGCTCTTGTACAAATGTGCATCAGGGCCTATTTCTGAAATGAATAGTCTAAAAGCATGTTAGAGGCAGATATATGAGAAATTCATTGAGAGAATTATTCCAGTATTAATCTTTACTTCTGCTAAAATTCCATCTCAAATAACACTAATTATGAGAAAGTATCTTGCAAACAATATATCAAAACTTTAATACTTTCCCTTTAAATTGAACTGATTTATCTTTGCTCAGAGCACATAAACTTTCTTAGATAAATAATTTTTATTTTTATTTTTTTTTCATGATTCTGCAACAATTTATTTGCAATTTAACAGCATAGTAAAAGGAATTTCTAGTAAGGAGATAAATGAAAGCCCCCAAACACTCTATTCTTAGTAGAAGAAAATATTTCACTCTTTCTTTTCTTTCTATTTATTTTTGTAAATGGGATAACTTTCACAAACTTGTGATGGAAGAGTGTTTTGCACAATAAAACAAAAGCCATCCAAATGAGGTTAAAAAAAAAATTCTATGAAATAGATCAAAGCACCACATTCTTCCTCTATATCCAAATTGCCCTCCTGCTATGACTTGAAGTTTTGCAATCTATAATGGACAAAAACAGAAAATATTCATATGCAAAAAAGGACTATGGAAAATGTTGGAAGAATGAGGCTTGTTAACCACCTTAAATATAGTGGCATTTACTTTGAAAGCAATCTACAAAGTATCTCTATTTCCATTCATGTGTGAAGAAGAAGATTTTTAAAGGAGTCATTAAATACATAGAGAGGAAAAACTTGCAAGATTTGCCTTTCTCCTAGGTAGAAATAAAATTTTATGATTAGCATGAACATGGAATTTTCTGGAGAAAATGAATCAGAACTGAATCAGAAGCTATACTATTATAGAATAATATCAGAGTCTTAATCAAGAAGAGTAAGAACTGGTTACACTTCTAGGGCTGGTTGTGCTCAGATGTGAAGTATGACATTTTATAGGAAAGAGGGCTTATAGATTGCTCAGCTGAAAGCCATTTAACTATATGGCACATGATGTGTAGAAGAAACCAAGGGAGGACAACATTTTTGAATAGAGCCAGATCTCATAACATGTACAGGTGGCACAGTCATTCCATTCCTAGTTTAAGCCCACCATCGAATATTAAAAATGAAACTTAATCTAATTTAGAAAATTTTATTCAGACTGGATGAGAATTTGGCAAAGTTTCATGACATAGAATGGTTGAAGTTTCTGCTAGAACATCCTAAAATGATACTGGCAAAGAAGAAAGGGATAAAAAGACTAAAAAACAAAGCGAAAAAAAAAATCAATCAATTTTCTTAGTATACATTATATAATAGGAACCCTCTGACATTATAACTATAGATCTTGCTATAAGGGTGCATGATACCTATACATATTAGTAGAAAATGAGTCATAGAAAATAAAATAAGAAATAGACTTTTCTCTGTAAGATAACTTTAAATAGTGCTGAAATACGGTTTTAAATACTTAATCAGATATAATATAGTAGTGGTTTAGAATATAAAGAGGACAGAGAAATATTAGGTAATTAATTTTCCATGAAATGCTCATTCTTTAAGATTTATTCTTTCATTTTAGTATTTACCATAGAAAAACAAATTTCTAAATATTGGTGATAAAACAAAAAGATCATTAATGTAGAGTTTTTGTAGAATCTGATTTTGTAGAATTTACAGAGTAGTGAGAAAGGTTGCTAAAATAAAAGTAACAATAAATTGATAACTACTACAATGAAGAATAGAGCCAGGATAAGTCAGAGCAAAATCCAGAGGTAGGACAGAATAAAGTTTCAGGGGGAAATAAACAAACACAGAATTTCCCAGGGTGAAAAATATTTGTAAATGTCTAGATTTAGTAACATTAGATTGATTTCTTCATGGAAAGATCTCTTAAAACTACTCCCATTTTAATCCATGTCATGATTCCCTATAAGATGAGAGGTATAAGGTATAGCACTCATCTTCCCTCATATCTCAGTTGGTAAAGAGTCTGCCTGTGATGCATGAGACCTGGGTTCGATTCCTGGGTCAGGAAGACCCCCTGGAGAAGGCATGCAACCCACTCCAGTATTCTTGCCTGAAGAATTCCATGGACAGGGGAGCCTGGCAGGCTACAGTCCATGGGGTCACAAGAGTTGGACATGACTTAGTGACTAAACCACCACCAGGGACTGAACAGTTAAATTCCCCAAGCATCTTACAGTTCTTTAAAAAAAGATGTCTTTTCCTATTAGGAGAAGAATCTTCCTAGTGGTGCTCAGCTGGTAATTCTTCTCTCCTCAAAAGCAATGAGGTGAATGAGCTTCTCATAGAGAGGGCAGAAGAAGCAGATCATAAAAAGTAAGTTAAGTTTAATGACAGTGAGCTGAGGATGCAGGTAGGAAGTGATTAAAAGGCGGGGGGATGGGGTGGGGAGAAGATTTATTAACCATGGTCTGATAGGCACTGGATTAATGTATGTTATTGGAAAAGGAAATGGAAACCCACTCCAGTATTTTTGCCTGGGAAATCCCATGGACAGAAGAGCTTGGTGGGCTATAATCCATGGGGTTGGTAAAGAGTCAGACACAACATAATGACTAAACAACAACATTAATGTATATTATATGTGAAATAGAATAACTATAATAACAATAGAAAATAAAGGAACAAATCTGACTTGTTATATGATTGATACTGAATTCTAGATTGATAGCAATTGCACACTTTCTTCCACTTTTGCCTTCAAACCAACTGAGAGATTAAATCACATAAATCAGAATGTTAGAGAAAAATATCTACTGTACTACTAGGGATGACTGGGTTGGAATCTGTTGCTGAAATAGGGCAGTCACAATGGAGTACTTGTTACTTCATCCAGAATTAACTTCCTTACTCAGTCACAGAAAAAACCTGGATGTTCATAGATGTTTTCTTGAGGAATACTGCTTGTGTAAATACTGCTTGTGTAACTGTGTCACATGGCTGTGAACAGAAAAAGCAAAATGAAACAAAACCCTTTCTCTGCAGGCAGAAAGATTTAAAAGAGTGCCAGAAACACTGAGTTGTTTTCTTTCTTTCCTTGAACTCACTGATGAGATCAAGTGACTTCTCCTCCTTTGTTGATTGTGACTGAACAAAGCAGAGACATGTCAAGAAAAGTCAGAATGTCCTTCCCTTCTGGTCATTTTGCACTTAACCATTATCTCCCAGCAAGAGAAGTGCTCCATTTCTATGGCAACCTGAGTGGAGATAGGGAGAGAGGGTATGACTTTGTTCTAGAAATTGTCTATTGAGCAGAAGAAAAAGAGGCTTTTTATAAGACTGGGAGACCTGCCTCCTACCATATACAAAGATACATCTGAAAATTATGAATAATTTCAGAGAGTTTTCTTTTTTTTTAAAGTATAAACTTTCAAAAATATTAAAACTCAACTCTTGGGTTAGTGCAGACTGAATATGTGCTCAGCACGTATCTTACTCACAAATGAGGAAGTTAGGAGGATGATAAAGCTACATTCTAGAGCATTTGAGGACTAGATCTATATTTTCATTCATATTATGGGCTGCATTCTATTACCTCAAAGTTTATATGTTGAAATGCTGAATCCTTGAATCTCAGAATATAATCTTAGTTAGAAATTTTGTCCTTGAAGATACAATCAGTTAAACTGCGATCTTTAGGTTAGGTCATAGCCTAATGTCATTGGTATCTTTACATAAAGGGGGAATGTAGACAAAGAGAAAGATGTGCATAAAAGAAGCAGATGTCAAGGCAGAGGGAGAAGACATCTGTCCCAAACCAAGGAGAGAGGCCTGGAATAGAACCTCCCTCGTAATTCTCAGAAGAAAGTAACCCAAATAATAACTCAATTTTTTTTTTTTTTTTAGACTTCAAAACTGTGAGGTCAAAAATTTCTGTTGTTTAAATTGTTGAGTTTGTGGTGCTGTATTACAGCAGCTCTAGAAAACTATGGCTTCCCTGATAGCTCAGTTGGTAAAAAGTCTACCTGCAATACAGGAGACCTGGGTATGATTCCTGGGTCTGGGAGATCCCCTGGAGATCCCACTCCAGTATTCTTATCTGGAAAATCCCATGGACAGAGGAGCCTGTTGGGCTATAGTCCATGGGGTTTATAGTGTTGAACACAACTCAGCAACTAAACCACCAGGCCATCTCCAAGGTCAAGTCATGGACTTCCCTGGTGGATCAGATGGTAAAGAATATGCTTGCAGTGCAGGAGACCTGGGTTCGATACCTGGGTTAGAAAGATCCCCTGGAGGAGGAAATGGCAACCCACTCTAGTATTATTGCCTGGGAAACCCCCATGGACAGAGGAGCCTGATAGGCTATGGTTCATGGGGTCACAAAGAGTTGGACACAACTGAGTGATTTTCACTTCACTTCACTAGAAGACTAACACACATGGTAACAACCCAGGTTCTGAGGTAACAATCCAGTAACCAGTCAAGGAAACAGTAATATCATTGACAGGAAGAGAGAGGATCTTTCCGTTAATAGCAGTTAGGGTAGAGTTTCCCTTAACAAAAAGTAGGATCAAATCCTAATGGGAATCAAAGTTCTTTTGCTTAAAAGATTTTGTCATCATTTCAGTCTAATGAATTCAGTGATTAAAGTTCACAGGCGAGAATTTCACATTTCCATAATTTATATTTTCCTGAATATAATGTACTAAATGATTAACTAGATCTCTCACAAAACAAAAGTTGAATCTTCATGTCAGGTCATTTTATGGTTTTTTACATGCTAATTTAAAAATCATTTCAGGTACAGCAAAGTTAGACCCAGGTGAACTGATTCAGCCTTAAGCAATAAATGTTAAAATCTTCAGTTCAGTTCAGTTACTCTGTCATGTTGAACTTCTTGTGACCCCATAGATTGCAGCACTCCAAGCTTCCCTGTCTATCAGCAACTCCCAGAATTTACTCAAACTCATATCCATTGAGTCAATGATGCCATCCAATCATCTCATCCTCTGTTTTCCCCTTCTCCTCCCGCCTTGAATCTTTCCCAGCATCAGGGTCTTTTCCAGTGGGTCAGTTGTTTGCATCAGGTGGCCGAGGTATTGGAGTTTCAGCTTCAGCCTCAGTAATAACTGATAAATGCTTCTTTTTGAATCTATAGAAACATCAGTTCATAGAATATTACTGATATTACTGTCAGTCAGGGGGGTGTCATATCAGTAGCTGGACAACTCATATTTGGAAAATTAATGCATGAAGAATTAATTCAACAGATATTTAATGGACTTTTTAAATGTCTGATAAACTGAGCCAGGAACACTCTTTTGTTCTTCATGATGAATAGAGAATCTTGCTACCAGAGAATGGATCAGTATCCAAGGATTCTTATAGTCATGTAGGGAGCAGAGATACTCTCAGGTAGAGAGTAGCCGTGTGCACTCTATACCTGGCTGCACTCCCTTCCTCCAGGTGTGCTGTCAGCAGAGTCTATATTCACTGTCAAACCCGAATCCCCCGGTGGGCTGTAAATATTTTCCATAGCTTCTATCTTTGTTCATCTACTTCACGTCACTGAAAATGGACAGATAACCAAGTTGAACAAATACTAAAAAAATACTTGAACAAGGTAAAAGAAAAAAAAATCCCACAAAGAAATAAGAACAACGCATCAAGCAGATAAGTAAATTCAGAGAAATAATGAGGTAAGCTTCCCAAGTGGCACCAGTGGTAAAGAACCCACCTGCCAGTTCAGGAGGTGCAAGAGACGTGAGTTCAATCCCTGGATCAGGAAGATTCCCTGGAGAAGTAAATAGCAACCCGATCCAGTATTCTTGCCTGGAAAAACCCATGGACAGAGAAGCCTGGTGGTCTACAGTCCATGGGGTTGCAAAGAGTCAGACATGAATGAACATGCATGCACGCACTTGCAAAACAGAAGCACGTTTAAGAGCAATATAAATCATATGAATAGAGAGATTTGAAATCACACTATGTGTCTGACTAATGAAAAGCTGTCATGAGAAATAGAATTCTTGGAATCTAACAATGTCATTTTGAATATCTAATTGTGAAACAAACTATAATAAAAATAGGGTAGCAAAATGTCAAAAAGATAATCTTGCAACATAATGCAAAGGCAATACATGAGAAAAGTTAAGACTCAAGAGCAAAGACGTAAACATTTCAGTGTCTTTTCATCCATTTAACAGATGTTTATGAAACACCTGCTAGGTGCCAGAAATTGTTTCAATGCATCCAAAGACCATGGGCTTTATTTTCAAGGAGCTTATGAGATAATGTGAGTAGTCAATTAACAATAGGCACATGAAGTAATAAACTATAAAAAGGTCAGAGGATGGAGAGGAAGTAGAACAGCTGAAAGGAGTTTGAGGATAAGAAAAGAGAGGATAGTTTTTAAATAGCAGAATGTGGTAGGCGTCATTAAACAGGTAACAACGATGGTTTTGGGTAATGTTCTGGGTGTTGAGAAACTCAAGATATGAGGTCAACAGGCTCCATGAATAGAGATGTGCCAATTCAAGTGAAAGAACAAAAGCAAACTAAAAATAAAAATAAATTTCATAGAATTGAAGACGCGAAAAAATTTTTGAAAGAACTAATCTCATTCCGAATAGGATTAATGAGGGAAAAAAAAAGTACCCATACTCAATTACACATCAATAATATAAAAAGCAAATGTTAAACATCTCAATTAAAAAAAAACACAAAAATCTCAGTCAATGATTAGATGCATGTAACTGAACACTCTACGTGAGTGTCTATGACCGTGGGTGTATAATTATGCAGATTTGGGATTGTCTACCAAATATTGAAATTAATAATTGATTTAATAAGTTGACCATCTATAAGTGTGACCATTTAACAAGTTTACTATCTATAACAGTGAGAAGAGGTTTGGTTTGTGGGAAATAAGCCAAGAAGACTTGAGGGTAGTGAGTAACTAACTGCCCCCACTCATTGATTGATATATTTCATCTATCAATGATCAAATTCTTTCACTGCTGCTGCTGCTGGTAAGTCGCTTCAGTCATGTCTGATTCTGTGCGACCCCAGAGATGGCAGCCCACCAGGCTCTCCCGTCCTTGGGATTCTCCAGGCAAGAACACTGGAGTGGCTTGCCATTTCTTTCACTAGCCTTGCTTTAACTCAGAAGTTAAGCCTAATCCTAACTTTAACCCTAACCCCCAAAAACGGACATAAACTACCTAAATCATGAATAAAATATATAGACAGATAAACAGAGGAGATAGGATAGATATATAGATAGATAATATTACTAGATATATACCGACTCCTGGTAATCCTTTCACCCTGCCTTTTTAATAGGTACATCTTCTATGAATATTTTAATTATGTGGAGAATGTCAATGATTTACTGTTTAAGAGAAGATGATTTTTGTTTCATATTGCCTTTGTTTATCCTCTATTTTTAAAAATTGGGTAGAGAATTTAAAAAAATGCTTGCTATTTATGCCATGCATTTAAGGTATATATCTGAATGCCAAAATCTCCCATGTCAATTAAAGTAAAATTGATACACTTGTAACATCAAGTCTGCAGAAGTAATTTTCAATGCTACCTAATGGAGCTGAACTAAGATATCTAAAAGAAAGCCTCTGCTACTTTTATGGCTGCAACCTTAAAAGTTGCATGTGGGAAGCAAGAAAAATTTCTTCAAAATATATTTCTGGGTTTTCCAATTCTAATGACTCAGAAATAAGTACATAAGAAATCCCTCTCCCTTTGAGATGATCGGTGTGGAAAAGTAAATGATTAGCTATTAGTATCTTGGAATCCCGTGAAGTTTCACTTTGACTAGTTTGCGGGATACCACTCCACAAACACATGTCTTAAAGAGAACATGGCCTGTAGGTTAAGTGAACGTGAGCTGAGAATTCAGTGACAATTCTATTATGTGCGCATATGTGTCCTTGAGGCTGTTGATGGTATTTGAGGACTGGCTGAATATAAAATGAATACAATCTTAGGTTAGAAAAAATAGAATATGATGCTGTAAAAGGCGTATTGTAAAAATGAAGATCAGAAGTGTTAGATACAATCTTTAATCAACTCAAAGATATTTGGTGTATTTTACAGACCAAAATCTGTACCCATGTGATAAGGAATCAGAAAAATGATTTTCCATTAGATTCACTTCTGAGATATTTGCAAGGTTAAAGCATTTATTCTTGCTCTAGTTCTATTTTTTTCTCCCACTCCCACTTTATGTCAAACATGTCTAAGAAATAGAGCACATGTGATTGTAGATCAAGTCTCAGAAGACTGCTTCAGTGGGTCAACATTATCCTTATCCCTAGTTGCACAAATATACTTCTTACATGGGAGGAGACAGGCCTGATGAATTTTAGCCTCAGGTTTTCTATATTCAGAGCTCCTCTGCTTAGGATTCAAGTAGAGTTCTGCCAGAATGTAAGCTTCAGAAACTAGGTGAGAGAGAAGAAACTTCTCTCCATTTGTGTAAGAAGGAGATATTTCTTAACATGACTACTATTTTTTTTTGGAATATGAAAACTCTATGGCAGTATTGTGGGGTCTCAACATGAACTTTCCAGTGCTGTCATTAGATATCTGATATGAGTGTACAGTGTGTTTTCTAGAAGAGGTTTGTTTGTGGGAAATAGATCAAGAGGACTTGAGAGTTAACAACATGCATGGGTAGTGAGTAACTAACAGCACCCACTCAAGATATGTGCACTTGCTTAGAATAGTAGAAATGAATCCCCTAGTTCCCATCCCAGTCAGCAAAACACAGTCCTCAGCTACCACTGGTGTGTAGACACGCAATGAAACATCCAACCAGATTGTTGAGAATAAAATGTAATAAAATTTGAGTATGTTCAGCTCGTTCCATTACTTTTCCAATTTGATACCAAGAAAAGTATGTTTACTAGTTTTATTCAGAATGAGTTCTTTCAAGGCATAAGGAAAAATAAAAATAAAAATTTAGAACTGTGTGGCTGGAGTGTGCAATGTAGAAAGTCGTCTTTAGCAAGTCAGCTAAATGTTTTCACAACACATTGAGTTTCAAGGTGCAGCATCAAAAGGTAGATTCCAGAAATGAAACTCCACATTGCAAAACCAAGGTACATAGTTGCAACAGTAATTCTCTAAAGCATTGTTCTAAAAATTCAAAGGATCCTTTTACCTTTGGCAATAGAAAAAAATTGAGATGAATAAAGTATGATTTTATTGCAAGGGGATAAACCATGCAAGTGTTCCTAACATGTGACTAAAGCATTCATAACTTTAAAAGTTCTTCCCTTTCAGAAATATCCAGATGGAAAGAGATTCTTCTGTGCTCATCATATGTGAATTTTCTATTTTAATTTGTATCTAATTTTCTCTACAGTTAGATTATGCATGTAAAAGAATGAACTATACATATATAACTTTTATAACTATTTACTGAGATATGCTTTTTTCACAAGTAACGCTTATAAAAGGTCATGTGTAGTAAGCATGGCAATAGAATTTAGGATCATGGTTTGCTAATCTATTTTATTTGTCGTTAATTTCATAAAATATAATGATTTCATCATTTACACTACTAAAACAAAACATATTTCTTGTGTGGATAATTCCTTTTGAAGTTAAACAGGTAAAATGGTGACCTATTACAGACAGATAATTATTGTATTGACTGAAGAATAGATATATAGATGGTTATTAATTTTATAACACAAGGAGATTATACGATTAGGTAAAAATAGTATGACTTTTATAAAATCATGTTAGATTATGTAAAAAGTTTCCATTAATTTTGCATAATCACAACACGTAAAATGTGAACAAATGCAATTATTCCATTGCATGGAATAATTTTAGTATAATTTTGGTGTAATAACAATCCCATAAGGAAATGAGTGTTGTTTAAGCATCCTGGGAGTCAATGGTAAAGCAATCTTTCTCTTCAATAATTTTAAAATAAATTTTTGATATTATAACCTTAAAGCTTTTAGGACTTATTTATTAATTAATTTGTAAATACTAAAATGTATGTATATAATGTTGTTTTACTCAAATTGTCTTCTCAAATGTTAGAATGTACAAGAAATCTGTCTTATTTTAAGACAATATGCCAAAATTTTTACCTGAAATGATGATTTATTATAAATCCACTTAGTAAGCACTGAATCATTAATCCAAATATCTACACATTTCTCCTAACAATAGTTATTTGAAATACATGCCAATTTTTGTCATTATTTCTATCAAATTCTGTTGTTTAAAATTTATAAAGAAATCACCTCGAGAGATGTTTAAATGACTGATGCATAAGCTATGTGTGCTTAATTGCTTCAGTCATGTCCGAATCTTTGCGACCCCACGGACTGTAGCCTGCCAGGCTCCCCTGTCTTTGGAACTCTACAGGCAAGAATACTGGAGTGGGTTGCCATGCTCTCTTCCAGGGGATCTTCCCAACCCAGGGATCGAATATTCTGGCTCTGCAAAAATTAAGAGACTTGACAAAAAATAATGAGAACAAAATATCTGTGATAAATCATGATAAAATTTAGATTTCAAAATTTCTCTTCCTTTAATGAATTATTTAAGGATATCTCTAAGATAGGTTTGATGGAAAATAGCTAGTTAGCTTTATGAGAAAAGCTCTATCATCTCTTTCTTTTTAGCTCTATCCACAGGAACTGGAGCCATGCCTTGCAAACAGTAGACACTCAAGTATTCATTAATTGAACAAGTTAATAAATGAAATAAAGACATGAACTCAAGAGGCACTCATGAGAAATGATGGAACACACGATATCTGTATTTTGCTATTCCTTCCTCACACACAACCCACACACACAAAGGAAAATTATTTCATTATATATAGAATGCTCTCGAATTGTGGTGCTAGAGAAGACTCTTGAGAGTCCCTTGGGCTGCATTGTGGTCAAACCAGTCAACACCAAAGAAATTAGTCCTGAATATTCATTGAAAGGACTGATGCTGAAGCTGATACTCCAATACTTTGGCCACCTGGTGGGAGGAGCCAATTCTTGGAAAAGACCCTGATTCTATGAAAGATTGAGGGCAGGAAGAGAAGGGAGTGACAGAGGATAAGATGGTTGGATGGCATCACCAACTCACTGGACAAGAGTTTGGGCAAACTCTGGGAGATCCAGGGAAGACTGGTGTGCTGCAGCCCTGGCATGCTGCAAAGAGTTGGACATGACTTAACAACTGAATAACAACATAGAATGGATAAGCAACAAAGTCCTGCTGTAGAGCACAAGAAGCTATATTCAGGATCCTGTGATAAATCGTAATGGAAAAGAATATGAAAAGGAATACATATATATATATATATATATATATATATATACATATATATATATATGCCTAGCTGAATAACTTTGCTGTTCAGCAGAAATTAGCACAACATTATAAATCAACTATACGCCAGTAAATAATTTTTTAAAAGGAAACTGGTTTCATTTTGGAATGTGAACAAAATTGAATAATTTCAGATGATTAGAACAGAAACTCAGTCAGGACTCATGATTCACACTGAGTTGCACACTAGTTTCTAAGATGAGCACACAATGCTGGGTCAGGAGATGGATAGACAGTTCCTTAATGACCATTTCATCCTGACAGGCACTCACATAAAAATAACATGACTATTTTTATACATTTCTGTCAGACAGATGTCACTACCACAATTGGAAGCAATTGGAGGGCTTACAAATAGCTGTGAAAAGAAGAGAAGCTAAAGGCAAAGGAGAAAAGGAAAGATGTTCCCATTTGAATGCAGAGTTAGCAATAACAACAAGGAGAGACAAGCAAACATTCCTCAGTGATCAATGCAAAGAAATAGAGGAAAACAATAGAATGGGAAAGACTAGAGATCTCTTCAAGATACCAAGGGAACATTTCATGCAAAGATGGGCTCAATAAAGGACATAAATGGTAGGGACCTAACAGAAGCAGAAGATATTAAGAAGAGGTGGCAAGAATACACAGAAGAACTATCCAAAACATCATCATGAGCCAGGTAACCATGATGGTGTGATCACTCACCAAGAACCACACGTCCTGGAATGTGAAGTCAAGTGGGCCTTAGGAAGCATCACTACCAACAAAGCTAGTGGAGGTGATGGAATTCCAGTTGAGCTATTTCAAATCCTAAAAGATAATGCTGTGAAAGTGCTGTACTCAATATGCCAGCAAATTTGGAAAACTCAGCAATGGCCACAAGACTGGAAAAGGTCAATTTTCATTCCAGTCCCTAAGAAAGGCAATGTCAAAGAATGTTCAAACTACCTCACAATTGCACTCATTTCCCATGATAGCAAAGTAATGCTGAAAATTCTCCAAGCCAGGCTTCAGCAGTACATGAACCATGAACTTCCAGATGTTCAAGCTGGATTTAGAAAAGACAGAGGAACCAGAGATCAAATTGCCAACATCCATTGGATCAGTGAAAAAGCAAGAGAATTCCAGAAAAAAACACACACACAAAAAAAAACCACATCTATTTCTGCTTTATTGACTATGCCAAAGCCTTTGACTGTGTGGATCACAACAAACTATGAAAAATTCTTAGAGAGATAGGAATACAGGACCACCTGACCTGCACCCTGAGAAATCTGTATGCAGGTCAAGAAACAAAGGTAGAACTGGACAGGAAACAACAGACTGGTCCCAAATAGGGAAAGGAGTACGTCAAAGCTGTATATTGTCACCCTGCTTATTTAACTCATATGCAGAGCACATAATGAGAAATGCTGGGCTGGATGAAGCACAAACTGGAATCTAGATTGCTGGGAGAAATATCAATAAACTCAGATATGCAGATGACACCACACTTATGGCAGAAAGTGAAGAAGAATTAAAAAGAGCCTCTTGATGAAAATGAAAGAGTAGAGTGAAAAAGTTGGCTTAAAACTTGACATTCAGAAAACAAAGATCATGGTATCTGACCCATCACTTCATGGCAAGTAGTTGGAGAAACAGTGGAAACAGTGACAAACTTTATTTTCTTGGGCTCCAAAATTACTGCAGATGGTGACTGCAGCCATGAAATTAAAAGATGCTTACTCATTGGAAGAAAAGTTATGACCAACTTAGACAGCATATTAAAATGCAGAGACATGACTTTGCCAACAAAGGTCCCTCTAGTCAAAGCTATGGTTTTTCCAGTAGTCATGTATGGATGTAAGATTTGGACTATAAAGAAAGCTGAGCACTGAAGAATTGATGCTTTTGTACTGTGGTGTTGGAGAAGACTCTTGAGAGTCCCTTGGACAGCAAGGATATCCAACCAGTCCATCCTAAAGGAAATCAGTCCTGAATATTCATTGGAAGGACCGATGCTGAAGCTGAAACTCCAATACTTTGGCCACCTGATGTGAAGAACTGACTCATTTGAAAAGACGCTGATGTTGGGAAAGATTGGAGGTGGGAGTAGAAGGGGAGAACAGAAGATGACATGGTTGGATGGCATCATTGACTCAATGGACATGAGTTTGAGTGAACTCCGGGAGTTGGCGATGGACAGGGAAGCCTGGCGTGGTCCAGTTCATGGGTTTGCAAAGAGTCAGACATGGCTGAGAGACTGAACTGAACTGAACTGAAAGGAAGCCTGTTGGGACCATAAATGTGGAGGCCAAAAGGAACATTTTTGTGGACTTGGAAGTCACTTTTATTTCTTCTGGTTAACTCCATTAGAGAAGCATATTCCTCTGAGCAACTGACTTTCCTCATGTTAACCTTGGTTTCCAGTTGCTGTTTTCTTAAATAATCAAATGCTTATATATGACACAAAGGGCTTCCCAGATCGCGCCAGTGGTAAAGTGCCTGCCAATGCAGGAGACAAGGGTTTGATCCCTGGATTACAAAGATTCCCTGGAGTAGGTACTGGCAACCCACTCCCATAGTCTTGCCTCAGAAATCCCATGGACAGAGGAGCCTGGCTGGCTATAGTCATGGGGTTGCAAAGAGTCAGACACAACTGAGCACACACACATATATCTTATAAAGTCGTTTATCTGATATTATTTCTCAGATGTAGAAATTCTCTTAAATTAATTCAAAAAAATACACTTGGTAAATCAATTCAATCAATAATATGAATAGTATTGAGGTCACATTAATTGTGTCCCTCCGAATGTTTACTAAGCTATAGGAGCATTTGAGTTTCAAATAGTAGTCTGCCTAGTTGTCTCCCTGGACCTATTCTCTCCATCTAAGCATGACTGAACTAAACATGAATTTATAACAAGATTATGGTGATCTTTTTAAGAAATTTTTTGGGAAACCTAAAAACCCTTGCATTAGAGCAGAGTAAAGACTTAGCATATAGTTGGCAATATATGATGTGAGATTTAATTGTGTAGTTTCTTGGCAAATAGTTTCTGTGAACCTTCTGGAACCACTTTAAATATCCTTCCTCACAGGATAGCTTCTATCCAGACCACTGTCATTTTCTTCCCTGCTGGAGAAAAAATATGTTGTTCCATTGTTTTACTTCTCTATACACTGAGATGGAAATAACACCAATACTGCCCTGAGATTGTATCTATTGTGGAAAAAAAAAAAAAAAGATCAGAAGCAAAAAAAGGTGTTTGCATCTTTAAGAAAAAAAGGCTTAATAAAAATTTTTATGAGATCATTTGAACTTTTCTGCTCAGAAAATGACTGCTTTAGTTGTCTTCCAAGACACACTGGGCTGAGCTTTAGAATTCTCCTTTAAGTCTTAAAGAGAAGTTACATGGTATTGACTGTGATGTTTTATTGTACAAAACAACCAGATTCACATGCTCTGAACTTGGAAATTGAACTGAATACATGACATTTTCAGCAGAATATTCTCAGTGCTGAGTAAATAAGGAAGCTTTGGGTATATTTACATTTTATACTTTATTTGTTAAATGTTATTTCCCATAATTTAATGTATGAAATGGAAGTAATTTCAGTTGAATAAGACTAAGGTTTAAACTGAACTGAACTTCTAGACAAAGAAAATCCTGTGTGTTAATGTGATTACATGGAAAATGACCTACTCTATGAGTATATGCTTCAGTTTGCTTATTCTTTAAATCAGGATGTTAATTTGACATTCAATAGAGTAATTGAGAAGTTAATTGATCTTCATATGTATAGTTCATATTCTCATGAACACATATGAATTATGTGTTCAAAAATAAAATATTCAAAGATCTAAAATAATTAATCAAGTTTTGTCAGGGTCATTTCATTCACATGTAATTCAAACTTAATTCAGAGTAGTATAAACAAACAAATGATACACCATTTTTTAATTTATAGATTTGGTGAATATGGTGGGATTTTAGGAGTTCATATCATAACAACAGGATTCTAATCTCTTCAAGTCTGATCTGGATTTTCCTATTAGCTTCTTTCTCTGTAAGGATGTCTCTACCTTCCAGCAAACTTCTTGCTTGCTTGAAGTGTTTTTTGAATGTATTTCATAATAAATTCTATGTGTGGATGTGCCAGTGAAGTTTTGCAGGTTTGAAATTGTTTTTCTTGCTGCTATGTATTTTCTTAAGGAGAAGGTCACATTTATTGCAATATTTATATGGTTTGCTTTTTTATGCTTTGCTTCCATGGTTTTATGTTTTTTTCTATTGGAATTTAAGCTCATTGAGGGCAGATCATTGTCTAAAATATCCCCAAAACACAGAGAATAGACAGTCTAAAACAGATATTTCTGGACGTATTGAATTCCTTAAACAGCAAGACAGAAAAGATGCCCAGTCATATTATTATGTGGGAGGTTACATATTTTGAATTTTGAAGAAACATACATATTTTCAAAGGCTCATTTTTAGTCACATTAAAAAAGGCATCTGAATATAGGTTTTAAAGGTTCTCCAAGTAATCTGATGTATGAAGTATTATCTATGTCTCTAATAGAGAATATAATATAACTCTAATTGTTGTCCTTAGGAAATCATCCTTAATGGGAGCATAATATTTGAATAGCAGTCCGAAAGGAAACACCAAAGAAGAAAAAGAAAAAAATATATATATACTGCTCCCTGGGAAATCAAATTGCTATTTTGGAATAGAAAAAAAAAATTGTAAGACACTAATGACTTTAAGAACACCTTAGCTTGCAGCATAGTTATTCTTGAAAGGTTTTCTTTCAGTATAAGGAACAACATATCATCAAACCAAAAGAATACAAGGAAATAAAGCCTCCTAAGATGTGATGACACAGATATTCATTAATGAGCTTTAGAAAATTCTGCTTATGACAGTGCTCATGATGGTGATCAGAAATGAATGTCATCAAGTGACACCCAATTAGTGTGATTAACCAACTTCAGAGCTCACCAGAGAAGGCCCTGGATCAGTGCTGCCTTTTATACATGGAAAATGTTTTACATTTGGGATCAATGCCTGTATCTTAAATATCTGCTAATACAGCTCTTTTCTTATTTTCAGTCTCATATATCCCATTGGTCTGTTATCAGGCTGCATGTCTGTTAGATAAGCATGAATGACCTTGGAAATAATGAGGTACACTGTGAAGAATTTGATAGGGTTCTACCCAGTGGATTTGATGAGACTGAGTATCAGGAATCCTAGCACTGGGTTTGAAACTCAAGCCTTATTCACTTTCAGCTAAATATTCTTAAACAAATTGTATGAACTTGATCGTCTAGATAATTTTCAAGAGTGAATACACACGTCCTGTCACTGGGAAAATTTCCACAATGGAAGAAATCCATATGACAAATAATAACAATTGTAAACAAAGCTGCTGCTGCTGCTGCTGCTAAATCGCTTCAGTCGTGTTCGACTCTGTGCGACCCCGTAGATCGCAGCCCACCACACAGCCCCGTGCCTGGGATTCTCCAGGCAAGAACACTGGAGTGGGTTGCCATTTCCTTCTCCAATGCATGAAAGTGAAAAGTGAAGTCACTCAGTCATGTCCGACTCTTAGCGACAACATGGACTGCAGCCCACGAGGCTCCTCCATCCATGGGATTTTCCAGGCAAGAGTACTGGAGTGGGGTGCCATTGCCTTCTCCGGTAAACAAAGCTGCTGCTGCTGCTGCTGCTAAGTCGCTTCAGTCGTGTCTGACTCTGTGCGACCCCATAGACGGCAGCCCACCAGGCTTCCCCATCCCTGGGATTCTCCAGGCAAGAACACTGGAGTGGGTTGCCATTTCCTTCTCCAATAAATGAAAGTAAAAGTGAAAGTGAAGTCGCTCAGTCCTGTCTGACTCTCAGTGATCCCATGGACTGCAGCCTACTAGGCTCCTCCGTCCATGGGATTTTCCAGGCAAGAGTACTGGAGTGGGGTGCCCTACATATTCACTAATAGAGACAAGAAAATTTTGAATCTTATTATATCGTTCTCTGTTGGCACTTACAGGAGCAACTTGGCATAATAGATTGGGGAAATTTAACTCAATCAAATTTAATAAAATTATAAGGTAGTATTCTGACAATGATGAAGAGTCATACAGTCATGTGTCTCCAGATTTTAAGCAGAGTGTCACACATTCATGCATCCAGATTTCAGAAATGCATGTAAATTAAAAAAAAAAAAATTATCTCTTAAACCTCAGCATCTTCACCTAACAAAATACATGCTTTTTTGTAAAGCCATTACATTATTTATTTAATACAGCAATGTACACTTAAAATAATTCGAAAATTAAGTTAGAATCTGTAAATATTAGCATAAGTTGAATCTCAGAAAAGAAAAAGAATGCAATGATTTTGATCTTACAGAAGTCATTTGCTGTGCAGGCTCACTTTCTTTATCTAGAAAATCAGACTTTAAGAACTTTTGTTGTCAGGGTTATTACAAGAATCAATTCAGGCCATGAATACACAGTCCATGGAGTCACAAAGAGTCAGACATGACTGAGGGTCTGATTTCTGGATCTGAACAACAAAAAAAAAATTTGGAAGTTTTTTCTTAAAGCCAAATGAGTTTTATTAGTTACAAAATGAGGATGCCTATGACATCAGATAAGTTTGTCATTCTGAAAGCAAGGCTGTGAGTCACTGATGCTACTTGGAACAGGGTGGTCATTTCAGTGTTGTATAAATTCCCCTCAATTTTCCAAGCATCTTATAGATATGCATATGTATACAGATTTTTTTTCCTCTTATATAGCTTTTTTCATGTATCATGAATTTATTTCAGGCTGTGATGTTTCTAAACATTATTATTAAATGGTATTGCATCAAGATTTGGTCAAAATTGATTGCCTTTTACTATATTTTTTAACTTGGCATTTGGAGTAGAGCAGTTTAAGCTAAAATATATACAGATGCTTATTTATATATTGTATATTATATATCCATATATATATATAATTGTACTTAAAAAGTTAATTCACATGCTCATATATTCCACCTTTCTTAACAGTAGTGCTAGCAGGTATTTCAAATTTCTTGATAATTGACATAGTGAAATTTGAGATATAAGATACTAAGTTGAGAAGATGAGAAAGATGTTTCAAAGCTTAAAATCTATGTAAAGCCATTAATTCAATCTCATTTAACTCCTATTATTTGATAGTCAGAAGATCAGTATTTTTCAGAATAACTCTAGTAGCTTTGAAATAATAAAGTGCAAGTCTTGAGTTTGTGTCAAATCAAGTTATCAAATATACTCAGTGGTCCAAAGGAGGTGGCTAAATGCTAACACGCTTGGCTTTACCATGAGATTTCATAAGTAGCTTCTTAATGATATAGTAATAAGCTTAGTTAGAGTAATTGCCTTTTGTAAATTTGTCATTACTAAATGTGTAATAGATTCATAAATTTTTGACAAAATCTATTTAAGTAAATTAAAATCAATTAAAATAATGATCCCTAATCATAAACTTCTAAAATTTTCAACTGAAGCATCTTAATTTGTCAGTACTAAAATTACTTTAATATAGCTTCTACATTTTGAGGGTATATGAACATTTCATAAGCAAGACTGCAAGCATCCATGATGGATACCTAACTGAAAATGCATTTCCAAAAAGTCAATTTTGAACATCATCTCAATGCTCAAACCTGCAACAATTTTGACTAGTTTGATCTTGCAATCCAAGGGACTCTCAAGGGTCTTCTCCAACACCACAGTTCAAAAGCATCAATACTTTGGTGCTCAGCTTTCCTTATAGTCCAACTCTCACATCCATACATGACTACTGGAAAAACCATAACCTTGACTAGATGGAGCTTTGTTGACAAAGTAGTCTCTGCTTTTTAATATGCTGTCTAGGTTAGCCATAACTTTCCTTCCAAGGAGTAAGCATCTTTTAATTTCATGGCTACAATCACCATCTTCAGTGATTTGGAGCCCCCAGAAATAAAGTTTCCACTGTTTCCCCATCTATTTCCCATGAAGTGATGCTACCGGATGCCATGATCTTAGTTTTCTGAATGTTGAGCTTTAAGCCAACTTTTTCACTCTCCTCTTTCACTTTCATCAAGAGGCTCTTTAGTTCTTCTTCACTTTCGGCCATAAGGGTGGTGTCATCTGCATATCTGAGGTTATTGATATTTCTCCCAACAATCTTGATTCCAGCTTGTGTTTCATCCAGCCTGACATTTTGCAGGATGTACTCTGCATATAAGTCCAGTTAGCAGGGTGACAATATACAGCTTTGACGTACTCCTTTCCCTATTTGGAACCAGTCTGTTGTTTCGTGTCCAGTTCTAACTGTTGCTTCCTGATCTGCATACAGATTTCTCAAGAGGCAGGTCAGGTGGTCTGGTATTCCCGTCTCTTTCAGAATTTTCCACAGTTTGTTGTGATCCACACAGTCAAAGGCTTTGGCATAGTCAAGAATGCAGAAGTAGATGTTTTTCTGGAATTCTCTTGCTTTTCAATGATCCAATGGGTGTTGGCAATTTGATCTCTGGTTCCTCTGCCTTTTCTAAATCCAGCTTGAGCATCTGCAATTTCACCGTTCATGGTTCACATACTATTGAAACCTGGCTTGGAGAATTTTGTGCATTAATTTGCTAGCATGTGAGATGAGTTAAATTGTGCAGAATCTGAACATTCTTTGGCATTGCCTTTCTTTGGGATTGGAGTGAAAACTGACCTTTTCCAGCCCTGTGGCCTGCTTAGTGGAAATCCTTGGCTCATAACAAAATTTACAGATTCTGGTATACTTATGTTTAGCATTGTGCTTTGAAAAAACTCAGGGTTGTTTAATTTTCAAAAATTGGAGTGATAAACAGAAAACAACACACACACACACAAACCACAGTCACTCATAATGATGGCCAATGGCTTTGTGACATTCCATAGGCAGAGTTCTCTCCCTTTGTCCATATGAGCCATTTCAAACATACCCGTGCGGGTTTTAGTGGCCCAGGCATATCTAGCTCTTGTGACCCCCTGGACTGTAGCCCACCAGACTCCTCTGTCCATGTGATTTTCCAGACAAGATACTGGAGTGAGTTGCCATTTCCTTCTCCAGGGGATCTTCCCAGGCCAAGGATCAAACCTGGGTCTCCTATATTGCAGGTAGATTCTTTACTGTCTGAACCACCAGGGAAGCCCTCAAACATTCTTGAGTTTTACAGTGGAGTGATCCTCCTCTCTCACCAACTCTTTTTTCAGTGATGCTGTCTGATAAGCCACAAAGAAATTAGAAGGCATAGACTGAGACTGTTCTCAACCTCCTGGCATCCAACTTGAGAACAAAGATTTCTTTATGCTCAGTTACTCCTGCATTTCTCCTTTTTAACTCGGTCAACTAACTGTAAAATCTTCAAGGTGATTTAATTTGTCTTGTATTCTGGATCTCATTGGCATTAGCTCTATCAGAAACTGCACTCTCTCAATCACCTTCCAAATCCTTATCTCCAAGTAGTTTTTCATTATGCTTTTGGCTTGTTCAATTGTCTGATACCCTCCTCTAAATTCATTTGATACTTATCCATTGCATCTATTAACTTCTGCTTCTCAGCTCCAAAGCTATTCTTCTTGAATGAGTTTACCACAAACTATTTCATCACTTTTTACACCCACTCTGCTGTTTATTAATCTCTGGCTTACTATTGAAATAAAACTCCTTTGAATGACATCTCAGATAAATTCTTCATATTTAAAATTCTTCCTATTTAAAGTTAGTTGACTTATCATTAGTTTTATTCTACTTGATATATTGAAAATATGGATACATCTGATGACTATATTCTTGAAATACTCTCCTTGGGTTCAATGACACTATATTATTTTTCTATTTATATATCTGGCCTTTATTTAGTATCATATGCATGCTCCTATCTTTTGTCCTTAAGCATTAACATTTTTATACTCATTTAATTCTAATTTTTAACTTACTTTGTGTAACTTGATTGATTTTTAGCCTTCAACAATAACAGTTGTTCAACAATATCAATGTTCAACTATTTTCATTTCATAAGTGAATTGAGGGGCATGCCTGATATAAATTTTTACTTCCTACTTTCCCTGGAAATCCTTGACTCATATGAAATATACATTTTCTGGTATCCTCATGTTTAGCATTGTGCTTTGGAAAAAATCATGGTTATTTAACTTAAAAAAATTGGAGTGAACATGTGTATAGTTTCTTCTTTAAAAAACCACAAGCCATAAGTTGTACTCAAGTATCCAAATGCCTAATTAGTATCTACTTACACGCCTTGCAAATTCTTCAATATGAACATGACTAAAACTATCTTCAGTGTTCCAGTTTTAGTGAATAACTTTCGCCTTTCCATAAGTTGCCAATGCCAAGAACCTGAAACTCGTTTTTGAAGCTTACCTTAAGACGAGGGACTAACACTTTCGCTTTCACTTTTTACGTTCATATATGCAATAAACTTCCTAGGTGCTGGTGGTAAAGAACCTGCCATCACAGGAAATCTAAGAGATGCAGGTTCTTTGGCTCTGGAAGATCCCCTGGAGGAGGATGTGACAACCCACTCCAGTAGTCTTGCCTGGAAAATCTCTTGGACAGAGGAGCCTGCAGGCCTACAGTCCATAGGATCCTATGGAGTTGGACACGACTGAACAACTTAGCACACATTCACGTCAAGCTCAATAAAATCAGCCACTGAGTCTTGTAAACATCATTTATGTCCACCATAAATACTGCTGCTAAGTCGCTTCAGTCGTGTCCGACTCTGTGAGACCCCAGAGATGGCAGCTCACCAGGCTCCCCCGTCCCTGGGATTCTTCAGGCAAGAACTGGACACCCGCAAATATCTCCACTCATTTTGCTGCAATAGCCTTGTTATATTCCCTAAGCAGTGTTCTCTTCTTTCTCTACATCTTCTACTTGCTTATGCTCCTATTTATTCTCTGTGTGCAGACATAGTTAGCTACTTAAAATCAAACTTGGCTATGAAATCCACTTTACCTTTCTTTTTTTTTTTTTCACTTTACCTTTCTTTATAACAAAAATATTTGGGACTCCAATCCAATGTCAGCTCCTCCAATGTCTGGAGTTCCTGAGCTTCAGTATAATTTTGCTAAAGCATTAGGGCTGATGTGATTTGCTTTTCATTTTCTGTTCATAGGAAACAGGAAAGTAAATCAAGGTTATGTCACTATTGGCTTCTGAAGTTCAGACCTCAATAACACGTTTTTCTCACTCAACAAAGTCTCTCATCCCATTCTGTGATGTATCCCTAGCCAACATGCTGGTTCTCAAGTACCAACTTAGATTTCTTGAAAGAAGATGTACTGTGTGCTCAGTCACTCAGTCATGTCCAATTCTGCCTCCCCATGGACTGTAGATCACCAGGCTCCTCTGTCCAGGGAAATTTCCAGGTAAGAATACTGGAGTGGGTTGCCATCTCTTCTTCCAGGAAATTTTCCCAACCCAGGGATTGAACCCACATTTCCTGTGTGTCCTGCATAGCAGGTGGATTCTTTACTACTGAGCCACCTGGGAAGCTCAGAGAGGAGAATAAGACTTCTAAGATATCTTTTCTGTTAGAATAGATAAGTTTGACTCTGTGGGAGCAATAATATGTGTAAGGGTTAACTATTTCATGCTCCCTTTCTGCGTATGAAGTTAACCATTGAACAATGCAGAGGTAAGTGACATTACCTGTGTGACTGAGAATCTGCTTGCAACTTATACTTGGCCCTCAGTATTATTAGTCCTTCAAATCCTAGTGCTATCATATCAGCTGTTCTATGCCCACAGATTCAACCAACCTTGAAGAGAGTAGTACTACAAAGTGCATTTAATGAAAAAATCTGTGTACAAGTGGACTTACAGTTCAACCCTGTGTTTTTCAAGGGTCTGCTGTGTACAGAACACTGGCATTTCATCCCATGGTGACAGTCAGTGAAACACCTTTCTACCAGAACTCCAAGTGGAAAGTGGAGCACCAACAACTTTCTATTCATTTTTAGCAACAATGTGATTGAATAAAAATTTTCTCAATTTATTTTCAACTGCTTTAAATGTTTTTCTTTCCAAGTGCGTTTTCTCTTTCTTACTGGTGGGATATTTGTTCATATCATATTCTGTGACTCTTCTGAGCCCACTGTCAAAGCAACAATACCAGAACAGTTTATTCAAGACTATTTCAATAGGAGTGAGAGGCCAGGATTCAAAACAGCTCGGTCTGAAACAAAGGGCTAGAGAGTTTTTAAGAGCTGGGATGATAAAGATCAAAGGTCGTCAGTGTCAGTTAATTTGCTGATTGCCACTCCTTCAAAAAAAAAAAAAGGAAAAGGAAAACTTTCTTCATGACAGGAGGTAGCTTTACAAGTTGTGGCAAGATACCCAGAGAAGTTAGCTCTTATCTTCCCATAGACACAGGTAGCCAGAGACTCTATCTTCCTTGATTTTTATATTTTAAAAAGAAAGTTCTCTTGAGAGATGCTCCTGGACTGTAAATCTGACAAGAAGGTTTTTACCAAGATTTACATCTCAAAGGGATTTTTATTACATACTTTTTGAAGTAAATGCTCTAAGAAAAGGGAGGTCAGAGGACCTGCTGTCAGGAAGAAGCTGGTAGATAGTTTAGTCTGAGGGGAACAGGAAGGCCTTCTTGGACACTACCTGTCATGGCTTTTAATACATCAGGAAAAAAGGAAATTTAGAAAGTCTGCTTTTCTCTGAACAAACATTTCCTTTCATATCTTATAGTGAATTAAGAGAAATAAAAATTATCTTTTTCCTTTTCTTGCTGTCTTTTATTAAACTGTAATTTCAAAGAAAATTAGCAGATGGAGGGAGAGAAATTATGCAAAAAAAGAAGAAAAAAGAAGAGTAGGATTTTATAATTTAAAATAATTATCTTTTTACAAAAGTCTACTTGTTTCTATACTCTTATTATAATTACTTGTTCAGTAATCTCTCTTCTAATTCTGATGGTAAACCCTATAAGACCAACCTAGACAGCATATTAAAAATCAGAGACATGATTTGCTGACAAAGGTCCGTGTAGTCAAAGCTATGGTTTTTCCAGTAATCATGTATGGATGTGAGAGTTGGACTATAAAGAAAGCTGAGCACCCAAGAACTGATGCTTTTGAACTGTGATGTTGGAGAAGACCCTTGAGAGTCCTTTGGACTGCAAGGAGATCCAACCAGTCCATTCTAAAGGAGACCAGTCCTGGGTGTTCTTTGGAAGGACTGATGCTGAAGCTGTAACTCCAATACTTTAGCCACCTTATAAGAAGAACTGACTGATTGGAAAAGACCCTGATGCTGGGAAAGATTGAAGGCAGGAGGAGAAGGGGATGACAGAGGATGAAATGGTTGGATGGCATCACCAACTCGATGGATGTGAGTTTGAGCAAGCTCCAGGAGTTGGTGATGGACAGGGAAGCCTGGCGTGCTGCAGTCCATGGGGTCATAAAGAGTCGGACACGACTGAGCGACTGAACTGACCTGCAACACTAGGAGGGCCAGGGCTATCTTGTCTTCTTTTTAAGAAAAAAACTAACCCAAAGTCTGAAATAGAGTAGTTACTTCAAAAATATTAATGAATAGATGAATGAATCATTGAACTTGCAGAGATATCCTGAGGGAGAGTTCAGTATGAGATACCTATTTTAAACATATTAAGACACAAACATTTGCTTGCCTCTGTCCCTACTTTCCCCCCAGTGCTATTAGAATACTAGGCTTCATTTTGATTAATCTTTTGTGTCTGAAATACCAGAACTCTGGCAGCTTCATCTATTTATTTTCAAATCGTAATTTTCTTAGTTAGTCCCTATTTTATGATAGATTATTTGACAATTTTTTTGACAAAGTACAACCTAATAATCTCACAGATCCAAACACCTATACTCATGAGAATATTGTCTTTCTTATTTCTGAATTTTAAACATCTCATAGCACATTTTTAAAGTCACAGCAGAAGAAAACCTAACTTGCTCTGCCTTGAATGGCTGGATCTGAGACAGCATCTTGAGAAAAAGTCTTAACAGGTATACTATGGCAAGCATCAAATATTCTAATTAGACATGATGAAAAGATTATATTGTATCTATAGGGAAATGTTTAAGCAAATACCTATTAATTCTAAGCATTCTTTTAAGATTGGACTGCAAATTTAAGAAATAACAATATGAGATACCTAGTTGCATTTACTTTTAAGATGAACAATAAATGTCAATATTAGTACATTCAATTCAATATTTGGCATACTTTTGTACTTTTTATATTGTTCCTTTTTGTTATTTAATTTGAAATTAAAATTTACTTGGATGTCTTGTGTCTTATCTGGCAGCTTTACTCATGATGAATATCCAGATAATCAGTCTTCTGTAAAGTGATTCAACAAAGTGTAAAATTTTCAGAGTCAAACTAATAAAGGATACTGTGATCTAGTAAATTAAAATGAATCAGCTTGATGATTTAAAAATGAAGGACAAGAATATTTTTTAATATATTTTTTCCTGATCATTAATGTTTTTTAGGAAAGCTAGTTATCCGTCATTTTTCTGTTTGTACTGAATTTAATAATATTCTGGAGGATATTGGATAATACTGCATAGTCTTGAAATTGCTGCTGTATTGTTCGGATTCATAAAATATACAATTGATCAATCCTCTATAAGAAATGGATTTCCAGTATCTTTTTTATTCCCTTTTCATTGTTTTCAATATATTCTCGAGATAAGTAATATTTCATGGGAAAATATTTACCTTATACAAATGCCCATATTTTCATTAGCTATAGAATAGTTAACACATGACAGGTATTAAAAATAAATTTCTGATTTTTCTCTTTCACTCATTTACATCAAGTGCTTTATGTTAATACAAGAGTACATCAGGGATATAACAACATCTAAAAATATTAAAGACAATGATTATATTCATTCAAGTATTGAGGTACATGTATGTATGTGTATGTCATATGAACCTAACACAGCAAATGAAAGACAGAGTGATTTAACACTATCACTTATACAGAAAAAAAAAGGGGTTCTTTCATACTTGCACCCAAGTAAAGTAATGAAATTTTTGGTGCTGAAAATATCAACCATTTTTAAAAATTAGATGCTTTAAATATACTTAGATTCTGCAACTTGGAAGATGAAGCTTAATAACATCATGTAACACAGTAAATTCGGAGTAGGCAATGGCACCTCACTCCAGTACTCTTGCCTGGAAAATCCCATAGATGGACGAGCCTGGTGGGCTACAGTCCGTGGGGTCGCTAAGAGTCGGACATGAGTGAGCGACCTCGCTTTCACTTTTCACTCTCATGCGTTGGAGAAGGAAATGGCAACCCACTCCAGTGTTCTTGCCTTGAGAATCCCAGGGACGGGGGAGCCTGGTGGGCTGCCATCTATGGGGTCGCACAGAGTCGGACACAACTGAAGCGACTTAGCAGCAGCAACACAGTAAATTAACCAATCCTTTAAAATAAATTTAGTTAATTTCACTTCCTTATGCTCTTGAGAGCAAATAACCTTTAGATTTCCCTTCAAAGTTGGGAAAATATAAGCTATGATGCTTTCCATGTTTAGAAGATAGTGCTCTATTTCCCTTATTTCTCTCCCTAGTGTGAGATAATTAACATTTATACATACTTTCTCAATGAAGTGACATGCTTCCATTTATTGTAAGGTCCAATTATGCATAAGCACTGGTATGGTCCCCTGAAATTAATATACATTTGTGCATATTCACTTAAGCAATGTTTCCGCAGTGGCACACCAGAAAATGTCCCTTCTGCAAGACTTTCTGTTGTCTAGAAGCACCACTAATTCCTTGGTGATAAAAATAATTCTGTAGTGAAAAATCTTATTTCAGACTACAAGGAATCTTCTAAGCATAACACTTATTGTTCCAAATACTTGCCAAGAATTATGAATTCTCACATCTTTGGAGAATTTCAGATAATTAATATAGTTAGAATTCTCAAGAATTGCTAAAGAAAAGAAGAAAGGGCACAAGAGAAACTCCAAGTGTTATGATTTAGGCAAATATGCTGTACTGATCAGGGTTTTTGAGGGTAAGAAGACCCGGGAGGAAGCACAGTTAAAGACAAGCAGGATCAGGTATTCTGTTTCAGCAACATTGCTTTTAAGATATCTATTAAATATTTGGTATGATTTATGCTTGCATTTTAAAAATATACTTATTTACTTATTTATTTATTGGCTGTGCTGGATCTTCGTTGCTGTGTGGGCTTTTCTGTAGTTGCGGTTTCTCATTGTGGTAGCTTCTCTTGTTGCGGAGCGTGGTCTCTAAAGAATGTGGGATTCAGTAGTTGTGGCGTGAGGGCTCACTAGTTCCAGTTCTAGGGCTCTATGCTCAGGCTTAACAGTTGTGACAAATGGGTTTAGTTGCTTTGCAACATGTAGGATTTTCTTGGATCAAGGCTGCAACCCATCTTCACCTGCATTGGTAAGCAGATTCTTTACCACCGAGCCCCCAGGGAAGCTCTATGTTTGCATTTTTGCTTGACCTACACCAAGAGATTAAGTTTTCCTCCCCCCCAACAGTGAAGTACTTTTTCAAATTTTTCATCCACTCCTTAGCAAAGGTATCTGGTAATATTGTTTGTTATCACTGAATAATTTAGATTTTCTTAGATAAGTTATTTACAAGGTATTCCTATAGAGGGAAAGATTCCAGAGAGACTTTTCCAGTCTAGTTGGGATACACAACACAGAAATTTTCTTTTCAGCTGCTTCAAAGGCAAAATTATTTTCAAGTGTCTTTTATCTGTGCATGTAAGCATAGGCTTGTCTTCTCTTTCTTTGCCAATTTACTCAAGGGGTTGAGAGCAAAAATAAATGTGACTGTTACTTTCTAACATTGGATTCTCTCCAGTGAAATTTCTTTGAGACTTGCTCTCTTTCTTTTCATGATTCCTATGCAAATGATAGTGCTTTTTACAACTGTAATATATATTTCATAGCACATCTCCTAATTTTGCCCACAGTGGAGTTTGTAGTTGGTTCTCCTTTCTCCTATAAGCTTCAGAACATTTTTGGAGAGAAAAGGGAAAATGCTTTGGTTCAGAGTTTGCTGATGGTGAAAAGAATGCATAATCATCTCTGAGTTTATAGTATTGTGAATAAAAAATGCAACCTACATACATATTTTAATAACCAGTTGGGCCTAAGTACAATTTAAATGTTTAAATATACACATACATACATGATATGGACTTTTGAAAGCTGTGCTGTGCTGTACTTAGTTGCTCAGTCCTGTCTGAAACTTAGAGATCCCATGGACTATAGCCTGACAGGCTCCTCTGTCCATGGGGATTCTCCAGGCAAGAGTATTGGAGTGAGCTGTCAGGCTTTCCTTCAGGGGATCTTCCCCACCCAGGGACAGAACCCAGGTCTCCTGAATTGCAAGCAGATTCTTTACCATCTGAGCCACTAGGGAAGCCCAAGAATACTGCAGTGGGTAGCCTATCCCTTCTCCAGAGGATCTTTCTGACCCAGGAATCAAACTGGGGTCTCCTGTATTGCAGGCAGATTCTTTACTAGCTGAGCTACCAGGAAAGCCCTTTTTGAAAGCTACAACAATAATATTATACATTGAAAGCTGCAATAAATATAAAAATCCTCAGTTTTTCTCTTAAGGCAATACTCCTCTGCACAGTTGTGACTCATCCTAAGTCTTCACAAGTCAAAGTGGACTTCTCTTGATAGCAATTCAGATTTTCATGTAATTCAAGAGGAGATGATGGCACAGAAAATACATACTTTTAATCAAGAAATTGTAAAAAAATACACATGCATATATACATACAATAAAATGTTAAGATTATGTCAGCAACATGGTTTGTATTCTGGCTTGTAAACTTAATAGTTCTTTGACACTGAGCATGAAATATTACAATGGTTTTAGAAACACATGTTTTATAATAAAGAAATAATAGGGTTAAATGTAGGATAATGTCACATATTATTAAATAAATAGAAAAATGGTATCTATGTGAAACATTATCTATGTACATTTCCTCACAGAATCTTTCCAAAGTCAAAACAGGTGATGGTAGTGACAAGGGTAATAGTGATACATTTGAAGCAAACTGTCAATAAGGCCATGACTAAACTATTTACCATACTATGGAATATTATGAAATTACATAAAAAGACACTAAAATGATGTATAGTAAGTCTCCTATATATGAACCTTCAAGTTGCAAGCTTTCAAGGATGGGATGTGTGTTCACACATCCAATCATGAGAGTGCAATTTTTTCAAGTGGCTGTACTTTTGTGTATTTGACTGTGTAGTACTGTGTAGAGTACAGTAATAGAGCAAGCCCAGGATATCTGGAAGCAAGCAATTTTCTTTACTTGAGAAGGCATTGTTAGTTTTTGAGACATAGGACTCAAAGATTGGTCTATACATGAAACTTGCAGCAGCCATTAAGGATGTAATCCAGTGCTACTGTGTCATCTATAATAAGGAAAAAAGAGCTACTACCCAGACAGCACTGGATCATTTTTTCAATAGGGTACATAGAATTGAATACATAAAGGATCTAGAACCTGTTCCATCAGCAACAGGTGTTAATGAAATTGCAGCTTGCTCTACAGATTTTAGTTTCTTGGGCTCTAAAATCACTGCAGATGATGACTGCAACCATGAAACTAAAAGATGCTTGCTCTTTGGAAGGGAAGTAAGGACAAACCTAGACAGCATATTAAAAAGCAGAGATGTTACTTTGCCGTCAAAGATCCATCTAGTCAAAGCTATGGCTTTTCCAGTAGTCATGTAGGGATTTGAGAGTTGGACCATAAAGAAGGTTGAGTGCCAAATAATTGATACTTTCAAATTGTGGACCTGGAGAAGACTCTGGAGAATCCCTTGGACTGAAAGGAGATCAAACCAGTCAATCCAAAAGGAAATCAACTCAATATTCATTGAAAAGACTGATGCTGAAGCTGAAGCTTCAATATTTGGGCCACCTGGTTGCAAAGAATTGACACACTTGGAAAAGACCTTGATGCTAACAAAAGGAGAAAGGGGGCAACCGAGGATGAAATTATTAGACAGCATCATTGACTCAATGGACATAAAGCTGAGCAAGCTCCAGGAGATTGTGAAGGACAGAGCCTGGTGTGCTACAGTCCATGTGGTCGCAAAAGAGTTGGAGATGACTTAGTGACTGAACAGCAACTCTGTCTCCTAAATCTGAGGATCCTTCAGCTCTATCATTTACTTTCTCTACCTCCTCCAGTCAGTAACTCTTCTTGCCTTTTCACTGATGCCAGCACCTGTTTTCCAGTTGTTGTATTGTACTCTGTACTTTTCAAGGTACTGTGCTGTAAGGTTACAGATACACTTTTTTTATTTTTTTGCATTAGTTTTTTATGTATTATTTGTGTGAAAAGAATTATGAGCTTATTACAGTACACTACTATATAGCTGATTGAGTTAGTTGGATACCTAGGCTAACTTTTGGGGACCTATGAACAAATTGGACTTATGAATGTACTCTTAGAATAGAGTGCTATTTAACCCTCCCTTCATACATGTGTTCAGTAGGTTCTACATCACCTTTGGTTTTTGCTGTTTTCCAAAAACTTTTCAGATTTATTATTTACTTACTACTTTTCTACACACTTATTTAAATATTGTTATTAAAAACACCTAAATTGTCATGGGGAATTTCTGGGAGAACTTCAGTGGAGGTATGTCCAGGTAGTTGCAAGTGGTACTATATAAAGGAGTGGGGCTTCCCATTTGTTTATGCTATGGAGTTACAGTTCATAATCCAATCTCCAATGCTCAATTGTGTCGGACTGTTTGTGACCCCTGTGGTCTGTAACCAGCCAAGCCCCTCTGTCCATGGGATTTTCCTAGCAAGAATAATGGAGTGGGTTGGCATTTCCTCATCCAGGGGCTCTTCCTGACCCCGGGATCAAACCCACATCTCCTGAGGCTCCTACTTAGCACTGAGCTACCTGGGAAATTGAACAATTTATAATGGTCAACACACCCTTGTAAAACTGAGACTTTTCAAACAGTGAAAATCACTTAGTCATATCCAACTCTTTCTGAACCCATGGACTATAGAGTCCATGGAATTCTTCAGGCCAGAAGACTGGAGTGGGTAGCCTTTCCCTTCTCCAGGGGATCTTCCCAACCCAGAGAGCAAACCCAGGTCTCCTACATTGCAGGTGGATTCTTTACCAGCTGAGCCACAGGGAAGCCCATAACAGACAGACTGTGTGTTAAAATTGTTTTCAAAATAATGCTAAGACTTTTTTGCCTTTTTATTGAATTGATATTTTCACTGATGGTATAAAAGTAACTGTGGGTAAAAATTACTGGTGCCTTACTATGAATCACACTGCTGACATAATAATGAGTTAACAGTCACTCCATTCTTCACTTGGCACACCTGAACAGAAAAAGGAGAAGAAGGGGGAGGAGAGAATGCAGCAGCAGTGGTGGAATTGGTTTCAATTATTTTTTGTAGCAGTGAAAAACCCTCAACTCTTGGGTAGACATACTGTTAATACATCGAGTGATGAAATGGAATTCACATATTATATATTTTCCTACCCTAATAGCTCAGACAGTAAAGAATTTACCTGCAATGCAGGGGATCTGGGTTAGATATCTGGGTCAGGAAGATCACCTGGAGAAGGGAAAGGCAACACACTCCAGTCTTCTTGCCTGGAGAACTCTATGGAGCCTGATGGGCTACAGTCCATGGGGTCATAAAGAGCTGGACACTGACTGAGCAGCTAACACTTTCTTACCAAAGAACAACTGTCTCTCAAGAAAAATACACTTCTGTGATTGTTTGGACTGCAAACTGAGTTTTTTTTTTTTTTTTTTTAACAAAACACTTTTTATTTGAAAGAATGACTGCCATACAAACTATTCAGATTTTGTATTGGAAGATCTGTAGAATTCGCTGAACCATTACTTTTAAAATGACCCACACATGAACCTAAGAGCCTCTTGATTAAAGTGAAAGAGGAGAGTGAAAAAGCTGGCTTAAAACTCATCATTCAGGAAATAGAACTGCCTTATGATCCAGCAATCCCACTGCTAGGCATACACACTGAGGAAACCAGAAGGGAAAGAGGCACGTGTATCCCAATGTTCATTGCAGCACTGTTTATAATAGCCAGGACATGGAAGCAACCTAGATGTCCATCAGCAGATGAATGGATAAGAAAGCTGTGGTACATATACACAATGGAGTATTACTCAGCCGTTAAAAAGAATACATTAGAATCAGTTCTAATGAGGTAGATGAAACTGGAGCCTATTATACAGAGTGAAGTAAGCCAGAAAGAAAAACACCAATATAGTATACTAATGCATATATATGGAATTTAGAAAGAAGGTAACAATAACCCTGTATACGAGACAGCAAAAGAGAAACTGATGTATAGAACAGTCCTATGGACTCTGTGGGAGAGGGAGAGGGTGGGAAGATTTGGGAGAATGGCATTGAAACATGTATAATATCATATATGAAATGAGTCGCAAGTCCAGGTTCGATGCATGATACTGGATGCTTGGGGCTGGTGAACTGGGACGACCCAGAGGGATGGTATGGGGAGGGAGGAGGGAGGAGGGTTCAGGATGGGGAACACATGTATACCTGTGGTGGATTCATTTCGATATATGGCAAAACCAATACAATATTGTAAAGTTTAAAAATAAAATAAAATTAAAAAAAAAAACAACTCATCATTCAGAAAACCAAGATCATGACATTTTGTCGCATCACTTCATGGCAAATAGATGGGGAAACAATGGAAACAGTGAAAGACTTTATATTTTGGGGCTGCAAAATCACTGTGGACGGTGACTGCAGCCATGAAATTAAAAGACATTTGCTCCTTGGAAGAAAAGCTATGACAAAATTAGCATATTAAAAAGCAGAGACTTTACTTTGCCTACAAAGGGTCATATGGTCAAAACTATGATTTTTCCAATAGTCATATACAGATGTGAGAGTTGGACAATAAAAAAAGGATGAGCACTGAAGAACTGATGCCTTAGAATTCTGGTGCTAGAAAAGACTCTTGAGAGTCCCTTGGACTAAAGATCAATTGTAAAGGAAATAAATCGTGAATATTCACTGAAAGGACTGATGCTGAAGCTGAAGCTCTAAAACTTGGGCCACCTGATGTGAAGAGCCGACTCATTGGAAAAAGACCCTGATGCTGGGAAAGATTGAAGTCAGGAGGACAGAGGATGAGATGGTTGGATAGCATCACTGACTCAATGGATGTGAGTTTGAGCAAGCTCCGGGAGTTGGTGAAGGACAGGAAAGCCTGGCGTGCTGCAGTCCATGGGGTCGCAAAGAGTCGGACATGACTGAGCCACTGAAAAACAACACATAATTTAAAGATTCATTAAAAATGCAAGACAGAATAATGCTTTTAAAATTATAATCTGGAAAGTTTTTGATATGTTTTCAGATTCCATATTAAAACGAAACTTTAATAAATTAACAGGTATTGCATTTGGGTATAGTGTCAAAATAATTATAGTATCTGATAAAGTTTTAGTAATCCTCCTACTCTTTCCAGCTGTGTATCTCTGTGATGCTGGATTATCTTTGTGTACTACAAATTGAATAAGATAAGCAGTGCATTAGAACAAAAGTAGACATGAAAGTCTCGCTGTCATGTACTAAGTCAGACATAAAAGAGTTTTGAGTCAAATTAAAGAGATTTGACCCAGAGATTTGACAAAGACAGTCAATTCTAACTGTTAGTTTTAACACTAGGTTCAGAACCAGTTCCTTAGTTACTTCTGCTTGCCTAAGATCCCCGAGCGCCGAAGAATTGATGCTTTTGAATTGTGGTGTTGGAGAAGACTCTTGAGAGTCCCTTGGACTGCAAGGAGATCCAACCTGTCCATTCTAAAGGAGATCAGCCCTGGGATTTCTTTGGAAGGAATGATGCTCAAGTTGAAACTCCAGTACTTTGGCCACCTCATGTGAAGAGTTGACTCATTGGAAAAGACTCTGATGCTGGGAGGGATTGGGGGCAGGAGGAGAAGAGGACGACAGAGGATGAGATGGCTGGATGGCATCACTGACTCGATGGACGTGAGTCTGAGTGAACTCCGGGAGTTGGTGATGGACAGGGAGGCCTGGCGTGCTGTGATTCATGGGGTCTCAAAGAGTTGGACACGACTGGGCGACTAATCTGATCTGATCTGATCTGAAGATCCCTACCTGGAAATGCATGAATTTTGCAGGGCTATTTCTATGAGTCATGTATTTCCCTTTCTTCCTGTATTAGGTGGACTAATGATATTGCAGAAACTTGTACTATAGCTGTAAAGACTTTTTATTTTAACACTGTATGTTGATCAGTGGCACAATGTAAAATAAGGCAAGGTAAAGGAGTAGAGATTGAAAGGTATGCCCTTTAAGCTAGATGAACAGAAACTTCTTCTCTGAATAGGTGACAATTGTGTGAATAAGCTGGGGAAGAACCTAACTGGAAGAGGAGGCCAGTACATATGTGACATGTTAGATGAAGAAAAAGAAGGCTCAGCTGCACAGCACAAATTTAAAAAAAAAAAAAAAATATGAGAGATGGATTGGGAAAGGTTGTTTGGCAAAAGATCATGAAAGTCCCCCATCGGAATGAAGAGATATGTATATGGAAAGATGATTAAATGTTAAGACTGAAGCTAAGTTTCCTTGGTTCAAATTCAAGCTATTACTGTGTCCTAGGATAGGGTTTTTAACTAATACCTCCATTTTCTCATGTTTATTCCTGGGAGTAATCCTCAATCTTGGAGAAAGAATGTGATTATTAATCATTGACATTCACACACATGGCACATTAGTTATAATTTTTCTTACTAAATGGGATTATTAGCCATAATTACCTTTAATGACTGGGATCTACACTAGTAAAGAGTTTTAAACAGGAGACTGTCATTATCTGAGTCACATTTTAAAATACAGAAATCAATATTGTAAAGTAATTAGCCTCCAATAAAAAAAATAAAATAAAATACAGAAATCACTCTGGCTTCATGCAGAGGCATGATAGTGGAGGGAGGACAAAGTGAAACCTTGGGGAAATGCTTATGACCACTATTGGGATAATTCTTGTGGATGATTAGAGGGATCTTGATTGATGGTAGCAGTGAAAGTGGTTGAGTATTTAGATTCAGGAAATAGATTCAAATATGCAGCCTTCAGTTAAAAAAAAAATTATACCACCACCACCACAATATTTATATTTAAAAAATGATGACTTGCTTATACCTAATTCTGAATATTTTATTGATCACATTTATTTTTATGATTCCTAAAACTCATTTCCAAATATTTGATGCTCACATAACTAATAGTTCTCTAAATCACATGTGCCTCTGCTCATTATCAGGTGTATTCTTACTTAACCTGAAATAAATTGATCCTCTCAGCTAGTATATACTCTAGCTTTATATGACATAGGACCCCACCATCAGTCTCCCAGGGGCAATAATCATCTGCCTCATTCTCTTTATATGTTTGTTTGTTTAACTCTCAGGTACATAGGAAATATCTGAAGGGCTTGTTCAATTGCAGATTCTGAAGAGGGGCCTGAGATTTTGCATTTCTAACAGTTCTCTGATTATGTCAATACTGCTAATCTATGGAACACACTTTGGGTAGCAATGATCTAAATGATTGCTGAATTTTTAATGACCTCCTAAAATATCAAAGTCTTCCATGTTGGTTTCATTTACATAGGCTTTCACCTATGTGCTTAAAGTTAGCTAAGTGAAAGAAAAGTGAAAGTGAAGTCGCTCAGTAGTGTCTGACTCTTTGCGACCCCATGAACTGTAGCCTACCAGGCTCCTCCGTCCGTGGGATTCTCCAGGCAAGAACACTGGAGTGGGTTGCCATTTCCTTCTCCAGGAGATCTTCCCAACCCAGGGATCGAACCCGGGTCTTCTGCATTGCAGGCAGATGCTTTACCATCTGAGCCACCAGGGAAGCAAAAAAAAAAAAAAAAAAAAAAAAATTAAAGTTAGCTATTTCATACACAAATCTTTCCTAATACAAAAATGAAAGCCCAGGGAAGCAAAGTTCTGTTCAAGTCACTATGTCAACAGAATTTATATTTCTTAAATGAATGTTTAATGCTTGTATGATATTGATAAAAAGATTCTTGGCATAGCATTTCACTATTGGTAAGAAAGAGACAGATTGTTTAGAGTAGCAAATTATTTTTGAAGACAGATCTTTGAGCATTTAATTGACTTTCCTGAGAATCTGACAGACATACATCAATGATATTAAAACATAAGTATGTTGAACCATTTGAAAACACTTGAAATAATGAGCATCACATTTAAATGATAACATAATACGGGATACTATAAACACTTTTAGATATTGCTTCTTCTGATTTTTTTTTTGTAGACAGCAATTTTCTTTTTAACACAACATACATACAAAAAGTATATGCACCATTACCTGACATCAAGTTAAAAAAATTTAGTTTTAAAAAATTAAATGACTACTACTTCTTCTTCAGTGTCCCACAATTGCACAATACATTTTTTTAAAAATTGGATAAGTTTTTAGTTTCAGTACCTGTTCCATTTCTATCTTTACTTACAGATGAAAAGCAGTAACTTTTGTGAATCTTTTCTTCCAGTCTCTTCCTTTCAGTGAGTTCAGTCTTAAACTCTAGCTTGGCTCTCCTGTCATAAATGCACATGCTTTCTGATGCTGCTGGTGCTTTGAAACATCTGTAAGATCACAGTGGACATCATCATCACCCTCATCATAATCATCTCTAATGTAAATAGCAGACGGACAAAAAGAATAAAAACATGCACTACTAGTGGAAAATCTAAAGATGTAAACTTTATGCAACAATAATGAAATCAAATTGGCATAACCACAGTGTTTTATTGGTTGCTATTAAACCAATTACTTTGATGTATATGTAAGCTAAGTAATATAAAGGAGAAATAACATAAAGGCGATTCATATGGTTTATTTAAATTTAGCATCTGCTTTTCGGTCAAGATTAAAAGTATGGAATTCAGCGGTGATTGCAGCCAGGAAATTAAAAGATGCTTACTCCTTGGAAGGAAAGTCATCACCAACCTAGACAGCATATTGAAAAGCAGAGACATTACTTTGCCAACAAAGGTCTGTCTAGTCAAGGCTACGGTTTTTCCAGTGGTCATGTATGGATGTGAGAGTTGGAGTGTGAAGAAAGCTGAGCGCTGAAGAATTGATGCTTTTGAACTGTGGTGTTGGAGAAGCCTCTTGAGAGTCCCTTGGACTGCGAGGAGATCCAACCAGTCCTTCCTAAAAGAGATGAGTCCTGGGTGTTCATTGTAAGGACTGATGCTGAAACTGAAACACCAATACTTTGGCCACCTCATGGAAGAGTTGACTCATTGGAAAAGACTCTGATGTTGGGAGGGATTGGGGGCAGGAGGAGAAGGGGACCACAAAGGATGAGGCAGCTGGATGGCATCACCGAATCAATGGACATGAGTTTGGGTGAACTCCGGGAGTTGGTGATGGACAGGGAGGCCTGGTGTGCTGCGATTCATGGGGTCGCAAAGAGTCGGACACGACTGAGCAACTGAACTGAACTGAACTGATAGTTGCAAGTTAAAGTTATACTGGAAGACTTATGAGCTTGACTGTTTTCACACTGTCATCATTATAAATAGAAATAGAAATGATAAAATATTTTAAATATACCAATATAAAATGTTTATTTCCAAATACCTGGCATATATTTTATGTTGATAGTCTGGGCAATTCATATTTTAAACAATCAAAAAAAAAACATTGTGTTAACAATCACTGGTGTATTCAGGCATTTTGGAATGTGTGCAATGCAGGAACATAGACATGAATTGTGCACATGCTAGGGGACCATGCACATAGCACAGCATGTGGAAAATGTATGTAGGTTTTACACTATTCCCAAAATAACTATACAGCAGTGCTTATATAGGATCAAACTGGCATCTCTCTTTTGGCTATAATATGAAGAACCAACAGAATGGTACAATGGAACTGTTTTACACTGTTCCCCATCAATCATTTCTCTTTTTTGTTCTTCATTTGTATTACACAGATATTAAAACTCCAGGATCAACTTCACATTTTTCTTATTTTTTCAAACACCTTGAAATTTAAATCTATGTTCAAGGAATACTTACGGATCTATACTTTAACTTCCTTTCGTGTTTTATTTGTCCCACTTATAATGTTTTAATTTTCCTGTTTCAATTTTAAATGTTCAATATTATTAATTTCATTCATATAATTTATGTCAATTTTGAGTCTATCATCATTTTCGTGTTTGTTACAATAATATCAGTCATTCTCTGCTTACTTTATTAACTCTTAGCCTAGTGGTGCTAGTTTTGTTAAGTTTGGCATTTTCTATTTTTGTTCTTAGTGTTTCTAGAAGATTTGGTAAGTCTTAATTAGCTCAACCACTAGTTCTTGCAATGCTCCTAGTATGTCTTTAAGACATTTACTTCATTCTTTAGTATCTCAGTTTCTTTATCTGTAGAGAGCATTTACCTCATAGAGGTACAGTGAAAATTAATTGATTATGTATCTGTTCTCGCAGTGTTGCCTTGCACATAAGTAATTATACATTGTTAGCTATTCTTATTTTTTAATTAATACATTTATTTTAATTGGAGGCTAATTACTTTACAATATTGTAGTGGATTTTGCCATACATTGACCTGAATCAGCCATGGCTGTACATGTGTCCCCCATTCTGATTTTTTATACACTATGTGCCTGACTCTAATCTATCTTGTGAATAACAAGAGTAAATGATAGAGATAAATATTCTTTCATCATGATGCTTATGTTTTAGTGGAGAAAAGAGACAGAAACAAAATAAATATATTAATGTGTTATTGCATATTATGTTAGGTGCTTTGAATGAAATATACCAGATAGTTGATGTAAATAAGAATAAGTGTAAGAAGGCTGTGATTGATCTGATCCCTCTTTCAAAGAAATGTCTGCAGGTCTCACTATAAGAATGTACCAGGTACTATAAGACCTAGTCAGGCAGCAGGGGTACAAATAAAAAGTCTGCAAGAAAGGGAGTTTGTAATAAACTTGGTAAATAGCAAATCAGTGTGTGCATAGAGCTGAGAAGAGATTTAAATTTTATATTCTGATTTAAGTTTGAAGTTCAAATTTTAATGTGAATTTCAGCTCTGTGTAGATTTTATTGGAACCAGAATTGAAAATGGCATCACCTAGGGATAGATCACAGAATGAAAAGAGAAAAGGTACAAACCTGTTGCCCAGGAGAGCTCCTTAGTGTGATAAAGATGAGCCTAAAAGGCCAGCTAAGAAGTAACAGGCAAAGGGTGAAAAAAATATAGAAAGAGGATGTGTCATAGAAACCAAATGAATTGACAGTTTCTTGGATGGAGCAGTCAACAGTGTCAGATTCAGCTGAAACATAAAATACAATAAAGATAGAAAATGTTCAGGATTTAGAGATATAGATATTATCATTCTCTTCAGCAGGAATTTTTTGTTAAGTGATGAGACCATATTCCAGAATAAAATGAGCTGAGAAAATAAAGGCAAGTGGAGGGAAAGCTATTCAAGTGGATTGTGATAGAAGGAGAGAGTTTATTATTTTATCTAGTGGTTTATGAGGAACTGATTGTCTTCCCTGGTGGCTCAGATGGTAAAGATCTGCTTAGAATGCAGGATACCTAGGTTCAATCCCTGGGTCAGGAAGAAACCCTGGAGAAGGAAATGGCAACCCACCCTAGTATTCTTGCCTGGAGAATTCCATGGACAGAGAAGCCTGGCAGGCTACAGTCCATACAGTCCATAGGGTCGCAAAGAGTCGGACACAACTGAGCAACTAACACACACATTAGAAATTAAATTAAAGTGTTTCTGGTATTTTTGCATTTGTTATATGGAAACATGTTTAAAAGTTACCAAGAAATATTCAGTGGAGAAGGAGTGATGGAATTTTCAAGTGAAGAAAGGGAATAAAAGTAGTTGTTTCTTTATAATATGAGAGGAAAAGAAAGTGAAAACACTGGTGGAGAGAATTAGATTATGTAAGAATAGGAGGAAGTTTCCATATCAGAATAGAAGGGAATGATATCAATTATGAGTGGTTGATCAGAATATGAAGCACTTTTCATGGGATATTTATAGTTTCTAAATGAAAGTAGATCTGGTCAAAAGATAAAAATAAAGAATTTGGGATTTGGAGATATCAGATCAGATCAGATCAGTCGCTCAGTCGTGTCCGACTCTTTGCGACCCCATGAATCGCAGCACGCCAGGCCTCCCTGTCCAACACCAACTCCTGGAGTTCACTCAGACTCACGTCCATCGAGTCAGTGATGCCATCCAGCCATCTCATCCTCTGTCGTCCCCTTCTCCTCTTGCCCCCAATCCCTCCCAGCATCAGAGACTTTTCCAATGAGTCAACTCTTCACATGAGGTGGCCAAAGTACTGGAATTTCAGCTTCAGCATCATTCCTTCCAAAGAAATCCCAGGGCTGATCTTCAGAATGGACTGGTTGGATCTCCTTGTAGTACAAGGGACTCTCAAGAGTCTTCTCCCACACCACAGTTCAAAAGCATCAATTCTTCGGCACTCAGCTTTCTTCACAGTCCAACTCTCACATCCATACATGACCACAGGAAAAACCATAGCCTTGACTAGACGAACTTTGTTGGCAAAGTAATGTCTCTGCTTTTGAATATGCTATCTAGGTTGGTCATAACTTTCCTTCCAAGGAGTAAGCGTCTTTTAATTTCATGGCTGCAGTCACCATCTGTAGTGATTTTGGAGCCCAGAAAAATAAAGTCTGACACTGTTTCCACTTTTTGCCCATCTATTTCCCATGAAGTGACGGGACCAGATGCCATGATCTTCGTTTTCTGAATGTTGAGCTTTAAGCCAAGTTTGTCACTCTCCACTTTCACTTTCATCAAGAGGCTTTTTAGTTCCTCTTCACTTTCTGCCATAAGGGTGGTGTCATCTGCATATCTGAGGTTATTGATATTTCTCCCGGCAATCTTGATTCCAGCTTGTGTTTCTTCCAGCCCAGCGTTTCTCATGATGTACTCTGCATAGAAGTTAAATAAGCAGGGTGACAATATACAGCCTTGACATACTCCTTTTCCTATTTGGAACCAGTCTGTTGTTCCATGTCCAGTTCCAACTGTTGCTTCCTGACCTGCATACAAATTTTCAAGAGGCAGGTCAGGTGGTCTTGTATTCCCATCTCTTTCAGAATTTCCCACAGTTTATTGTGATCCAGACAATCAAAGGCTTTGGCATAGTCAATAAAGCAGAAATAGATGTTTTTATGGAACTCTCTTGCTTTTTCTATGATCCAGCGGATGTTGGCAATTTGATCTCTGGTTCCTCTGCCTTTTTTAAAACCAGATTGAACATCAGGAAGTTCATGGTTCACATATTGCTGACGCCTGGCTTGGACAATTTTGAGCATTACTTTACTAGCGTGTGAGATGAGTACAATTGTGCGGTAGTTTGAGCATTCTTTGGTATTGCCTTTATTTGGAATTGGAATGAAAACTGACCTTTTCCAGTCCTGTGGCCACTGCTGAGTTTTCCAGATTTGCTGGCATATTGAGTGCAACACTTTCATGGCATCATTTTTCAGGATTTGGAATAGCTCAATTGGAATTCCATCACCTCCACTAGCTTTGTTCGTAGTGATGCTTTCTAAGGCCCACTTGACTTCACATTCCAGGATGTCTGGCTCTAGGTCAGTGATCACACCATTGTGATTATCTTGGTTGTGAAGATCTTTTTTGTACAGGTCTTCTTTGTATTCTTGCCACCTCTTCTTAATATCTTCTGCTTCTGTTAGGTCCATACCATTTCTGTCCTTTATCGAGCACATCTTTGCATGAAATTTTCCCCTGTTATCTCTGATTTTCTTAAAGAGATCTCTAGTCTTCCCCATTCTGTTGTTTTCCTCTATTTCTTTGCATTGATCGCTGAAGAAGGCTTTCTTATCTCTTCTTGCTATTCTTTGGAACTCTGCATTCATATGCTTATATCTTTCCTTTTCTCCTTTGCTTTTCGCTTCTCTTCTTTTCACAGCTATTTGTAAGGCCTTCCCAGACAGCCATTTTGCTGTTTTGCATTTCTTTTCCATGGGGATGGTCTTGATCCCTGTCTCCTGTACAATGTCACGAACCTCATTCCATAGTTCATCAGGCACTCTATCTATCAGATCTAGGCCCTTAAATCTATTTCTCACTTCCACTGTATAATCATAAGGGATTTGATTTAGGTCATACCTGAATGGTCTAGTGGTTTTCCCTACTTTCTTGGAGACATAGTGAGCAGTTATGTACACAGTCGAGGGGGAAAGAAAGAGAGGATATTGCAGAAAGATACGTTTGGTTGTGAGCCTTGGATTTATAGAAGTACATTACCCTCTTGGGTAACTCAATCTGATAGAGCCTGGCTTCTATATGAAACCTGTGGAGAGTTTAGTCATTTAGTTACATTCAGAATTGAATTCTTTGAATGAGTAGAGTGAAAAGATTCAGTGGATGAGGGGCGTCTTGTTAGGACGAAGCGGGGATGAGGTGAAACACTTAAAAAGGTGTGAGCAGGCGCGGGTTGCGGTTGGACCCAAGGCTAAGGCAGACCCCGCCTCCCTCCCGCCTCAGTGGATCAAGCCCAGAGCGTCAGCAGGGGAGGTTCCCAGGGGAGATGGGAGTGCTTTGTGGCGGCACAGGAGATGATGCTGTTTCCAGTTACAACGCAGGGATCGTAGGCAAACACAGCCTCCAGGGAAGCACTGGGACATTACTTCTCCCGTCAGCTTAGATGCCCCCAAGGAGACGGACTGCCTACTTGTACAGAAACTAGTTGAGACTAAGCCTTTTGGGGTTTTTGGAGAGGAAGAGAAACTGCAGCGCAGGATTTTAATTTTGGGGAAAATAAAATAACCTGGTAAAAGAGTGGATTCGAGAAATCGGTGAAAGCCACAATCTGTAATTGAAAATGTTGGTGGGAAAATTTTTACATTTGGAACTTATAGATTAGGAGTATATGCAAAACGTGCCGATATTGATGCATTGTGTGTTGCACCAAGACATGTTGATCAAAGTGATTTTTCACCCCATTCTATAAGTTGAAATTATAGGAAGAATTAAAAGCTGTTGAAGAGGCATTTGTAACAGTTATCAAATTGTGTTTTGATGGGATAGGGACTGATATTTTGTTTGCAAGTTTAGCACTGCAAACTATTCCAGAAGACTTGGATTTAAGAGATGACAGTCTGCTTAAAAATTTAGATATAAGATGTATAAGAAGTCGTCAGGGTTGCAGGGTAACCAGCGAATTTTATACCTACTACCAAACAGTGACAACTTCAGGTTAACCCTGAGAATATCTAACTGTGGGCCAAACACCACAATATCTATTCTAATATATCAGATTTCCTGGGTGGTGTTTCCTGGGCTGTGCTAATAGGAAGAACTTGCCAGCTTTATCCAAATGCAACAGCGTGAACTCTTGTATGTAAATTTTTTGTGGTATTTTCTAAATGGGAATGGCTAAATCCAGTCCTATTGAAACAGCCTGAAGAATGCAATCTTAATTTACCTGTATGGGACCCAAGAGTTAGAGTATTATTTTTTCCCTTACAAATTTGCAGTGCGCAATAAGGAGTAGAAATCATGTGCATAAACTTGAGGGAGACTTCCCATCCTGTTAGGCATGAGTAAACATGTTTATATCACATTTTTTAATCTCAACTAGAAATGTGCTCTGGTGTGAGAAGCAAAATTATGTACCCTGGAGCCACATTTAATTGTACATAGTTTATAATATCAAGGTTACTAACATTTTAATTTATTTTGCATAGAACTACCTTGTAAGTCAAAGTTGTGCAGGCATTTGTGCTTAGAAAATAATAAAGTATACTAAAGATTCAGTGGATGATTTGATTCAATATTGATTTGATCAATGAATAATAATTAAGCACCTGATATGTGCCAAGACCACTTCTAGAAGACCTGCTATAGTAGTTAAAATATAGACTTTTCTTCTAAACTCATTTTGATGGACTGTCATTCTAGGTGGCAACAAATTCTGTTAACAGAATATAAAAACAAGATGAGAAATAATGGATGGTTAGAATCATATTTTATAGAGTGTTCAGGTGATGTTGGAGGAGAAAATGTAATCATGAGAACAACAATGCACATGAAGGAGGAGGAAGATGAGAGATAGTGCAAAGGTTTTGGTGTTATTAATAAATGTGTGATGTGTGCAAGAGAAAACAAGGGAACCAATATGATTTAACGGAAGAAGTCAGAGAGATGGAAGAGATTGAATAGAATGATTAACTGAGAGACAGATCTTTTAAGATCTACTAAGAAATTGAAACAGTTTTGGTATTAATTGGAAGGAAATGGAAGGCCTTTGGAGAATTTTAAGCAGAAGGCTGATCTATAGCATATGTATCTGAGGTCTCATTCCAAGTTTTGCATTATACATTTTATGGCCAAGAATGTATACAGGAAAACGTTAGAAGGTCAATGCAGTAGTTAAGGAGAGACTAAATTGGTATTGGGGCTTCCCAGGTGGCTCAGTGGTAAAGAATCTGTCTGTCAAGCAGGAGACACAAGTTTAATACCTGGGTCAGAATGATCCCAGAAGAAAATGGCAACACACTCCAGTATTCTTGCCTGGGAAATCCCATAGACAGAGAAGCCTGGCAGACCACAGTCCCTGGGGTCACAAAAGAATCAGACAGGGCTTAGCAACTAAACAACAACAAGCTGGTATGGACAAAGATTTCATTAAAATGATGGTCATTAGACTATAAAAAATGGACCTGAATAGAAGCAAAGAAACAACGGTAAGTATAGAGCTTAATAGTGGTGACTCAGAAAACTGCCGAGGTGGAAATCTCATCTTTGGTGATGCACAATTGACAAAATTTTTCCATTTTCTGTCTCATTTGTTCATGCATAAAATGGGTCCAGTATGTATATAAATATAAACCTTGTGTTCAGTTCAGTTCAGTCACTCAGTCGTGTCCGACTCTTTGCAACCCCATGAATCACAGTACACCAGGCCTCCCTGTCTATCACCAACTCCCAGAGTCCACCCAAACCCATGTCCATTGTGTCAGTGATGCCATTGAACCATCTCATCCTCTGTTGTCCCCTTCTCCTCCTGCCCTCAATCTTTCCCAGAATCAGGGTCTTTTCAAAGAGTCAGCTCTTCGCATCAGGTGGCCAAAGTATTGGAGTTTCAGCTTCAACATCAGTCCCTCCAATAAACACCCAGGACTGATCTCCTTTAGGAAGGACTGGTTGGATCTCCTTGAAGTCCAAGAGAATCTCAAGAGTCTTCTCCAACACCACAGTTCAAAAGCATCAATTCTTCAGCACTCAGCTTTCTTTATAGTCCAACTCTCACATCCATACATGACTACTGGAAAAACCATAGCCTTAACTAGATGGACCTTTGTTGGCAAAGTATCTCTGCTTTTCAATATGCTATCTAGGTTGGTCATAACTTTCCTTCCAAGGAGCAAGTGCCTTTTAATTTCATGGCTGCAATCACCATCTGTAGTGATTTTGGAGCCCAGAAAAATAAAGTCTGACACTGTTTCCATGGTTTCCCCATCTATTTGACATGAAATGATGGGACCAGATGCCATGATCTTAGATTTCTGAATGTTGAGCTTTAAGCCAATGTTCTCACTCTCCTGTTTCACTTTCTTCAAGAGGCTCTTTAGTTCTTCTTCACTTTCTGCCATAAGATATGCCTCATCTGCATATCTGAAGTTATTGTTAGTTCTCCTGGCAATCTTGATTCCAGCTTGTGCTTCTTCCAGCCCAGCGTTTCTCATGATGTACTCTGCATAGAAGTTAAATAAACAGGGTGACAATATATAGCTTTGACATAATCCTTTATCTATTTGGAACAAGTCTGTTGTTCCATGTCCAGTTCTAACTGTTGCTTCCTGACCTACATACAAATTTCTCAAGAGGCAGATCAGGTGGTCTGGTATTCCCATCTCTTTCAGAATTTTCCACAATTTATTGGGATCCACACAGTCAAAGGCTTTGGCATAGTCAATAAAGCAGAAATAGATGTTTTTCTGGAACTCTCTTGATTTTTCCATGATCCAGCGGATGTTGGCAATTTGGTCTATGGTTCCTCTGCCTTTTCTAAAACCAGCTTAAACATCTAGAAGTTCACGGTTCATGTATTGCTGAAGCCTGACTTGGAGAATTTTGAGCATTACTTTACTAGTGTGTGAGTTAAGTGCAATTGTGCAGTAGTTTGAGCATTCTTTGGCATTGCCTTTCTTTGGGATTGGAATGAAAACTGACGTTTTCCAGTCCTGTGGCCACTACTGAGTTTTCCAAATTTACTGACATTGAGTGCAGCGCCCTCACAGCATCATCTTTCAGGATTTGAAATAGCTCAACTGGAATTCCATAACCTCTACTAGCTTTGTTCATAGTGATGCTTCCTAAGGCCCACCTGATTTCACATTCCAGGATGTCTGGTTCTACGTGAGTGTGAGTTATCACACATTCATGATTATTTGGATCATGAAGATCTTTTTTGTACAGTTCTTCTGTGTATTCTTGCCACCTCTTTTAATATCTTCTGCTTCTGTTAGATTCATATCATTTCATTCCTTTATTGAGCCCATCTTTGTATGAAATATTCCCTTGGTATCTCTAATTTTCTTGAAGAGATCTCTAGTCTTTTCTGTTCTATTGTTTTCCTCTATTTCTTTGCATTGATCGCTGAGGAAGGTGTTCTCATCTCTACTTGCTGTTCTTTGGAACTCTGCATTCAGATGGGTATATCTTTCCTTTTCTCCTTGGCCTTTCACCTCTCTTCTTTTCACAGCTATTTGTAAGGTCTCCTCAGACAGCCATTTTGCCTTTTGCATTTCTTTTTCTTGGGGATGGTCTAGCTCCCTGTCTCCTATACAATGTTATGAACCTCCATCCATGGTTCATCAGGCACTCATCTATCAGATCTAGTCCCTTAAATCTATTTCTCACTTCCACTGTATAGTCATAAGGGATTTGATTTAAGTCATACCTAAATGGTCTAGTGGTTTTCCCCACTTTCTTCAATTTACGTCTGAGTTTGGCAATAAGGAGTTCATGTTCTGAGCCACAGTCTGCTCCTGGTCTTGTTTTCTCTGACTGTATAGAGCTTCTCCATCTTTGGCTGCAAAGGATATAATCAATCTGATTTTGGTGTTGACCGTCTGGTGATGTCCATGTGTAGAGTCTTCTCTTGTGTTGTTGGAAGAGGGTGTTTGCTATGACCAGTGTGTTCTCTTGGCAGAACTCTGTTAGCCTTTGTCCTGCTTCATTCTGTACTTCAAGGCCAAATTTGCCTGTTATTCCAGGTGTTTCTTGACTTCCTACTTTTGTATTATGTTATGAACATTAAATTATTACCCATGAGTCATGTCTGACTCTTTGCATCCCAAGGACTGTAGCCTGTTTCCTCTGTCCTTGGATTTCTCCAGGCCAGAATACTGGAATGGGTAGCCATTCCCTTCTGCAGGTGATCTTACCAACCCAGGGATCAAACCAGGTCCCCAGCATTTCAGGTGGATTCTTTACCATCTGAGTCACCAGGGAAGCTCGGTTTATGGCTATTGTATTTATTTGTATTCTTATGCGATAAAAGACTGGTTAATCAGCTAAAGGCCCTAATGATATCAAACACTGGGTGAAATGTGAGTGATTATAAAAGTGATCTTGGCAGAGGAAAGGGGTGTTAGAAAGTGGGATACTGTGTGAATTAATGACCTTGCATTGGACAGGTCTGGGATGGGAGCTTGCTCACAGAGGCAGAAGCGTGGTGTAGCTACTGGTTCTAGCTACTGGCTTCTTTCTTTTCTCCCACATACAGTTTCTTGCTTCCTTTCAAGGTTAACAGCACTAGCCTGACCACATCCCTTTCCAGATACTTTAAGTACCATTATATCCCCCCACATCAGTGGTGGTAGTTGCTTTCTGTGGTTACTATCTCCGGCTAATATCAATGTTTCCTTTTTGTTATTTAATCTTCAATTTTTATGTTAGCAATTCTCCATATTAAATCCTTCCTGTGAGACATTAATGCTATTTTTCTATTTCCTGACTAGGCTCTGGTTGGCATACAAGAGCATGTTTCTGTTCTCATTTATTTATACATATTCATAGGTATCTGTGTGATTAAAGCTTATATACATGAAAGCATTTTATAATGTGGGCACATTTTGTTCAGAGCTTGTTCTTTATATTTTTATTAAGGTTCACTAGGCATATGCTTAAATCTTGTCAGCATCTTTGATGTATTTCTCTGCATTCTTTGACTAAGGATTAAAGGGTACTCTTTTTTGGAGGAGGGAATGGCAAACTCCAGTATACTTGCTGTGAGAACCTCATGAACTGTATAAAAGGATAAAAATATTTGATACTGAAAGATGAGTTCCCCAGGTATAAAGGTGTCCAATATGCTACTGGGGAAGAGTGGAGGAGAACTGCAATAGCTCCAGAGAGAATGAAGTGGCTGGGCAAAATCAGAAATGACACTTAGTTGTGGATGTGTCTGGTGATAAATCTGATGCTGTGAAGAACAGCATTGCATAGGAACCTGGAATGTTAGGTCCATGAATCAGGGTAAATTGGCTGTGGTCAAGCAGGAGATGGCAAGAATAAATATCAACATCTTAGGAATCAGTGAAGTAAATGGACAGAATGGGCGAATTTAATTCAGATGATCATTATATCTACTGCTATGGGCAAGAATTCCATAAAAGAAATGGAATAGCCCTCATAATCAACAAAAAAGTCCAGAATGCAGTACTTGGGTGCAACCTCAAAAATGACAGAATTATCACTGTTAGTTTCCAAGGCAAACCATTCAACATCACAGTAACTCAAGTCTATGCCCCTACCACTGATACCAAAGAAGCTGAAGTTGACAGATTCTATGAAGACCTAGAAGACCTCCTAGAACTAACACACACACACACACACACACACAAAGATGTTCTATTCATCATCGGGGATTCAAATGCAAAAGTATAAAGTCAAGAAATACCTTGAGTAACAGGCAAGTTTGGCCTTGGAGAACAAAATGAAGCAGGGCAAAACTAACTGAATTCTGATAAGAGAACACACTGGTCATGGCAAGTACACTTTTTCAATAACACAAGAGATGACTTTACACATGAACCTCGCCACATGGTCAATACTGAAATCAAATTGATTACATCCTTTGTATCCAAAGATGGAGAAGCTGTATACAGCCAGCAAAAACAAGACCTGGAACTGATTGTGGCTCAGATCATCAGCTTGTCATTGCAAAATTCAAGCTTAAACTTAAGAAGTTGGGGAAAACCACTAGGCCAGACAGGTAAGAATTAAACCAAATTCCCTATGAACATGCCGTGGAGATAACAAGTAGATTCAAGGGGTTAGAACTAGTAAACCAGGTGCCTGGAGAACTATGAACAGAGGTCCGTAATACTGTACAGAAGGCAATGAACAAAATCACCCCAAATAAAAGCAAGAATGAAAAGTGGTTATCTGAGGAAGCCTGACATATAACTAATGAAAGAAGAGACTCAAAAAGCAAAGGACAAAGGGAAAGGTGTATCCAACTAAACACAGATTTCCAAAGAACAGCATGGAGAGAAAAGAAGGAGTTCTTTAATGAAAAGTGTATAAAACTAGAAGAAAACAACAGAAGAGGAAAGACTAGAGATCTTGTCAGGAAAATTGAAGATATCAAGGGAACATTTTGCCCAAAGGTGGGCATAATAAATGACAGAAACGGTAGAGATCTAGCAGACATTGGTGAGATCAAGAAGAGATGGGAAGAATACACAGAAGAACTGTACAAAAAAGATGTTAATGAACCAGATTACTACAATAGTGTGGTCAGTCACTCAGAGCCAGATATTCTGGAGACTGGGTCTTAGGAAGCACTGTGGTTAATAAAGCTAGTGGATGCAATGTAATTCCAGTAGAACTATTGAAAATCCTAAAGGAAAATGCCATCAAGGTTTTGCTTTCCATATGTCAGCAAATCTGGAAAACCCAGCAGTGGCCACAGGGCTAGAAAAGATCAACTCTCATTCCAATTCCAAAGAAAGGGAGTACTAAATAAGGGCGGTGGGAGGGGGGTTCAGGATGGGGAACACGTGTACACCTGTGGCAGATTCATGCTGATGTATGGCAAAACCAATACAATATTGTAATTATCTTCCAATTGAAATAAATAAAAGAATATGCTAACCATTGGACAATCGTACTCATTTCCCATGCTAGTAAGGTCATGCTTAAAATCTTGCATGCTAGTCTTCTGCATTTTGTGAACCAAGAAATTCCAGATGTCCAAGTTGGGTTTAGAAAAGGAAGAGGAACCAGAGATCAAATTGCCAGCATTCCCTAGATCATAGGTCTTCCCTGGTGGCTCAAAAGGTAAAGCGTCTGCCTGCAATGTGGGAGAACTGGGTTTGATCCCTGGGTTGAAAAGATACCCTGGAGAAGGAAATGGCAACCCACTCCAGTACTCTTGCCTGGAAAATTCCATGGACAAAGGAGGCTGGTACTCTACAGTCCATGGGGTTGCAAAGAGTTGAACACGACTGAGCGACTTCACTTTCAGACTTTCCAGACCTGGATTATAGAGAAAGAAAGGGAATTCCAGGAAAAACATCTACCTCTATTTCATCAACAATGCCAAAGCCTTTGACTATGTGGATCATAATAAACTATGGAAAGCTCTTAAAGAGATAGAAATACCAGACCATCTTACTTGTCTCTTGATAAATCTCTATGCAGGCCAAGAAGCTACAGTTAGAACCCAATATAGAACAACTTATTGGTTCAAGATTCAGAAAGGAATACAGCACGGCTGTCTACTCTGACCCTGTTTATTTAACCTATATGCTGAGCACATCATGAGAAATATCAGGCTGGATGAGTTACAAGCTGGAATCAAGATAGGCAGGAAAAACATCAATAACCTCAGATATGTGGATGATATCATTCTAATGGCAGAAAGTGAAGAGGGACCAAAGATCTTCTTGATGAGGGTGAAGGAGGAGAGTGAAAGAGCCTGCTTAAAACTAAATATTAAAACAACTAAGATCATGGGATCCAGCCTCATTACTTCATGGCAAATGAAGAGGAAAAGGTGGAAGTAGTGACAGATTCCCTCTTCTTAGGCTCTAAAATACTGAAGATGGTGACTGCAGCCATGAAATCAGAAAACATTTGCTTCTTGGCAGGAAAGCTATGACAAAACTAGACAATGCGTTGAAAAGCAGAGACATTACTCTGCTGACAAAGGTCCATATAGTCAAGGCTATGAGCTTTCCAGTGGTCACATATGGTTGTGAGAGCTGGATCCTAAAGAAGGCAGAGCACCAAAGAATTGATGCCTTTGAACTGTGGTGCTGGAGATGACTCCTGAGAGTGCCTTGGACAGCAAGAAGATCCAACCAGTCCATTGTGAAGGAGATTTGCCCTGGGATTTCTTTGGAAGGAATGATGCTAAAGCTGAAACTCCAGTACTTTGGCCACCTCATGCGAAGAGTTGACTCATTGGAAAAGACTCTGATGCTGGGAGGGATTGGGGGCAAGAGGAGAAGGGGACGACGGAGGATGAGATGGCTGGATGGCATCACCGACTCAATGGACGTGAGTCTGAGTGAACTCTGGGAGTTGGTGATGGACAGGGAGGCCTGGCGTGCTGCGATTCATGGGGTTGCAAAGAGTCAGACACGACTGAGCGAGTGATCTGATCTGATCTGATCTCATGTATGTGGAGTAGGCTGTGATAGATATAGTTTTGCATTTCTCCAAATGTATGTGGAGGAAAACATCTAGAGTAAAAGGAGAAAGCAATTTATAAAGATTCTTCAGTGAATAATTTCCAATTTCCCTCTAGAATATATGTCTTTTTGAGAAATGTATATTCAAGTTCTCTTGCCAATTTTTAAATGGATTATTCGATTTGTTGTTGTTGTTGTTTGTATGTTTCATTTGCCTGGCTATTGAGTTGTAGAAGTTTCTTGTATATTTTGTGTATTATGGCCATTTGATAGGTCTAGTTCCCTGGTGGCTCAGAGGTTAAAGCATCTGCCTGCAATGCGGGAGACATGGGTTCGATCCCTGGGTCGGAAAGATCCCCTAAAAAGGAAATGGCAACCCACTCCAGTATTCTTGCCTGGAGAATCCCATGGGTGGAGGAGCCTGGTGGGCTACAGGCCACGGGTCGCAAAGAGTCGGACACGACTGAGCGACTTCACTTTCACTTTCAGTCTTAGACTTTCTTTGGTTGGGAGATTTATTATTTCAGATTCATGTCATTACTTGGTATTGTTCTCTTCAGTTTCCTATTTCTTCATGATTCAATCTTGGTAACCTGGTAACCATTCTAGGAATTTATCTATTTTTTGTTTTAATTGGTTAGCATATAATTGTTCATAGTAGCCTCTTAGGATCCTTTTTATTTCTGTGACAACAGTTGCAATATCTACTTATTTCTAATTCCATTTATTTAACAATTGAATATTTGCTCTTTTTATCTTAGTCTAGCTAAAGATTTGTCAATTTTGTTGGTCTTTCCAAAAAGCCTGCTGTCATTTTCAACATGGATCTTTTGTATTTTTTCCTATTTTCTTTTTTTTAAAGTTCTGCTCTAATCTTTAGTGTTTCCTTTCTTCTGTTAAGATAGGAATGTGCTTATTTTATTTCTCTTGTTCCTAGAGATGTAAAATCAGGCAATCTTTTTTTTTTTTTTTTTTACTGCTCTTAAACCTTAAACCATCCTCTTAGTAATATTATTATTTTCCATAATTTTTGGTAAGTTGTATTTTCATTTTCATTTGTTTCAAGATACATTCTAATTTCCACTTTGATTTTCTATGTAAAATTTACACACAAAGGCAACTCTAATCAATCACAAACATTTTTATTACAAGGGAAATTAATTATCTTCATTTATTCTGTTAAGGGAAGTCAAATATTACATATACTCATTAATATATTTAAGTATTGGAAAGTCACAAAACAGCACATGTTGAAAATTTCATGAAAATTCTTCTAGTATAGTTTGAATTAGCTATAAAATGTAATATAAGGTTATGAAAGTGATCTGTATTTATAAAAGTGGCCATTTTTTATACTGAGGCAATTCTTAGGTTCTATGTATGAAATTGAAGGATACATTATCAGTCAGTTTTCTACCAGGAAGCATGAACACATAAACTGGATAATTTGCTATGAGTTAATAAATTGACCATTTACAGGTGCATGGATAGTTTTGGAGATCAGCAAGAGATGGGGTAGTATATGTAAAAGAAAGGGGAAATAATCTATTACTATAGTCCATTCATAAAACTCAGGATAAAGGATGAACATCTGAAATACCAAAGGCATCTAGCACCGAGGTCTACTAAACTTTTTACATTTTAGCATAAATAAAAATTGTCAGATCATGAGTAAATTTATTCCATTTCATAATATCTTTGTAGTTGTATCCCTACAGTGGCAGTCATTCTCTTCTTCAGGGGATCTTCCCAACCCAGGAATCAAACCCAGGTCTCCCACATTGCAGGTGGATTCTATACCAGCTGAGCCACCGGGGGAAGCCCAAGAATACTGGAGTGGGGGTAGCCTGTCCCTTCTCTAGGGGATCTTCCCAACCTAGGGATTGAACCGAGGTCTTCTACATTGCAGACAGATTCTTTACCAGCTGAGCTACCAGAGAAGTCTAAAGTGGTTATTTAAAAACATTGCATACATTTTATTTTTTTTAATTTTTAATTTTTAAAATTTTATTTTATTTAACTTTACAATATTGTATTGGTTTTGCCATATATCAAAATGAATCTGTCACAGGTATACATGTGTTCCCCATCCTGAACCCTCCTCCCTCCTCCCTCCCCATACCATCCCTCTGGGTCGTCCCAGTGCACCAGCCCCAAGCATCCAATGCTAAGTTCCTCAATCATGTCTAACTCTTTGTGATCCCATGGACTGTAGCATGGAATGTTGCTTCTCTGTCTTCCACAATCTCCCAGTGTTTGGTATGATTCCATGACTATCTAATCATTTCATTCTCTGCCACCTCCTTCTCCTTTTGAATTCAATCTTTCCTAGCATCAGGGTTTTTTCCAAGGAGTCAATTCTATGCATCAGGTGGCCTAAGTACAGGAGCTTCAGCATCGGCAATAGTCCTTCCAATGACTATTTAGGGTTGATTTCCTTTAGGATTGGCTGGTTTGATCTCCTTGCAGTCGGAGGGACTCCCAAGAGTCTTCTCCAGAACCACAGTTTGAAAGCATAAATTCTTTGGAGCTCAGCTTTCTTTATGGTCCAACTTTCACATCCAAACATGACTACTGGAAAAACCATAACTTTGTACGGATGTTTGTTAGCAAAGTAACATCTCCGCTTTGTAAAAAGCTGAGTAGGTTTGTCATAGCTTCCCTTCCAAAGTGAAAGTGTCTTTTAACTTCACGGCTTGCAGTCACTGTCCACAGTGATTTTGGAACCCAAGAAAATTAAATCTGTCACTGCTTCTACCTTCCCCCCTTTTATTTGCCATGAAGTAACACCCTCTTCCAACAACACAAGGGAAGACTCTACACATGGACATCCCCAGATGGTCAACATGAAAATCAGATTGATTATATTCTTTGCAGCCAAAGATGGAGAAGCTCTACACAGTCAGCAAAAACAAGACCAGGAGCTGACTGTGGCTCAGATCATGAACTCCTTATTGCCAAATTCAGACTGAAATTGAAGAAAGTAGGGAAAACCACTAGACCATTCAGGTATGACCTAAATCAAATCCTTTATGATTATACAGTGGAAGTGAGAAATAGATTTAAGGGCCTAGATCTGATAGAGTGCCCGATGAACTATGGAATGAGGCTTGTGACATTGTACAGGAGACAGGGATCAAGACCATCCCCATGGAAAAGAAATGCAAAAAAGAAAAATGGCTGTGTGGGGAGGCCTTACAAATAGCTGTGAAAAGAAGAGAAGTGAAAAGCAAAGGAGAAAAGGAAAGATATAAGCATATGAATGCAGAGTTCCAAAGAATAGCAAAAAGAGATAAGAAAGCCTTTCTCAGCTATCAATGCAAAGAAATAGAGGAAAACAACAGAATGGGAAAGACTAGAGATCACTTCAAGAAAATTAGAGACACTAATGGAACATTTCATTCAAAGATGGGCTCGATAAAGGACAGAAATGGTATGGACCTAACGGAAGCAGAAGATATTAAGAAGAGATGGCAAGAATACACAGAAGAACTGTACAAAAAAGATCTTCATGACCCAGATAATCATGATGGTGTGATCACTGACCTAGAGCCAGATATCCTAGAATGTGAAGTCAAGTGGGCCTTAGAAAACATCACTACGAACAAAGCTAGTGGAGCTATTCCAGTTGAGCTATTTCAAATCCTGAAAGATGATGCCGTGAACGTGTTGCACTCAATATGCCAGCAAATCTGGAAAACTCAGCAGTGGCCACAGGACTGGAAAAGGTCAGTTTTCATTCCAATCCCAAAGAAAGGCAATGCCAAAGAATGCTCAAACTACTGCACAATTGCACTCATCTCACACGCTAGTAAAGTAATGCTCAAAATTTTCCAAGCCAGGCGTCAGCAATATGTGAACCGTGAACTTCCTGATGTTCAAGCTGGCTTTAGAAAAGGCAGAGGAACCATAGATCAAATTGCCAACATCCGCTGGATCATGGAAAAAGCAAGAGAGTTCCATAAAAACATCTATTTCTGCTTTATTGACTATGCCAAAGCCTTTGACTGTGTGCATCACAATCAACTGTGGAAAATTCTGAAAGAGATGGGGATACCAGACCACCTGACCTGCCTCTTGAGAAATTTGTATGCAGGTCAGGAAGCAACAGTTAGAACTGGACATGGAACAACAGACTGGTTCCAAGTAGGAAAAGGAGTACATCAAGGCTGTATATTGTTACCCTGCTTATTTAACTTCTATGTAGAGTATATCATGAGAAATGCTGGACTGGAATAAACACAAGCTGGAATCAAGATTGCCGGGAGAAATATCAATAACCTCAGATATGCAGATGACACCACCCTTATGGCAGAAAGTGAAGAGGAACTCAAAGGCCTCTTGATGAAGGTGAAAGTGGAGAGTGAAAAAGTTGGCTTAAAGCTTAACATTCAGAAAACGAAGGTCATGGCATCTGGTCCCATCACTTCATGGGAAATAGATGGGGAAACATTGCAAACAGTGTCAGACTTTATTTTTCTGGGCTCCAAAATCACTGCAGATGGTGACTGCAGCCGTGAAATTAAAAGACGCTTCCTCCTTGGAAGGAAAGTTATGACCAACCTAGATAGCATATTCAAAAGCAGAGACATTACTTTGCCAACAAAGGTCCGTCTAGTCAAGGCTATGGTTTTTCCTGTGGTCATGTATGGATGTGAGAGTTGGATTGTGAAGAAAGCTGAGAGCCGAAGAATTGATGCTTTTGAACTGTGGTGTTGGAGAAGACTCTTGAGAGTCCCTTGGATTGCAAGGAGATCCTATCAGTCCATTTGAAGGAGATCAGCCCTGGGATTTCTTTGGAAGGAATGATGCTGAAGCTGAAATTCCAGTACTTTGGCCACCTCATGCGAAGAGTTTACTCTTTGGAAAAGACTCTGATGCTGGGAGGGATTGGGGGCAGGAGGAGAAGAGGATGACAGAGGATGAGATGGCTGGATGGCATCACTGTCTCGATGGACGTGAGTCTGAGTGAACTCTGGGAGTTGGTGATGGACAGGGAGGCCTGGTGTGCTGCAATTCATGGGGTTGCAAAGAGTTGGACATGAATGAGGGACTGAACTGCACTGAATGGGATAGGATGCCATAGTCTTAGTCTTTTTAATGTTTAGTTTCAAGCCAGCATTTTCACTTCCCTCCTTCACCTTCATTTAGAGGCTCTTTAGTTCTGGTATCATCTGCCTTTTTTAGGTTGTTGGTATTTCTCCCAGCAATCTTGATTCCAGCTTGTGATTCATAACTGTATCTTACAAATATTACATGTAAAGTATTTCTGGGTAAAATTTTAAACTTGATATGCCTTTGTGTGGTGTTTTTCAATATTATATTTTCTCCTTTATTTACTGAAAATGTTTCACCAATATGGTTTATGTGTCAGTAATTTTTCAGTTCTGATCAGAATAAAGTCCCTCCCTTCAGGAAATTAATTTATTTTCAAGTTTTTCAAAGATAACCAGTTCTTTCAGTATCAGCTTAGTAAAACTTTACTTTTTTAGCATATCATTTTATATTATATTGTGTAAGTGATTACAAATGGTAAACTCTCATTGTGTGTGTGTGAGATACAGTGAGAGAGGAAATGAGAACCCATGTATGGAGAGGTTCCTTAAGAGTATTTTGCCTAGTTATTTTCATATATGTTTCGGGCAATTTTATCAATAAGTATTCTGTAATGTGATTACTTTGTAACTGTTTAAATTTGATCTTTTGTATTGCCTTTAGGGCCCTTCAGTTTATCATCTGTTAAGTCCAAGGGCCATCTTTTTAAATTGATTTGACTCACCTAAAAATTAGCCCACTAAATAGATTAATTTTATAGATACATGTTAAAATGATTATAGCTTTTAGTTTAGCAAGTCATAATTACTGAAAATAGTTCTCTAAAAGTGGTTTAATTGGTAATTTATCAAAGATGCCAAACTTCCCTGTTTCCTAGTTAATTCTAATATTACTTGATAGCTATCCTTGCACTAATCACTCATACAAATATGTGTGTGTGTGTGTATATATAATTACATATGGTTTTAAGAATACATATTAAATATTTAAAATGTTAAAGTCATTTGCTTAATTATAGTTTAATTATAAATTAAAAATTGAAAATAAAAGTCACTCAGTCATGTCTGACTCTGTGACCCCATGGACTATACAGTCCATGGAATTCTCCAGGTCACAGTGCTGGAATGGGTAGCCTTTCCCTTCTCCAGGGGGTCTTCCCAACTCAGGGATTGAACCCAGGTCTCCTATATTGCAGGTGGAGTTTTTAGCAGCTGAGCCACAAGGTAAGCCCAAATTAAAAAGTAAATATGTATATATACAATTAAAGAATGCTTTTGGAACCTCGTAGTCATTTAAAAACTTGAGAAATTTGATGCTGATTCTCGGTAATATGTTACTTACTGATGAATTTGCTTTGCATTGCATATACATGGTGTTGCATCTAATCATTCCTCAAGTTGTAAGAGGCTAAAAATTAACTGAAAAATAACTAGAAGGAAATAGACAAAGAACTACTTCAAAAACATTATTCACAAACAATACTTCTCACTTTATCCAAAGTTTTCTCCTTTAATCTCAAGGGGATTTGTTATCTCCTGTTTCCTGAAAAATAGCCTGTTTTAATTCAAAATAAATAACAATATACTTTGCGGTGGATTTTCTCCTTACAATGTGGAAGTCTTAAACAGGGATCAGCTTCCTCCCTGTGCTTTGAGAATGGTATCTGAAAGTTGGAATAACCTTCAGGAAAGTTCAGACCTTCAGAACCTTCAGAAGGGAAAATTATACATGAAATAATTACAGAAATACAAATTCTAAGAATGGATTGTCATGCATAAATAATAAATTATCTACCACAGAGGAACAAGTTTTTAAATCGACATATGGTATAAATCTGAATTCTCTGGTGGCTCAGACAATAAAGAATCTGCCTGCAATGCAGAACACCCAATTTGGATCCCTGGGTTAGGACAATCCCCTGGAGGAGAAAATGGCAACCTAATCTAGTATTCTTACCTGGAGTATCCCATGGACAGAGGACCCTGGCAAACTACAGTCCATGAGGTTGCAAAGAGTCAGACATGACTGAGTGTCTAACACTTTCACATTCACAGGGTATAAATATGTCAGGAAAGTCTAGTCATATTAATTGGTTTCTTCTAGAACTATAATGACATTGTTGCTTTTGAATCCCTCTCTCATGTAGCCCACCTTTGTGCAAAGTAATTATTGCTCTGAGATGGTCCTATTCCTAAACAAATTGATAAGAGCACTCATTAATAAAGCATACACACACATTGTTTCTTTGGAATGCCTACTCATTTGATAAGGCTTTTTGTAAAGTTTGAATGGGTGTTACTGCTGTTCAGTTGCTCAGCCATGTCTGACTCTTTGTGACCCCATGGACTGCAGCACACCAGGCTTCCCTGTCCTTCGTTATCTCCCAGAGTCTGCTCAAACTTATGTTCATTGTCGGTGATGCCATCCAATCATCTCATCCTCTGTTGCCCACTTCTCTTCCTGCCCTCAACCTTTCCCAGGGTCTTTTCCAATGAGTGGGCTCTTCACATCAGGTGGCCAAAGTATTGGAACATGAATTTCAGCATCAATCCTTCCAATGAATATTCAGGGTTGATTTCCATTAGGATTGACTGGTTTGATTGCCTTGCTTTTCAAGGGACTCTTAAGAGTTTTCTTGAAACTCTTATAGCCAAAAATGCTACATTCATGTTTCTGTATATTACTAAAATTGATATTGCTTAGATGATTAGCTTTGAGTAATTCAAGAGGACTTCCATAGAGTTCTATTTATTTTAGTAGAATTTTTCTTCTGAATTTGAATCCAAAATTTCAGCTAATTATAAATTATTGCCTTCTCTTAATTTGTTCACGTGCATTTATTTTTCTCTACATCCTGGAAGTATATCTTTTAGTATAGATATATATCTATCAATTAATTGTGTAAATTGATACCCAAAGGAAATATATTCTTCATTCTCAGGGAGATAAATATATATTGAGATTACATTGTTAAATCACATGTAATTTTTAGGATGATTGCAAATTATTTTTACAATAGGAAAATATCTTTATTTACATTTTTCTTTAATACATTAGATTCTAACACTTAGAATTCTTACTTAGTATGTACAATATTTTACAACTTTATGCTTAAATATAGCATACATACAGAAAAGTACACATGCCTCAGTATTTTTAAACATCTGAATATTCTGTGTTACCTGAAACTAAGTCAAGAAACTGATGATTAACAAACCTGAAAAGCAACATCACCCCCCACCACCATTCTTCCATCCAGTCACTAAACCCACAAGGAGGAAAACCAGTCTTTTCGTCTATTGTAGAATACATCAATTTGACCTGATTTTATATACAGTTGGAAAAATATTCTTTGTTCTCTATAAGTGGAATCTTTGAAGGATATACTTTTTAAATTCAATATTTTTGAGATTCCTACATATTATTGCATGAACTTTTAGGACCAACCACCATCAAACTTGTATTCTAGTCTCCCATCTTCCTGTGGAGTACTAGGATATAACAACTCTTCTATTGCCAAAGCCAACTGTACGTTTGTTTCCTCTTAATTTAAAATTTTTCCATATCAAATTTTGAGACCATTGACATTTTTACCTGGTCATGACAAGTGATCATTCATGTATCAGGATAAGGAGAAAAAAACACAGGGAGACATAACAATTTGATCTTGAAATGACTTACTTTCTCTGGGATTTTAATTCTCCCTATACAGTTTGCTTCTACACTTTTCTTAATGGAACTGAAACACATATTATATACACACAGGCACCTTTATATATTGCCTTATTTATTTGTTACAGAATCAATAATTACTTTTTTAGTGAAGTTTTGATTTATATTGTTTGATAATTATATTGTTGTAACTATAAGGTATTATGATTTATATAAGTATGCATATGTCTTTCAGACAGAAATTTTTCAGTAATTAGTGTTTATTTATAACATTATATTCAAATGATACTTAACATGGCTAGCAATTAAAACTCAAACCTACCTTGCAGGTAGTTGTATAGCCTGGCTTTCACAATCATCACACTGGTGTTTTGATTATATAGTGACCACAGTTGAAGTGTAGTTCTGAGTGTCAGATTCAGTTTTATAGCTAAAAGTTATTTTAGTTTTTATTCAAATACAATAAATCCTTCCCATAGAAATAACTCTGAGAAAAACTAGCCCTATATTTACTTACTAAAATTCTCTGTATATACTTATGTATACAAGTAGAGTTTGTAAACAGTGAAATGTTTCCTACATACAATAAACACAATATAAACTAAATAATGTTGAAATAGATCAGTCTTCACATTTTGTAGACAGAACAGGAGTGTAACTGTATCTGAGGAGTGTTGACATTTACAATAAATATACTTTTAATGAAATGTAATTAAACCATAAATTAGTAACTTACTAGTTTTGGTAGAATCTCATATTTTTACATATTATCCAGTTGTTCCATATATGGGCACATATCTAATATTGTAAAAGGTATGGCCAGCCAGTCCACTTAAATTAATTTGCTAGTAACGGTCTCTTATCCTGCACTTTGCTCTTGTCTGTGGTTTTATATTTTCTTTTATTTGTGAGCTGTGAAGTTTTCCAATAAAAAGTTCAAAGCTCACACAACATAACAAATGTGAACACATATCTTTTTAAGAACTATTAAATGTTTATATCTAAAGGCACTTTGTAATATCATTTTTTTCCTAGAGACCTCCTTAATATATCAAATCTCTCAAATGATTTTGAGAAGAATAGTATATAACAGGATCTTATTGCTTTCCCCATCAGAAATCTACCACTTTAAACCAATAATTTTATATATAAATAAAATTTATATCATAATACTTTCAAGAGTTGAAGAGAGAAGACATCTAAACTCAAAAAGGATGACTTGAAATACAAAAATTGCCTTTTTTCAATATGAGAATACACAAATCTTTAGTTTTACTTTCAATAAACTTGCTGTTGCTTCCAAAAAATGTATCTTCCTTTGAAATATGATTTAGACCTTGCTAGAAAGAAGCAAACATTAAATGACATGGAAAATAAAGACTCAGACTATCTATAAATGTATCTCTATATATGTAATATTCTTGCCATTTTCCTGATGATAGCTGGCAAGAACTATAAATATAACATATCCTTTCTTATGCCTGACCCATATTTTCTATGGAAAATTAAAATGTAATTTCCAATGTGCACTTTTGTTTTCAAATTATGAAACATTAATAACTCAGTCTTCTTCAGCTCACAATTCTATAGCTCAGAAGTTCAGATACAATGGGTTTGGGTCATCAGCTCAGGGACTCAAAAGGAAAGTGAAGATGTCAGCCAACCTGCATTCTCATGTGAAACATGGAGTCCTCTTCCAGGCTCACATAGTTATGGAAGAATTCAGTTTTGCAGTTCTAATATGAGGTTTGTCAACCACAAATTGGGACTTGCCATGGTTGCTTGCCTTCTGTCTCTACAAGGATTAAATCATGTGCTGCTGCAGCTGCTGATCTCCAACACCCCCTGAAGAAGCTGAGGGTGGTGAGCAGAAATGAGGCACTCTGTGCTCCAGGAAACTGGCAGGACAGGCCTTTCTTGTGGTTGTCGTGATGCACTTTGTTCTCCTTCATGCTCATGTGCTCAGTTGTATCCGACTGATTCTTTGTGACGCTGTGGACTGTAGCTCGTCAGGCTCCCATGTCCATGGGATTTTTCAGGCAAGAATACTAGAGTAGGTTGCCATTTCCTTTTCCAGGGGATCTTCCCATGTCCCCTGCATTACAGGCAGATTCTTTCTTGTCTGAGCCATAAGAGATATTCTCAGGAGCCAATTTTATGAGCCCAATTCTTGTATCTCCTCATATCTAGAACTAAAACCCTTCACTGTGATGGCTGCTTTTTGCGACTAGCAGAAACTTCATGAAACCAGAAGAAACCTTATACAAAAAATATGTACTTGATTGCATGTACTCCCTCTTTGCCAAAATCACATATATACTGTCTTTTCACCCTACATCTTTGGAACAGTTTCGCAGAGCTACCTGAGCTTTTGTCTCCCAGATTGCAGTCCACATATTGCCCCCAATAAAACTTAACTCCTAAATCTCATGCTGTGTGTTTTCTTTAGTCTATAGATTCCCATTCCTTTGTTACCTGTCAGCTATTGGTTAGAGCCCCCAGAAGCCACTTGAATTTCTTGCTACATAGCCCCATGCATCTTCTAAGCCAGCAATAGAGATCTGAGAATCCCTCTCAGATCCAAAAGATAATGGTCTGCTCTTATTCATCCTTGGCACTTTGTTGTTTCAGCCTGGTATACTCTGCAGAATCCCTCTCTCTGATGGAGTCTTAAACTCTAGTCTTTCTCCGTCTCACAGGATTGCAAAAATCCATTTAGATTTTCAGCCTTTGCTCACAGGTATTTGGTTTCCTAATCTATAGAGACCCAAGAGTAAACAAGCCTCCTGAGGGGAAATGTATATGAGGCCACCCAGGTCTCTGCTGTAAATTATATTGTGTTCCATAATGACTCACCCATTGTCAAAGTCAGTCCTTTGTACCTGTTTGCCTAAGGCTTTACAACCTGCTCAACATCCCACCATGCAAATGCCCCTGGGGGAAAATGGCAGCAGAATCCAGCTCACCTCTCTGATTTTTCTTTTTCTCTGGAATTTTATTTTCTTTCTGCTTTAGGAGGACCTTATTATTCTCATAGAAATGATTTCTCTATTTTATCTGCCTTTTTTTTTTTAACCATTTTAGAGAGAGAGAGACACTGATCTTCCACCAGTAATTCCAAAAATGAAGCCAGTTCAGATATTTTGAATAGTTTCTTTTACCCTGGATTATTGAAATACATTTGTTTTTGTATTTAATTAATTAATTCAAATTCTGCCCTATTATGGTTCTTAATATGCCAAATCAAAGAAGTACTGATCAAGATACTATCTGGTCACATCTATTTAGCTGTCAAAATTACAGCTTATCCAAAATTTAGAGTTAAAAGTAACTTTCAAATCTTGTCTTCCAATCAGAGGCCTATATTTAGTAAATAGCATCAACATTAATACATATGTTTAAAATTGCTTGTCATGTTCATGGTAGGTCCTGTTTAATTTTATATTAATAGTGCTTGGGTCATTTAAATGGTAATACAATGGCCTTCCCCGGAGGCGCAGTGGTAAAGAATCTGCCTGCCAATGCAGGAGACACAGGAAACTCAGCTTGTATCCCTGGGTCAGGAAAATCTCCTGGAGTAGAAAACGCAACCCATGCCAGTATTCTTGTCTGGAAAATTTCATGGATAAAGAAGTCTGGCGGGCTACAGTCCATGGAGTTGCAAAGAGTCGGACATGACGGAGCAACTAACACGTGATGTAAGGATGTGAGCATAGACCTTTGAAACATAATTGCCTGAGTTTTAGAATCTATCCTCTCCTTTCTGTGTGACTGGCCAACTGAAAGTTTTGCCTCATTTTTCTGACCTAGAAGGTGGGAGAGATAACTTCCCCTGCTTTTTAAGCAGGGGTCTCAAAGAGTCAGATATGACTGAGCTACTAACACTTTCACGTTTTATGATTGTTGTAAAAATTAAGAAATCTAATTTTTTAACTTTAATGGACTTAAATATTGCCCCCAATTCTTGTGTAGGAGCCCTAACTGCCCCCTCCTCCATTGTAAGGCGAGTGCAGAGAAAAAAAAGAGTGAGCCAAAGAGTTAGGCAAGCAAAGGGAAATTTATTAGAGGGAAAAGAGAGGATGATGGGTTCTTAAGGAGAACCAGTGTCCTGCCTTTCTGACAGGGTCCTTCTTATACCCCACTAATGAAAAATTCTCTGAAGGGACGGTTAATTTTTAGCCTGTAGTTGAGTCCTGTGGTCACGTATCCAGAGGTCTGGAATCTGGTGATCTCACAGCTTTGAGAAGATAGGCAGCAGTGAGAAAACAGAATGCCATTTGGGCAATTTGATCAGCCTCACGGATCACTGTGATTTCATTTTTTGTTTGCGAAGTCAACATAATGAGCCGTCTTATCACTGAGACCCTATGTGGGCCCTTTGAGTAATAAATAGGTTCAGTTGGGCCATTTGAGAGATAAATAGATTTAGAGGGGGTCATGAGAATGAAGACATGATTATGAGAATGATAACAAGATTAGCCCCCTTTATGAAGAGAGATATCAAAGTGCATTCTCTCTTTCTCCCCTGTCTCTTCCTGCCATAGGGGAACATAGTGAGAAAGTGACTGTTTACGAGCCAGAAGGAGCATTCTCACAGCCATGCTGGAAACTTGATATTAGATTTCTAGCCTCCAGAACTGTAGGAAACACATTTCTGTTGTTTAAGTCACTTAGTCCGTGGTATTTCATGATAGCAGCATGGACTGAAAACACTGTCTTACATCTAGTAACAGATGGATATACAACACTTGGCTCTCCAGAAGAACTCAAATAGTCCATGGAGGGGAAATGCACCTGTTGCTTTTCAGAGAACATGTCTTCTAAACTACTGGATGAGTTATCCATGCTGTGAATACCTCTGATTGCAGTATTTTGTTTCGTACAAAATTTCTTGTTTTGTTTTAGGTTTAATAGTGAAACCTACATTTGCAAAGAGCATAGATTTCTCACTTTTATTTAATATCATCATACAATTCTTTGATCCGTATTCTCCTCAAGTCACAGAGATCTTTCTGCTTAAACTTAAGGTGGCTTTTCTTGATCATAAGAATGTACAACTTTCAACCCCTGCTTTAATATATGCTCACATTTTGAAAGCAAAATATTCTACTCAATTCTACTTTTTTATGCCAAGTGTGTACAGGGTATATTCACTCAAATTTTTATTACAGAATTTCTTTAATATCAATTTTGAATATGAAGAAAGGACATTTTTCTGGGAGAATAAAATATAGAATGAGTAGATTGATTTTTCCATAATTTTACCCAAAATAAATTTGATTATACAACTCACATCTTGGAGTTGAATACAACATTCCCTTAGAGTATTTTTTAGATAGTAATTAAATAATATTTAAACCCAGTAATACTTAAGAGGACATAGTCTCATTATTTGCATGTATAATAGAAAATAAACTTCTGCTGATATTCAGTTTGAATTACAACTAGAAATATTGGAGAGTATAGCTTCCCTGGTTGCTCAGATGTTAAAAATCTGCCTACAATGCAAGAGACTGGGTTTGATTGCTGGGTTGAGAAAATCCCCTGGAGAAGGAAATGGCAGCCCACTCCAGTATTCTTGCCTGGAGAATTCAATGGACAGAGGAGCCTGACTGGCTATAGTTCATAGGGTCGCAGAGTCAGACACAACTAAGTGACTTCACAAAGCATGGAAAGAGTTAAAATTTTAATGATAAGATAAAGTGAAATAGAGGCTGATGCCTGGTTTCAATTTCTTAAAAATGAAATTACAAAAATTGAACAAAAATATTTCTAAAGGAAAAAAGAAAAACTGTTCTTGTGACAAAAAAAAAATCATATATTTGTGATTATCCAGCCTATCCCTAGTACAAGTTCTTTATATTTTATATAAGGCATTATCTTTTCTTGCTTTGTGAAGAGTAAAGGTCAGCTGTAAGCAGCACCCTGAGAAATTTCCAGGAATATTTTGTGATCCAACAAAAGCTGATGTTGAGACATTGGTACAAACAAAAAAGATATAGTGACCACCAGATAATATTGACAAGAAAGTTTACTGTTTTCTGTTACCACATTGTGATCTTAATTTCCTCATTGGAAAATTGATTATTTTATGTATTTATTTTTTCTTTAAAAAGATAAGGGGGTTTTACATTGATAAATGTGCATAATTTCAATGCACATTGATTATATATTCATAATATTAGTATATATATTGAAATTATATTAATATAATTAATACAATGGAAGTTGTGGATTAATATATTTACTTTATACTGAGTTACTTCCTGAAAATTTAACTTTGCAAAGAAATTAGATAGGAACTAGTTTTATTTTTACAATGATGAGATGCTTTGGACAGAGAAGAAACTAATAAAGAGTTCCTAAGTGGCTCAATTCTGGGCAGAAAATGATAATAGAAAGAGCAATCTAATATGACTCTCAATATCTGCTACTGTGGGTGCTGCTGTGTGCTTCCTTGCTCAGTAGTCCCGTGGACTGTAACCCACCAGATTCCTCTGTCCATGGAATTTTACAGGCAGGAATACTGGAGGGGGTTGCCATCTCCTACTCCAGGGGATCTTCCTGACTCAGGGATCAAAACCCACATCTCTTGCATCTCCTGCATTGGCAGGCAGTTGCTTTATCACTAGCACCACTTGGGGGCTTTGCTACTGTCAGAATAATTATCAAGCTTATTAAGCTGTGAAATTAAAAAAATTTTTTTTTTCAAAAATGTATACAGCTTTATTGAAATATAATTCTTTAACATTGTATTTATTTATGGTGTATGATGTGTTGACTTTGCTACTGTTTAGTTGCTAAGTTGTGTCCAACTCTTTGCATCCCCATGGATTGTAGCTCACCAGGCTCTGTCCAAGGGATTTCCCAGGCAAGAATACTGGAATGGATTGCCATTTCTGTCACCAGTGTTTCTTCCTGATCCAGAGATTGAACCTGAGGTTCCTGCATTGGCAGGTGGATTCTTTACTGCTAAATCACCAAGGAAATTTTTATAACATATTGACTAGATACATGTAAATGTCTGAAATGATTAAGACAGTAGGGTTAATTTCATTTCCTGACATAATCATTTATTTTCTTGTGATGAGAGCATGTGAAAAATCTGTTCTAACAACTTTCATTATGAACTATAGTCAAAATGCTATGATTTAGAGCCCCAGAACTTACTCATCTTGTAACAGGAAGATTGAACACTTTGACTAAAATCTCCCCATTTCCCTCAACTCCTAATCTTTGATAACCACTATTATACTCTCCATGAGTCTGACTTTTAGAGACTCTACATAAGTGAAATAATGCAGTTTTTGTCTTTCTCAGAATGATTTATTTCACTTAGGCCAATTCACTCAAAGTTCATGCATGATGTAACAAAGCTAAGAATTTTCCTTTTTCTAGTGCCTGAATAGTATTTCATATATATATATATATATATATATATATACACACACACACACACTATATATTATGTATGTAATATATCTTTGTTTATCCATAGATAAACAGGCTGTTTCCATGTCTTGGCTATTATGAATAGTGCTTTAATGAACATGGGAATGAGGATATCTCTCTGAGATCCTGCTTTCTCTTTCCTTTGGATATATACACAGAAATAAAATTGTTAGATTATATATTAGTACTATTTCTAATTGTTTGAGGAAACTCCTTATTGTTTTCCATAACACCTGACCAATTTACATTCCCTTCAACAATGGGCAAGAAAGTTTCCCTTTTATCCACATTCTCACAAACACTTTATCTCTCTCTCTCTCATAATAGCCAATCTAGCAAGTATGAGATGTTATATCACTAGGGTTTGGATTTGCATTTCCCTGATGATTAGTAATTTTTAGAATATTTTCATGTATCTGTTGACCATTTATACAGTGCCTTTTGAGAAATGCCCATTCAATTCCCTTACCCATCTTTAAAATCAAACTTTATTTGGTACTGAATTATATGAATTGTTTATATATTTTGGATATTAACCTCTTTCACATATATGATTTGAAAATATTTTCTCACATTCTGTAGAATATATTTTCATTTTGCTCATTGCATCTTTTGCTATGCATAAGCTTTTGATTTGATATAGTCCCACTTACTAAATTTTGCTTTTATTCTTGTACTTTTGGTGTCATATTTAAAAAATTATTGTCAAGACAGATGTCAACAAACTTTTTCCTATATATTCTTCTGAGAGTTTTCTGGTTTCAAGTCTTATGCTTAAGTCTTTAATTTTGAGTTAATTCTTGTGAGCAGAGTATAATAGGGATGTAATTCCTTTCTTTCCCATGTGATTATGTAGTTTTCTCAACTTCCTTTATTGAAGACTACCATTTTCCTAACAAGTATTGTTTGCTTCATATTCAAATGCTAATTAATGTATATGTGAAGATTTGTTTCTGGGCTCTCCATTCTGTTCCATTACTCTATGTGTGTACTTTTATGTCAGGAACTTACTCTTTTGATTATTATATCTTTGTTGTATAGTTATCTTGATTGTTTTATAGCATTTATATTTAAGCCATTTCTCTTTAAAATTTCCCAAAGAAGAAAACAAAATGTCCAGAATGCATATATTACACAAATCATGGTATATTAAATTTCACAGAACCTGCTTCACTTCTAAATTTCATTTGATAAAAATCAAATAATTTTCCTTATACAAATATTTTCAGTTCTCAAATTTTTATAAAATTAAAATAATGTCAAGGCATTCTGGCCAGAAGCAGAGAAGTGGTGGTCACAGCTAACAGAGGTGCACCTTGGTTTCCCCCAGCACCCTCCACCCTCAGACCCCATCCCCATCCCTCTAACCCCGAGACCCACCCAACCAAACAATTCCCTGTGCTGGGGTGACTCTGGGGCTGCCCCGGCAGAAACCCCCAACCATGGGCAGCCAGAGCTTCAGGCTCCCTGGAGTGACCTGACCGCCAAGGAGGCAAAAGATGCTTCCCCCTCCACAATTGACAGACAGGGGAATGGCCCCCCATGAAAAGCAATGGAGACTTATCCCCTCAAAGGTGAAGGGGAGTCAACCCTCAAAAATGAAACAGAGGAGGCAGTGGGGGCCACTGGTGTTGCCATAGAGCCAGCATCCCCTAGGCAGGGAGCTGAGGCCAAGGGGGAAAGGGGTGCCCCCATGGAGACCCTCAAGAAGAGGAAGAAATTCTCTTTCAAAAAACCTTCCAAATTGAGTAGCCTGTCCTCAAGAGAAATCGGAAGGAGGGTGGGGGTGATTCGTCTGCCTCCTCACCCGCAGAGGCAGAGCAGGAGCAGGGGGAGATGGTTCCCTGCAGCAATGAAGGCACTGCCCAGGAAGGGAAGGCCGTTGCCACTCCTTAGAGCCAGGAGCACCAGGCCAAAGGGCAGAGGCCAGCGCTATCTCCAAGGGAGGAGCACAGAAGAGGCAGGACCCCAGGCGGCAGAGCCATCCACTCCCTCGGGGCCAGTGGGTGGCTCTACACCAGCAAGCGAGCAGAATGAGTACCGGGGTGAGGGCAGGTGGGTGATCTCTGCCGAAACTTGGTCCTTGTGAGCTCCCTGCCTAGACCTGGTGCCTCTGCTGCCTTTTTGTACCCAGAAAGGAACGAGGCTGTTGCCTTCTAGCCACATTACCTCTCTTTCTCTCCTTCCTGTGAATTCTCCCATCATCCATCTGGTCTTCCTCTAAAGGCAAGTTGAAGATGGGCCCTTCCAGTTTCCCAAGTTAGGTTTGTGATGTGAAATACTCTTGCCCTTGACCAACCTCCTTCCCTTCCTCACCTGTGCTGAAGGCAATTGCTCATTTTCTTTCCCAATTATTTTCCAGGTAGGTTTTGTTTACCAGCTTCCCTGGTGGCTCAGATAGTAAAACATCTGCCTGCAACGTGGGAGACCTAGGTTGAGAAGATCCTCTGGAGAAGGAAATGGCAACCCACTCCAGTACTCTTGCTTGGAAAATTCCATGAATGGAGGAGCCTCGTGGGCTACAGTCCATGGAGTCGCAAAGAGTAGGACACGACTGAGCAACTTCATTTTCCTTTCACTTTTTGTTTACTCCCCAATCCCTGAGCCAGAAGTGGGGGCACCACACTCCCAAACCCTGAGTGTGGTCCAACTTTTCCCTGTTAAGCTTTCAGTCTCTCCTGCTGTGCCTAGGGGAACCTGGGCTGGGGAGGACACTGCCCTTGCCTAAGTTTTTATAGATGCCTTACTAAAGTTCAAACAAACAAACAAAAAATGTCAAATATGTCTCCTAGTACACATCCAGATATATAATGCATTTCTAAACAATGTATAGAACTGTATATTAGAAAAATTGATAAAATATAAAATAGTATATTATTTGGCAGATATACTGAATCCCAATGTCAGCTACTATCTACACAAGTGTTACTTTCTCTGGTGTGGAGTTTATTTATCATACTCTTCAAAATATTAGGAAAACATTCTTGACCTATAGAATATATAGAAATAATGACTATTTTCCATTATCTAAGTCTAGAATGATGAAGTCCTTCAGATATATGACTGTAAAAAGGATTGCTCTGTCTTACATGGAAATATTACACTGTTCTGTCTCCTGTCTATACTGTACAGCTCTGCCCCAGGTGTGATATGTGAAAGTCACTGAGTTGTATCTGACTCTTTGCGACCTCATAGACTATACAGTCCATGAGGTTCTCCAGGCCAGAAAACTGGAGTGGGTAGCTGTTCCCTTCTTCGGGAGATCATTCCAACCCAGGTATCAAACCCAGGTCTCCCCAGTTGCAGGCAGATTCTTTACCAGCTGAGCTACCATGGAAGTACAAGAATACTGGATTGGGTAGCCTACCCCTTCTCCAGGGGATCTTCCTGACCCAGGAATTGAACCGAGGTCTCCAGCATTGCAGGATTCTTTATCAGCTGACCTACCAGGGAAGCCCAGGTGATTCAGTGGTAAAGAATACACCTGCCAATGAAGGAGAAGCAGGGGATGTGGGTCTGATCTCTGGGTTGGAAAGTCCCCCTGGAGAAGGATATGGCAACCCACTCCGTATCCTTGCCTGGGAAATCCCATGGGCAGAAGAGCCCATAGGGTCACAAAGAGTAGGACACAACTGAGCGCACAGACATATTTATGAAATGTTTTCTCCAATTTCCATCACTAGCTAATTCAAGTCATTCTGCATATTGCTAAAGTATTTCTTCATTTGGGCTTCCCTGGTGGTTCAGATGGTAAACAATCTGCTTACAATGCAGAAGACCCAGTTTCTATCCTTGTATTGAGAAGATCCCCTGAATAAGGAAATCAAAACCTACTCCAGTGTTTTTACTTGAGATATCTCACAGACAGAGGAACCTGGCAGGCCACAGTCCAAAGGGTCGCAAAGAGTCAGATACAACTGTGTAAAATTTCTTTATTTAGGAAGACTTCAAATTGTTTTATAATTATATTTACCTGTCTACTTTGTACTGTAATTTCTTTGAAATGTCAATATCTACATACGCTGAAAACCTGCATAGCGTGTGGGTATCTTGGAAACTTGTGTATGTACACACACACACACACACACACACAATTGGGTGCATCACTGACTCAATGGACATGAGTGTGAGCAAGCTCTGGAAGTTGGTGATGGACAGGGAAGCCTGGTATGCTGTATGTAGTCCACGGGGTCTCAGAGAGTTGGACATGACTGAGTGCCTGAACTGAACTGAACTGAATTATTTCTAAGGTAATTTGAAGACATAGGATTTGAATCAGAGGGTCTATTTTAAGTTTTTAATCACCTTTTTTACTTTCATTATGTAACAGCAGAATCACACGTAAATAGGTCACTTAAGGTTTAGAATCTCATTAAAAATCTTTCATACTGGGAAAATGAAGAATCTTTGGTTTGCTTTATGTTTTAAATATAACTTTTTAAGTTTTACAGATTTTTTTTCTTTCACTACAGAGAAAGGCATAGTTCTGATAATTATTCTGCTTTTTGCAAATTATCAGAAGGATGTAAAGTGTATTTACTGACATTAATAAGTTACTCTTTGGCATCATTATTCACTAATGAGCTTGTTTCAGAATGTTTGCAAGCTTATGTGACAGGATGACATTTTATTGTTTGAATAAGGTCAACTCTGTTATTTAGTCCTTGAAAGAAAAAAAAAATTCTTCTTGAAATGTGAAGCTATTAAGTACATTTGACTCAAAGCTTGCTTTAAAGTCAAGAAGTGGCATCTCAAATTCATGTAGCTGCTCTAACCTATGAAGTGAAATTTTGGCAATTATAAGGGGATGTCAGGAGTTACTTTGCAGATAGTGATTAGCCATGTTAAAGGTTATGTTCAAGCTAAATTTTGAATGGCACAGTGGCTATTATTTAAAAGAGCAAGATACACAGACTTAGAAGTTGAAATGTAAAGTTTGCTCTGTCTTCCTTGAAACTTCCTTGCCTTCATCATCTACTGTCATTAAAAATATCAGGACCACCATAATTAGGGGCTCTAAAAAACAAGTACACATTATTTTTAGTTGCCTCAGATGCCAAAAAAAAAAGTATTTGGGTTTTGGTCTTTAGAAAATTAGAAGGTTTGGGAATGTTGGCATAAATCTCTGAAATTGTGAGATTTACTTTTTACTAACATAACTCTTGTGACTGTAGAATAAATTGAAATGAAAAAAATCATCTAGAAAGAAGCATATCTCAGTGAAAGGGAAATTTTAAAGCCCTTGATTATGACAGTATTCCTTTTTGCCAACTGCATTTGTCTCATTATAATAATTTTCAAGTTGATTAAGGTGATTATTGTTATAATCATTATATAATTGTTATAATATGACTTGGAATATAAGGAGAAGAAAATAAAGTAGCATTTTCACTGGTGATTACAGAGAAGGTATATAGGGAGTAAGTTTAATAAAACACTGTCCTGCAAGGTGAGCAATATTTTGAAAGACTAAAATATGGAGTGCTTTGTTTTATCTCTTAGTAATTGCAGGAGCCCAGTTGCATTCACTCATGTCTCCTTTGAATGCTTTGTGTGAATAGTGCTTACTATTCACAAAGCAAGAGTAAGAGACAGTGAAATTTGTTTCCATATATTTTCTCTTCCCTTAAGTAAAGGTATATTTTCAGTGAATTAAAAGAAAAATTTAGTCAATTTTTGTTGGAGTACAGTTGTTTTTGCTTTTGCTACATTGTGCAGCATATGGGATCTTAGTTCTCCAATCAGGATGGAACACCGTGTTTCCTTGCCTTGGAAGCATGGAATCTTAACCTCTGGACCACTAGGGAAGTCCCTTCAGTGAGTTTTTAGGTATATGATAATTGACTTCTTTGACCTTAATAATATAAAACTATAAGGCAGACAAATTTCAAGATTTGATATATACTAAAAATGAGATCTAACTTCTATGCAGATGTGTTTCATTATCTCAGGCAAGCTTCTATTCTTTTTGCTGTGACCTGTATGCATCATAACTTGGTTAGGCTGAAATGTGAATCAAGGCTACAGAGATAGAACAGAATGAAGCACCTAAGGGAGCCCATGAGAGCGCAGCCTGTTTGAGTGTACAGGAAACATTGCTGGGAGGAAGGTTGGAGAATAGCAACATGGACTATCAAACTTTGGATTTCCCAAACTCAGTCATCTAATTCTACATGCTTTCTTCTCAAAGTAGATTCTTTTGGCAGGTAGGGATTGCAACATACTGTATTCAAGTGGAGGTGCAACATAAGGAGTCTGCATGTAGGTAACAGTGATGATAACATTTGGCAAAGTGATAGTGAATGTCCTAAGCAAAGGATTGAAAGCTTGATCCATGTGACTTGAGATAGCACAGCAATAACTAACAGGACTTCATAGAGAAGAAGAGATCAGGACCTGTGACAGCAGCAAACAGGAGGAAATAATAATTTAAAAAAACATTGCCATTTGAGAGATCTCTCAAATTCATCATTGTACGTGTGCACAATGAGCGACTAACACACTCAGTCATCAGTCATGTCCGACTCTGTGACCCTATGGACTGTAGCCCACCAGACTCCTCTGTCCATGGATCTTTCCAGGCAAGAATTCTGGGGTGGATTGCAATTTCCTCCTCCAGAAGATCTTCCCACTCAGACATCAAACCTACAACTCTTTTGTCTCCTGCATTGGAAAGCAGATTCTTTACCACTAGCACCACCATGGAAGCCCCAGATTCATCATTAGTGCTCTAGGAAAACATTGCTCTTTACAGGGAACATGGCTCGGTTTAAGGGGCATTTTCTTTGACAGTTAGGCAAGAATGAATGAGAAGAAAGAATTTGGAACTTGCTACCATTATATTTTGTAATATTTTTATATTCATATTTAACAATATGTATGTTGTAAATCGTTTCAGAAGTACAGAATGAGAACAAATGTCCAATTTTAATCTTAGCCTTGGATTTTAAATATATGTATGCATAAAGTGAATAAATTGCAATCAATTAATATACAGATAAGTATTAATACAATCTTGAGAGTTTTATTTAGGAGACTTAAGTAAGGGAAAACACAAATAAACAAAATAGGAAGAAAAAAGTCAGTAAAGCACAATGGAGTCCAAGCACCTCACTACTCAGACATGAATGAAGACACACACTTGGTTATACATGCTAAAGATTCTACTAGGGGTAAGGATAATTATTTACCTGATTTGAAGAACTGTAGATCAGATTATATATTTAAGATTTTTTCAAAATTAAAGCTAGTGTTATATGACTAGAGTATGTAAAGCAATTGTGATCCTATCCCTGAAAATAGTGTTTTAAAATAATATCTTCTATTGGATTTTCAGTTCCTAATGTGACTTTTAAAACTATTTTGTTGCTCACTTCAGCAATACATGTGTTAAAATTAGAACTATACAGAGAAGAATAGCATGGCCCCTGCTTAAGGATGACATGTAAATCTGTGAAGTGTTCCATATTTTTGAAAATGTTATTTAAAAAGGAATGTGTATATAACTGAAGCACTTTGTTGTATAGCAGTAATTAACATAATATTGTAAGCCAATTACACTTCAATAAAAACAAGTTAAAATTAAAATTTTATTTTAAAATAAAAATTGGATATATTTAAGGTATAAAATATGATTTGATATACGTATGAAAAGTTTACTACAGTCAAGTTAATTAACATATCTTTTCCTCACATAGCAATCTTATGTGATCAAAGCACCTGAAATCTACTCTAAAATTTGTAGGAAAGTCAATGAATTTTAAAAATTCCCTGCTATATTTAAAGGTCACAAATTAGACATATCATATGAATCTCTTAGAACAATGATATGCAATTATAAGTAAATGTTTTAAAAGTGTTGTTATTACGAATACAAATTCTGTATATCGTATCACCCTTAAGTAAAATATTAGTGTATTTTATTTTTTTATTAGTGTATTTTAAAAATAATGTTTTAAAGGTAGAGACTAACTTGATGTCACATTTATAAGTATATTTACTCACATATTCATGGGATTCATTCTAATAAGAACTATATACTCAGACTAAGTAAATTCATATTTTTTCACGTATGCTCAAAAGTGCTCTGAGTGATAAACTACACTTGTATCACTAATCCTGTCACTTTAGTAGCCTACAGATTTTTCTCTTGGAAATCAAGTTTGGACTGATTAATATCTACTGCCTTATGAATCTCAAAACTATTAGGCTGAAACAAGGTGTTATTTGATGATTGTAAGTTTGATGCATAAAGCAGGGTGCTCAAAGCTGGTACTCTGGGACAACCAAGAGTGATGGGGTGGGGAGGGAGGTGGGAGGAGTTTTCAGGATGGGGTGATACATGTGCATCCATGGCTGATTCATGTTGATGTATGAAAAAACCATCACAATATTGTAAAGTAATTATCCTCCAGTTGAACTAAATTAATTTAAAATATTAAAAAAAAAGTATCATCTCTTAATGGACACCTACAAATGCCGAGTAAGAAAAACAGCAGATGGATATAAAATGAGCCAATCACAATCAAGGAAAGGCTTATGTTTGAGGCTAACAGGAATCTAACTCATTCTGACTTATTTATCTTCCTATCTGCATAGCTTTGCATGCTGTCAAATACATAACGGGAGTTCAGTAATTGCGTTGTGAAGAGATTTATACTACTTAAAATATTAACAAAGTAATGGCCTTCCTAAATAATTTTCACTCCCCAGTTCATTGTGAATGTAATGTTGTTTCTTAATTTGTAATCAAATTAATAAATGTGCATGCCATAAATATCAAATGGTATTGAGTTATAAAAATAGAGATGTCTTAGTTGACATGCTGTAGTTTTCAGCCCTGCTTCTCTGAGGCAATCACATCCACAACTTTTTACTTTTTCCTCTGGCATTCACCCCATTTTTCTAAATGTATGTTTTATGACCACTTTGTAGTTTAATGATTTTGATCATCATCAATTCACTTACTTTAATAGTAGATGAAGATTTAACTCTTCAATACTTTCCCTCCAAAGTCTCCCTTCTTGCACTAGTATTCTTACTAATATATTGTTGTTCAATTCCTCAGTTGTATCCAAGTCTTTGCTACCCCATGGCCTGCAACATGCCAGGCTTCCATGTCGTTCAACATCTCCCAGAGCTTGCTCAAACTCATGTCCATTGAGTCAGTGATACCATCCAACCATCTCATCCTCTGTCATCCCCTTCTCCTTCTGCCTTCAATCCTTCCCAGCATCAGGGTCTTTCCTAATGAGTTGGCTCTTCGCATCAGGTGGCCAAAGTATTGGAGCTTTATATAGCTGTTCTTGATTGCTGTTTTAATCAAAGATGATTACATTATTTTAAATAATTAAGTACTGTTCACAGCTGATCCAGAATTTTTGTTTGTTTATGCACCTCAACAGACTTGTCCTAAGTTTATAATATTGTTTTCTTATGGCTATTTATGCTCCTACTTTTAAATTTTCTGAAATCTTCCAACAGATATATAAACACATAGATGGGTTCTAAGTACTTTGTTGTAACTGTACAGTCACTAAGTCATGTCCAATTCTTTGTGACTCCATGGACTGTAGCCCACCAGTCTTCTCTCTCCATGGGATTTCCCAGACAAGAATACTTGGGTGGGTTGCCATTTCCTCCTCCAGGGGATCTTCCCAACTTAGGGACTGAGGCCATGTCTCCTGCATTGGCAAGCAGATTGTTTACCGCTGAGCCACCAGGGAAGCCTGTTCTGTACACACGCTATTAAAATATCAACATGTGCTAAATTATGATTATTTTCAGTCCTTCTGAATAAAAATTTGAATGGTTTATTCCTATGTTGATTATGTAATTTTGATTTTTTTTTCTAAAATGTTATGGTGATTTTTTTTATATGTTGTCATAACAATATATTTTAAAGTCAATTTTAATGACTGTATAAATCTTACAGTGTAGCTTCCTTAATGTAGTTAGTTATTTCTCCTTGTTCTGGGACATGTTGGTATCTGGAGAACTGACATTCCAGAGAGACTAGAAATGTGGTCTCCCCTAGGCTAAGATTTTTTTTTTTTTTTTTAATAGCAGGGACAACCAGGAAGCCACTGATGCAGCAGGAATGTAGTGAGTTTCGAAAGGAGCAGCTGAAGAGGTCAAATGGGTGACAGGTATACACTATAACTTTTAGTCAGTTTGCTGTGGTCTTGAAGACACAGCCTCTAGAAGTCCTGTAGCAGCATGCAAGGAAACACATTCTGTCAACAGCCACACAAATGTAGCAAAAACTTCAACCCTCATCTGATACCTTGATTTCGGCCTGGACAGACCTAAAAGAAAGAATCCAGCTGACTATTGCCTGGAAACTTTACTCTCAAACTCCATTAGTAAGTGTGTGGTGCTTTGCTAAGAAGCAATAGAGAAGTGACTAACTCTAGAAAGCTTTCATCCCATTGTGTTTCAGTGCTTTGCTATATCCAGAACAAGTCTTCTTTTTTAAAAATATTCAGTTCTCTTTATCTAAATTTTTTTCATGCAGTGATAAAATATTTTTTCCACAACTAATAAGTTTTCTAATTGCCCAGATTGCAGGTAACAGCTTTAAATATAAAATGATTGCCAACAAATTAATTTTAGAAGCTAAAATCACTGCTGTATGACACTATCACCTATGATTTGGAAGCACAATCTACCAACTTCCTACAAGTAACATTAGAGCACTTACCTTCTCTATAAAAATGCATGATGACAAATATAGAACTAAAGATCTCTGTTCCTTATGTTCCCCTGAAAGGTGTATTTTATGGTGTGCATATTTATATATGCTTACACAGTAATACACATTCTCTGAATATAGTAATATATAAAATAAGTTTGTATAAACACACATTTCTTTGAGGCTTATTCTCTGGCCTGACTTCTAACTAAATACCACCCACTCTGAAGGCTATTTAAATGTGATGAAAAGCTGAGGTATTGCATAAAGAGGACTAAAAATAGACCACTTTTAGAGCTTTATTGATGTTATTATAAGGCAGGAAAATGTTTCCTGCAAGTTTGAATTTTACCACACAGTTACATGTATCTACAAATCACGTCACTATGACTTTTCTGGAAAAAAAAAGAAGAAAAACACAATTTGAATTCATTTGAGGATAACAGATTTAAGAGGGAGAAAAAAGCTATTTCAACAAAGGAGAAAAAAAAAAAGTCCTTAAGGCAAAAAATGGAAGACAAGAAAAATGAACATCCTTAAGGCAAATAATGAAGAAAAGAAAGGAGCAAAGTGTTAGGAAAAATTTAAATATTGATCTGCTAAGTTGCTAAGTTGCTTCAGTTGTGTCCGACTCTGTGCGACCCCATAGACGGCAGGCCACCAGGCTCCCCCGTTCCTGGGATTCTCCTGGAGTGGGTTGCCATTTCCGTCTCCAATGCATGAAAGTGAAAAGTGAAACTGAAGTCGCTCAGTCGTGTCCGACTCTTAGCGACCCCATGGACTGCAGCCTACCAGGCTCCTCTGTCCGTGGGATTTTCCAGGTAAGAGTACTGGAGTGGGGTGCCATTGCATTCTGCATGTGGTTCTATAAGATACAGTTTACTTGTTAATATATTTCTTCATTTACCCTCTTTCTCCTCTCTCTTCCTCCCTGAATCTCTCTCTCTTCATACACATGCTCATTTTTTATATTACCAGATCATATTTGTTATTTTGTTTAGAATGCTTCTTTCTATTTTTATTTAATGTTCTCAGTCATGTCTGACTCTTTGTAACCCCATGGACTATAGCCCACTATGCTCCTCTGTCCATGGAATTTTTCAGTTAAGAATACTGGAGTGGGCTGCCATTTCCTCTTCCAGGGAATCTTCCCAACTCAGAGAATAAACCTGTGTCTTCTACATTGGCAGTCGGATTCTTTACCGCTGTGTCACCTGGGAGGCCCCCTTACTACACTTGATCTTAGCCAAAAGGTTTTGTTAACAAATTCTTCGAAGAGTTTGGTATCAAGTTTATAGTGATCTCATAAGATGAAGCAGGAAATATACTTTTTCTCTATTTTCTGGAAGTGTTGGTATAAAACCACATTATTTTACCCTACAAGTTTTTCTCCCTAAAATTTGCCACTTAGCTCATCTGTTCCTGGAGTTTTCTCTGTGGGAAGATTTAAATTAAGGCTTCTGTTAGCAGATCTAGAACTATTCAGATTGTCTTTTGTCAGTACTGCTAAACCAAGCAGTTCAATTTTAATTGAATATAGATTTTACCCCCAAATGGCAAATGGTACACAAAATTATATTATTCTATTAATAGTGTCTGCATGATTGACAATAAAGTCTCCATTTATAATCCTTATATTATGTCTGCTCTCCTCTCCTCTCTTTCTTCTCTTCTAACTGCTCAGCAAAATTCTGAAAATGGGGAATTATGGAGTAGAGATATTATCTAAGGCCAGATAAACTAACTTTAGAACATTGACTTTGTTCCATGGTAGGGCCTGGAGGTCATTCTGTTTGCAAAAATGATCTATGATGTGCTGGTTTGAGGAGTGGTATCATCTTTCTTTCTTTCATTCCATGGATACAGCATAAAATCACATCAACATCAGTATTCAAGATCTCGAAAATATGAGGGGTGGTGATTACATTCATATTTCCACTTAATTTACTAGAATGAATCCTCTAAACCAGATCATGGTGGATGAGAGTGGACAATTCCAAAGTCACTAAAAAGTGGCTCCATTTGCAGCTTCTGTGTAGATATAGCATCTTTGGTGGATTGGGTTAATATATCTTTCTATAATCTCTGCTCAGAAAGCTCTGTACAGATACACAGGAATATTTATGAAGCAACGCCAGCAGTAAAGAAAGACAGACAGAGGTTCAGAATCCAAGGAGTTGACAAATATCAATTGCATTACTAACTGACATGTATATATATGCTTTCCACATTCTTAAATACTGTCAATATTTTACTATTACACCATGAAATTATTGTAAAAAGAAATATTAGTCCAAATTTCTATTGATAGGCTATAAATACATTGCTTTACTTTTTCTCTGATCTTTTTGTTAAGAAGTGTGTTTGTGTGTGTATACACATATATAATAGCAGTCAATCCTAAAGGAAATTAGTTCTGAATATTCATTGAAAGGACTAATGCTGAAGCTGAAATTCCAATACTTTGGCCACTGAATGCGAAGGGCTGACTCTTTGGGAAAGACCCTGTTGCTGGTAAAGATTAAAGGCAGGAGGAGAAGGGGACAATAGAGGATGAAATAGTTGGATGGCATCACAGACTTGATGGACATGAGTTTGAGCAAGCTCTGGGAGCTGGTGATGGATAGGGAAGCTTGGCATACTGCAGTACATGGGGTCACAAAGAGTTGGATACAACTGAGTGACTGAACTGGACTGATGCAAGTATATAACATATACACACACACACACACACACACACACACACACACACACTCACACACACACACATTCCACTGTCTATTATATCATATCATTGGAATGAAATGTTTGAAATAAGTTACTTGAAATCTTCTAAAAATGATTTAATTTTTTTGACCAACTCTATCTACTCCTAAAAGAGAAAAATAGTTATTACAGTATATAAAGTTCACATGCTAAGTTGCTTCAGTCATTTCTGACTCTTTGTGACCCCATGGACTGTGGTCTTCCAGGCTCCTCTGTCCATGGTGTTCTCCAGGCAAGAATAGTGAAGTGGGTTGCCATTTCCTTTTCCAGGGAATCTTCGCTACCCAGAGATAGAACCCATGACTCATGTCTCCTTTCGGGGCAGGTGGGTTCTTTACAGCTAGCAGCATCTGGGAAGACCAATACAAAGTTTAATTATATTAAATATAATATCATATGTTATATAAGAAAAAAATAATTGCTGCTGCTGCTGCTAAGTCGCTTCAGTAGTGTCCGACTCTGTGTGACCCCATAGATGTCAGCCCACCAGGCTCCCCCATCCCTGGGATTCTCCAGGCAAGAGCACTGGAGTGAGTTGCCGTTTCCTTCTCCAATGCATGAAAGTGAAAAGTGAAAGTGAAGTCGCTCAGTCGTGTCCGACTCTTAACGACCCCATGGACTGCAGCCCACCAGGCTCCTCCGTCCATGGGGTTTTCCAGGCAAGAGTGCTGGAGTGGGGTGCCATTGCCTTCTCCGAATTGCTATAGTATATAAATCTTAAATTATATAAATATAATATATATTATGTATGCATAATATATATTATATTTATATGTTTTCCAGAATATTAGAGATACAAAGGGAATATTTCATGAAAAGATGGGTGCAATAAAGGATAAAAATGGTATGGACCTAAGAGAAGCAGAAAATATTAAGAAGAGGTGGCAACAATGCACAGAAGAACAATACAAAAGTGATATTCCCTACCCATAACCACGATGGTGTGATCACTCACTTAGAGCCAGACATCCTGGAGTGTGAAGTCAAGTGGGCCTTATGAAGCATCACTATGAACAAGGCTAGTGGAGGAGATGGAGTTCCAGCTGAGTTATCTCAAATTCTGAAAGATGATGCTGTTAAAGAGATGCACTCAATATGCCAGTAATTTGGAAACTCAGCACTGGCCATGGACTGGAAAAGGTCAGTTTTCATTCCAATCATAAAGAAAGGCAATGCCAAAGAATGTTCAAACTGCCACACAATTGCACTCACTTCACATGCTAGAAAGTAATGCTCAAAATTCTCCAAGTGAGGCTTCAACAGTACGTGAATTGAGAACTTCCAGCTGTTCAAGCTGAATTTAGAAAAGGCAGAGGAAAAAAAAAAAAAGAAAAGGCAGAGGAACCAGAGGTCAAATTGCCAACATTCCTTGGATTACATAAAAACCAAGAGAATTCCAGAAAAAAAAAAAAATCTACTTCTGCTTCATTGACCATGCCAAAGCCTTTGTGTGGTCACAACAAACTGTGGAAAACTCTTAAAGAGATAGGACTATCAGATCATTTTTACCTGCTTTCTGAGAAACCTGTATGCTGGTCAAGAAGCAACAGTTAGAAAAGGGCATGGAACAACAAACTGGTTCCAAATTGAGAAGGGAATATATTAAGGCTGTATATAGTCGCCCTGCTTAATTGAACTTATATGCAGAGTACATGATGCAAAATTCTGGGTTGGATGAAGCACAAGCTGGAATCAAGATTGCTGGGATATGCAGATGACACCACCCTTATGGCAGAAAGTGAAGAGGAACTAAAGAGCCTCTTGATGAAAATGAAAGAGGAGAGTGAAAAACCTGACTTAAAACTCAACATTCAGAAAACTAAGATCATGGTATCCAGTCCCATCACTTCATGACAAATAGATAGGGAAAGAATGGAAACAGTGACAGATTTCATATTCTTGGGCTCCAAAATCACTGCAGATGGTGACTGCAGCCATGAAATTAAATCCACTTGCTTCTTGGAAGAAAAGCTATGACAAACCTAGACAGCAAATTAAAAAAATAGAGATATCACTTTGCCTACAAATGTCCATATAGTTAAAGCTATGGTTTCCAGTAATCATATATGGATGTGAAAGTTGAACCATAAAGAAGGCTGAGTGCTGAAGAATTGATGCTTTTGAACTGTGGTGTTGGAGAAAACTCTTGAGAGTCTCTTGGACTGCAAGGAGATCAAATTAGTCAATCCTAAAGGAAATCAATCTTGAATATTCATTTGAAGGACTGATGCTGAAGCTGAAGCTTTGATAATTTGGCCACCTGATGTGAAGTGCCAACTCATTAGAAAAGACCCTGATGCTGGGAAAGATTGAAGGCAGGAGGAGAAGGGGACGCCCGAGGATTAGATATTTGGGTGGCATTAACGACTCAATGGATATGAGTTTAAGCAAGCTCTGGGAGACAGTGAAGGACAGAGAAGCCTGGTGTGTTGCGGTCGATGGGGTTGCAAGCAGTCAGACATGACTGAGTGACTGAAAAACAATCCATTTGTAAATTATGCATGCATTATCATAATTACATAAGATACAAAGACTATAATAAACTTCATGTGTATTTGTGCTACGTAGAGAATGCAACATAGGTTTTGAATAGATGCACTGTGTATTGCCGACTCTCTACTTCCCTCAGTAAGGATGCACAAAACCCTGACAGTCACTGGGCCCACTCTTGTGTCATGTAGTTGCAGAAGCCAAGTTGCCAAGGTTTCCCTTTGCTTTTGTCAAAACTTCTTACCCAAGTTGACCACCACTTCCTGAGTATATGGTTGAAATGTTGTAAACTCTGTCACAATTGGGGCCCGTGAGGATGTCCCCCCGGTCCATAGGCTGTTCACTCTTCACTTTCTGCTGTACAATGGGACTTGCTGCCAAGTGTGGACCTACAGTCTCATGTTGCACATTGGGCACCAGTGTGGCATCACATAGGACACGATCCATATTTTCTAATGCATTTTCAGTTCTATCCAGTGAACCATCCACTGCTTCCAGTGTTCCACTGGAGCCCATGCGGAGAGTATAGCGACCACATGGTACCACATGCTCCATGGTGGCCACTGGCTTCCTGCATCCAGTGTAGCCTCAGGCTCCTCTGCTGCTGCTGCTGCTAAGTCACTTCAGTCGTGTCCGACTCTGTGCGACCCCATAGACGGCAGCCCACCAGGCTCCCCCATCCCTGGGATTCTCCAGGCAATAATACTGGAGTGGGTTGCCATTTCCTTCTCCAATCAGGCTCCTCTAGCTGCTGGGTATCCTGTCAACTACCCTGATTGTATCTCTGATTCTGTTCGTGATGCCAATTGTCTCTTTCATGCTGTTTGCACTGTTTACTGAACCCAGGGTAGACAAAGTGCAAGCAGGAAAGCTGGAAGAAAACTTAAGGAGCTGTAGGAACTGCAGACGTGTTTATTCTCTCCTGTCTGGCACAGCAGCTGTGGCAGCAGACACACTATACTTCTCTTGTGGCTGACCCAACAGACACAGCAGTAGTAACATATCCATAATGTTGCGGACAAAACATAACCTCTATGCAGCCTCAGTGCCTTCTCAGATGAAGCTTATATATGCTTACTGCACAAAGTAGCACTTGACCAAGCCAGTACCTCATGAGGCCACAGGCGCAGTGCTGTAAGTGATCTCAGCTGTTACATAATTGTTATTCACAAAACGTTGGGCAAGAGCTAGAGGCCATGGGTCGAGAGAGCCTGACCACACCATCTTGGCTAATTTGCTCTTTCCCTATAGATAGTAAATTGATAGAAACTTGTCAAAATCTTTGTTACTGAAAATAAATTATTTGTAATCACAAATAATCCTTCTTTGGATTGTAACACAAAACTTAAGCATTACCTGTTTACCTTGTGTGTGTGCTCAGTCACTCAGTAGTGTTCTACTCTTCACAATGCTACGGACTATAGCCTGCCAGGTTCCTCTGTTCACAGAATTATCCCAGCCAGAATAATAGAGTAGGTTGCCATTTTCTCCTTCGGGGGTTATATACCATAATGGCATTTATCACAGTTGAATTGATCTGCAGTTTACTGAAGGGTCACTTCCTGCCTGAGTGAGCAATTTCAGCCCTTCAAATTATGCACATCATTCTAAACCTATGCCTATTCAATTGATGGTAGAGCAATTCTTGTTGAAGTCCAAAAATAACAGTCAGATGAGTGCATATGGACTGGAGAAATTAGATGGGGTGTAACTGGCAGAGATTCAGAAGAATCAATTGCTCTGATTTCACCACTTGGTAAATGGACCAGAACTGACGGTCTAAATTGAAAATAATAGTTGGAATGTTCTACAATGGCTTTGATCCAGAGCATGTAAGACAACTTTACAGAACAGTTTAACTACCAGACAATTACATCTCAAAATTCAGTTAATATCTAAAAGACTCTGATGCTGGGAGGGACTGGGGGCAGGAGGAGAAGGGGACGGCAGAGAATGAGATGGCTGGATGGCATCACCGACTCGATGGACGTGAGTTTGAGTGAACTCTGGGAGTTGGACAGGGAGGCCTGGTGTACTGCAATTGGTGGGGTCACAAAGAGTCGGACATGACTGAGCGACTGAACTGAACTGAACTGTATTGAACTATTACATTCTTATGCTATACTTTACATTTAACATGTTTGTACAAAATAAATACTTCAGGTCACATTTTGTGTAGTTAACTGAACCATTGTTGCTGGACTTTGTCAAAAATGCCATGATAATAGGGAAAAAAATGCTTCTAGCAAAAACAATTACAATACTAATTATAGCCTAGTATAATAATAACCTTTTGCATTTCACAACTTCATGTTTAGATTCCAAATTGTCATTGTCATATGTGTGTTATTCTAATGTTAGCTGACTTACAAGAATAAATGTGGAAGCAGGAAAGATCCTTTCTTGTATAGCTTTATTTTTGCTTATAATTGCTTAGTTTATATATTTAATACAACTAGGGGCTTCCCAGGTGGCGATAGTGATAAAGAACCCTCTTGCTGATGCAGGAGACATAAGAGTCCCTAGTTTGATCCCTGGGTTGGGAAGAACCCCTGGAGGAGAGCATGGGATTCCACTCCAGTATTCTTGCATGGAGAATCCCACGGACAGAACAGGTTACAGTCCAGAGGGTCGCAAAGAGTTGGACATGACTGAAGCAACTTAGCAGGCACACACACACCTAATAAAACTGTAAATTTATACTTGACTAATTTAACAAACAGAAGTTAAATGACCTATGGTTTATCTTTAGTACCATTTATTTTTCAGGTTACATGTGAAATTATTTATATGGAATTGACAACATAGTTACTTTTTCTATATCCATTATCATGTGGAGATTATTTTCATATGATTTATATAAATATGCTATATAATAAACCCTTAAATCTAACAAAAATCAAGTGTCTTTTCCATTTTAGCGTTTTGGGAGAATGCATTTTGCAAACTGTGTGCACGTAAGTGGTGGTTTCAAAACTGTATAGTTAAGTTTATTAGCATCAAATCCAATATATAGTGCTTTAGAATAAAAAAAAGAAATTCAGATCAGATCAGATCAGATCAGCAGCTCAGTCGTGTCCGACTCTTTGCGACCCCCATGAATCTCAGCACGCCAGGCCTCCCTGTCCATCACCAACTCCCAGAGTTCACTCAGACACACGTCGATTGAGTCAGTGATGCCATCCAGCCATCTCATCCTCTGTCGTCCCCTTCTCCTCCTTCCCCCAATCCCTCCCAACATCAGAGTCTTTTCCAATGAGTCAACTCTTCGCACGAGGTGGCCAAAGTACTGGAGTTTCAGCTTTAGCATCATTCCTTCCAAAGAAATCCCAGGGCTGATCTCCTTCAGAATGGACTGGTTGGATCTCCTTGCAGTCCAAGGGACTCTCAAGAGTCTTCTCTAACACCACAGTTCAAAAGCATCAATTCTTCGGCGCTCAGCCTTCTTCACAGTCCAACTCTCACATCCATATATGACCACTGGAAAAACCATAGCCTTGACTAGACGGACCTTCGTTGGCAAAGTAATGTCTCTGCTTTTGAATATGCTATCTAGGTTGGTCATAACTTTCCTTCCAAGGAGGAAGCGTCTTTTAATTTCATGGCTGCAGTCACCATCTGTAGTGATTTTGGAGCCCAGAAAAATAAAGTCTGACACTGTTTCCACTGTTTCCCCATCTATTTCCCATGAAGTGATGGGACCAGATGCCATGATCTTTGTTTTCTGAATGTTGAGCTTTAAGCCAACTTTTTCACTCTCCTCTTTCACTTTCATCAAGAGGCTTTTGAGTTCCTCTTCACTTTCTGCCATAAGGGTGGTGTCATCTGCATATCTGAGGTTATTGATATTTCTCCCGGCAATCTTGATTCCAGCTTGTGTTTCTTCCAGTCCAGCGTTTCTCATGATGTACTCTGCATAGAAGTTAAATAAACAGGGTGACAATATACAGCCTTGACGAACTCCTTTTCCTATTTGGAACCAGTCTGTTGTTCCATGTCCAGTTCTAACTGTTGCTTCCTGACCTGCATACAGATTTCTCAAGAGGCAGATCAGGTGGTCTGGTATTCCCATCTCTTTCAGAAATTATGATGCATTTAACTGAGTGGAATGACTGAGTGACTAGGACTTATAAAGAAGTTCCATGTAAAGGATCATGGATCATCATGTTTGTCTTGGTCTTTGCTGTATATCCAGTCTTTATCCTGTATACAATATGTAGAAGGCATCTAATAGATTTCTGGAATCCTAAATAAATAAAGAAGGGAAAAGAATATACTTTTCTGATATTTTCAAGAGAGAAAGAGTAATAACCAGAAGTTCCAAGAGGCAAAACAAACCTGATTTATCTACATACAGTCTTTGATTACCTGGTTTCCCTGGTGGTTCAGATGGTAAACAGTCTGCCTGCAATTCAGGAGACCCAGGTTCAATCCCTGGGTTGGGAAGATACCCTGGAGAAGGAAATGGCAAATCACCTCAGTATTCTTGCCTGGAGAATCCTATGGGCAGAGGAGCCTGGTGAGCTACAGTCTATGGGGTTGCAAAGAGTTGGACATGATTGAGTGACTTTCACTTAACTTCACTTTGATTACCTAATGAGTGGCAGACTCTTTGCTTGGGAGTGGGGTTGAGGTGATGAATATAACACATCACTGAACTAAATTATCTTTAATGATCAAGACAAGTATATACAAAAAATGAGTATGGCAAAATTTCTGTAAATTTATAATATTCTAGCTACTGGTTGCCATTCTTTTAACCAGAATGTTTGATCAAGATAATATCAAGTACTCTGTGGGAGAGGAAGAGGGTGGGATGATTTGGGAGAATGGCATTGAAACTTGTATAATATCATATGTGAAACGAATAGCCAGTCCAGGTTCAATGCAGGATACAGGATCCTTGGGGCTGGTGCACTGAGATGACCCAGAGGGATGGTACAGGGAGGGAGAAGGGAGAGGGGTTCAGGATGGGGAATGCATGTATACCTGTGGCGGATTCATGTTGATGTATGGCAAAACCAATACAGTATTGTAAATTAAAAAAAAAAAAAAAGAATATTGATTAAAAAGAATGTGAAGCAATTGAAAAAAAAAATCTGTCACAACTTAATAGCTTCAAATTATCATTCTCTTAAACATCTGAAATATTGTTAACATGTATGCAAAAATGTCTTATGCTAAATTTTCTAGGGAAATTTTTATGACTTCATAAATAGGCATTTTTGTGGCAGTTAGCAAAAATTACCATATCTATGCATTCTCCAAATGTATACAATTTCCCTTGAAAATCTGGCCAAGTGATAACTATGGGAGGTGACAAATATATTAATTTAACTTGATTGTGGATATTATTTTATAATATTTTTGTATATTGAATCATTAAATCTCACCTTAGATACAAATTTTATTTGTCAATTTTTCCTCAGTAAAGCTGAAAAAAATAAAGTTAATTTTTTTACAATTGTGTCATTTTATTGGTCATTTGCTTATCTTATTTGGAGAAATGGCTTTTGAAGTCTTTTGCCCATTTTGTATTTGAGTTATTTTTGTATAAGAGGTTTTAATGATCAACATAGTCTGAAATATATATATATTTACTTGGATAACATTTAAAATGCTACTAACAAAGCAGTAAAATTAAGAGGATACTCCTTTCTAAGCTTTCAATATGTACAACATCATGTATAAATTAGCATTTTATTTAAAACCATGTCATAGGCAGTATTCTATTAAAAAGAGGATCTCCTCCATAATCCCATATTGTCATGTTCTTGTTTCATACCTTCTCTTTGAATGTAAGATGGCTTAGTGACTTGCTTTTAACTAATAGAATATAGGAAATATGATGAGATGTTTCTGTTGTGTTCGGGTTACAGAAGTTTGTGACCTCTACATTGCCGTTAAACACTACTGTCCTTTCAGATTGTATGCTTTGATGAAACAAGCTGCCATTTTGGAGACACCATTTTGTCAGGAAATGAAAGCAAATTTTTGTTCAAAAACTTTTGATGAATTCTTACAACTATCATGTGCGCTCAGAAATCTTTACTCATGCCTTCAGATGAGAAGTCCCTCTAGGCTGACACCATAATTTCAGCCTTATGAGAGTTCCTAATGCAGCAGAGATCCTAATTCATATCTAAATTTTTGACAAACAGAGATAACATAATACATCTGGTTTTAAAAGACCGTGTGTAGTAATATATTATGTAGTAATAGACAATTGTTTCTCCAAATGAAAATTTTGATATGTATTGAAATAATCAGGAAATGAATAATATTTTTAGAATAATTTTAGAACGTTCTAAAAGCATTATTCATTTCCTGATTATTTCAATACATATCAAAATTCTCCAAGCCAGGGTTCAGCAATATGTGAACCGTGAACTTTCTGATGTTCAAGCTGGTTTTAGAAAAGGCAGAGGAACCAGAGATCAAATTGCCAACATTCGCTGGATCATCAACGAAGCAAGAGAGTTCCAGAAAAACATCTATTTCTGCTTTATTGACTATGCCAAAGCCTTTGATTGTGTGGATCACAATAAACTGTAGAAAATTCTGAAAGAGATGGGCATACCAGACTACTTGACCTGCCTCTTGAGAAACCTGTATGCAGGTCAGGAAGCAACAGTTAGAACTGAACAAGGAACAACAGACTGGTTCCAAATAAGGACAGGAGTACGTCAAGGCTGTATATTGTCACCCTTCTTATTTAACTTATATGCAGAGTACATCATGAGAAGCGCTGGGCTGGAGGAAGCACAAGCTGGAATCAAGATTGAAGGGAGAAATATCAATAACCTCAGATACGCAGATGACACCACCCTTATGGCAGAAAGTGAGGAACTAAAGAGCCTCTTGATGAAAGTGAAAGAGGAGAGTGAAAAAGTTGGCTTAAAGCTCAACATTCAGAAAACAAAGATCATGGCATCCAGTGCCATCACTTCATGGCAAATAGATGGGGAAACAGTGGAAACAGTGGCTGACTTTATTTTTTGGGGCTCCAAAATCACTGCAGATGGTGATTGCAGCCATAAAATTTAAAGACACTTACTCTTTTGAAGGAAAGTTATGACCAACCTAGACAGCATGTTAAAAAGCAGAGACATTACTTTGTCAACAAAGGTCCGTCCAGTCAAGGCTATGGTTTTTCTGGTAGTTATGTATGGATGTGAGAGCTGGACTGTAAAGATGGCGGAGCACAGAAGAATTGATGCTTTTGAACTGTGGTATTGGAGAAGACTCTTGAGAGTTCCTTGGACTGCAAGGAGATCCAACCATTCCATCCTAAAGAGATCACTCCTGGGTGTTCATTGGAAGGACTGATATTGAAGCTGAAACTCTAATATTTGGCCACCTGATGTGAAGAGTTTTGAAAATAGCTTTTGATTATTTTCACTCATTTGAAAAGATCCTGATGTTGGGAAAGATTGAAGGCAGGAGAAGGGGATGACAGAGGATGAGATGGTTAGATGGCATGACTGACTCAACGGACATGAGTTTGGGTAAACTCTGGGAGTTGATGATGGACAGGGAGACCTCGAGTGCTGTGGTTCATGCGGTCACATAGAGTTGAACACGACTGAGCGACTGAACTGAACTGAACTGATACTTAATACAACAGTTTAATGGCAGAAAGTGAACAGGAACTAAAAAGCCTCTGGATGAGGGTGAAAGAGGAGAGTAAAAGAGCTGGCTTGAGACTCAACATTCAAAAAACCAAGATGATATATGGTCCCATCACTTCAGGGCAAGTAGATGGGGAAAAAGTGGAAACAGTGAAATATTTTATATTCTTGAGCTCCAAAATCACTGTGGACTGTGACTGCAGCCAGGAAATTAAAAGTTGCCTTCTTGGAAGGAAAGCTATGATAAACCTAGACAGCATATTTAAAAGCAGATACATCACTTTGCCAACAAAGTGATATAGTCATAGCTATAGTTTCTCCAGGGGTCATGTGCAGATGTGAGAGTTACACCATAAAGAAAGCTGAGTACTGAAGAATTAATGCTTTCGAACTGTGGTGCTGAGGAAGACTCTTGAGAGTCCCTTGGACAGCAAGGAGATCAAACCAGTCAGTGGTAAAGGAAATCAACCGTGAACATTCATTGAAGAACTGATGCTATAGCTGAAGGTCCAATACTTTGGCCACCTGATGCAAAGAGTCAACTCAATGAAAAAAACCCTGATGTTGGGAAAGATTGAGGGCAAGAAAAGGGGGCTGCAGGATGAGATGGTTGGATGGTGTCACTAACTCAATGGACACAATTTTGAGCAAACTCTGGGAGATAGTGAAGGACAAGGAAACCTGGCATGCAGCAGTCCATGGGATCACAGAGTCAGACATAACTGAGCAACTGAACAGAAACAACATTTAATATAAAATAACACATTTATGTATTTATATATCAATTGAAAAATTAATATGTACCTAATATTAAAAAAAGATTAACTATGACTCACAATGAAGCCACAAAAAAAGGTATAACAATGTGGAAATGCATGGATGTGAAAATAAGCAAAACAAATAATCAAAAGCTATTTTCAAAACTCATGTAAAATAATGTTAATGGATGACCTGCAAAGAAATACCATTTGTATCTCAAAATGTATACATCACTGAACTAATTAAGTATCAAAGTTTTGAGAAAGTTTGCTTTAATTGATATAACTCAATGTGGGCAAAGACACAATGCTAGACCCTGATCCAGCTATTACTTTCATCTTTGGGTAAGTATTATTGGTAATCATTCTGCATTGGTTTCTGCCCAGCCTTGATCCCTGGAGAAGGAAATGGCAACCCACTCCAGTATTCTTGCCAGACAGAGGAGCCTGGTGGGCCGGAGTCCATGGGCCCCCAAAAGAGTTGGACATTACTTAGTAACTAAACAACAACAATCCTGCATTTCATTGGAGTTTTGATTCCAGTCAAACAGAGAGTAACTCACACCTGGGTTTCCTATCTAGCTTATATTCATGATATGGAATTTGCCTAGTGTATTCATACCTGGACCTTCATCTAAGCTTAGTCATAACCACCCTCTTCCACAGTTCCACCTATTACTGCTAAATAATTATTCTGTAAAAAAATAAATAAATAACATTTCATCTCTAGTTTCAAACATAGCAGCTACTAGCTGAGTAACTTTGTGTTACTTTTTAGGCGTTTTAGAATGACATTGATTTATTATTGCTTTGCATCATTATATCTTTAAATAAGAACTCTAGGAAAAAATGATGGTTTCATGGCAAAAGCAAATCTGCATGACCTAATGTGGTATAAAAAACAAATATCATGTATGTGCTTGCTTATAGAAGTTATAATTCTCTAATTTCTACTCCATTTTCCAATAAAGTATTTAATACTTATGTGACAAAAAAATTGTAAAACTGTTTTTTAAAGAAATTCAATGCTAAAATATTTTAATATGTATTAAAGATGAAAATTTCAAGATACAGCAAATGACATTTATTGAATATGCACCGAATTAGCTTTTGCTATCTTCAGTCAATCATGAGCAAAGGAAAAGCTGGTCAAATTTACTTTAGTAAATATGAGCTAAAAACATCTTATATAAATCAAACTAAATAATTAACATAAAAAGATACACTGGAGCATATAGATAGAAATGATCTATCTGGTACAGTCAGTTAATTCTCTGTAATAAAATAATGCAACCACAAAAATAACACTTTTCAGTGCCTAGAAGTTGAAGTAGTTTTCAAATATTTATTTCAGAATTAAAACAATACAATTTCTCATTTATAATAACATTGCAAAGAAGACAAAACATGCCATGTGTTGTCTTTCAATATCAATAAAATTAGATTTATAATTGCAAGCTAAGTAAGCCATTGTCAAATTATTTCCTGAAATAAGTTAATGTAACTTAGGAGCTTTATTAAAATAATCATTGTGCCCTATGGATGAAGACCTGATTGTAATATGATTTAAAACATGTAAAAACTCTCAAGTAAATATACTGCCAAAATATCTATTTTCATGGAGTATCATAAATCAAATCTTTAAGAAGAACTACAAGTGCAGAATCTTGTAAACATTTCAGAATATCATGAATCTTCTGAATAAAAAGTATGCTAGAGAAGAAATTGTATAATCACCAATTCTGATTTCAAATAGCACTTATTGCCAAGCATCAAGATTGTTAAAATTAAACAAATATCAGTTACGAAATATCTCAAGACAAACACACCTATAGTTGAACAAGATGGACTTATCACACTTTGCCTGAAAGGAAAACACACAGGGATCCATGAGACTTATCAGGAAGATGCCTTTAGAAAGATCTAGTATAGAAATGAACTTGGGCATTTCTTGGCAGGGTCCTGAAAGGTTGTTGTTGAATCATGCGAAGACACCGGGATTCTTGGCCCCCGGAGGAGAAGAATTCAATCCGAGGCCAGAGACAATGCTTGATTGCTCAGAGCTTTTGTGTAATAAAGTTTTATTAAAGTATAAAGGAGATAGAGAAAGCTTCTGACATAGGCATCAGAAGGGGGTAGAAAGAGTACCCCCTTGCTAGTGTTAGCAATGAAGTTATATAATCCAAGGAATGTCTGGAGGTTGTAAAGAACTCATCAGACCTACTCCCATAATTTACATTTGAAGATAACACTGTCCTCAGGCAAGATACATCCTTGTAAAGACCAGGTCTACTCCCATAACTTACATTTTAAGATAACAGAAGGTTGAATCCAAAGACTGTCCTTAGGCAGGATATATTATTGTTATATAATCCTAAGGAATGTGGAAAAAGAAAAAAGTTTGTCCTTTCTTCCTCCTTGAGAATTCCAGACCCCTCTCTCCTTGGGGACCCCTAGACTCCTTATCAACCTGCCTAGGAAATGACTCTCTCAGTCCAAGGAAGTCAGACTTGGCTCATGATTAGATGCTGTCAGGAAGTGGGACAATTTTATGACTGAGTAACTCAAGGAATCTCAGTTATAGGAAAGGCAAACTGGGTAAAGGAGCAGCTGTCACTTACTTCAAGAAAGAGAGAAGGAAGTTTGTATTTCATGGGTTTCACAGTGACCTTGGTTTTGCCTCATACATCCTCCACTCAAAGTGACCTGAGGTTGGTATGTTCTGTGAGATTGTTTATGTTTACCGGGATAATAACATGGTCCAGCTGTGGACATCAAGCCAGTTTATAATAACATTGAGCCCCACTTGTAAGCATCAGACCAGTTCCAGAATGCTAGGGATTATTTTCTTTATCAGTGTTTAGTGTAGCAGCTTCTGTTTCTGTTGTTTAGTTGATAAGTCATGTTTGGCTCTTTGTGACCCTAATAAGCTATTTACTTCAAAATGCAAGGGTTCATAAAATTATTTAGTGACATTTCTAAAGTCGATGGTAATTGTCTTGGGTAATTGATTCATATTTCACATGACAACATTACACCTCAAAGAGTTTGAGTTACTAATGCAACATTCTGATTCTACATAAGATCAAGAAGAAAACTCACTTCTTTTGACCTGAGTACTGTGTGGTGTCTTCTGTACCAAATTACTCTCTCAAATGACATGTTATATATTCTTCTTCATCTTTATTGAGATATAATTGACAAATAAAAATTATATCTATAAAATGCATATATCTGGAAAAGGGAATGGCAACCCACTCTAGCATTCTTACCTGGAGAATTCCATGGACAGAGGAGCTTGGTGGGCTACAGTCCCTGGGGTTGCAGAGTCAGACACTACTGAGTGACTAACACACATAATTTGTATAAGTTGATATTTTGATATACATGTACAATGTGCAATAATTAACAAAGCGAAGCTAATTAACATAACCAACACCTCACATAGTTACTATTTTCATTTTTGAGTAAAGCTGAGAGTGAGAATATTTAAGATCTACCTCTTAGCAAATTTCAAATATAAAATTTGCTATTTTAAACTATAATCTCATTATTTTACCCCACATCTCTGCTGCTGCTGCTGCTGTCTCTTCAGTCGTGTCCGACTCTGTGCGACCCCATAGACAGCAGCCCACCAGGCTCCGTCGTCCCTGGGACTTTCCAGGCTAGAACAATGGAGTGGCTTGCCATTTCCTTCTCCAATGCATGAAAGTGAAAAGTGAAAGTGAAGTCGCTCAGTCGTGTCTGACTCTTCAAGACCCCATGGACTGCAGCCTACCAGGATCCCCCTCCATGGGATTTTCCAAGCAAGAGTACTGGAGTGGGGTGCCATTGCCTTCTCCTCTACATCTCTAGAATGTATTAATTTTTCCATAACTGAATATGTGTAACTTGAGCCAACATCTCCCCATTATCCCCTCCCCACAGCTCCTGGCAACATCATTCTGCACTGTTTCTGAGTTTGACTATTGTGATTCTACATACAGCTGAGATCATGCGGTATTTATTTCTTAGCATCTAGCTTTATTTCACTTAGTGTAATGTTCTCCAACAAAAGCAAAGTTAGATGTGTAGGACAAGATTAAACTAAAAAGTTTCAATTTTCAACCTCTCTTAAAAAAATATCAGTGTAGTTTCTTCACTTCACAATTGGTAAAAATTCCAGTCTTCAAGGAGGATAACCGAATGTATTTACCAAATGTAAAATTGCTATATTGGAAAATTCTGGAAGAAGAATATCATTAAGCTCAGTAAATAAAATTTGAAAAGGTGTGAGAAATAGGAGATTATCATTATTTATGGATGAAAAGGTTTAATATTTTACATATCCAAGAGTCCAGTTTGGTAAACTATTACTAACATGAGGATAAACTATTAAGAAGGTTGAATACAAAATGAAAATATAAAGTACATGAGCCATATTCATATATATATATATATATATATATATATGAAAACTACCTCATTTTTCAAAACTAAACTACAGACTAAAAGATTTTACAATCAATGTGAATGAATTTGAAAGAGTTAAGCTAGATACATTAAGAGACATAAAGTAAGCTTTTAACAAACATCATGCAATGTCTTGGAGAGAAATTCAACAGTATAATGATGGTTCTCTCAACATTAATCCATAAATCTAACAATATTACAATAAAATAGAAATAAGTATACATTTGCAGTTGTAGTAAAGTTGAATTCAAATTTTATATTAAATTGATCAAGAACAACTGGGTTCTTTGTGATAAGATGGATAGTTAGGAAAACTTAAGTGAACTTGGTGTTATATATATGTGTGTGTGTGTGTGTGTGTGTGTGTGTATGTTGGGCTTCCCTGATGGCTCAGCGGTAAAGAATCTTCCTGCAATGCAGGAGATCCAGGTTCAAACCCTGAGTTGAGAAGATCCCCTGGATGAGAGCATGGTAACCCATTCTGGTATGCTTCCCTAGAGAATCCCATGGACAGAGGAGCCTGGTGGGCTACAGCTCATAGGGTTGCAAAGTCGACGGAGTCAGACACAACTGAGTGACTGAGAAACAACAACAAATATATATGCTGCTGCTGTTGCTGCTTAGTCGCCTCAGTTGTGTCCGACTCTGTGAGATCCTATGGACTGCAGCCTACCAGGTTCCTCTGTCCATGGGACTCTCTAGGCAAGAGTACTGGAGTTGGTTGCCATCCCTCATTCAGGGGATCTTCTGGACCCAATATGGGGCTTCTGGGTGGCTCAGCGGCTAAAAGAATCTGTCTGCAATGCAGGAGATGCAGGAATCATGGGTTTGATTCCTGGGTCAGAAAGATATCCTGGCAGGCTATAATCCATAGGGTCACAAAGAGTTGTACACAAATGAAATGGATTTAGAAAAGATTTTACATAGAGAAACAACATAAACCTATTTCTGTTTTAGTAAAATCATGTTCCGTAATGTATGGAAAGGACTGTGAAACAGCAACACTGAAACAGCTTTTTCAATAATACTTGAAAAATAGTAGAATCTTGAGAAATAGCAATGTGCTTATTGGCTTCAGTTGTGTCCAACTCTTTGTGTCCCCACGGACTGTAGCCTTCCAGGCTCCTGTGTCCATGGGGGACACATGCATGGGTGATCCTCCACGCAGGAATACTGGAATGGGTTGCCATGCCCTCCAGATACCTAGTAGATGGTGTCAGCATGCAATTGTAGCAGATACACAATGCACAGTGTGTGGTGAGTACATGATTCTAAAAGTTAGGAAACATTTTTTATGTTTAAGTTTTTCTTGTCTTTCCATAAAATACAAATTTTTATTTCACAATTCAAAGTTTGAAAAAATTGAAGAAATATTTTTCCTTGTGATGAGAATTCAAGATTTACCTTCTTAGTAATGTTCATACATAACATGCAGCAGTGATAATTACATTTATCTTGTTGTACATTATATTCCTAGTACTTCTTTATCTTATAACTGGAAGTTTATGCTTTCCCTCCATCCTCATTCAGTTTCTTATATTTTCCTGAGCAACCTTGGCAAGCTTGTTCATTGCTGAACTTGGAATAGCCTCTACCAATGAGAAAAGACTCTTACCAGGTTAATCTTGAATCGCCTTTCAGGATTTGGTTTAAGTGTGTCTCCTCCCTTACCTTCCCTTCACCACTTTATGAAAACTTCCATATTTCCTTCTGTCCTGTTTGTGTGTGTTTGTGTGTGTGTGTGTGTGAGTGTGTTTTGGTGCTTTTCTAATATTTTATGCTTTATATGTTTTTTTCAAGCATTTCACAGTATGTTGCAATTTTTCATGTGTTTCTTCCATTAGGCAGTTAGATTTGAATGATTTAATCAAGCCATTAATCTCTCAGAACAAACTCCAGCTTTAGTATTCAGCAACTTAAATTGTGAATTTAAGATGATAGTACAGTACACTGATGTTTGTGATTTCCTGGTCAAAGAGATATAAATAAGGAATGCACATTTTAAAATAATACATTGCATAATATCTATTTTGATTCACATTAAGAAATACTATCAAAATAAATTTGATTTGAATTAAAGTCATATTAATAATGTATCATGATTTCTCTATTGTGGGAAATAGAGCTTTAAATAATATAAAATTAGTATTTATGAGGTGTTAGAACTCCTAAGTAGTAGCACAGATGACATGACAGAGGCAAATGAGGCAGATTAGGAAAGTGAATATGGCTTGGCTACGATAGAGTAAGAGGATTCAGCTGTTTGTCTCAGAGCAATCACCAGACAAGCCAGTGGAGTACTGTCCCCAGGCTAGTACTTAATAAAGAATTCATGAATGAATTGATCAAATCTGTGTTCTGCATGCATCTGTGTAGGCAGATGCTATAAAACATCAACATTAATAAGAAGCCTAAAAAGTTATATTCTCACACAGCATAGGCAAAATACAAATTTTAATTTTAGCATTGAGTAGAAAAAACTTCCTATCCCCATTCAACAGGCATTGTGAAACTTTAAACATGGAGCTTCTCAATTATAAATAAATGTATGGTAAGGAAACACAAATATTTATTCAGATATGGTTATATTTTATCAAAAATACCAATCAGCCCCACAAAAACCCTGCCTTGCTTTCTCTGGGAGAAATAAAGCTGTTTACAACTCAATCCAAGGTTACTCCTACCTAGTCAATTTATTTGTTGTTCAGTCCCTAAGTCATGTCCAACTCTGAGATTCCATCTACTGCAGCACACCAGGCTTCCCTGTCCTCCACTATCTCCCTGAGTTTGCTCAAACTCATGTCAATTGAGTCAGTAAGGACATCCAACCATCTCACCCTCTGTCACCTCCTTCTCCTCTTGCCCTCAATCTTTTCCAGGATCAGGGTCTTTTCCAATGAGTCGCTTCTTCACATCAGGTGGTCAAAGTCCTGGAGCTTTGGCTTCAGCACCAAGATTCTTAATTATCAATAAGAATTAGCTAGGTAAATATTGTAAAAAGTTGGAGAGAGAAGAGATCTTGGAATGAAGTGAATATCCTCCTAATTGTAGAGATTCAAGTGCTGATTTCCAGAAAGAAGAAAAACTGTTTCCAAGGAAACAAAGCAAGTTAGTAAAAAAGATAAGATGAAATAAAATATTCATCGAGCCCCATCTTGTATACAAAGCTGTTCTCATATTGGGCCAAGATCCAAAGATATTATCAAGAATGCCCTTATCTTTCATAGCTTAAAGACAAATAAAATATATCAAGTTGACTTATAAATAATTACTATACCATGTTGCTATCCTGGCCCAGAAGCTGTTAAAATATAGTGCAGGCAAAAGAATTATCTAGAATAATTGAATTTAAAGATTATTTATTTCAGCATTAGTCATTTCAATAGTTACTTTTTAAAGCTCCATTTACTATAAAGGTATTATTCATTTATGTACTATAAGTGTTTACTGATTATCACATACCATGCAATATATTAAGTTTTAGTTTTACATATTTTAATTTTTTTCAGATTTTACTGCTTTACAGTGGCTTTAAGTTCACAGGTATTATAAGTTTTGAAGTGAACATGAAAAAGAAAAAAAAAATAAGCAAATAAACAAACAAACCTGACAAATACTCCTTAGAGTTTTCAGTCTAGTGGTAGAAACAGTAAACATGATAAATCAGTAATTAAACTTATATTAGAAGTTGATAATTGCAATGGAAAAACCAGAGCAGGATAATGGTTCTTAAGAATTGCAAGAGAAAGAGGAAACTTCCAATGGAAAGAAGATGAGTCAGGCAGGCCTTCCCTAAAAAGTGATTTTGTAGCACACTTAGAAGGAGCTGAGGAAGTCAGCAAATTAACAGAGAGATTTTTTCCAAAGCAGAGAATTCTAGTATCCAAGCATTCCCAGTCTTACCATTCCATCAGGATATTTCTATATAATTGGCTGGCATGTAACTGAGGCCTTAGAGATACAGAAGTTTGTCCAAGGCAATGATTTTTGTGTTATTGTAAAATACTTGACCTTTACGTCTCACCAGTGGGAACCCTTAATTGATTAGTTTTAATTGACTTCTAAGACAAAATATTATTTCAAGCAGCAAAGTAAAAGTCATCAAAAAGCCAATGAGAGGCACAGAACCATCTCTGAGGCACATTATTAGAATGGCTTGTTTATACTGTATCTGCTCTCATTACATCTTTACTTTCCCTGACAACCCAGAATAAATACCTGAGACACCCATTCAATCTGTCTTAGTTTCATACTAGCAGCTGCCTTCGATCTTTCACCAAAAGGATACAGGAGCCATTTAGTTTTGGAGATCTATGCTTCTTTAATTTGGGTGTCACAGAGATCACTATAAGGGGAGCTACCAAAAGTGATACCTGGATCTAAGGATCTCAAACCTAGAACTTACAAAGAACCTTAAGAGTATTTCTTGGGAACATGAAGTTCTAGTTCCACATTCCCAGGCTGGGTTTTTCTGAAAGGGATTCAGTCTTAATTGATAGCAGATAGTCATAAACTTCATGTAGAGGTGCCTGCTCTGATGCTTCTGACAATCTCCAGAAGCCTATAATGATGTTCCATGGACACATACTATTTCAGTGTTTTATAGTTTGCCTTAAAGAATATGGTGGAGACACAGTCATCAGTAGCATGTAGGTTATCAAGTCTTTTATTTGAGACTGTCTGCATGAAGGATGAAGGAACATATGTTTTAGGGTTTAGTACTAATGTATTAAACCTGTGTCAGTATATCTATCATAAGACTATTGTAATTCGATATACTCAAATATATTTCCTTGGCTTTCTTTTGGTAAGTGCAAACTTGTAATGAACTAAATATTCTACACATTTTCAAAGCAAAGGACCCAGTTAAAGTTACCATATTGAATTATCAAGGACAATAAAATGTAAATTTTACTATAATATTTATATAACTTATGGCATACCTATATCAATATATTTAAATTATCAAGTTAACACATATCTTGAAGTTTTTTAGACCCACCATAATTTTCATACTATCAAAGTAAACTGCCAAGGTTTTATTGGCATATCATATTTTTAGAAACTACACAAACAAAAACCAAAACCTGAGCAACACTTTTTGATATAGTCCTTTCACGAGTCATTTCCTTTTCACGTGGTAAAACTAAGATCACGGCATCTGCTCCCGTTGCTGCACAGCATACAAAGGGGAAAAGGTGAAAGTAGTGACAGGTTTCCCCTTCTCAGACTCCAAAATCACTGTAGATGGTGACTGTAGCCATGAAATCAGAAGACGATTGCTTCTTGGCAGGAAAAGTGATCACAAACCTAGACAGTGTGTTGAAAAGCAGAGACATTACTCTGCCGACAAAGGTCTGTATTAGTCAAGGCTGTGGTCTCCCCAATGGTCATGTATGGTTGTAAGAGCTGGACTATAAAGAAGGAAGAATGTCAAAGAATTGATGCCTTCAAACCATGGTGCTGAAGAAGGCTCCTAAAAGTCCCTGGGACAGCAAGGAGTTCAAACCAGTCAATCTTCAGGGAGATCAACCCTGAATATTCACTGGAAAGACTGATGCTGAAGTTGAAACTCCAGTATTTTGATCATCTGATGTGAACAGATGACTCATTGGAAAAGTCTCTGACGCTGGAAAAGATTGAGGACAAAAGGAGAAGAGGACATCAGAGGATGAGATGACTGGACAGCATCACTGATACAAAGAAAATGAACTTGGGCAAACTCCAGGAGATGATGAGGAACAGGGAAGCCTGGTGTGCTGCAGTCCATGGGATAGTAAAGAGCTGGACACAAATGCGAGACTGAACAACAGGAACAATTCAAAAGTTTGCCAAAGTAATTTGAAAAAAACTAGCCACATTAGATTTTAATAGATGGGGGTGTGTGATAAGTGGTCAATTAAGTTTGAGATATCATGAGATAAACTAATTCAACATTTTCCTCCTTCCTCTGGTTCGCACTGCATTTGATCCAAGTGTAGCTCTTTATACTAACTCAAGAGGGACTGAAGTTTGAAAAACTGTTATAGTTGGAGTTCTTGAAACGTTACTGTGATTCAGATGCTAAAGACCCTCTTTGGGAATTGATGGTTTGGTGGAATCAGTGCTAACTTATAACTAATGCAGCCCACATGACTTATAAAGTGCATGCTGGAGAAAATTACTTAGGTTTTCTAATTCTTAGTTTTGTCATCTGATGACTATAGAAGATGGCTTCATGCTCTGTAACCTTAGACTTTATACAATAATAATAACAATAATAATAAGACTATGTTTAAACATAATATATAATACAGAAGCAAAAATAAAATATTAATTCTAGATAAGTGAGTAGATTGATCATGATGTTAGCAACTAAACTTGTGTTGTCTAAAACATTCCTTTTCATTCAATGTTTCATTTTTGAAACATTTTCCCCTTGATGTGAGTTGTCTTTTCTAAAGTGACTAGATCATTCAAAGCAAAGGGAACAATCAAAGTAGCTTTGCTGCAGGCTATTTGCAGTTGATGTCACTTGAATTTGAGCCACAAAGACATTGCAAATAAAAACATTTTCATCTCCTAATGTATAACCCAGGAGATAAGAAAGCATGACATCCCAGGAGAAGCACTTTTCAGCTATGTCAACTTGGCAAGTTGCATCTGCTTTTCAAGAGGACAAAGAAGAGTTTGGATATGACAGTCTAAAAACCCTGCTTCCTTAAACTTTTTACCTTCGACATTGCACGAATGAAATAACTTGGCTCTTCAAAAGGCTATTAAAGGCTATTAGCTCTCCCACAATTGTGTTGGCAAGGTGAAAACCAACTTGAGAATGTTTTCTGTTCTCGTTTATTCAAAACTACCTTCTGTTCTGAACAACAAAAAATAATCACCAAGATAACCAAGTTCACAGCAAATTAAGTCAACTAAAAACTATTGCTAATGCTTCAAGCAAAACCCCATATATTTATCACATCACACTTCCCATTGTCATTGGTATACAACCTTGTATAAAAAGTGTATGCAAAAGTACCTTTTTTTTTTGGAAAACATTTACTTTGAAGTATCTTCAAATAAATTTTGTGGTAATTATTCCACTCTTAGGTAACTTAGAGCACATATTTAAATATTCTATTACTTACATTAAAAATGAATAATGAAATGTGACTTTGAAAAGCAAACAGAAAAAAAAATAAGATAAAATGTGGGACTTATCTTAAGAAATTAACATTCTGGAAGTAATGGATACATGCAAGTACAAACAAACAGAGTTGACTGAGGGATCCATTTCTGGAGAAGTTAGCTAAAGTTTTATACACAATATGTTATTTTTTGGCAGAACATAAAAAATAAATTTTATTTTTTTTTTTCTTTTGCTTGGAAGACAAGAATTAGTTGGATGTTTTATGTAAAGGGAAGAGAACCTACAAACTTTAAGGGCTAAGATAAAAATCAGTGTATCTTTAAGGTGAAAATATTGAGTAATTTAGATCTGAATAAAGAGATAAAGTACCTTGAGTATGGAACCATTTGTGGTGCACAACCACTTTGCTAACAGTGACTGCCAGCTCTTGGGGTCATGGAGATGTGCATGCATACCAATCTGGGAAAATGTGAGTTATCATAGTAGAAGGCCAGGTCTCCAAATCCTCTTCAGATGGAATCAACAGGTCATGTTGAGATCTATGAGTGGATCCCAGGCACCACAAATAAAACCCATCTTCAGAAGAGAGAGTAGTGTTTCCATTTGTTGCTTAGAAAGAGTTAATAAGAAGGCAGAGAAGACAATTTTAGGTCATATTTAGGAGTAGATAAAGCACTAAAAGCCTTAGAGTGCTGATAAATGAGTGAGGTTATTAATGTATCCAAAACCTAACTTCAAGAAGACAAGTCTCTTGCTTAAAAGGAGGAGATAATCAGTGAGAGTATCCACTGCTGTGCAGGATAAAGATCATGGCCAGGTAAGTAAGCATGTGATGTGAGCACAGTGAGGACAAGGGTAAGCTAAATTGATAAAGCGGTGCTGTATATGATTGTTTTAAAATATAGCACAAAAGACTCGGGAAGAGCCTTTGAACTTCCCCCTTACTGCCTAAAGAGAATTTAAGGCAGGATGTCTATCCCAAGAAAAATCTATCATGATAGATAACCCTAGGAAAGTATTAGTTATGACAGGGAGGAACCTAGCAAAGTCTATTTGATCAAAATTCTCTCTGTTTCCCACTGCCTTTGGATGGCCCAGCAAACATTTGTTTAATATTAACTATTTTTATCTTCCTGTGAATTACTCTTTTTACTTTCAGAGTCTACCTTGCCTGGCTGTCTTTGGAATTCTTCATACTTATATGAACTCCCTGTACACACAGAATGAATTTAATATTCTCCTGGTAAATATGCCTGATGTCATTTAAGTTGCCAGACAAAAGATATAAGAGAGGACATTGCCCTTCTTGGAAAGAAGCCAACCTAAAAATCATCATACTGCAGGATTCCAACTAAATGACATTGTGGAAAAGGAAAAATTGTGGAGACAAGAGAAAGATCAAGGGTTGCTAGAGGAAAAAGAGACAGGTGAATAGGTGGAAGACAGATAATTTATCAGTTCAGTTCAGTTGCTCAGTCATATCCGACTCTTTGCAACCCCATGGACTGCAGCACGCCAGGCCTCCCTGTCCATCACCAACTCCTGGATTTTACCCAAACTCCTGTCCATTGAGTCAGTGATGCCATCCAACCATCTCATCCTCTGTCATCCCCTTCTCCTCCTGCCCTCAATCTTTCCCAGCATCAGGGTCTTTTCTTTTTTTATTTTCTTTTTTTTTAAATTTATTATTATTATTTACTTTACAATATTGTATTGGATTTGCCATACATCAACATGCATCCACCACGGGTGTACACGTGTTCCCCATCCTGAACCCCCTCCCACTTCCCTCCCCATACCATCCCAGGGTCTTTTCAAATGAGCTCTTCGCATCAGGTGGCCAAAGTATTGGAGTTTCAGCTTCAACATCAGTCCTTCCAATGAACACCCAGGACTGATCTCTTCTAGGATGGACTGGTTGGATCTCCTTGCAGTCCAAGGGACTCTCAAGAGTCTTCTCCTACACTACAGTTCAAAAGCATCAATTCTTCGGTGCTCAGCTTTCCTTATAGTCCAACTCTAACATCCATACATGGCTACTGGAAAAAACATAGCCTTGACTAGATGGACTTTTGTTGGCAAAGTAATGTCTCTGCTTTATAATGTGCTGTCTAGGCTGGTCATATCTGTCCTTCCAAGGAGTAAGAGTCTTTTAATTTCATGGCTGCAATCACCATCTGCAGTGATTTTGGAGCCCCCAAAATACAGTCAGCCACTGTTTCCAATGTTTCCTCATCTTTTTGCCATGAAGTGATGGGACTGGATGTCATGATCTTAGTTTTTTTTTTTTAATGTTGAGCTTTAAGTCAACTTCTTCACCCTCCTCTTTCACTTTCATCAAGAGGCTCTTTAGTTCTTCTTCACTTTCTGCCATAAGGGTGGTGTCATCTGCATATCTGAGGTTATTGGTATTTCTCCCGGTAGTCTTGATTCCAGATTGTGCTTTATCCAGCCCAGCGTTTCTCATGATGTACTCTGCATAAGGCAGTAAAAATACTTTGTGTGATATTATCATGATGAATATATGTCATTATACTTTTGTCTAAACCCATAGGAAAATCCCATGGACGGATGAGCCTGGTAGGCTGCAGTCCATGGGGTCGCTAAGAGTCGGACACGACTGAGCAACTTAATTTTCACTGTTCACTTTCATGCATTAGAGAAGGAAATGGCAACCCACTCCAGTGTTCTTGCCTGGAGAATCCCTGGGACAGGGGAGCCTGGTGGGCTGCCGTCTCTGGGGTCGCACAGAGTCGGACACGACTGAAGTGACTTAGCAGCAGCAGCAGCAACAAACCCATTTAACGTGCAATACCAAGAGTGAACCCTAAGATAAACTATTGACTTTGGGTGATTATGATATGTCAGTGTAGGTTCATTCATACATTGTAACAAACATCCTATTCTGGTGTGTGATTTTGATAATAAGAGAGGCTATGCATCTCACATGCTAGTAAAGTAATGCTTAAAATTCTCCAAGCTAGGCTTCAGCAATACATGAACCGTGAACTTCCAGATGTTCAAGCTGGTTTTAGAAAAGGCAGAGGAAGCAGAGATCAAATTGCCAACATCCTCTGGATCATGGAAAAAGCAAGAGAGTTCCAGAAAAACATCTATTTCTGCTTTATTGACTATGCCAAAGCCTTTGACTGTGTGGATCACAACAAAGTCTGGAAAATTCTGAAAGAGATGGGAATACCAGACCACCTGACCTGCCTCTTGAGAAACCTGTATGCAGGTCAGGAAGCAACAGTTAGAACTGGACATGGAACAACAGACTGGTTCCAAATAGGAAAAGGAGTACATCAAGGAGGTATATTGTCACCCTGCTTATTTAACTTAAATGCAGAGTACATCATGAGAAACGCTGGACTGGAAGAAGCACAAGCTGGAATCAAGATTGCAGGGAGAAATATCAATAACCTCAGATATGCAGATGACACCACCCTTATGGCAGAAAGTGAAGAGGAACTAAAGAGCCTCTTGATGAAAGTGAAAGAGGAGAGTGAAAAAGTTGGCTTAAACTCAACATTCAGAAAGCTAAGATCATGGCATCTGGTCCCATCACTTCATGGCAAATAGATGGGGAAACAGTGGAAACAGTGTCAGACTTTATTTTTTGGGGCTTCAAAATCACTGCAGATGGTGATTGCAGCCGTGAAATTAAAAGACGCTTACTCCTTGGAAGGAAAGTTATGACCAAGCTAGATAGCATATTCAAAAGCAGAGACATTACTTTACCAACAAAGGTCCATCTAGTCAAGGCTATGGTTTTTCCAGTGGTTATGTATGCATGTGAGAGCTGGACTGTGAAGAAAGCTAAGCACTGAAGGATTGATGCTTTTGAACTGTGGTGTTGGAGAAGACTCTTGAGAGTCTTGTCCATTCTAAAGGAGATCAGTCCTGGGTGTTCATTGGTAGGACTGATGCTAAAGCTGAAACTCCAATACTTTGGCCACTTCATGCGAAGAGTTGACTCATTGGAAAAGACCTTAATGCTGGCAAGGATTGGGGGCAGGAGGAGAAGGGGACCACAGAAGATGAGATGGCTGGATGGCATCACTGACTCGAAGGACATGACTTTGAGTGAACTCTGGGAGTTGGTGATGGACAGGGAGGCCTGGTGTGCTGCGATTCATGGGGTCTCAAAGAGTCGGACACGACTGAGTGACTGAACTGAACTGATGCATGTATGGGAGCAGGTGATATATGAGAAATCCTAATGTTTCCCTCTCCAATTTACTGTAAGAGTTAAACCGATCTAAAATATCAGTCTTCAAAAATGGTAATTTGAAGGAAACTTAACAGAAAAAAATAGAGGGAAAGTGTCAATTTTGGAAAGGCTTACCAAGTGCTAAGAGAAAAAGATAGGAGAAAAGAATATATATATATATATATCAGTTTCTGAAAAAATACATCAAAATCTTTAAACATTTGAACAAGATTTCACAGAATATTTTTGTCAAATTTTAAAATGCTATTTAACTTTGTTGGAAAAAAGGAAAACTTCAGTATTATATTTATAAAATGAGCCTAATGTTGGCATCTCAAGTCAACAGAAATTGGGTCAAAATGTATCATATTTAATGGTTTAACAAAAATCCCAAAGGAAGTGTTAAATAAAATTCAATATTAACAAATAAATCTATTTTGTGCATGACCCAGAATAGAATAATTCCTATGACTCATTACTTCCATTCTAGTAATAACAAAATGACTCAATGTTAGGTAAACATAATACAATCATCTTAATAAGGTTAACTATAGAATATAGTAGATATAGAAAGTTCAAAATAGACATAATTTGGGACAATTATATCAATTCTAATATTTCAAATGAGAAGAAAATTTGCTCAATAAATAGCAAAACTGGGTAAATATTTAGGGGAAAATGTTACCAATTTATACAAGAATAAATCATAAAGGTGTAAAAAAAAGTTAAAATGAATCCATAAATTACTTGAAAAATATATGAATTTTTATTTTATAAAGTGAAAGTAGGTTAAAGATATTTAACTGTTTTAAAAGTATCTTTAACAGAAATAGCTAAAAATATAAATGTGTTGTAAAAAATAACAAAAGACAAAAGTTACATATATCAAAAAGCCACAACAAATCAGGAAACTATTTCCAAACCTACATAATAGAGTAAAAGTGCAAACTTCTCCATTTTATAAAATGCTCATGCAGATTCATACAAACATGACTTAAATCAATGTAAAATGAGTAAATATTTAAGCAGAAATTTTGCAGGAAATAAAGTACTGATAGCTTTTAAACATACATGACATTCAAACTTCCTTAAAGAGAAAAAAAAAAAAACTGAGGAATTAAATATTTGACCATTTGATTGACAATGATGCAAAATTTTTATAATGGGTTTCTTGGGAATTCAATATCACTTACTATTGGGAATGTAATTTTTTTTAACGGACCTTAGAGAGAAAAACAATTTAGTATTAAACAAAATTGCAATATAAAACTTCTGTGACCAATAATTCTATTCCTAAAAATTCAAGTATATGAGACACTGTTACAATTAAGTATGTTAAAGGATTTAATGCACTAATATAGAAGAGTCCACAGTAAAATATTGTATGTACCTTAAATGTCTATTTAGCCAGTTCAGGACTGCCTAAATAAAATTGTGGTGCAAAATGAAGTATCATTTAGTTAAAAACTGAACAACATTTTTACGTGGAAATATCTTCAATATGTATTTAATGCGAGTAAAGAAAAATGCAGAAATATATAGGATATGCTACTAGTTTTGTAAGGGGGCTTCCTTGGTGACTCAGTGCTATAGAATCTGCCTGCCAATGCAGGAGACATAGGTTCAGTCCCTGGGATGAGAAGATCCCCTGCAGAAGGAAATGGCAACCCAATCTAGTATTCTTGCCTGGGAAATCCCATGGACTGAGGGCCCTGGTGGGCTACAGTCCATAGGGTTGCAAAAAGTTGGACAGAACTTAGCAACTGAGCATGCACATACTAGTTTTGCAACAGAAGCAAAATATTTACAAAATCATTTTCTTCTATACACATAAAATAATTGGAAACAAAAACAAGAAACTAATAAAAGAATAATTGTGGGAGGTATTAACTAGACTGAGTAGACCCAAGGAGAATTTTCACTAAATAAGCAAATATATATGTCTTATCTATGTGTGTGTGTGTGTGTGTGTACACACATACATACATATTCATCATGGACTGTAGCCCACTAGACTCTTCTGTCTACGTATTTCCCAGGCAAGAATACTAGAGTGGGTTGCCATTTTCTTTTCCAGGGGATCTTCCTGACCCTGGAATCAAACCTGCCTCTCTCATTGGAGAAGGCAATGGCACCCAACTCCAGTACTCTTGCCTGGAAAATCCCATGGGCGGACGAGCCTGGTAAGCCTCAGTCCATGTGGTCGCTAGGAGTTGGGTACGGCTGACCGACTTCACTTTCACTTTTCACTTTCATGCATTGGAGCAGGAAATGGCAACCCACTCCAGTATTCTTGCCTGGAGAATCCCAGGGACAGAGGAGCCTAGTGGGCTGCTGTCTATGGGGTCACACAGAGTCGGACACGACTTAAGGGGCTTAGCAGCAGCAGCTCCCATTGCAGACAGATTCTTTACCATTGAGCCACCAAGGAAGCCCATATATATATACATATATTAATTTATGTTTTAGCTACTAAAAAACTGGATAAAACTAAATCAGGGGAAATTTAGTCCAATGAGTATGGTTTTTAAAAATTCTGATGTAAATAATATAACTTAAATATTATTTACTGATTATGAGACAAAGTAAATGCCTAAAACACTATTGTTCTCACAATATTTTGTTTAGCCAATAAACTCTTGGCTACATAAACTTCATTACTTTAATTTCATCTGTAAAGTCATTTGAATTTAGTGAAGAGGAGGGGAGAATGTAGCTATTCATATTCATAGTATTCTTGCATACCCTCTTTGTTAATATATGAAGGTTAATACATGAAGCTATCCAGTGAATAGCACTAGGGATTATTGGAAACTCACTATTTGACTCACCATAAATAATCAACAAGTAACCAAATCTTGATCATAATAAAAATCTCCCCAATAGCATGTGAGGCATATTAAATTTTTAAAATATTAAGTAGATTTAAAGACTTTTCCCTGTTCTGCCAAGGTTGTTGCTTCAAAATTCACATATTTCATTGTGTATATTTCATTGCAAACTTTGCCATAAGCATCTCTCTCCCATGATGCTTGAGAGCTTCTTCTGAGATAGGACTATGATTTTTCATCTTTGTGGACTCAGCAAGCAAGTAGCAGAGTGAGTGGGAACAATAGTTTGTTGAAAGTACATCAATATAAGATCTATCTCATACATATGCAGATGAATATACTGTGAATATTAAGATAGTCATATCAGAAATTCTGATTTTCACTCTGCTCATTTTTTTTTCTTTCTTTTTAGGATTCAGACTAATTCTTACATTTCTAATAATGCCATAGAAATTGCCAAAATGCTCATCTTGTATCTATTTTCCAACAGCAGGAGGCCTTAAAGCTATGTATTTTCAATTACTCTATAATTACAAACATTTCATGATTTAGTTCAAATTAAGAAACATGTTTCTTTCATGGATACAAAAAGTCTTATTATTGCCAAGGTACAACCACTTCTGCTGATAATTCAGACTCTTTACATCAAGAATGTCTTTTTCATTTTCAGTCAAAGATGTTCAGAGGGGCAAAGCATTAATTCAAATACTTTCCTTCCTTTCCTCTACAATTATGATGTATTGAGGTGGAAGTTAAAAGCAAGTATAGAATGATTCCTGACAGAGATATAAGAACTCAAAAGTGGAGAAACATAAACTTTGTGTTTTAGAACAAATAGAAAACTTCATTTACTCTCCATTTAGCTATTAAGAATATCAGTTCAGTTGAGTTCATTTTAGTCGCTCAGTCATGTCCGACTCTTTGCGACCCCATGAATCGAGCATGCCAGGCCTCCCTGTCCATCACCATCCCTGGGAGTTCACTCAAACTCACCTCCATCTAGTCGGTGATGCCATCCAGCCATCTCATCCTCTGTTGTCTCCTTCTCCTCCTGCCCCGAATCCCTCCCAGCATCAGAGTCTTTTCCAAGGAGTCAACTCTTCACAAGAGATGGCTAAAGTATTGGAGTTTCAGTTTTAGCATCAGTTCCTTCAGTGAACACTCAGGACTGATTTCCTTTAGGATGGACTGGTTGGATCTCCTTGCAGTCCAGGGGACTCTGAAGAGTCTTCTCCAATATCAGAGTTCAAAAGCATCAATTTTTCGGCGCTCAGCTTTCTTTATAGTCCAACTCTCACATCCATACATCACCACTGGAAAAAACATAGCCTTGACTAGACAGACCTTTGTTGGCAAAGTAATGTCTCTGCTTTTGAATATGCTATCTAGGTTGGTCATAACTTTCATTCCAAGGAGCAAGCATCCTTTAATTTCATGGCTGCAATCACCATCTGCAGTGATTTTAGAGCTCCCCAAAATAAAGTCTGATACTGTTTCCATTGTGTCCCCATCTATTTGCCACGAAGTGATGGGACCAGATGCCATGATCTTAGTTTTCTGAATGTTGAGCTTGAAGCCAAATTTTTCACTCTCCTTTTTCACTTTCATCAAGAGGCTTTTTAGTTCCTCTTCACTTTCTGCCATAAGGGTTGTGTCATCTGCATATCTGAGGTTATTGATATTTCTCCTGGCAATCTTGATTCCAGCTTGTGTTTCTTCCAGTCCAGCGTTTCTCATGATGTACTCTGCATAGAAGTTATATAAGCAGGGTGACAATATACAGCCTTGACATACTCCTTTTCCTATTTGGAACCGGTATTTTGTTCCATGTCCAGTTCTCTTGCTTCCTGACCTGCATACAGGTTCTCAAGAGGCAGGTCAGGTGGTCTGGTATTCCCATCTCTTTCAGAATTTTCCAGACTATGTTTTGAACCACACAGTCAAAGGCTTTGGCATAGTCAATAAAGCAGAAATAGATGGTTTTCTGGAACTCTCTTGCTTTTTAGATGATCCAGCAGATGTTGGCAATTTGATCTTTGGTTCCTCTGCCTTTTCTAAATCCAGCTTGAACATCTGGAAGTTCATGGTTTGTGTATTATTGAAGCCTGGCTTGGAGAATTTTGAGCATTAATTTACTAGCATGTGAGATGAGTGCAATTGTGCAGTAGTTTGAGCATTCTTTGGCATTGCTTTCTTTGGGATTGGAATGAAAACTGAACTTTTCCAGTCCTGTGGCAACTGCTGGGTTTTCCAAATTTGCTGGCATATTGAGTGCAGCACTTTCACAGCATCATCTTTCAGGATTTGAAATAACTCAACTGGAATTCCATCACCTCCACTAGCTTTGTTCGTAGTGATGCTTTCTAAGGCCCACTTGACCTCACATTCCAGGATGTCTGGCTCTAGGTGAGTGATCACACCGTCGTGATTATTTGGGTCATGAAGATCTTTTTTGTACAGTTCTTCTGTGTATTCTTGCCACCTCTTCTTAATATCTTCTGCTTCTGTTAGGTCCCTGCCATTTCTGTCCTTTATAAGGCCCATCTTTGCATGAAACGTTCCCTTGGTATCTCTAATTTTCTTGAAGAAATCTCTAGTTTTTCCCATTCTGTTGTTTTCCTCTTTCTTTGCATTGATCGCTGAGGAAGGCTTTCTTATCTCTCCTTGCTATTCTTTGGACCTCTGCATTCAGATGCTTATATCTTTCTTTTTCTCCTTTGCTTTTCAACTCTCTTCTTTTCACAGCTATTTGTAAGGCCTCTTCAGACAACCATTTTGCTTTTTTGCATCTCTTTCCCATGGGGATGATCTTGATCCCTGTCTCCTGTACAATGTCACAAACTTCCGTCCATAGTTCATCAGGCACTCTGTCTATCAAATCTAGTCCCTTAAATCTATTTCTCACTTCCACTGAATAATCATAAGAGATTTTATTTTGGTCATACCTGAATGGTCTAGTGGTTTTCCCTACTTTCTTCAATTTCAATCTGAATTTGGCAATAAGGAGTTAATGATATGAGCCACAGTCAGCTCCTGGTCTTGTTTTTGCTGACTATATAGAGCTTCTCCATCTTTGGCTGCAAAGAATATAATCAATCTGATTTTGGTGTTGACCATCTGATGATGTCCATGTGTAGAGTCTTCTCTTGTGTTGTTGGAAGAGGGTGTTTGCTATGATCAATGCGTTCTCTTGGCAAAACTCTATTAGCCTTTGCCCTGCTTCATTGCGTATTCCAAGGCCAAATTTGCCTGTTACTCCAGGTGTTTCTTGACTTCCTACTTTTGCATTCCAGTCCCCTTTAATGAAAAGGACATCTTTTTTGGGTGTTAGTTCTAAATGGTTTTGTAGGTCTTCATAGAACCATTCAACTTCAGCTTCTTCATCGTTACTGGTTGGGGCATAGACTTGGATTACCATGGTACTGAATGGTTTGCCTTGGAAATGAACAGAGATCATTCTGTCATTTTTGAGATTGCATCCAAATACTGCATTTCAGACTCTTTTTTTTTGACCATGATGGCTACTCCATTTCTTCTAAGGGATTCCTGACCACAGTAGTAGATATAATGGTCATCTGAGTTAAGTTCACCCATTCCAGTCCATTTTAGTTCGCTGATTCCTAGAATGTCAACGTTTACTCTTGCCATCTCCTGTTTGACCACTTGCAATTTGCCTTGATTCATGGACCTAACATTCCAGCTTCCTATGCGATATTGCTCTTTACAGCATCAGACCTTGCTTCTATCACCAGTCACATCCACAGCTGGGTGTTGTTTTTGCTTTGGCTCCATCCCTTCATTCTTTCTGGAGTTATTTCTCCATTGATCTGCAATAGCATATTGGGCACTTACCGACCTGAGGAGTTCCTCTTTCAGTAGCCTATCATTTTGCCTTTTCATACTGTTCATGGGGTTCTCAAGGCAAGAATACTGAAGTGGTTTGCCATTCCCTTCTCCAGTGGACCACATTGTGTCAGACCTCTCCACCATGACCCATCTGTCTTGGGTGGCCCCACACAGCATGGCTTAGTTTCATTTTTAGACAAGACTGTGGTCTGTGTGATCACACTGGCTAGTTTTCTGTGAGTATGGTTTCAGTGTGTCTGCCCTCTGATGCCCTCTTGCAACACCTACCATCTTACTTGGGTTTCTCTTACCTTGGACCTTGGGTATCTCTTCATGGCTGCTCCAGCAAAGCGCAGCCGCTGCCCCTTATCTTGGACAAGGTCGGCCCTCCTGACCTTGAACGTGGAGTAGCTCCTCTCAGCCCTCCTGCGCCTGCACAGCCACCACTCCTTGGACGTGTGGTTGCTTCTCTCGGCTACCGCCCCTGACCTCGGACGTGGGGTAGCTCCTCTCAGCTGCTCCTGTGCCATCACAGCCTGTCATAATATTTTTATTATTATGACAATAATCATAATAAACATTTAAATATATCCTTAAATAAGTATGTACTATGAATCTGGCACTGTGCTTAACAATTTATGGAAATTAATGCTAACAAAACTCCATAATGTGCTTACTGTTACTGTTTCATTTTACAGATAAGGATATATCTCTGACTTATTACCTTCCATTTTCATTTAAACCAATTCCAATCAAGCTATCACTTAAAATTCCAAAGAGAAAACCATTTTTGCCAATGTCACAAAAAACCTTCCCTTGGAAAATCCAGTATGAACTTCAAATTCACTTTCTAGTTGTTCTCTCTGCCGCACTGATCATATAGTACTTCTGGAAACTATCCTTTAATTCATTTCAGGGACAACACATCCTTATCTAGCTTACTTATAGCCTCTTCTTATAGCCTACATTATTTATATGTTCATCATCATATCTCCAACCATTTAATTTTGAAATGGTCACAGTTTAGTTTGGAATCACTTTTGTTCTTTATTCATAGTTACTTACTTGGTTACAAAGTCTTGTCCTGTGCATGTAAATATCACTTAAGTGCTGAGGATCCCAAAATTATACCTCCAGTCCAAACCTTTATCTTAAATTCTAGACTAAAAAAATTAACTGTTCACCACTGTTACTTGCAAATCCAATTGAAAATCTCCTTCCTAGTAATACACCCAATTTGCACTGCTGACTTTTCCACGCTTGAATCACCCATTCAAATTCTGCTTTTATTGTAATCTTCCATACTTTGTAAAGACAATCATATAGAGATATGTACAAAGACGTTCCATCCTTCTCTTGATATAAGTGAAAATACTTGAATTTGCCTCAACTTTTGTTTCTTTGGTGCACATGCTCACTCTTTTTGACCTCATGGACTATAGCCCACCAAGCTCTGCTGTCCATGGAATTTTCCAGGCAAGAATACAGAAGTCAGTTGCCATTTCCTAGTCCAGGAGATCTTTCTGACTCAAGGATCGAACCTGAGTCTCTTGCATCTCCTTCATGGGCAGGCAGATTCTTTACCATTGTGCCACCAATCCTCTTGTGTTGAAACTGACAAAAAATTCAGTTAGCTTTACCTATAAAATGTATCCACAACATAACTGGTTCTTGTCAACACCACAATATCTCACCTGCCAATCATCTCTGTATCAGTTTTCTTGCTTCTCACTTTGTCATCTTCATGTTCAATTTAGGAGCCATACCATCCTATTCAAATATAAGTGAGAATATATGCCTCTTCCACTCTGTACTTTTTTAAATCACTCAGAAAATGCATGCCTCATTATTTGTGGATTAATAACACAATCTTTAAAGTTTATGTTTTATTTCATATATGAAATAAAATTTATTTTATTTATTTTTATTAAATTATTATTATTAAAACATTTATTTTCATATATGAAACAATTGTATAATTGTTTCATGCATATCAATGTAGCTTCACCGTAAATATTTATAACTAGTCAGCACAAACCTTAGATCACTACAGAATGTTCAGTAATAAACAAATTAAATCTTATAATAAGTTTCACTTTGAAATAAGAAAAGGCTTCTGATCAGTTCTGCCATTTTTAGAAAATCTATCTGGACTCTTATTCTTACAGCATGGGAACTTCTTCATTTTTAATTCAAGTAGTCACCCTGATCCCTCTCTTTTCCTCCTAGAAAAACTCTCTTTAGAAAAGAAATAAGTAGTACGATATTTGAAGCCTTGACATTCTGCATTCCCTTTCTTATTTTTTAACATCAGTAAGAAAAAACAAGGATATTTCATAAACTTATGTTTCATAAATAATTCAGGAAATGAAGGAACACTTTTTTAGATACTCCTGCTAAGTTACTAGGAATTTTTTTTTTCTATACTAACCCTTAAAATTCATATACAAATACCAAGAACACTTAATTCATTTTAAAATACATGTATTTCCAAAAATTTCATATGGGCACACAAAAAAGTGATTGTAGTGTGTGGATGTAATTAAAACAACTCAAATAGTAGAGCCTAGTAAAAGATGTATGTACTAGCTTACACATATTAAATAGCTGATATGTGAATGACACTGTTTTCAGTACTTGTACATATTATCTCATTTAACCTCCACAAAAATTATTAGAACTAGTAGTTAGACTCAGTTGTGCTGATTATGCAACAATGATCTTAACCACTATGCATCATTCTCTGGAGGGATGGTATGGGGAGGGAGGTGGGAGGAGTGTTCAGAATGGGGAACACGTGAACACCCATGGTGGATGCATGTTGATGTATGGCAAAACCAATATAATATTGTAAAGTAAAAAAAAAAATAATAATAATAATAAAAGAAAGAAAAAAAAGATAAAAAAAGTAAATAAATAACAGGCTTGCTTTCTTCATTAACTCACTCAGGAACTCTGCCCTTGGTTACCTATTTGACATTGGTGTATAGCCATCACATCACTGCATGAGGATTAGATGAGTTAACAGATGGGTATTAGTATTATAGACTGACAAAGTAAAACAGATATAAATGTTAAGGCAAAGGAAGGAAAAAAGTAAAAGATCTTCTTATAGGTTCATTAAAATCAAACATTATTAAAATTTAACTTATACATGCATATATTTATAAGAAGGGCAAATGGATAAACTGTAAATCAAGTGCCTCTAATTAGAATTTTTTAAAAGGATCGATTGTGTTCCTTAATTAGATAACTGCAATTTTAAGTATTACATTCTATTTTAATTTGTGAGCAGATATGGTCTTATTTTAGGAATACTGTCAAGAAACTTTTTTGTCATTGTAAGAGAAACTTAAAACAAAGAAAGAAGACAGTAATCATTTAACTCCAACAAGCAGTTTCACTTGGTTTTATTTGACTGTCAGCATTTAAATACTTATTTTGAAAGAGTACACTCTGATGAATATAATACAAAGAAAAAGTTTGATAATTAGCAACACTCTATTAACAGATGTGGTTTTTTTGTTGTTGTTGTTATTGGTAATTTTCATTTTGTTTTTCCAGGTCAGGCTCTTGCATGTTCTGGCAAATTAGTGTTTATTCAAGATTTAATGCCACTGTCAGTTCAGATTCTTTAGCTAGAAAAGGCAAATCTGATTTACATTAACCTGAGCACCTTAATAACTAATTAAAATCTCAGCCTTCTGGCCAAGTTCTAAGACATTCATTCTGTTTAACTCAGCAACAAAATATTGTTAGTCACTTTCTTCTGAGAAAGAAGGCTCTAATTTATTGGCACTGTTAGGGCATTTTATAATTTACAATCTAATAAGCCTTAACAAAAGATTTTGCACTTGGCATGACTCAAATACTTTGCTCAACAACTTACTGAGAAATGATCATCTTCCACTGCATTTCTGCCCTAATTTACTGCAGTTATTTCATATTTTCAGTATTTATTCAGTTCATATGTTTCCTATTGAAAAGTGAAAAACAAAGATTGCATATGTCTTATGATATGAATTCCTAAATTTTGCTGCTATATATTAGATTATAAAGCTAAGTACATTATAGGTTAGCATTTTTCTAAATTTAAATGGGTTAACAGATATATGAACTGAAGTCAGTTCATTCTTTTATTTACTATTCTTAGTATACACAAGAATTAAGCATATGACTGAGAACATGAGGCTGTATAAGAGACATAGGTCAGGTGAGCAATATCATTTTCCTAAATTTCAATTTGAAACACTGTCAAAAGAAAGAATGAAATTGACCATATGGGTAACGGAATTGGGAAATATATAGCACATGTGATAATATTAAAGTATTTAAATTATCACTCATTTTATTTATATTTCTTGCACTTCTCAGCAGTATTTTTTTTTAAAAGAATCTTTTTAAGAAATCAGTCTTCTTAAAATGCACAATAAATATGGTGTTCTCTCACTTTATCTACTTTTTCAAAATAATTATTTGTCAGTTGTAAAAGTTAAAAAATAATTTACAAAGAGTAATTTTGATGTCATATGTAATGCCTCTGAGAGACAGAGTAAGTTATGATTGATTTTGTATATAATCATGATTGTGGTACAACTTCATTTCAGGAGGGTGAAAAGATCAAAACTAGTTAGGATAAAGTGTCACCGAGTCCAAGCCCTTACTATTTGCTGCAGGATAGACCAGTCAATTGATAGATGAGTTGCTGAGGCAAAGAATAGTGACAATTTCAAAAGGCAGCAGACAGAGGAGAGGTAGAGTAGTGTCCTAAAGAACTATTGTACCCAATTTAGAATTCAAGTTTATTTTATATTAAATGTACAGGATGGCCCATTTCAAAGGCTCTGACATTAAAAAGTATAACACTTTTCATTCATTTGGGATAAAAAGTTGCAGAACAGAGAATAATGTTTGTCTTGTTGGAGGTTTACAGGAACTTCATGACCAATCTTCATGGACAGCTGCAATAACAAAGGATTCTGACACCAAGAACTTGGAACAACTAATCATGTCTCCTCCACTTTGATGATTCTGGTTTTGAGTAACTTCATCAGAAAAGACTCAGATAAGAAAAATATTTTACACCTAAAGCTGTCAACTAGATATTGGGTTTATTCAGGAGCTTTGTTTAAAGTGTTCACTCAATAAAGGAGACTTTTGCTGGAGTGCGTGTGTGTGGAAGTGTGTGTGTATATATGATAATCATGTAATTGTAGTTCTACTCCTACACCCTCTAATTTGTTCCATTGATGTATTTATCAATTCTTACTCAAATTTCACATGGTATTTATAATGTCTTAAAATATATATTGTAAGCTTTTTATATGTATATTTCCTTTAAAAAATTGTTTCACTATTTTCAGTCCCTTATATTTCAATTTACATTTTAGAATTAGCTTGTAGATTTATACAAGAAAAAAGTCTGCTGGAATTATGATTGAAACTGCACTATCTACAGATCGATTTGGAGAATTTAAAAATGTATATGTATATATTCCTAGGCTACAAGTTAATCAAAAAATATTCAATGTATACTGAGGTGGATATCAGAATTTTTATATCAGAATTTTTTCAAAGTCTCCCATTTAACCATTTTTAAACTAGAATGCCAATAAGCACTTAGGTATGCATTTAGTTACTTTTTGTGAATATCTCTTATTATACCACTTTAGGGCTATGATTTTATACAATTTAAATCAAAGAGAATAGAATGTTTCACTGCAATAGATTTATATTTCCTCATCTCTAAGGATCAGAATCTTTAAGTTCTGACCTTGAGTGGAAGGGAAGGTATAGTGAGGTGCAGTATAGTAGGAGGTATGAGTAGGTACACTACAGTAGGAATGAGATAGGCTAACCACTCCAGTATTCTTTGGCTTCCCTGGTGGCTCAACCGTTAAAGAATCAGCCTGCAGTGCAGAACCTAGATTCAATCCCTGGGTTGGGAAGATCCCCTGGAGAAGGGAATGGCAATACACTCTAGTATTCTTGTCTGGAGAATTCCATGGACAGAGGAGCAGGGCAGGCTACAGTCCATGGAATCTGCAGAGTTGAACATGACTGAGTGATTAACATCCACATTCACACACATTTGCTAGATATACTATTTCATATGTATGTATTTCCTTTGTACTCATTTGGTTGAATGTGAATGGGAGAGAATTTGTTTTCTTAATTTCACAGGTTTAAAATTGAAAACGAACATAGGCAAAACACTTTCTGACATACATCACAGCAGGATCCTCTATGACCCATCTCCCAGGATATTGGAAATAAAAGCAAAAATAAACAAATGGGACCTAATTAAAATTAAAAGCTTCTGCACAACAAAGGAAACTATAAGCAAGGTGAAAAGACAGCCTTCAGAATGGGAGGAAATAATAGCAAATGAAGCAACTGACAAACAACTAATCTCAAAAATATACAAGCAACTCCTACAGCTCAATTCCAGAAAAATAAATGACCCAATCAAAAAATGGGCCAAAGAACTAAATAGACATTTCTCCAAAGACATACAGATGGCTAACAAACACATGAAAAGATGCTCAACATCACTCATTATCAGAGAAATGCAAATCAAAACCACTATGAGGTACCATTTCACGCCAGTCAGAATGGCTGCGATCCAAAAGTCTACAAGTAATAAATGCTGGAGAGGGTGTGGAGAAAAGGGAACCCTCTTACACTGTTGGTGGGAATGCAAACTAGTACAGCCACTATGGAGAACAGTGTGGAGATTCCTTAAAAAGCTGGAAATAGAACAGTCTTATGACCCAGCAATCCCACTGCTGGGCATACACACTGAGAAAACCAGAATTGAAAGAGACACGTGTACCCCAGTGTTCATCGCAGCACTGTTTATAATAGCCAGGACATGGAAGCAACCTAGATGTCCATCAGCAGATGAATGGATAAGAAAGCTGTGGTACATATACACAATAGAGTATTACTCAGCCATTAAAAAGAATACATTTGAATCAGTTCTAATGAGGTGGATAAAACTGGAGCTGATTATATAGAGTGAAGTAAGCCAGAAAGAAAAACACCAATACAGTATACTAATGCATATATATGGAATTTAGAATAATGGTAACGATAACCCTGTATGCAAGACAGCAAAAGAGACACAGATGTATAGAGCAGTCTTTTGGACTCTGTGGGAGAGGGAGAGGGTGGGAAGATTTGGGAGAATGACATTGAAACATGTATAATATCATATAAGAAATGAATCACCAGTCCAGGTTTGACGCAGGATATAGGATGCTTGGGGCTGGTCCACTGGGAAGACTCAGAGGGATGATATGGGGAAGGAGGTGGGAGTGGGGTTCAGGATGGGGGGAACACATGTACACCCGTGGTGGATGCATGTTGATGTATGGCAAAACCAATACAATATTGTAAAGTAATTAGCCTCCAATTAAAATAAATAAATTAAAATTAAAATAAAATAAAATTGAAAAAGAATATATTCAAGAAATTTTACTAGAACATCCTCATCCAGTGTGACTCTCAAGGATTCATGTCCCTTTCATTTACAAAATATGCTCACTGGCTCCCAAGATCCCCAAGAATCTTGCCCAATTACACCATCAGCTCAAAGTCTCTCTCTCTCTTTTTTTTTTTTTTTTTTCCTTTTTCAGTCTCTTTGGACTTTGTCAAAGAAATTCAATTTTAAAATTAGAGATAATTTCCTCTTAAAAATGTTGTTGAATAAACATTTGTAACTCTTTAGAAAGATATATTTAGATTACATTTGATTTTACCTTATTTAAGTGAGTCTCTAAAAATTGATTATATAATTGCACACTCATCTCAAATTTGAAGATACATATTGACAGAATTTTTTCTTTCCTTGTTAAAATAAATATTCTCTATATATATTTTGTATTTTGCAATATTCACCTATGTTGTAGATATTTTTATGAAGATTATACATTTTGTCCTATATTCTGTCATTCAAATATCTAAATGACATTTCCTTACTGATGTGAATAAGAGTGAACATAAATAGCTTAAATGAATACCATTAAAATAATTTTTATGGATTTACTATGAGGCCAAAGTAAAGAACTCATAATATTAATTGCTGTTAGTCCCAAATTATCAAAGAAAGTTTTTCTCTATTTTATTTATTTTGGTGCAGCCACATGGAAGGTGAGATCTTAGCTCCCTGATGAGGAATGGAACCTGTGCCTCCTTCAATAGAAGCACAAAGCCCTAAGCATTGGATCACTTGGGGATTCCCTCTCTATTTAATTTAATGTAATATAAAAACAATAATTTGTAATGTTTATTGCAATTAAATAATAATTAAAACTATAAGTGAATACATAAATAGAAATAATAATTTATATGTATTTAAGAGAAACATAGTATAACTTAACAGTACAATTATGAAATGAAGTTGGAGAGAAAATATATTAATTAATTAAAAATGTAAAGACATATTAATATATTGGAATAACTTTCTCTTTTTATTTTAAAATAAGCACTGATTCTTAGAGCTTCCCTTGTAGCTCAGATGGTAAAGAATTTGCCTGCAATGCTGGAGACATAGGTTCGATCCCATGATCAGGAAGATCCCCGGAGAAGGGATCACTCCAGTTTTCTTGCCTGGATAATTCCATGGAAAGAGTACTGACTGAGTGGCTAATACACACTGCTTCTTAAAATGTAAATTAAAATATGCCTTTGATATTGAGACGTTTTTTCCTTTACTATTAAATTTACATTGAGAAAACTGATCTTGTTTATTTTAGTGAGACAATACTGGGCTTTCAAATATAAACATTACAAAGAAATTTGTCAGGGGAGTGTATGATTTCCTTGGTTCTGTTTCTCCGCAGCAAAAAGTTGAAGTGGTAGACCAGTGTTACAGCTCAGTTTTATTTGGCAAGCAAACAAAAGTACACCCTCAAGGCATGAGGGGCCGGCTGACTCCAAAGGAGAGGCTTCAATCCATCTTGGCTTCCTCCTTTTATTCATTTGTCTCCTCCCTGCTGAGCCTGCCCTATGCAAATTGGGCTAGCCAAAAGGAGGTGTGTTTGCTTCACCTGAAGTTCTCACTCCAGTCCGTGGGTTTTCTTTTGTTCCATTTTCCTGGGCTTTTCCCTTTCTTTGTCTTTTAGCCACCACCATTTTGGACTCCTTTTTCCTATTTTAACTACCTAACAAACGGAAAATACAGTCCATGGAACTCTCCAGGCCAGAATGGTAGCCTTTCCCTTCTCCAGGGGGTCTTCCCAACTCAGGAGTCAGACCTAGGTTCCCACATGGCAGGCAGATTCTTTACCAGCTGAGTTGCAAGTGAAGCCCTAGAATACTGGAGTAGGTAGCCTATCCCTTCTCCATAGGGTCGTCCTGACCCAGGAATCAAACCGGGGTCTCCTGAATTGCAGGCGGATTCTTTACCAACTGGGCTATCAGAGAAGCCCTCAATACAAAGAAAATGAAAATAAATTTATTTTACTATTAGTTTGCCTAAGGATGAAATTTTGATCTTGCTTTTAGTACAAAAATTTTATTTTGGATTTACCTTTGGAGTTCCAAAAACAGTTTCAAAATTAAGCTTATGTTTTTCTGCTCCTGACTTGTGAAAAACAATGAAAGCTCTACTGTTTTATAAGAAAAGGATTTCAGATTTAAGAATCTACAGGCTGGTTAACTAGAGATTTAAGAAACTCCAATTAACACAACATTTAAATGTTAATTTATTTAATTAACTTTAAATTAAAATAGCTCAAATACTATTTATATATAAAGTTCTCTTTAGAACTTACCAGTTGTTTGGAAAGAAGTAGGGAAATATCAAGCTAAAGGAAAAGCTTTAACGGAAAAAAGAAACTCCTCCCTAATTTTTAAAGAAGCTTATACACCTCTCTTGGCTTTCTTAGAGGCAATATTTTCCAAAATGAAAGGAAATTCCAGTTCTTTATTCTCATATTACACAGAAAACAAAATAGCAGTCTGAAATATCTGAACCCCAATGTGAAGGTAATACAATAAATTTTCCATTTTATTACACAAAACGATGATGTTGTTCAGTCACTCCGTCATGTCCGACTCTTTGTGACCCCACACTGCAGCAAGCCAGGCTTCCCTGTCCATCACCATCTCCCAGAACTTGCTTAAACTCATATTTATTGAGTCAGTGATACCACACAACCACCTCATTCTCTGTCATCCCCTTCTCCCCCTGCCTTCAATCTTTCCCAGAATCAGGGTCTTTTCCAATGAGTTGGCTCTTCATCAGACAGGCAAAATATTGGAGCTTCAGCTTCAGTATCAGCCCTCCCATTGAATATTCAGGACTGATTTATTTTAAGATTGACTGGTTTGGTCTTGCAGTCCAAGGGACTCTCAAGAGTCTTCTCCAACACCACCATTCAAAAGTATCAATTCTTTGGCACTCAGCCCTCTTTGTGGTCAAACTCTCACATCCACACAAAACCATATGTGGTTTTAATTTAGCTAATAATGGTCATTTTTTACATTGTGCTTTCCCCCACATCTACATCCTATGACTCAATCATACCAAAACACATTTTGTTCTCAGTATATTCCATATTAGGTTTCTCTACTACGTTTCTGAAAATGAAGAGCTAACTTGTTTTGCGTTTATCCCAAGTAAAGTTCCAAAAATTTAATATGGTTGGCCTGGATGCAAAGTCCATGAATGAGCATGAGGTGTCCCATCAATGTCCTAAAACTATAAATGTAAATTTTTGCCTATATACATATATTTTATTCCAGAAAATTTTCTTAGGATACCTTAAGTTGTTAAAGGGTTCAAATACACAAAATTATTATCACTAACTTTATTCTAGTCAGTCCTAATGTCTCTATAATATATAATAAACACATTTCAGGTTAATACATACATTGAATATTCACCATATTATTCCCAGATCAGATATATTACATGATGCATGAGAATGCTTAATAACTATTTTCTGAATGTTTGAACAAATAAGAAAATTCTGGGAAATTATTTGGAAGCTGCAGCATAAAGAGATCAACTTGATCGCTCAAGAATACTCAGCCAGTAAGTGTCAAGTGAGAAATAAACCTCTTGTCTGTCTGATAGCATTTCTAAGTGGGAATATTTAAAGTGCCAAACTACCAAAATACATACTTGGAGCATCAACTTGTCTACTATGTTGCTTCCACAAAGAAACATTCTCTGGTCTCTAACTCTTTGACTGTCTGAGTTAGCTGCTCCCTTTACCTCTGCAAAACTTCATCACAACAATTAATATCACATATTGAAATTTGCAGTGATGTGCTGGCAGCAAATCTCTGCAAATATTTAGGACCCCAGGGTCCAAACACTCTCACGGAAGCTGTCTTGTAGGTGCCAAAATGATGTCATAGGACACAGAGCTCAGAAAGTCGAACATGACTGGTTCACACCAGCTGCTAGTAGCTGGCACCACCATAAAAATGTGTGTGTCTAAGTTTCAGCATTGATGGAATGCTTTATTTTGTCCACAGTGGATGGGTCTTAATTGGACAAGAGTTTTAAACAGTAAACTGTGATACATTATACATGTTTCTGAGATTTTAAGCAAGGACAAATAGTCAGATTTCCATTTCAGTTCAGTTCAGTCACTCGGTCATGTCCGACTCTTTGCAATTGCACAGACTACAGCACGCCAGGCTTCCCTGTTCATCGCTGACTCCCGGAGCTTGCTCAAACTCATGTCCATCGAGTTGGTGATGTCATGCAACCATCTCATCCTCTGTCGTCCCCTTCTCTTTCCACCCTCAATCTTTTGCAGCATCGGGGTCTTTCCTAAGGAGTCAGCTCTTCTCATCAGGTGGCCAAAGTATTCGGAGTTTCAGCTTCAGCATTAGTCCTGCCAATGAATATTCAAGACTGATTTCCTTTAGTATTGACTGGTTAGATCTCCTTGCAGTCCAAGGGACTCTCAAGAGTCTTCTCCAACACCACAGTTCAAAAGCATCAGTTCTTCTGAGCTTAGCTTTCTTTATAGTCCAACTCTCACATACATACATGACTACCAGAAAAACTATAATTTGACTAGATAGACCTTTGTTGGCAAAGTAATGTCTCTGCTTTTTAATATGCTGTCTAGGTTGGTCATAGCTTTGTTTCCAAGGAGGAAGGGTCTCTTAATATCATGGCTGCAGTCACCATCTGCAGTGATTTGGGAGCCCAGGAAAATAAAGTCAGCCATTGTTTCCATTGTTTCCCCATCTATTTGCCATGAAGGGATTGGACGGGATGCCATGATCTTAGTTTTCTGAGTGTTGAGCTTTAAGCCAACTTTTCCACTCTCCTCTTTCACTTTCATCAAAAGCCTCTTTAGTTCTTCACTTAATGCCATAAGTGTGGTGTCATCTGCATATCTGAGGTTATTGATATTTCTCCTAGGAATCTTGATCCCAGCTAGTGCTTTTTCCAGCCCAGCATTTCGTGTGATGTACTCTGCATATAAATTAAATTAGCAGGATGACAATAAATAGCCTTGACATACTCCTTTTCTGATTTGGAACCATTCTGTCGTTCCATGTCCAGTTGTAGCTGTTGCTTCTTCACCTGCATACAGATTTCTCAGGAAGCAGGTACAGTGGTCTGGTATTCCCATCTCTTTCAGAATCTTCCACAGTTTGTTGTGATCCACACAGTCAAAGGCTTAGGCATAATCAATAAAGCAGAAGTAGATGTTTTTCTGGAACTCTCTTGCTTTTTCCATGATTCAACGGATGTTTGCAATTTGATCTCTGGATTCTCTGCCTTTTCTTTCCTTTTTTTTTTTTTTTCCCCTCTGCCTTTTCTAAATCCAGTTTGAACATCTTGAAGTACACAGTTCACATACTGTTGAAGCCTGGCATAGAGAATTTTCAGCATTACTTTGCTAGCGTGTGAGATGAGTGCACTGTGCAGTAGACTGAACATTCTTTGGCATTGCCTTTCCTTGTGATTGGAATGAAAATTGAACTTTTCCTGTTCTGAGGCCACTGTGGAGTTTTTCAAATTTGCTGGCATATTGAGTGCAGCACTTTCACAGCATCATCTTTTAGGATTTGAAACAGCTCAACTAGAATTCGATCACCTCCTCTGGCTTTGTTCATAGTGATGCTTCCTAAGGCCCACTTGGCTTTACATACCAGGATGTCTGGCTCCAGGTGAGTGATCACGCCATTGTGGTTGTGGTTATCTAAGTCATGAAGGTATTTTTTGTAGAGCTGTTCTGTGTATCCTTGCCACTTCTTAATGTTTTCTGCTTCTGTTAGGTCCATACAATTTCTGTCCTTTATTGTGCCCATCTTTGCTTGAGATGTTCCCTTGGTATCTCTAATTTTCTTGATGAGATCTCTAGTCATTTGCATTCTTTAATTTTCCTCTATTTCTTTGCATTGATCACCGAGGAATTCTTTCTTAGATCTCCTTTCTATTCTTGGGAACTCTGCATTATAATGTCATGTATGAAACGAGTCGCCAGTCCAGGTTCAATGCACGATACTGGATGCTTGGGGCTGGTGCACGGCGATGGCCCAGAGGGATGGTATGGGGAGGGAGGAGGGAGGAGGGTTCAGAATGGGGAACATGTGTATACCTGTGGCAGATTTGTGTTGATATAGGGCAAAAACCAATACAATATTGTAAAGTTAAAAAATAAAATAAAATTAAAAAAAAAAGGGTATATCTTTCCTTTTCTCCTTTGCCTTCAGCTTCTCTTCTTTTCTCAGCTATTTCTAATGTCCTCATCAGACAACGATTTTGCCTTTTTGTATTTCTTTTTCTTGAGGATGGTGTTCATCACTGCCTCCTGTACAATGTCATGAACCTTGTCCATAGTTCTTCAGTGACTGCAAGAGCAAACAGAAAGGTATGTAGGAAGACTTAGTTTTTTGAAATAGGGTTTGTGTGGAACATCTGAATGCAGAGTTCCAAAGAACAGGAAGGAGAGATAAGAAATCCTTCCTCAGTGATCAATGCAAAGAAAGAGGAAAACAACAGAATGGGAAAGACTAGAGATCTATTCAAGAAAATTAGAGATACCAAAGGAACATTTCATGCAAAGATCGGCTCAATAAAGGACAGAAATGGTATGGACCTAACAGAAGCAGACAATATTAAGAAGAGGTGGCAAGAATACACAGAAGAACTGTACAAAAAATATCTTCATGACCCAGATAATCACGATGGTGTGATCACTGACCTAGAGCCAGACATCCTGAAATGTGAAGTCAAGTGGGCCTTAGGAAGCATCACTACGAACAAAGCTAGTGGAGGGTATGGAATTCCAGTTGGGTTGTTTCGAATCCTGAAAGATGATGCTGTGAAAGTGCTGCACCCAATATGCCAGCAAATTTGGAAAACTCAGAAGTGGCCACAGGACTGGAAAAGGTCAGTTTTCATTCCAATCCCAAAGAAAGGCAATGCAAAGAATGCTCAAACTACTGCACAATTGCACTCATGTCACACGCTAGTAAAGTAATGCTCAAAATTCTCCAAGCCATGCTTCAGTAATACACGAACTGTGAACTTCCAGATGCTCAAGCTGGATTTATAAAAGGCAGAAGAAACAGAGATCAAATTTCAAACATCTGCTGGATCATTGAAAAAGCAAGAGAGTTCCAGAAAAACATCTATTTCTGCTTTCTTGACTATGACAAAGCCTTTGACTGTGTAGATCACCACTATTTGTGGAAAATTCTGAAAGAAATGGGGGTACCAGACCACCTGATCTGCCTCTTGAGAAACCTATATGCAGGTCAGGAAGCAACAGTTAGAACTGGACATGGAACAACAGACTGGTTCCAAATAGGAAAAGGAGTACATCAAGGCTGTATATTGTTACCCTGCTTATTTAACTTATATGCAGAGTACATCATGAGAAACGCTGGGCTGGAAGAAGTACAAGCTGGAATCAAGATTGAAGGGAGAAATATCAATAACCTCAGATATGCAGATGACATCACCCTTATGGCAGAAAGTGAAGAGGAATTAAAAAGCCTCTTGATGAAATTGAAAGAGGAGAGTGAAAAAGTTGGCTAAAACAACATTCAGAAAACTAAGATCCTGGCACCTGGTTCCATCACTTCATGGGAAATAGATGGGGAAACAGTGGAAACAGTGGATGGCTTTATTTTTCTGGGCTCCAAAATCACTGCAGATGGTGACTGCAGCCATGAAATTAAAAAATGCTTACTCTTGGAAGGAAAGTTATGACCATCCTAGATAACATATTCAAAAGCAGAGACATGACTTTGCCAAAAAAGTCCGTCTAGTCAAGGCTATGGTTTTTCCAGTGGTCATGTATGGATGTGAGAGTTGGACTATGAAGAAAGCTGAGAGGCAAAGAATTGATGCTTTTGAACTGTGGTGTTGGAGAAGACTCTTGAGAGTCCCTTGGACTGCAAGGAGGTCCAACGAGTCCATCCTAAAAGAGATCAGTCCTGGATGTTCTTTGGAAGGACTGATGCTAAAGCTGAAACTCCAATACTTTGGCCACCCCATGGGAAGAGTTGATTCATTGGAAAAGACCCTGATGCTGGGAGGGATTGGGGGCAGGAGGAGAAGAGGATGACAGAGGATGAGATGGCTGGATGGCATCACCAAGTAAATGAACATGAATTTGAGTGAACTCCGGGAGTTGGTTACGGACATGGAAGCCTGGCATGCTGTGGTTCATGGGGTTGCAAAGAGTTGGACATGACTGAGCGACTGAACTGAACTGGTGTGGAGCATAGACATAATTTTAAAGATTTTCCAAGATTCCAGCTCCTGACTATTTAATGAAACACAACTCTAGACACTGCTGTCAAAGGATTGAATATGACAAGATTAGATGCCATTTAAAAAGATTATCTTCTGGATTATCTAGATTGGCCCCAAGATAACACAGGGACAGGTAAAAGCAGAATAGGAAAGCAGAAGCATCAGAGAACTAAAAATCATAAGAAGAAATTGGTTGGTCATTGTGGATCTTGAACATGAACTAGCAAGGGATGCAGTTGGTTTCTAGAAGTTAACAATGCTTCCCTTCCAATGGCTGGCAAGGAAACAGGGCTCTCAGTCCGCCAACCTCATGAAACTGAATTTTGCCAACACCTCAATGAAATTAGAAGTGGCTCCTCCCCAAGATGTTTAGATAAGAGCCCAAGTGTATTGCCACCAGATTCCTGACCCACAGTGTTTTTGGACACCAAATAAATGTTCTAAACCATGGAAAATAGAGTAATCTGTTGCAATAGTAAAACAAAACAAACAAAAAACCTAATACCATGAATAGAGAGAAATAAGATTTAGAGCAATGACTTTGAAAGTGGTTTAGAGAAGTGGGGGAAAAAATCCCAGAGTATATCCCTGGAGTTTGCTAAGGCTGGCAGTGCAAGGCTTTAGCAGCAGGAGGAGCAGAAGCACATGAAATCAAATTCCCTTTCCTTCCAGGAGGTAGCAATGCCTATCATTACAGATAAGGGTGAAGAAGAATATTCTGGATGCAATAAAAATGAGTCTTTTGCTTTTACCAACTTAGCATGTTGCACCTTTTCACCAACTCACTTTCCTTCTTTAGAAAAACTATTTAAACTCTACTTTTAATTTTCACTTGCAAATTAAACTTACTTTTCTACAAGCTTATTTGAGAAATGGCTATTAAAATTTGTTCTGAGTCCACCTTTCATAGACTGTAACTAAATAAGCAAAGGAACATATAACAAATAAAGCAATGTGCATAATGAGAAATTCTGAAAACAATTATCTTAAAATTTAGAATGGATGAAGAAGGAGTGTTTGTCTTCTGGTCTTGTTTTAAAATGTAAGCTTAATTAGATTTTGAATTACCAATATGAATCTTGTGTTTTGATGCAGATAAATGTAAATAAGAATTGTTTATGTAAACATACACACATATTTCAAACTTTTAAAAATGAGGGAAGGATTTTATATAGATTAAAATATATCACTGACCTGACACCTGCAATTACTTTGCAGTGAATAAAACTTTTTATATTTCAATTAGAACTGTTAAAATGGAAATATAACCAGGAAAGATTGCACACTAAAGTATAAGCCAGCTATTTTTCAGAAAAATAAATTCATGAAGTAGACTGGAGATGAATTATCACAGAAGCAAAATACCAGGTAGTTCTAGTAAGCAATATTCTGTCTCCTTGGAATATATATTCATAAATATATTTCAACTAAAAATTCACAAGTTGTTTTGAAAATTTTTACACATCCTGGCTATTGAAGAGCCTGAAAAAGAAGTATTAGATTTAGTTCCTATTCTCAATAATGTTACAATTTAATTAAAGAGAGATGACTAATGCACAGGAGATAATTAGCAAGTAATGAAAAATAGTATGAATTTATGTGATAAATGTAGAACCAACTTTTAGTTCTAATATGCAGCTCCACTTTTCTTTATCTCAAGCACTAATATACATCGTCTTTGAAGAAAACAAAACAAAAAACTCAGCAAGTAACCAAAAGGGAGAGTGTATATGTAATTCTTAAAATATTAAGTAAGATAACTTCTTGTTGCTTCTTTTTGCTGTTTTTATGAATCTGAGTCTCTTCCATTAGGGACTGGAGTCACAGTAATTGCTATTTTTCTTCTCTGTACCATTTTGTTCTGATTGTTCATATGGGTTTTCAGGCTTCTGTTTATATAAATTTTATTCTGTCTGAGAAAAGAAAGGTTTCATTACTGAAAAGAAGCCATGTAATCATTAAGTTCTCAAATAAAGACTGTTCAACTTTTTCCCTGTATTTTCAACCAATTAATCAGTTTCTACTCAAAGAGAGAAGCCTTCATTATTCACATATTATTAGAGCGGTAGAATTCTAATTCTGGAAAAGAACCCATGCTTGTCTTTCAGATTTGACAAATGTATCATGGGCTCTGATGCTTATTATATGAATCAAAGACACTGGCAAGTTTTTCTTTCAATTTTTGCTCCACAAAATGATGAACAATTGAAAAAATAATATTCATTTTGATATGACAAGAATAAAATATCTATAACAATATTTAAGTTAGTTTTCTACTAAAACAAAACAAAACAAAACAAAAACCTAGTAGCTGTCATCCTTGTTTCATGACCTTTCTTTTATCTAGCTATTTAATACTTTTTAAAAATATAATTCAAGGATTGGATCTACCAAGGAGAAGAGGCATTTATATCCCTATTTTGGTCTGATTACATTTTAATTGTCCCCCCCTTCAAATTCCCAGTTTACTATGAAATCTATGTGTTATAAAATGGAGTCTCATTTAGTGTTCTCTCTAGAAAAAACATATGCTGACCAGAGGAACTGTGTGGTGGTCCCATTGGCAACTGTAGTTCTTATTAAAATGCCCTTAATTAGCTTTCTGGCACACAAGTCATCCTATCTTGAACTGGTACAAGATATTACTGTCAAGATTATTCAATGTTGGGAATTAGAATAATCATAATCATAATAATAATCATAGTTTGATACCATAAATGTAAAAAAAGTATTTGAATGTATTAAATTTAAGAATTTAACCCCTCTTGTCACATGATAAGATAACCCTTTTCTGATGGGTCACTATTTCCTTGAAGTCACATTTGAAAAAAAAGAAAAAAAAAAAAAAAAAAAAAAAAGACTTGTTTTATTCCCTAAGCCCCAATCTCTGCTTCAGGAAATTATAGTCATTTTGTTTAGATGCTTAAGGTAGAAATAATAGTTAATTCAATTCCTTTATTTCATTTTAACTATACCCAATTTATTATAATTGATTCTGCCAATCATGACTTTGTAATTTAGCATTGATTTGTCCATGTATGTTCATTTTTATTGACATTGTGCTCATCCACAATGTGCTCATCCAAGACATAAGCATCTCTCAGTTGAAGAGTGTAACTTCTGTCTTTACAAACATCCACTTTCATTCTTTATGCAGTTCTGAATATTCTTTTAAAATGTAAAATTTAAAAGGGACACTTCTGTTGAACAAATTGTTTGAGAATTTTTTAACCTGTTCTTGAGAGATATTGGTCTGTAGTTTGCTTTTCTTGAATAATCTCTGTCAGGTTTTGGTATTAGGATAATTATGACCTGTTAAAATAAGTTATGGAGTATTCTCTCTGAAAAGAGATTATAGAAAGTTGGCTTCATTTCTTCCTTAAATGTTTGGTAGACCAGGCACCAGTGAAGCCAAATGAGCCTGGTACTTTCTGTTTTGGGAGGTTATTTACTACATGTGCGCTAAGTTGCTTCAGTCGTGTCTGACTCTGTGCAACTCTAAGGACTGCAGCCTGCTAGGCTCCCCTGTCTGGGATTCTCCAGGCAAGAATACTGGAGTGGGTTGCCATGCCGTCCTCCAGGGTATCTTCCCAAACAAGGGATCAAACCCATGTCTCTTATGTCTTCTGCATTCGCAGGTAGGTTCTTTACCAGTGGTACCACCTGGTAAGCCCTAGTTTTTCAACTTTTAGTAGATTTAGAACTATTCAGGGTATCTAGTTCTTCTTCTTTTAGTTTTGGCAAACTGAATCTTACAAAAAAACTGGCCCATTTCACCTAAATTATCATTTGTGAACATAAAGTTGTTCATAGTATCCTTTTGTTTCTCTCTTACTACCCTTGCCTGGAAAATCCCATGGACAGAGGAGCCTGGTAGGCTACAGTCCGTGGGTTTGCACAGAGTTGGACACGACTGAGCAACTTCACTACTTTCCATGGAATCTTCACTGATATACCCTCTTTCCCATCTGATATTAATAATTTGTATCCTTTCTCTTTTTTCTTAGTTAGCCTGTTCAGGGGTTTATCAAACTTACTGATTTTTTCAAAGAACTAGCTTTTGATTTTTTTGATTTTCTCTCTTGACTTCTTGTTCTCAAATTCATTATTTCTACTCTGATTTTTGTTATTTCCTTTCTTCTGCTTAGTTTGGTTGTAATTTACTCTTTTTTTTTTTTCCTGCTTTCTGAAAGTGCAGCAAGTTAGATTATCAATTTTAACCCTTTTTCTTTTCTTGTATATTCATCCAAAGCTATAAATTTTCCTCTAAGCACCACTTTCCTTTGCTGTTCAGTCACTAAATTGTGTCCAACTCTGTGAACCAGTCTTCCTTCCCTGTCCTTCACTATCTCTCAGAGTTTGCTCAAACTCATGTTTATTGAGTTGATGATGCCATCCAACCATCTCATCCTCTGTCGAACCCCTTCTCCTCCTACCCTGAATCTTTCCCAGTTCAGGGTCTTTTTCAGTGAGTTGGCTCTTCCCATCAGATGGCCAAAGTATTAAAGCTTCAGCTTCAGCATCAGTCTTTCTAATGAATATATAGGGTTGATTTCTTTTAGGATTTCCTGTAATGATCTCCTTGCTATCCAAGGGACTCTCAAGAGTCTTCTCCAGCACCATAATTTGAAAGCATCAGTTCTTCTGTACTCAGCTTACTTTGTGGTCCAACTGTCATATCAGTACATGACTACTGGAAAACCCATAGCTTTGACTATATAGATCTTTGTTGGCAAAGTAATGTCTCTACTTTTTAATATGTTGTCCGGGCTTGTCATAGCTTTTCTTCCAAGGAGCAAGTGTCTTTTAATTCCATGGCTGTAGTTATCATCCACAGTGATATTGGAGCCCAGGAATATAAAATCTGTCCCTATTTTGACTTCTTTTCCATTTATTTGCTATGCAGTGATGGGACTGGATGCCACGATCTTAGTTTTTTGAATGTTGAGTTTTAAGCCAGCTTTTTCACTCTGTTATTTCATCCTCATCAAGAAGCTCTTTAGTTCCTCTTCACAGTCTGCCATTTGAGTGGTATCATTTGAATAGCTGGGCTTCCTTGACGGCTCAGTTGGTAAAGAATCTGCCTGCAACATGGGAGACCTGGGTTCAATCCCTAAGTTGGGACGATCCCCTGGAGGATGGCATGGCAACCCACTCTAGTTTTCTTACCTGGAGAATCCGCATGGACAGAGGAGCCTGGGGTGCTACAGTCCATGGGGTGACAAAGAGTTGGGCACGACTGAACAATTATGCCAATAATCATTTGAATATCTGAGGTTGCTGATATATCTCCTAATAATCTTGACTACAGTTTATGATTCATCTGGCCTGACATTTGGCATGATGTATTCTGCCTATAAGCTAAATAAGCAGGGTGACATATACAGCCTTTTTATACTCCTTTCCAAAATTTGAACCAGCCTGTTGTTCCATGTCTGGTTCTAACTGTTGCTTCCTGGCTTGCACACAGGTTTCTTACAAAATAGGTAAGGCGGTTTGGTATTCCCATCTCTTTAAGAATTTTCCTGTTTGTTGTGATCCACACAGTCAAAGCTTTTAATGTAGTCAATGAAGCAGAAATACATGTTTTTATGGAATTCCCTTGCTTTTTCTATGATCCAACGGATGTTGGCCCTTCAATTGCATACCAAATATTTGATAAGTGGGTTTTACTTTTCATTTTAATAAAATATGTTCATGTGATTGGAAATAACTCATGGCATGATCTATTTAGAAGTGTGATTCTTTGGGTTGGAGCTTTTCAGCTATTCTTTTGCTATTAATTTCTAGATTAATTCCATTGTGCTCTGAAAGCAGATGTTGTATGATTTCTACTCTTTTAAGTTTGTTAAACTTTGTTTTCTGGTCCAGAATGTGGTCTATCCAGTGAATGTTCCCTGTGGGTTTTAGAAGAGGATGTATTTTGTTGTTATTGCATAGAGTAATTTATAGATGTCAATTATATCCAAATGATGGATGGTATTGTTGAGTTCAACTATTTCTTTACTGATTTTCTACCCGCTTGATAGTTCCATTTTAAGAATAGGATGTTAAAGTCTCTAGATTTTATAATGAATTCATCTGTTTCTCCTTGCAATTCTATCAGTCTTTGCCTCACATCGTTACATGCTCTTATTTGGGGTATGAACACATTAAGAATTGTTATGGCTCCATGCATAATTGACATTGTTATTAATGGTGTCCTTTCTTATTCCTTAAAACTTGTTCTACTTTGAAATCTGCTCTGTACAGGAATAATATATTTACTCCCATTTTCTTTCAGTTAGTATTAGCATGATCTATTTTCTCCATTTTCTTATTCTATATGTGTCTTTACATTTAAAATGGGTTTTTTTTTGTAGACAACATATAATTGGATAATGTGTTTTTTGTGCAGTATGCTAATTAACTCATGAAAACTGGCATTCATTTTAGTTACAGTGGTTTTAAGTGGTAGTATTTTCTTTTGACTCTTCCTTAGGATCTCCATGCTTCTGCTGAAAATAACCAAGTACCCCACTCATCCTAGTTAGATTGTACTTTGAGGTAAGATAAGGGTAGCTAAACATTAAATATATAAAAAAGTATTATTTGGGAAATTTATAATTAGAAGATGACATCACCATTGATCAGTTTCAACCTAACTAAAATTGATGATATTCACAAAGATGGGCTTCCCTTCATGCAAAACAGCATGATGTAGTGCAAATCCTATTGATTAGTCTTAACAACTTGATTGGAAACTGGGTTTAATCAATATTTATTTCTGATTTCTAGTTTATATGACATACAGTCTCTAGAGCAAAATATTCAATGATATGAGTATGAATCACCCAGATAAATATAGACTGTTGGGATATTTAATAAAATTGGACACACTTTTTTCTAAAAATTAATAGCAAGGGAACAAACAAATAAGGAAACCTAACAAGGAAGAGTTAATAGTTATAATAACCACAATGGGAGTATTGTGATTTTAAGACCTTTTTTTTTTTTTTACTAATTCAAATAACCTATCTATAAAAGATAATTTTCCAAAAATCAAAAATATGAATATAGACTAAGTATGATGCTATGATACTATCATATGATCATATAATATCATGATCCCTTATGATATTAGGGGATTTTGAAAAATTTTATTTATTTATTTGGCTGTATTGGGTCTTAGTTGTGGCATGTGGGATCTTTAGTTGCAGTATGGGGGATTTGGCTCCCTGACCAAGGATCTAACCTGGTCCCCTTGCATTGAGAGTGAGGTGTCTTAACCACTGAACTGTCAGGGAAATGCCTAAGGGATTATTGGTGAAACAGTACTCTGGGTGAAATAATTAAATTGTATTTAGACAAGAAATGATCCTTGATTTTTAGAAAAGCCTAAGGAAATATTTATGAATAAAAGAAATTTTTTAGGATTTCACTTTAAATTACTGCATCAGTCCAGAGAAAGAGAACAAGATATGTGAAATGTGTCCCAAAATACTAATTATTAAATGTGGATGATTTTAGTATACTATATTGTTTTTCCTTACCTTTTTTAAGCTTGAAAATTTTCATAGTAAAATTGGTTTTTGAAAATTACAAAAAAGTTGGTTATGTCTGATTAATTTTACAAATTTGATGAGTCAAAATCTGTAGTGAAAAAAATCTTAATATTCCAATAATTAGGTTGTGAAGGTGAATTTATTTCTTCAGATTTCCCTTAGTTTCACCCATTTTTTCTTTGTTTCCATAAATGAAGGTAAATGATCAACATATGGAGGCAGAATCTTTCCCTAAGACTATTTGGAAGTGGTGCTTGGACAGCAAGGAAATCCAACCAGTCCACCCTAAAGGAAATCAGTCCTGAATATTCTTTGGAAGGACTGATGCTAAAGCTGAAACTCCAATACTTTGGCCACCTGATGTGAAGAGCTGACTCATTGGAGAAGACACTGATGCTGGGAAAGATCAAAGGCAGGAGAAGGGGAAGACAGAGGATGAGATGGTCGGATGGCATCATTGACTCAACATACATGAGTTCAGTAAGCTCTGGGAGTTGATGATAGACAGGGAAGCCTGGCATGCTGCATTCCATGGGGTCTCAAAGAGTTGGACATGACTGAACGACTGAACTGACTGACTGCACATCTGTGATTGATAATTATATAGCAGATACTTGTAACTAAAATTGTATGCACATTATTCTTTTATGAAACCTTATTTCTATATAATTCTCAGAATAAAATAATCCACAGATCACTATTAAAAACTGTACCCTGGATCCTATGAATTTATATTTATAAGCTAGGTTCAACAGTACATGAACCGAAAACTTCCAGATGCTCAAGTTGGATTTAGAAAAGGAAGAGGAACCAAAGATAAAATTGCCAACCTCCGTTGGCTCATAGAAAAAGCAAAAGAATTCCAGAAAAACATCTACTTCTGCTTCATTGACAATACCAAAGCTTTTAGCTGTTTAAATCACAGAAAACTGTAGGAAAATTCTTAAAAAGGTGGGAATACCAGACCACCTCACCTGCCTTTTTAGAAATCTGTATGCAGGCCAAGAAGCAACATTTAGAGCCAGATATGGAATAAAGGACAGTTTCAAAATTGGGAAAGGGGTGCTTCAAGGCTATACATTGTCACCCTACTTATTTAACTTATACACAGAACATATCATGACAGATGCCAGAAGATGACACAACACTTATGGCAGAAAGTGAAGAGGAACTAGGGAGCCTCTTGATGAAAGTAAGAGGAGAATGAAACACTGGTTTAAACTCAACATTCAAAAGCCTAAGGTCATGGCATCTGGTCCCATCACTTCATGGCAAATAGATAGAAACAATGGAAACAGTGAGAGACTTTATATTGGGAGGCTCCAAAATCACTGCAGATGGTGACCGCAACACTTGCTCTTTGCAAGAAAAGTTATGAACAAAATACACAGCATATTAAAAAGCAAAGACACCACTTTACCAGCAAAGGTCCATCTACTCAAAGCTATGACTTTTTTAGTAGTCATGTATAGATGTGAGAGTTGGACCATAAAGAAAGCTGAGTGCCTAAGAACTGACACTTTTGAACTGTAGTGTTGGAGAAGACTCTTGAGAGTCCCTTGGATAGCAAGGAGATCAAACTAGTCCATCCTAAAGAAAATCAATCCTGAATATTCATTGGAAAGACTGATGCTGAGGCTGAAACTCCAAAACTTTGGCCACCTGATGCAAAGAACTGACTCATTTGAAAACACCCTGATGCTGGGAAAGATTGAAGGCTGGAAGAGAAGGGGATGACAGAGGATGTGATGGTTTGATGGTATCACCGACTTGATGGACATGAGTTTGAGCAAGCTCTGGGAGTTGGTGACAGACAGGGAAGCCTGGCATGCTGTAGTACTTGGGATCACACAGAGTCAGACAGGACTGAGAGACTGAACTGAACTGACCTCTGTCTTTTCCAAAGCCAGATTATACATATGGAAATTCTTGGATCACACAATGCTGAAGCCTAACTTGAAGGATTTTGAGCATTACCTTGCTGGTGGTTTGGTGGTTTAGTTGCTAAGTCTTGTCCAACTCTTGTGACCCCATGGACTGTAACCTGCCAGGCTCCTCTGTCCATGGAATTCTCCAGGCAAGAATACTGGAGTGGGCTGCCATTTCCTTCTCCAGAGGATCTTCCTGACCCAGGGATTGAACCCGGGTCTCCTGTATTGCAGGCAGATTCTTTACCAACTTAGCTATGAGGGAACCCTATTACCTTGCTAGCTTGTGAAATGAGTATGATTGAATGGTAGTTTGAGTATTCTTTGGCATTGGCCTTCTTTGGGATTGGAATGAAAATTTACCTTTACCAATCCTGTGGCCACTGCTGTTTTCTGAATTTGATGATATATTGAATGCAGCACTTTAATAGCATCATCTTTTAGGATTTGACATAGCTCAGCTGAATTTCCATCACCTCCACTAGCTTTATTGATAGTGATGCTTCCTAAGGTGCACTTATGTTCACACTCCTGGTTGTCTGGCTCTAGGTGAGAGACTACACCATTATGGTTATCTGGGTCATGAAGGCCTTTTTTGTATATTTATTCTGTGAATTCTTGCCACCTCTTCTTAATCTCTTCTGCTTCTGTTAGGTCCATACCATTTCTCTCCTTTATTGTGCCCATCTTTGCATGAAACTTGCCCATCTTTGCATGAAAATTTTCTTGACTAAATCTCAAGTCTTTCCCATTCTATTTGTTTCCTCTATTTCTTTGCATTGATCACTGAGGAAGGTTTTGTTATCTCTCCATGCTATTCTTTGGAAGTCTGCATTCAAACGGGTATAGCTTTCCTTTTCTCCTTTGCCTTTGGCTTTTCTTCTTTTCTCAGCTACTTGTAAGGTCTTCCTCAGACAACCATTTTGCCTTTCTTTTTCTTGGGGATGGTCTTTCTTGATGATCTTTCTTAATCACTGCTTCCTGTACAATGTCATGAACCTCCATCCATAGTTCTTCAGGCACTCTATCAGATCTAATATCTTGAATCTATTTGTCACTTCCATTGTATAATTGTAAGGGATTTGATTTAGGTCATACCTGCATGGTCTAGTGGTTTCCCCTACTTTCAAATCTGAATTTGGCAGTAAGGAATTCATGATCTGAGCCACAGTCAGCTCCTGGTCTTCTTTTTGCTGACTAAATAGAGCTTCTCCATCTTGCCTGCAAAGAATATAATCAATCTGATTTTGGTATTGATCATCTGGTTATTTTCATGTGTAGAGCCTTCTCGTGTTATTGGAAGAGTGTGTTTGCTACAACCAGTGTGTTCTCTTGGCAAAACTGTTGGCAAAAACAAAACAAAACAAAAAAAACCAGAGGTACCAGAGATCAAATTGCCAACACTCATTGCATCATATTGAAAACAAGGGAATGCCAAAAAAACACCTACTTCTTCTTCATTAACTACACAAAACCCTTCGACTGTGTGGGTCACAACACACTGTGGAAAATTCTTAGAGATGGGAACACCAGACCACCTTAACTACCTCCTGAGAAACCTGTATGCAGGTCAAGAGGCCATAGTTAGAACCTGACTTAGAACAAGTAACTGGTTCAAAATTGGGAAAGGAGTATCTCAAGGTTGTATATTGTCACCCTGAGTATTTAACTTCTATGGAGAATACATCATGCAAAATGCCAGGCTAGAGAGTCATAAGCTGGAATAAGATTGCCCAGAGAAATATCAACAACCTCAGATATATAGATGATACCACTCTAAAGGCAGAAAATGAAGGGGAATTAAAGAGCCTCTTGATGAGGATGAATGAGGAGAGTTAAAAAAAACTGGCTTAAAATGAAACATTCAATAAACTAAGATCATGGCATATGGGCCCATCACTTCATGTAAATAGATGGAGAAAAAGTAGAACTAGTGACTCATCTTTTTTTTCTTTTTCCCCTTGAGCTGTAAAGTCACTGTGGATGGTGACTACAGTCGTGGAATTAGAAGACACTTGCTTACTGGAAGGAAAGCTATGACAAACCTAGGCAGCATATTAAAATCAGAGACATTACTTTGCTGGCAAAGATCCAGAAAAGATATGACCAACCTACAAAGCATATTAAAAAGCCAAGACATTACTTTGCCAACAAAGGTCCGTCTAGTCAAATCTATGGTTTTTCCAGTAGTTGTGTACAGATTTGAGACTTGAACCATAAAGAAAGCCAAGCACTGAAGAATTAATGTTTTTGAACTGTGGAGCTGGAGAAGACTCTTGAGAGTCCCCTAGCCTGCAAGCAGCTCAAACCAGTCAATCCTAAAAGAAATCAACCCTGAATATTCATTGGAAGGACTGATGCTGAAACTCCAGTACTGATGTGAAGAACAGACTCATTGGAAAAGACCCTGATGTTGGAAAGACTGAAGCAAAAGGAGAAGACAGAAACAGAGGATGAGATGGTTACATAGCATCACTAACTCAATGAACAAGAATATGAGCAAACTCTGGAAGACAGTAAAGGACAGGGAAGCCTGGCATGCTGCAATCCATGAGGTTTCAAGAGTTCGACCTGACTTAGGGACTGAACAACAGGAGAACAAGACAAATTAATAGGACATAACATTTATATTTACTTTTTGTTGTTGTTGTTACCAAGATTCATCCTTTTCTTGAAAAATGCTCCCTAGATTGCTGCACTGTTTGGTTAATTTCCAGAATACTAACAAAGTTGATTTTGACAATTTTGACCAGTGTTCTCACTGGTTTCATGGAAAATAATCGTTTGTAGGGCCTACTTTAACATTTTTGTTGACATCTGTCTACACTCAGGTTATTCTTCATCTAAATAGCTATCAAGTTGTCAATGCACTTAAAAAACCCCTCTGATTATATACTAATATTTCATAATTTGCTAATATTTATATTATATAGTATCTGAGCTGTCTGCTTATTTTTTTTAAATTTTATTTTATTTTTAAACTTTACATAATTGTATTAGTTTTGCCAAATATCAAAATGAATCCACCACAGGTATACATGTGTTCCCCATCCTGAACCCTCCTCCCTCCTCCCTCCCCATTCCATCCCTCTGGGTCGTCCCAGTGCACCAGCCCCAAGCATCCAGTATCGTGCATCGAACCTGGACTGGCAACTCGTTTCATACATGATATTTTACATGTTTCAATGCCATTCTCCCAAATCTTCCCACCCTCTCCCTCTCTCACAGAGTCCATAAGACTGTTCTATACATCAGTGTCTCTTTTGCTGTCTCGTACACAGGGTTATCGTTACCATCTTTCTAAATTCCATATATATGCGTTAGTATACTGTATTGGTGTTTTTCTTTCTGGCTTACTTCACTCTGTATAATAGGCTCCAGTTTCATCCACCTCATTAGAACTGATTCAAATGTATTCTTTTTAATGGCTGAGTAATACTCCATTGTGTATATGTACCACAGCTTTCTTATCCATTCATCTGCTGATGGACATCTAGGTTGCTTATTTTTTATGTCAGCACTATACTTTAAAATTATTAAAAGTCTCTTACACATTAAATATGTTATAGAACTAATATAATATTAAAATTCTTATACAAATATGTATTAAATATTAATAATACAAAATATATAGCATATAATATATATATTTGCATATAATATAAAATAGTATTTAAAACCTTGTTTGCCTAATGCAGTAAACTGAGAAATAAAATGATCAATGTTGAAAATAAGTTAAAGAAACATCAATTTTGCACTAACAATGAAAAGATGACTCAGCTTGCTGAAAGTAAAATAAATGATTCAATCAGTTATTAATAATAAATGGATAATAAACATATTAATAGCACTAAATACTAGAAGTCAATGCATAAGACATCCTAACATAAAAGAATAATATTTTTAAATACAGAATTTTCAATTTTTCAAAGTTATGGTCAAATATGAGAGAATAGAAATATTTTCAGACATATAGCAATTCAGAAAAATTTTCTTGAAAAATATTTAATGAAACTTCACTAGACTAGTCTCTACCTTACAATGAAAGCAATAATCATAAAGCAAAGATAGCAATAGATGTATAAATTTTCATGATTATATAAGATATATAGCAAATGTAATAATGAATTACCAAATGAACATATTTAATATAATAAATATGCAGTCATTTTAAACTCATGTCATCAGTTCAGTTCAGTAGCTCAGTCATGTCTGATTCTTTGCAACCCCATGAACTGCAGCATGCCAGGTTTCCCTGTCCATCACCAACTTCTGGAGCTTACTCCATAGAGTCAGTGATGCCATCCAACCAACTCATCCTCTGTCGTCTCTTTTTCCTCCAGCCTTCAATCTTTCTCAGCATCAGTGTCTGTTCCAATGAGTAAGTTCTTCACATCAGGTGGCCGAAGTGTTGATGTTTCAGCTTCAGCATCAGTCCCTCCAATGAATATTCAGGACTGATTTCCTTTAGGTTTGACTGATTTGATCTTGCAGTCCAAGGGATGCTCAAGAGTCTTCTCCAACACCACAGTTCAAAAGCGTCAGTTCTTTGCTACTCAGCTTTCTTTATAGTCCAACTCTCAAATCCATACATGACTACTGGAAAAGCCATAGCTTTGAGTAGATGGAATTTGGTTGAAAAAGTAATGTCTCTGCTTTTTAATATGCTGTCTAGGTTGGTCATAGCTTCTCTTCCAAGGAACAAGCATCTTTTAATTTCATGGCTGCAGTCAGCATCTGCAGTGATTTTTGAGCACTGCCACCCCCCACCCCCGCCACCAAGTCTCTGTTTCCTTTGATTCCCTCTCTATTTTCCATGATGGGATTGGGATGGGACTGGATGCCATGATCTTAGTTTTCTGAATGTTGAGTTTTAAGTCAGCTTTTTCACTCTCCTCTTTCACTTTCCTCAAGAGGCTCTTTAGTTCTTCACTTTCTGCCATAAGGCTGGTGTCATCTGCATATCTGAGGTTATTGATATTTCTCCCAGCAATCTTAATTCCATCTTGTACTTTATCCAGCCCAGCATTTCGCATAATGTAGTCTGCATATAAGTTAAATAAGCAGGGTGACAATATACAGCCTTGATGCACTCCTTTCCTGATTTGGAACCAACAAAGTCTATTGTTCCATGTTCAATACAGATTCTTGACCTGCATACAGATTTCTCAGGAGGCAGGTCAGGTGGTCTGGTATTTCCATCTTTTTCAGAATTTCCCACAGTATTGTAATCCACACAGCCAAAGGCTTTGATGTAGTCAATAAAGCAGAAGTAGATGTTTTTCTGGAACTCTCTTGCTTTTTCAATGATCCAGCAGATGTTGGCAATTTGATCTCTGGTTCATCTTCCTTTTCTTAATCCAGCTTGAACATTTGGAAGTTCATGGTTCACATACAGTTGAAGCCTGGCTTGGAGAATTTTGAGCATTACTTTGCTAGCATGTGAGATGAGTACAATTGTGAGGTGGTTTGAACATTCTTTGGCATTGCCTTTGTTTGGGATTGGAATGCTAACTGACTTTTCTCAGTCCTTTGTCCACTGATGAGTTTTCCAGATTTACTGGCATATTGCCAAATAGACTCAAAGGATTAGATCTGATAGACGAGTGCCTGAAGAACTATGGACGGAGTTTTGTAACATTGTACAGGAGACAGTGATCAAGATCATCCCCAAGAAAAAGGAATGTAAAAAGGCAAAATGGTTGTCTAATGAGGCCTTGCAAATAGCTGAGAAAAGAAGAAACGCTAAAGGCAAAGGAGAAAAGAAAATCTATACACATTTGAATGCAGACCTCCAAAGAATAGCAAGGAGGGATAAGAAAGCCTTCCTCAGTGATCAATGCAAAGACATTGAGAAAAACAATAGAATATGAATGACTAGAGATCTCTTCAAGAAAATTAGAGATACCAATGGAACATTTCATGCAAAGATGAGCACAATAAAGGACAGAAATGGTATGGACCTATCAGAAGCAGACGACATCAAGAAGAGGTGGCAAGAATACACAGAAGAGCTATACAAAAAGTTTTTCATGACCCAGATAACCACAGTGGTATGATTACTCACCTAGAGCCAGTCATCCTAGAATGCGAAGTCCAGTGGGCCTTAGGAAGCATCCCTACAGACAAACCTAGTGGAGGTGATGGAATTCCAGTTAAGCTATTTCCAGTCCCAAAGATGATGCTGTGAAAGTGCTGTGCTCAATGTGCCAGTAAATTTGGAAAACTCAGCAGTGGCAACAGGACTGAAAAAAGTCCGTTTTCATTCCAATCCCAGCTCAAGACATATGTTTTGGATAAATGTGTCAAAATAATGTTAATTTACTTTAAAAATAACAACCAGAAATGTTTTTCTGTTATGTGTAGTAATGCATACAACAGTAATAAATATATGTTCTTCCTGTCTTATTTCCTAGCTTTGAAGTGTAAAATAAGATAAATAGCTTTGCTTCCTATAATCTATATTGTGTCTATATCTATCATGTCTATCACTTTATCTGTGTGTGTGCCAGATAGTGTGTGTGTGCTCGCAGGTGCACATGTACATCTGCAGCAGGTGCTCAGTGGCTCAGTCATGTCCAGCTCTTTGAGACCCTGTGGACTGCAGCCCACCAGCCTCTTCTGTTCATGGGATTTTTCCCAGCAAGTATATTAGAGCAGGTTGCCTTTTCCTCGTCCAGGGGATCATCCTGATTCAGGGATCAAAACTGCATGTCCTGCATTCAGAAGGATTTTTATTTTTATTTTTTTTACCACTGAGCCATCAGGGAAGCCCTATATATCTGAAAATATACAGTAAGTTCAGATATAATAAAAACTCATTGAAGAAATTTATATATAATTCCTAGCATCAGAATAGATATGAGGGTGTACTGGAAAATAATCCATCAGGGGTTCTTTCATTATTTATAACTATAGTAACAACATATGCTCTGGGTGTATATATATTTCCATGGGTTTGTTGAAATAAGTACTCCTTGTTTTGTGAGTTCTCCAATAGAGAGACATAAAATTATGAAAATAAACGTAAATAAAGTATTTATCATATACTCATCAATGACAATGCACTTGTGAGAAAGCACACTCAATTTCAGATGACAAGCAAGGGAAAGTCTTTGAAGGGAAATCCAGAATGATTCCTGGTGTCTTGAGATATCTCTTATAAAATACTTAGGGATTTGAAAAAGCTTTTGTAATAATTTCACTTAGAATCCACACTAAGTGTATGCTTTCCACCATGGGGTACCAATTCTAAAAATAATTTTAAGAAATTCAAGGGTATCAAGGGAAATGTATGTGCGAGATGAACACTGTGAAGTTATTAATATTTACAGAAGGCATTCTATCAATTTCACCAGGCTGAAGCAATTCCATATTTAGTTGTTGTAATAATAAATGTTCCGTGAAATAGAGCTATATTACTGTGAGCCAGGATGTTCTAGCTGACTTCAACATAGTTTTTGACTTCCATGCATTAAGATTTCTTCCTCCCTGAACATCACACATTTTCTCTGAAAGCAATCCTGAATTAGGCTGAAAAAATTAAATAAATATATAAATGTAACCTAGGAGAGGAGCTTATTAAAAACAAATTTAAAGACAAAGCACAAGATAACTGTTCTTAAAACATTAAGGAGCAACACAGAGAGGTCTGTCAGAAACATCTTCTACTTGCCTTCTTTGACTTAATGCATTTTTATATGCATTTCCATGGGTTCACTTCGTTTGAAAATATGTAAATTTAAAATTTAGGGAGGCGGCCGGGGGCAGGCCACAGCCTGGGAGCGACGCCGCGGCCCCTCACCCACCCCTGGGGCCCCAGGCCGGCCCGGGCCCAAAAAAAAAATAAAAATAAAAAATAAAATTTAGATGAGTGTGACAGGGAAGAACAAATCTGACTTCATATTGGATCTGTTTCTTTTACTTTAACCTTTGCTCTTATTACAAGTTAATCATTCACCAGCTGATGCCTGTAGTTTAAAATCATGTCCCCTACCTTTTAGGCATCAGGGACCAGTTTCATGAGAGACATTTTTCCATGGACTGAGGGGGAGATGGCTTCAAGTGCATTACATTTATCATGCACTTTATTTCTATTATTATTCCACTGTGATGTTTAATGAAATAATGGCTTCCCTGGTGGCTCGGTGGTTAAGCATCTACCTGCCAATGGAGGAGAGTTGGATTTGATCTCTAGGTCGAAAAAATCCTTTGGAGAAGGAAATGGCAAACCACTCCAGTATTCTTGCCTGGGAAACCCCATGGACAGAGGAGACTGGCAAGCTATAGTTCATGGAGTCCCAAAAGAGTCAGACAAGACTTAGAGATTAAACAAGTATATTGAAATAATTATACAACTCACTGTAATGCAGAATCAGATCATCAGGCATTAGATTCTCATAAGGAGCCAGCAACCTAGCTCCCTCACATGCACAGTTCAAGGTAGGGGCTGTGCTTCTGTAAGAATCTGTTGCTATTGCTGATTTGACAGGAGGTGGCGTTCAGGCAGTAATGCGAGAGATGGGGATTAGCTGTTAAATATAGAAAATGCTTTGATCAACCACTTGCCTGTCACACACCTCCTACTGTTTAGCCCAGTTTCTAACACACCATGGTCTGGTATTAGTCTGTGACCCTTGGGTTGGGGACCCCTGGCTTAAGGTATACAAAATGGACCATTTCCAGGAACTCTGCCTCCCATGCCTGAAGGTTAAGCTAAAATACTTTTACTCAGCTCACAGGAAACATCCTGACCCAGCCCACCTATGAATGGCTTGCACGGGAGAAGAAATGAACATATCCCCTTCCGGAATCTGACGGAAGCCAGGTAATACTTGCAAACATTTATGGGCTCTTTTTTCCTTTTTTTTGAGGTGGGGCGGCGCATTGAAAGGTGGCGCTTCTCAGGTGGTGCTAGTGGTAAAGAACCTACCTGCCAATACAGGAGACACAAGAGATGCGGGTTTGATCCCTGGGTAAGGAAGATTCCCTGGAGGAGGAAATGACAAAATAGCAACCCACTCCAGTGTTCTTGCTGGAGAATCCCATGGACAGAGCAGCTAGGTGGGCTACCTAGTCCATGGGGTAGCAAAGAGTCCGACATGACTGAAACAACTGGCCTTTATTACTTTACCTCCTCAGGGCCTCCGTCTTTGCTCTGTAAAGAAACAAGCTCCTAACCTGGGAAAGGTGGTTCTTTAGGACTTCAGTCCACAATTCTCTAGGTCTGCTGGCTTCCTGAGTAAAGTTTCTCTTCCTTGCTCTAGCAATTCAGCCATCAATTTATTGGCCTGCGGTACAGTGAGCAGCATGAGCTTGGACTCGGTAACATTAGTCCTTTATACCACTTCTAGTAAAATACATATAATCTAATTATTTCTGTACAGTGACTTTAGGTTTAAAAAATTATGTAGCACTTGTTTCAAGAACTATTTGTGATCTAGTCTCTTCTACACGGTTCTATTCCTCCTCACAACATCTACAGTTACTGCCAATGACATTCAAGTCAGCATTAGTATTTTATAAATGAAGTCCTTTTGTTTTAAAGTTTAATTATGTAGCTTGGAAAACAATTTATGTCTGCAAATTATGATTTGGCACATTAAGCAGAAAGCGGATGGTATAGTGCAGTAATTTTTATTTTCTTATATTTTGTTTTTAAATTTTAGATGTTTATGCAAAAATTTGATTGTTTAATTTCAGCAATTACCACAATTATAAAATATGTTACATTTTAAAACATGCAGAAGATTCTCCAAATGTTATATTTTAATCAAATATTTGACACAGTATCTTCTATTGCTACATTAACAGTTATTTTAAAAATAAACTTTCCTATAACTGAGATACATGTTCTGCACTTGTAATAATTCCTTAGCAGGAAGTGTTTACAAATATTTCTGGAAAATTTACTTGGAATAGCAAAATACATGTTCTCCTTTGTAGGAAGATAAGTATATAAGGTGAAACTTGTAAGAGCAAAATAAACTCATGGATTTTTTGGAATAGACCTCAATACAGGATCTAAGAAAACAAACAAAGTCTAGGATTCTGATCTTATATTATCCAATGTCCTAAATAATCAGATCCTACTGTATCTCAGAGGGCGACCCAGGTGGCTCAGTGGTAAAGAATTGTGTTCAAGACAGGAGACAAGAGTTTGATCCCTGGAGAAGGAAATGGCAACCCACTCTAGTAATCTTACCTGGGAAATTCCATGGACAGAGGAGCCTGGTGCAGTGCAGCTCATGGGGTCACAAAGGAGTTAAACAAGACTTACCAACTAAAACAATATATTGCACTACAGCATATTAGAATAGAGACTTGTTGCCTGAACCACTGCTGAGTCTTCTGTTATGGCTTCCCAAATGTATTTGGAGATGGGGGTCTATAAGGAAAAAATAAAGATTAAATGAGTTCATAAGGGTGAATCCTTGAACTAATAGTATTAGCATCCTTATAAGGAGATTCCAGACATTTCATCTTCTCTCAGTGAATTCAGAGTAAAGATCATATGAGGACAAAGTGAGAAGGTAGCCATCTGCAAACCAGGAAGAGAGACCTTTCCAAAACTGAATCAGCCAGCACCTTGGTCTGGGACTTCTAGCCTCCTAGACCGTGAGAAAATACATTTCTGTTCCTTATGCCACCCAGTCTGTGGTATTTGTATGGAAGCCCTAATGGACTGATGCCTCCAGCAAATAAAATTTAAATTTAAAATGAAACAGATAAATAAAGCCAGATAAAACTAAGAAGGGTTAAGAAATAGTCAGTCAAATTTCCTCAAAGCAAATAAGAATTCAAGAAAGATATGCATGATCACTGAAGAAGTAAATGGCAACCCACTCCAGTATTCTTGCCTGGGGAATCCCATGGACAGAGGAACCTGGAGGGCTATATATAGTCCATGGGGTCACAAGAGTCGGACATGACTTAGCAACTGAACCACTACCACCACCATGCATGATCACTTGCACTGATAGGAAAATGAGAACAAATGGTTATAAAACTGTGAAGATAATGATAAAGCACTAAAGAAAAAAATGAATATGGTGTGAAGAGAAAAATAAGTGATGAAAATGCAATGTGCATTCATTTTTGGGGGATTCGCTGGTGACTCATATGGTAAAGAATCTGCTTGCAATGCGGGAGATCTGGGTTCAATCCCTGAGTTGAGAACATCTCTTGGAGAAAGGAATGACAACCCACTCCAGTATTCTTGCCTGGGGAATTCCATGGACAGAGGAGCCTGGTGGGCTACAATCCATGCAGTGGCAAAGAGTCAGACATGACGGAGAATCTAACACTTTTCACTTTCACTTTTCACCCAGAATCAGTTCCTTGAGAGTGGTGGTGTTTATGAAGCAGCATCTTATCATCTGACTTTCATTATCTCTGGAAAGGGGAAACTGTCTATGTGTGTGTGTGAATGTGTCTGTGCATGTGTGTATAGTTTTATCATCTGGAGTCCTTCCCAACGGGGAAAGTTTTCACCATCATTATCTTTCACAGCCTCATCTAAGTGGAGCAACTTTGCACTCACAGAGTACAGTCAGATCCTTTGGTAAAACAGGCTTGTCCTTTTCTCTCCATTAACTGGTTGAAGAAACATCATAAGAGTTCATAGATATGCATGGAGAAAGAGATAGCAAAACAATTAAAGAGCATACTGAGCAGTTTCTTTGTGCCTATATAGACTCATTCATCTTTGACCTGTGTATTTCACTTCTACTAAAAGCTGAGAATGTCTGGACAATCTTGAGTTGACATTATTCATTATTATGGCATATGGTAAACTAGAGAACAGAAGCCTAGATTTTAGCTCTTAATACTTCTTCTTTAAGATGATGATATAGATTTTGTTCACAATTATTTTGCCAGACCAAGTCATAAGTCCAGACCTAATGTCTTTGAATTTGGGAACTATAGCCTCTGTCCCTCATACCTACCCAAGGCTCCGCATATAATAATATGAACGTCCATACACTTGCTGTAGTTTGTCTTTTTTATTCTTAGTTTTTTGAATTTATGGTCTCCCCTACCCACATTCTCAGTAGATTGTTTAATTTTACTTTATTCATGCTGAATTGTTGTATTAGAGTTTTCTTCTATGTTGAGACTGTTTCAGAGTATTTTATCAACTGAAAAATTTTAATTATCACGTTCTAGTTTATTTCAGTAACTTTTAATAGCTATGAAGTTTGGTTTTATTTTTGGGTTTTACTTTTTCTATTTTGCAGGTCAGGAAGCAACAGTTAGAACTGGACATGGAACAACAGACTGGTTCCAAATAAGAAAAGGAGTTCGTCAAGGCTGTATATTGTCACCCTGTTTATTTAACTTATATGCAGAGTACATCATGAGAAACTCTGGACTGGAAGAAACAAAAGCTGGAATCAAGATTGCCGGGAGAAATATCAATAACCTCAGTTATGCAGATGACACCACCCTTATGGCAGAAAGTGAAGAGGAACTCAAAAGCCTCTTGATGAAAGTGAAAGTGGAGAGTGAAAAAGTTGGCTTAAAGCTCAACATTCAGAAAACGAAGATCATGGCATCCGGTCCCACCACTTCATGGGAAATAGATGGGGAAACAGTGGAAACAGTGTCAGACTTTATATTTCTGGGCTCCAAAATCACTACAGATGGTGACTGCAGCCATGAAATTAAAAGATGCTTACTCCTTGGAAGGAAAGTTATGACCAACCCAGATAGCATATTCAAAAACAGAGACATTACTTTGCCAACAAAGGTCCGTCTAGTCGAAGCTATGGTTTTTCCTGTGGTCATGTATGGATGTGAGAGTTGGACTGTGAAGAAGGCTGAGCGCCGAAGAATTGATGCTTTTGAACTGTGGTGTTGGAGAAGACTCTTGAGAGTCCCTTGGACTGCAAGGAGATCCAACCAGTCTATTCTGAAGGAGATCAGCCCTGGGATTTCTTTGGAAGGAATGATGCTAAAGCTGAAACTCCAGTACTTTGGCCACCTGATGCCAAGAGTTGACTCATTGGAAAAGACTCTGATGCTGGGAGGGATTGGGGGCAGGAGGAGAAGGGGACGACAGAGGATGAGATGGCTGGATGGCATCACCAACTCGATGGATGTGAGTCTGAGTGAGCTCTGGGAATTGGTGATGGACAGGGAGGCCTGGCGTGCTGCGATTCATAGGGTCGCAAAGAGTTGGACACGACTGAGCGGCTGATCTGATCTGATCTGATATTCAAGTGTTTCATGATTTTCACAGATCCACAATATAAGGCAATAACTTGGGGAGAAAAAGTAAGAGAGAATTATTTCATTTCTTAGTTCAAGATTCTTTTCATTAATTGCCACATTAAAGCTCAGTTTTCATAAACCATACCCTATGTTGAGGGAAGAGTCAGTCTTCTGATTTACTGTTATTAATTTATTTTTGATAGCTTCTTTTTAAAATATTTTCTGTTTTCCATCCTCACTAAGTTTCCAAGGATATCTCATCTCCCCAGATTAATTTGCTCAACTCCAAAACTAGGCTTCCCGAGATTCATCTTCTATCTTATCTTTTGCCAAGTTCCTTCCTTTCAACATGGCAATAGTCAGTTCTTTTATTCACCACATCTTTGAATTACTTCCAATGTCAGAGGTACTTCTGACAAGGATGAGAGTATAGAATGCCATTTACTTTTTTATAAACTTATAGACTTTCAATGAAGAGTAATATTCTATACATGCTGAATGTAGGGAAATGTAATATGAAAATTGTATGAAGTTATATAATAGGAGTCATCAACTCAAAGGACATAAGTCTGAACAAACTCTGGGAGATAGTTAAGGACAGGGAAACCTGGAATGCTGCACCATGGGGTCACAAAGAATCAGACACGACTGAGCAGTTTAATAACAACAATATAATAGGAATAGAGAATATAGTTGATGACAGAATGATGGTTCAAGAAGATATATACAATTATTAGCAGATTATAATATGATTTTAGAAAAAAAGAGGTGATAAACTTTCTGGTTATATTAATAAATGCTTAGTGTCCAGAACTAAGATAATAGAGATGTGTACTGCACATATCTACTTTCTAAGCAATATCTTATAACTATTTAGAATTCAACCTGAGAAGAGAAACCAGAATGGTAATGGACTTGAGACTATTAGAAATAAGCGCTAATGTGCAACCTAATGGTATTGAGGATACCTCATGTGACAGTGGGTCTTCCCATCACTAAAAATCCTCATCAAGTGGCTGAAAGGGCATAGAGCTGTGACTTGCCCAAATTCATGTTAAGACTGTGAAAGATTATTTCCCAGATTTCTTCAAAGTCTTGAGTCTGTTATCTATAACAGGGAAGCAGTTTATTTTTCTGAAACAGTTTTCTTTTTTGAAACCTCTATTTTTGTGGGCAGTATATATGTGGTTTTTCTAAGAGAGATGCATTTTAAGCCTCTAATATAAGTGTAAGACATTAAGGAGTAATGGTATTATGTGTGTTTGAGATAAGCAATTATGGCAGTAAACACATGTAGAGGCTCTAGCATGATCTGAGAAGCACTGCATTTGTTTTGACATCTGTTTAATTAATCCTTGATAATTTTCTCGCTTTCCATGGCCCTCAAATACTTCACTGGTAAACTAAAAATGATAATATACAGCATCTTTACAGAGGAGGATATATAATTATGCTTCTGTCTTCTCCATGGGTATGATACATACTTTTTGCTTTAATAGATATGTTCTATTAAGTTTCTTCTAGAATTGGGTAAGTCAGATAAAAAGGGACTGATGCAGATTCAATTCCTAGGTTGGGCAGATCCCCTGGAATAGGAAATGGCAACCCACTCCAGTATTCTCACCTGTTAAATTCCATGGACAGAGTAGCCTGGTGGGTTATAGTCCTTGGGATCACAAAGGGTCAGACACCATTGAGTGATTGAACACACATGCATGTGGATAAAATAGTGCATAATGAAATGAGAAATATATTAAATTAAATTAAATAAGTTTTTAGATAAAATCAATGTTATGAATAGAGAAAGGCTAAATAGCAAGTTGATATTCTATTTTCTGATATACTTCTGCTGTTAATTCAGTGAATGAAATGGATCTCAAAATTCATTTGTGTATCTCTGTACAGCAAAAATAAACATCATAATAAAAGCAGAATTCTATTATTTTGAATCAATAATTTTTAAAACTTAAAAAAAAGATCTACTGTGATAAATGTTTGGTTTAGGGTTCTACAAACGTATTTGATATCAAAAGTCATCTCTAAAAGAATATCAACTGATATGAGTTATAAAATAGGCAAAATTATATACATTTCTTAATTAAAGATATATATGGGATGGAAAGAAATGCAATATTTGGATGTTTATCTTATTATTAATTCAAAATTAAGAATTTTGGTACACTCAAAAGTTGTCTTTAATGGAAAAATTAAGTCCAAGTAAATGGCTAAATTATTTTTCTGGGAGTTCATTTTCTTCTTACATTTTAATGTAATATTTTCTATCCTGAATTACACAGTGGAAAAGTAAATTGATGGCATGAAATTAATTTCCACTTAAAAAAATCTACATGGATATAAATCACTGCAACTTGGGGGAATTTGAAAAATGACTGTATTAACAAAATTTCATGTTCAACAGACAAATAAACATCCTCACAAATCCAAATCACCACTGTATATTTACCCATCATTAGCCATAATCTACTTCAGATGATGATGATAAATGAACTAAGAAACTGGATCCCTGAACAATATCTATTTAATGATAATAAACAACCAAGAATGTACAAAGACTCACCTGCCCTGAAATTGGTATTTGGCCTGATAAGGACCTTATTTAACTGCTGTTTCCTCTGGCATAACTGTGTTTCTCTATTATCAGAGGCCCTTTTTCCAAAATATAATGATAATTATATTTTAAAACTTATCTATTCATGAATGCAGTTAATATATAGTGATAAACTTTCTCAAGGTAAACTCAATTTGATTTAGGTGGATAGATAGAGTGATTGATCTATATATCTATCTAGATTATCTATAAGAAACTGTTTGATATAGTTTTCTCTTTTCACTTAAAACTAGCAGACTGACAATTTTGAAGTTTTTGCAAAATTTATCAAAGTTCCATCCTTCAGTCTTCTAAGCTATAGCTAGAAGATCAAGCTTTAACATTCTCATGTTTTTTGCTATGTCCAACAAGGCCTAATATGAACTCTTTGCAGTCTCTAAGTACCTGAAAAAATAAGTGCCCTTTGCCTTGTGCCTCTGGTAAATTCAGGTTATAACAGTTTGTAGTTATAAGAGCAAACTACAGCTGGGTACCTTAAATTATGTTTATAGTTTTCCTGGTCACCCTTTCACCCTTCTTGTCTGTGGGCATGAAATAACCTATTTTTATTTGAGTTTCCATTATGTGTAAAAGATATAGCATAATACTTTTTATAGTTGCTGTTAAAAGATCTTAAAATAATTCAGATCAAAATAGAATTGCAAAAACAAAATGTATCCAGGAAAATAAATTGAAAACATAAATGGCAAACAGAATTGCACTTATATAACAGACAATTCTAATGTCTCTTCATTTTGAAATATAAGATACAAACACATAGGAAGAAACAATGGAAAATCCATTAACATATGTTATATGGAAATGAATAATGCAAGTATTATCTATGCTATGGTGGTTTAATTAAAAAGACTCAATGGTCACTTTAATGAATAATAGAAGTTGAAATGAGCTTAATGTTGGGATAAAAAAAGTAAATTTTATTTTTGTATATAAGAAAGAAAAAGAGAGAGAAGTAGTGAGGAAGATAATTACATAGAATCAAAGACAGAGAGATTAGAGAGATTAGCACTGCTATTTGTGGAAAGTCTTTCTCATAAGAACCTGTATTAGTTTCCTATTGCTGCCATAACAAATCGCCACAACTGGAATAGAAAAATGCAAATTTACTATCTTAAGAGTTTTAGAGGTCAGAAGTCCAAGATGTAGTCCATTGGCTAAAGTCAAGGTGACTGCCTGACTCCACAGAAATACAAAGGATCATAAGAGACTACTATGAGCAATTGCATGCCAAAAACACACCTGGAAGAAATGACGAAGTTCTTAGAAACGAACACTCTCACAGACTGTTCCAGGAAGAAATAGAAAATAACAACAGACTAATCACAAGTACTGAAATTGAAACTGTGATTAAAAACCTCCCAATAAAAAAATATCTTCACAGGCGAATTCTATCAAACATTTAAAGAAGAGCGAACATATATCTTTCTGAAACTATCACCACCCACCCCCCCCAAAAAAAAAGGCAGAGGAAGGAATCCTCCCAAACTCATTCTGCAAGGCCAGCATCATCCTGTAGTAGGCACACTTGATTTACACCTAGAGGAAGATAGGTGTAGTACAGGACTCACACTGTAGTATTTCCCTCTTCAGGATGGCCATCTACACAAGCAATCCCAAGATATGGTCCAGACAAAAGAACAGCCAAAACCTGGAGATTTGAGGACACTGTCAGATGTGTAAAAGTTTCATTGGTTCCCCAAATCAACACAGACTTCAGGACCACAGTCCCAAGCTTTTTATCTAATTTGTCATCTTGCTGTTTTAACTGATTTGCTCATACCATTTACAGCTAATGTGGATTATGGGGAAAAAAAAAAAAGCTAAATTAAATATATAATCTTATAAATTGTTTTCTATTTTTTGATCTATTTTTGTTTGTTTCCTTTTCCCTCTGTTTCTGATTCCCATTGGATGGTGCATTTTTTATTATTACACATGTTTGTCTTGTGGGATTATTAGATAAAATCATTCAGTTATTTTAATAGTTGCTTTAAAGTTATAATAAAATTATTTAACTGAACATATTCTACTCACAAGTAATATATTACTTTACACATACTTGTCTCATATTAAAGTACCTTATAGCAGTACACAAGTTCCCCTCATTATTCAAAATTAGAGCATTCTTATGAAAAATTTGCTTAAAGCAAAATGGCATAAAACAAAGTAACATAGAGTATCTCCCTGCTTTCTAAATGTCGAGACATACATTAGTACCTATTTTCACTAACATAAAGAAATCCAAAGAGGGTTTTGACTTTTACAAAAACAAAATATATCATTGTACTAATGCAGGTCTTAATACAACCTTTCAGAAAATAGAGAATAATTACTTTATTTATTTATAGGCCTTTGTGCTATTTTTGTTATAAATTTTATTTCATTAATATTATGAATCCCCAAATACATTCTTGTTGCTCAGTTGCTAAGTTGTATCTGACCATTGGTGACTCCATGGACTGCAGCATGCCAGGCTTCCCTGTCTTTCACTATATCCTGGAGTTTGTTCAGACACATGTGAATTGAGTTGATGATGCCATGGAACCATTTCATCCTCTGTTATCCCCTTCTCCTTTTGCCCTCAATCTTTTGCAGCATCAGGGTCTTTTCCAATCAGTCAGTTCTTTGCATCAGGTGGCCAAACTATTGGAGCTTCAGCATCAGGCCTTCCAATGATATTCAGGATTGATTTCCTTAAGTTTTGGCTGGTTTGATCTCCTTGCTGTCCAAGGGAATTTCAAGAGTCTTCTCCAACATCAAAATTTGAAAACATCAGTTCTTTGGTGCTTAGCCTTCTTTATGGTCCCACTTTCACATCTGCATGTGACTACTGGAAAAACCATAGCTTTGACTACACCAACCTTTGCAGCAAAGTGATGTCTCTGCTTTTTAATATGCCCTCTAGGTTTGTCTCTTCAAGAAAATTAGAGATACAAAGGGAACATTTCATGCAAAGATGAGCACAATAAAGAACAGAAATGGTATGGACCTAACAGAAGCAGAAAATATTAAGAAGAGGTGGCAAGAATACACAGAAAAACCATACCAAAAAAAAAAAAAAGATCTTAATGACCTGGATAACCCTGATGGTGTGTCACTAACCTAGAGACAGATGTCTTGGAGCATGAAGTCAAGTGGGCCTTAGGAAGCATTAGTATGAGCAAAGCTAGTATCTGAGCTATGTCAAATACTAAGAGATGATGCTATTAAAGTGTCGCAATCTATATGCCAGCAAATTTGGAAAACTCAGCAGTGGCCACAGAATTGGAAAAGGTCAGTTTTCATTGCAATCCCAAAGAAGGACAATACCAAAGAATGTTCAAACCAATGCACAATTGCTCTCTTTTCACATACTAGCAAGGTAATGCTCAAAATCCTTAAAGCTAGGCCTCAGCAGAATGTGAACCGAGAACTTCCAGATGTACAAGCTGGATTTAGAAAAGGCAGAGGAGCCAGAGATTAAATTGTTGGTGTCTTTTGGATCATATAAAAAACAAGGGAATTCCAGAAAACATTGACTTCTGCTTCATCCAGTCCAGCATTTCACATGATGTCCTCTGTATATAAGTTAAATAAGCAAGGTGACAATATACATCCTTAACATACTCCTTTCCCAATTTTGAACCAGTTTGTTGTTCCATGACCAGTTCTAACTGTTGCTTCTTGACCTGCATACAGGTTTCTCAGGAGGCAGGTCAGGTGGTCTAGTATTCCCATCTCTTTAAGAATTTTCCACAGATTGTTGTGATCCACACACAATCAAAGACTTTACTGTAGTCAATGAAGCAGAAGTGGATATTTTTTTCTGGAATTGTCTTGCTTTTTCTATGATCCGATGGATGTTGGCAATTTGACCCCTGATTCCTCTGCCTTTTCTAAATCCTATTTGTACATGTAGAATTTTTTGGTTCACATAGTGCCTATCTTGAAGGATTTTAAGCATTACCTTCTAGCATGTGAAATGAGTGCAAATTAGTTAATTATTCTTTGAAGAAATTAAATAAAAAGTGAAAAGTTCTTTAATTACCCATATATGCTCTTTATGAATTTATATCTAGCATTACATCTAGTATAATTCTATTTGTACCTGAAAGATTTACTTGATACATATTTTTAGCTTTTATGAGCATTTAAAAAAAATTCAGTTTTCTCTCTTAGAAGAGCAACTTTTGCTGGTAAAAATGGACTGTTTTGCTTCTTTCAATATTTTAAAGAAATCCCCATGTATTCTGGCTTGTATTGTTTCTAATGACAATTCTGTTAACATGCTTACCTGTTTTTCAGTGTATATCATGTGCCTTTTTTCCTCTGGTTTCTTTGTCTTGCTCTGTATCATTGGCCTTAAGCAAGTTGATTAATATGAATTAATTTAGTTTTTTCATAATTATTTTTTTTATGTTTAACTATTCTTTTTTTGCCATTTTTACCATTTTTTTTTAAATTACTTTACAATATTGTATTGGTTTTGCCATACATTAACATGAATCCACCATGGGTGTACATGATTCTTATGTGTGGAGTTTGTGGAGATTCTTAAATAAGCAGGTCTATATTCACTACTGTTGTTGTTCAGTCATTCAGTTGTGTCCAACTGTTTGTGACCCATGGTCTGCAGCACCCCAGGCTACCATGTCCTTCACCAAGTCCCAGAGGATGCCCAAACTCATGTCCACTGAGTCGGTGATGATGCTATCCAACCATCTTGCCCTCTGTTAGCGCCTTCTCCTGCCTTCAGTCTTTCCCAACATCAGGGTCTTTTCTAATGAGTCCGTTCCTCACATCAGGTGGTCAAGTACTGGAGCTTTAGCTTCAGCATCAGTCCTTTCAATGAATATTCAGGACTGATCTCCTTTAGGATTGACTGGTTGGATCTCCTTGTAGTCCAAGGGACTCTCAAGAGTCTTCTCCAACACCACAGTTTAAAAATTCATGTACACCCGTGGCAGATTCATGTCAATGTATGGCAAAACCAATACAATATTGTAAAGTAATTAGCCTCCAATTAAAATAAATAAACATATTAAAAATAAATAAAAAATTAAAATAAATAAATAAAAATTCAATTCTTTGATGCTCAGCCTTCTTTATGGTCCAGCTCTCACATCCATGCATGACAACTGAAAAACCATAACCTTGACTATATGGACCTGGCCCAGTGATGTCTCTGCTTTTTAACATGCTGTCTAGGTTTGCCATAGCTTTTCTTCCATGGAGCAAGTGTTTTTTTTTTAATTTTATGGCTGCAGTCACCATCTGCAGTGATTTTGGAGCCCCCCAAAATAAAGTCTCTCACTGTTTCCACTGTTTCCCCATCTATCTGTCATAAAGTGATGGGACCAGATGCCATGATCTTTATTTCTTGGATGTTTATTATTAGATATGGAAAAAATGTGAGCTTCCCTGGTGGCTCAGTGCTAAATAATCTGCCTGCAATTCAGGATACCCTGGTGTGATCCTTGGGTCAGAAAGATCCCCTGGAGGAGAAAATGGCAACCCAGTCTAGTATTCTTGCCTGGAAAATCCCACGGACAGAGGAACCTGGTATGCTTCAGTTCATAGGGATGCAAAGAGTCAGACATGACTTAGAGATTGAACACACACACACACACGGAAGAAATGTTGGTCATTACTTCCTCAAATAGCTTTCTGCATTCCTCTATAGCATCTCCTTTGTGACTATAAATTGCGTGTACATTTTGCCACTTGAAATTGTCTTTAGCTCAATGTGCTCTGTTTTGTTTTTTATTTTTTTCTTATATGCTGTTCATTTTGGGCAGTTTCTATTGCTGTGCTTCTATGTTCAAACATCTTTTCTTATATTATGTCTTTTCAAGCATTTATCCCATGCAGTTCATGTTTCATTTCAGACATTGAAGGTTTTTCCTTAGAAATATGTTTTACATTTAAAAATTAAATTCTAAATTTTCCTTATTTTAAATATTTCTTCATTTATTGAATTTATGGAATGTAGTTGCAATTTCCATTAGTTTTATCACTGATGCCATTTCTGAATCCATTTTGACTGACTGACATTCTTCTCCTGATGAGCTATATTCTTTTCTTTTTTAATTGCTGGGAACTTTTACTGGATATTAGATATCTTGAGTTCTTATTATTGGGTTCTGATAATTTTTATCAGTTCATTTCAGTCGCTCAGTCGTGTCCGACTCTTTGCCACCCCATAGACTGTAGCATGCCAGGCCTCCCTGTCCATCACCAATTCCCAGAGTTTACTCAAATTCATGCCCATTAAGTTGGTGATGCCATCCAACATCATAAGTAACATAATTGTGCTACTTGGAACATGATTTCCTGTGTCATATTTTTTTAATTAATTAATTAATTTTAACTTTTGACTGTGCTGGGTCTTCATTGCTTTGGGGCAGGCTTTTCTTTAGTTGTGGCAAGTGAGGGCTACTCTCTAATTGTGGTGTGTGGGTTTCTCAATGTGGTGGCTTCTCTTGTTGCAGAGAATGGGCTCTAGGGCACGGTGGGCTGCGGTAGTTGCGGTATGCAGGCTCAGTAGTTGTGGCTCATGGGATCTAGAACATGGGGTCAATACTTGTGGCACAGAGGCTTAATTGCTTCACGGCATGTGGGATCTTCCCAGACCAGGGATCAAACTTGCACCTCCTACACTGGCAGGCAGATTCTTTACCACTGTGCCAGGAGGGAAGCCCTCAGTTAATTTTAGACAGAGTCAGAGCTACATTTAGTCCTTTCCCCACTAAATGAAACGTGACTCTTAGTCTCTCACCCAATGCCTCAGAAGTGAGGAGGTTTTTCACACTGATTGCTCTTAGCAGATACTGTTCTTTCATGTTGTCTTACATTTGGGGGAAAGACAAATGTTCAGACCATAGCACATGCTCATGTTCATACACAGGAAAGTATTAATATAAGTTGAAACAGAAAATTTGACCTCTCATTAAGTACTAATATGGAATTTTTATAGGCAACATTTAAAGCAAATGTTTATGTAAATAAATATTTCTGTGCTGCATTCTTATGGGAAAAATGATGAATTAAAAATTGATCATTATTGAAATGGTTTGAGAAATATGACTGGTATGGGAAAATGCACATTAAAATGTATAGCTGATTTAAACTTTTTTTTTTTTCATTACCTTTATTTTATTTTTTTTTTGCAAAGTTTTTTAATTTTTTATTTTATTTTTAAACTTTACATAACTGTATTAGTTTTGCCAAATATCAAAATGAATCCGCCACAGGTATACATGATTTAAACTTCTTATATCTTCATCTTTTCCTTTTAATGCAAATGTTAATTTTAATGAATGGGTTTCTAGATTTGGCAACATTTTTTAATACTGCCATTTCTTTCTGAGTAGTTACCAAGTTTTTTTCTCATTAAAAAAGAGCTATTGTAGTTCCAACTTTGCTTAGCACATCTAATAGTCTGAAGCAAAAAATCCTATAAAATCATCAATTATATTTATGGAAGGAATTTTTTTCCAGAAAATCAATACTAAGTTTTCAAAGCATAATATATATAAAAACCTAAATTTAAAATAAAAGTAAGGCAAGATACTCTCTTTCTGGAGGATGATAAGGCTTACAAAGTTTTGAATTTTTAAACTTTAGAGTTGTACTGGAAGAAGAAATCATTTAATAAACTTCATTATAATTTCACAATGCTGATGGCATTTTTGAGAGTGCTTTTAAAATGCAGTACACATACCCCACGTCCAAGGTAAGAGAAACCCAAGTAAGACGGTAGCTGTTGCAAGAGGGCATCAGAGGGCAGACACACTGAAACCATACTCACAGAAAACTAGCTGGTCTAATCACACTAGGACCACAGCCTTGTCTAACTCAATGAAACTAAGCCATGCCCCTGGGGAAACCCAAGACAGGCGGGTCATGGTGGAGAGGTCTGACAGAATGTGGTCCACTGGAGAAGGGAATGGCAAACCACTTCAGTATTCTTGTCTTGAGAACCCCATGAACAGTATGAAAAGGCAAAATGATAGGATACTGAAAGAGGAACTCCCCAGGTCAGTAGGTGCCCAATATGCTACTGGAGGTCAGTGAAGAAATAACTCCAGAAAGAATGAAGGGATGGAGCCAAAGCAAAAACAATACCCAGTTGTGGATGTGACTGGTGATAGAAGCAAGGTCCGATGCTGTAAAGAGCAATATTGCATAGGAACCTGGAATGTCAGGTCCATGAATCAAGGCAAATTGGAAGTGGTCAAACAAGAGATGGCAAGAGTGAACGTCAATATTCTAGGAATCAGCGAATTAAGATGGACTGGAATGGGTGAATTTAACTCAGATGACCATTATATTTACTACTGTGGGCAGGAATCCCTCAGAAGAAATGGAGTAGCCATCATGTTCAACAAAAGAGTCCAAAATGCAGTACTTGAATGCAATCTCAAAAACGACAGAATGATCTCTGTCCGTTTCCAAGGCAAACCATTCAATATCACAGTAATCCATGTCTATGCCCCAAACAGTAATGCTGAAGAAGCTGACCGGTTCTATGAAGACCTACAAGACCTTTTAGAACTAACACCCAAAAAAGATGCCCTTTTCATTATAGGGGACTGGAATGCAAAAGTAGGAAGTCAAGAAACTCCTGGAGTAACAGGCAAATTTGGCCTTGGAATACAGAATGAAGCAGGGCAAAGACTAATAGAGTTTTGCCAAGAAAATGCACTGGTCATTGCAAACACCCTCTTCCAACAACATAAGAGAAGGCACTACACATGTACATCACCAGATGGTCAACACCAAAATCACATTGATTATATTCTTTGCAGCCAAAGATGGAGAAGCTCTATACAATCAACAAAACAAGACCAGCTGACTGTGGCTCAAATCATGAACTCCTTATTGCCAGATTCAGACTTAAATTGAAGAAAGTAGGGAAAAGCACTGGACCAAATCAAATTCCTTATGATTATACAGTGGAAGTGACAAACAGATTTAAGGGACTAGATCTGATAGATAGAGTGCCTGATGAACTATGGACTGAGGTTTGTGACATCGTACAGGAGACAGGTATCAAGACCATCCCCATGGAAAAGAAATGCAAAAAAGCAAAATGGCTGCCTGGGGAGGCCTTACAAATAGCTGTGAAAAGAGGAGAAGTGAAAAGCAAAGGAGAAAAGGAAAGATATAAGCATCTGAATGCAGAGTTCCAAAGAATAGCAAGAAGAGATAAGAAAGTCTTCCTCAGCCATCAATGCAAAGAAATAGAGGAAAACAACAGAATGGGAAAGACTAGAGATCTCTTCAAGAAAATTAGAGATACTAAGGGAACATTTCATGCAAAGATGGGCTCGAAAAAGAACAGAAATGATATGGACCTAACAGAAGCATAAGATGTTAAGAAGAGGTGGCAAGAATACACAGAAGAACTGTACAAAAAAGATCTTCACGACCCAGATAATCACGATGGTGTGATCACTGACCTAGAGCCAGACATCCTGGAATGTGAAGTCAAGTGGGCCTTAGAAACCATCACTACGAACAAAGCTAGTGGAGGTGATGGAATTCCAGTTGAGCTAATCCAAATCCTGAAAGATGATGCTGTGAAAGTGCTGCACTCAATATGCCAGCAAATTTGGAAAACTCAGCAGTGGCCACAGGACTGGAAAAGGTCAGTTTTCATTCCAATCCCAAAGAAAGACAGTGCCAAAGAATACTCAAACTACCACATGATTACACTCATCTCACACTCTAGTAAAGTAATGCTCAAAATTCTCCAAGCCAGGCTTCAGCAATATGGGAACCATGAACTTCCAGATGTTCAAGCTGGTTTTATAAAAGGAAGAGGAACCAGAGACCAAATTGCCAGCATCCTCTGGATCATGGAAAAAGCAAGAGAGTTCCAGAAAAACATCTATTTCTGCTTTATTGACTATGCCAAAGCCTTTGACTGTGTGGATCACAATAAACTGTGGAAAATTCTGAAAGAGATGGGAATACCAGAGCACCTGACCTGCCTCTTGAGTAATGTGTATGCAGGTCAGGAAGCAACAGTTAGAACTGGACATGGAACAACAGACTGGCTCCAAATAGGAAAAGGAGTACGTCAAGGCTGTATATTGTCACCCTGCTTATTTAACTTATATGCAGAGTACATCATGAGAAACGCTGGGCTAGAAGAAGCACAAGCTGGGATCAAGATTTCCGGAAGAAATATCAATAACCTCAGATATGCAGATGACACCACCCTTATGGCAGAAAGTGAAGAGGAACTCAAAAACCTCTTGATGAAAGTGAAAGTGAAGAGTGAAAAAGTTGACTTAAAACTCAACATTCAGAAAACGAAGATCATGGTATCTGGTCCCATCACTTCATGTGAAATAGATGGGGAAACAGTGGAAACAGTGTCAGACTTTATTGTTTTGGGCTCCAAAATCACTGCAGATGGTGACTGCAGCCATGAAATTAAAAGACACTTACTTCTTGGAAGGAAAGTTATGACCAACCTAGAAAGCATATTCAAAAGCAGAGACATTACTTTGCCAACAATGGTCTGTCTTGTCAAGGGTATGGTTTTTCCAGTAGTCATGTATGGATGTGAGAGTTGGACTGTGAAGAAAGCTGAGTGCCGACGAATTGATGCTTTTGAACTGTGGTGTTGGAGAAGACTCTTGAAAGTCCCTTGGACTGCAAGGAGATCCAACCAATCCATTCTGAAGGAGATCAGCCCTGGGATTTCTTTGGAAGGAATGATGCTGAAGCTGAAACTCCAGTACTTTGGCCATCTCATGCGAAGAGTTGACTCATTGGAAAAGACTCTGATGCTGGGAGGGATTGGGGGCAGGAGGAAAAGGGGATGACAGAGGATGAGATGGCTGAATGACTTCACTGACTCGATGGACGTGAGCCTGAGTGAACTCCGGGAATTGGTGATGGATAGGGAGGCCTGGCGTGCTGCGATTCATGGGGTCTCAAAGAGTTGGACATGACTGAGTGACTGAACTGAACAGAACACATATGGAAATTTCTAAAAATAAGATTTTATATTGTGTCATTTTCTTCATGTAGATTGAATAATATTTTCTTGTCAAAAAGTAATCAATGTATGAATGATTCTTTCATATAATTCAGTGTATTAAATGTATTTTCTGTAGAATTTAAGATTTCTTAATATTTGTCAAGCTATTCTGATTTTAAATAGAAAGAATAAAAGAGAGAGAGCCAAAAAAGAAAATAAGAGACAAGTGGAAAGAAGATATAGGGGAAGAAATTAAGGAAATGATTGAGAGTGGGAGAAATATTGGAGGGAGTTAAAGAAGGCTTGAAGAAGTCCTACTCATCTAAGAATAAAGACCATCTAATATGGGGCTTCCCTAGTGACTCAGTGAAGAATTTGTCAGCCAAGGCAGGAGGCATGGGTTCTTTCTCTTGTCCAGAAAGTTCCAACATGCCACAAGCAACTAAGCCTGTGCACCGTAACTAATGAGCCTGTGCTCTAGAGCCTGGGAACCACAACTTTTGACCCACATGCCACAGCTACTGAAGCCCGTGTGCCCTGGAGCCTCTGCTCTGAAATAGAAGAAGCCTTGACAATGAGAAGACTGCACTGCAACTAAAGAATTGCCATCACAAGTAGAGAAAAGACCGCTGGAGCAACAAAGACCCAGTACAGCCAAAAAATACATAAAATTATCAAAAGAATCACCCAGTGAAAATTATTCATATGGCATGAAATATATGTTTCAAAACTACATCTAAAAACAAATACTGCTATACAAATTTGATTATAGCAAATCAAGTCCTAATGATACATTATAGAAGAATATACAGGAAACTTCAGGTTTAAAATATGCCATTCTTGTCTCTCATTACAAATTTATAATTCATCATTATATTAAAATTCAAATAAGTGATTATTCAAATAATGATTACTTCCATATTTTCTATTGTCTGAGACAAATATTTCTACACAAACATCATTTTTTGCTTGTTTTATGGGTGGATAAACTCTTTAATATTCTATGTTTATTTAAACATAGCATTCTATATAGCAGTACTCTTTATAAAACTTTCTACCATCAATTTCCAGTTCCCCAGAGAATAAATTTCTGTGAACAGACCAGTGTTTAGTAATAATTACTATCAGATAAAGAAAAATATCTAAGAATAAAGACCATCTAATAAGGGGCTTCCCTAGTGACAGATAAAGAAAAAAAATCAGATAAAGAAAAACTATGTGAGACAGTCTAAGAATGATTAATTTACCATCAGGGACTAAAATAACTACATGGAGGGACTCCATTAGAAGAAAGTATAGACCTGTCAAAGACAGACTTGATCTTTTGCCACAGAAAAAAATTTATCACCTTTGTTTTCACTGGTATAACTAATTAATATTTTGCATGGATTTATTTAAATTAGTCCACCAGGGAGTTGGGTATTATACAAAAATAATAAAGCTGAGTACAGATGCTGACCCAAACTCAGCAAACAGTTAACCAAAAGGATGTTCAAGCTATTAAATTTCTTTTTGACTAGGAAATAAATGAGTGTATATATATATATATATATTTATATTTTAACTGAACATAAATTTTAAAAGAACTCCTTGAATAAATAGAATTTTTCCCAAAAAAGTTATTTTTTCTCTTCCCAAATTATAAAAGTCTCTTCAAGTTCTTTTTTTTGTTTGTTTTGGTAGAATTTTTAATCCCATTTCTAATGTCAGGTAGAATATTACAAGTGAATACATTCAAAACATGGGTAAAGATTTAATTTATCTAACTAAAATATTTTAATAATGTTTTACAATATCATTTTATATATTTTTATAATTTGATTTATTGTCTTAATAAATACTAATTTAATTGAAGAAGCAGTGTTAGAACAGCAAGAAGCATAGTCTTTCAGGCAGGACTGCCTGGGTTCATATCTCATTGCTGCCTGTCATTAGCGATAATCTTGATTCTGTTACTTAAATTCTCTTATCTGATTCATTTCTCTAATTGATAAAATGAAAGCTATGGGATAATAATGCAAATAATGTAGGAAAATCACATTCAGTTCAGTTCAGTTGCTCAGTCGTGTCTGACTGTGTGACCCCATGAACCGCAGCACACCAGGCCTCCCTGTCCATCACCAACTGCTGGAGTCCACCCAAATCCATGTCCAATGAATCAGTGATGCCATTCAACCAGCTCATCCTCTGCCGTCCCCTTCTCCTCCTGCCCTCAATCTTTCCCAGGATCAGGGTCTTTTCAAATGAGTCAGCTCTCCGCATCAGGTGGCCAAACTTTAGAGTTTCAGCTTCAGGATTAGTCCTTCCAATGAAAACCCAGGACTGATCTCATTTAGAATGGACTGGTTGGATCTCCTTGCAGGTATGTGGCTCTCAAGAGTCTTCTCCAACATCACAGTTCAAAAGCATCAATTCTTTGGTGCTCAGCTTTCTTTATAATCCAAGTCTCACATCCATACATGACCACTGGAAAAACCATAGCCTTGACTAGATGAACCTTTGTTGGCAAAGTAATGTCTCTGCTTTTCAATATGCTATCTAGGTTGGTCATAACTTTCCTTCCAAGGAGCAAGCGTCTTTTAATTTCATGGCTGCAATCACCAATCACAGTGATTTTGGAGTCCAGAAAAATAAAGTCAGCCACTATTTCCACTGTTTCCCCATCTATTTGCCATGAAGTGATGGGACCGGATGCCATGATCTTAGTTTTCTGAATGTTGATCTTTAAACCAACTTTTTAACTCTTCTCTTTCACTTTCATCAAGAGGCTCTTTAGTTCTTCTTCACTTTCTGCCATAAGGGTGGTGTCATCTGCATATCTGAGGTTATTGATATCACATTAAGATAATGCAAATTACAGGTGAGATTTTAATAAAAAGTAGTTGCTTTTCTCATAATTATTAGCATCATCACCATCATCATCATTTTATTCAGTAAATCGTACTAAATTATTTTTAAAAGTAACTTTTTTAAATGAGAGAATTTGAAAGTGTTAATATCCTCCTATTTACAAAAAAAGGACAGTTTTTTAGGTAAATTTTTATATACACTGGAAATCACAGCTACTAAACAATAAAAAAAATTGAAAGATACATTATTCATACTATTTAACATACATTTAAAAATCATATGGAAAAATTAGTTTTCTAAAAAGTCAAGATCACACATCTTCTCAATTTCTTTATATTCATTGCATTAATTTGATTTTGAAGTTTGCTACATACAAATTCATTCAAGTAATGTAGTCATAACTTAGTGGGAAATTTTATATCATAGATCTTTCAAACAGAAGGCCTCAAGGACACTTTTGAATATGAGCTAGTGAATCCAAAATATCACTCATCATCTATCATAGATTGATGCCCTTCTTGGGAGTTGGCTGATTTGTCGTAAACTGGATATTCAAGTTACTGACTTACATTCTATCTCCTAGGCTCTGAACTTTTATGTCTCTAGGTACAAAATGCACCTCTTTGATTCAGGGTGTGTGTGTGTGTGTGTGCACTCTGTGCATGTGCACGCATACATGAATTATGTACATGCACTTATTTTGTTGAATTTTATTCTTTGATGTTAAGTCACACGCTGTGTAGAGAAAAAAAAGAAAGGTGCAGAAGAAAAGAAACTTTTTCCGTGACTTAACAGCAATAGAGGTAAAGTTCTCAAAATATATTACCCAGTCCTTGAAGATGAAAGTGAAAAGGATGAAAAATTAATGCAAATATGACAAAAATAGCACAATCTACAAAGGGTTAGCATTGTTCTTCTTTTACATTATCATTTCTACAACACTTTTTTATTATTTTACATATTAAGTTTTACATTAAACAATAAAACAAAATTTTAATTTCCCATGTAGTACCTTTTGAGTTATATATCAGTTGTCTCTCCTTTCTTTATTGATCTATCTTAGGGACAAAATGATACACCTCAGAGTTTCCAATGCAGGACAGTTCAGTTCAGTTCAGTCACTTAGTTGTGTCCGATTCTTTGCCACCCCATGGGCTACACTATGCCAGGCTTGAAGTTCATGGTTCATGTATTACTGAAGCCTGCCTTGGAGAATTTTGAGCATTACTTTACTAGTATGTGAGATGAATGCAATTGTGTGGTAGTTTGAGCATTCTTTGGTGTTGCTTTTCTTTGGGATTTAATGACTAGTGGAAAAACCATACATTTGACTAGACAGACCTTTGTTGGCAAAGTAATATCTCTCATTTTCAATATACTGGTCATAGCTTTTTTTCCAAGGATCAAGCATCATTTCATTTCATGGCTGCAGTCACCATATGCAGTGATATTGGAGCCCAAGAAAATAAAGTCTCTCACTGTTTCCATTGTTTTCCCATCTATTTGCCCTGAAGTGATGCAACTGGATGCCATGATATTGGTTTTTTGAACGATGATTTTTAAGCCAACTTTTTCATGCTCCTCTTTCACTTTCATCAAGAGGCTCTATAGTTCTTTGCTTTCTGCCATAAGGGTGGTGTCATCTGCGTATTTGAGGTAATTGATATTTCTCCTGGTAATCTTGATCCCAGCTTATGCTTCATCCAGCCTGGCATTTCACATGATGTACACTGCATATAAGTTAAATAAACAGGGTGACAATATACAGCCTTGACATACTCCTTTCCCAGTTTGGAACCAATCGGTTGTTCCACATCTAACTGTTGCTTCTTGACCTGCACACAAATTTCTCAGGAAGCAGCTCAGGTGGTCTGGTATTCCCATCTCTTGAAGAATTTTCCATGGTTTGTTGTGCTTTGGGGTTACAATTAGCAATTAAGTTGATCTTAGGAGAAGACAAAAGAAAACTGGATTTGAATTTTCTTTTAAGAATGTATGGGCTTCCCCGGTGGCCCACTGTTTAAGAGTCTGCCATGCAATTCAGGGGACACAGTTTGATTCCTGGTCCAGAAAAATGCTGCATGCCACAGAGTAACTAAGCCCATAAGTGTGCTTAGTCACTAAGTCACACCTGATTCTTTGTGATCCCATGGACTGCAGCACCCCAAGCTCCTCTGTGCATGGAGATTCTCCAGAAAAGAATACTGGAGTGGGTTGCCATGCCCTTCTCCAGGGGATCTTAACAACCCAGGGATCAAACCCAGGTATCCCGGATTGCAGGCATATTCTTTTACCGACTGAGTCACAGAGAAACCTTAGAATACTGGAATGGGTAGCATATCCCTTCTCCAGAGGATCTTCCCAACCCAGGAATAGAACCAGGGTCTTCTGCATTGCAGGTGGATTCTTCACCAGCTGAGCTACCAGGGAAGTCCTACTAAGCTCATGAACAACTACTGAGCCCATGCACCCAAGAGCCCATGCTCCACAATAAGAGAAACCACTGTAATGAGAAGCCCATGCATCACAACTAGAGAGAAGCCCTGCTCAGTACAAGAAGTGAAAGTCCCCACATAGCAACAAAGCATTGGCGCAGCCAAAACTAACTTAAATAAATAAATAAAATTTAAAAAAGATAAAGAATGTACATTAATAAAATACTCTGATATTAGGCCAACTCCACATGTTTCCAGGTTTAATCACTTATTGTTTCCATTGTCTTTCATATCATAGCTTCAACATAGAGCAAGGGACATTTCTTCATGTCTTTCCAGGTTTTTCATTCAGACTAAGGAAACAGATTCTTTATTCTTGGAATTGTTTCATAGGATAGAATCAAGGACACATTTATAAGAAAAAAAACACAAACGTCTTTCCATCGTATTTCATTAATCACAATCAGGAATACAGTCTTTCAAATTCAAGATTTGGCAGCAGTAGAAATGAAAGTGTCTTGATGGTCTTGGTCCAGTCAGGATAAAGCCCTGGAATCTGATAAGGGATCACATTCTGTGGTGCAGTGGTATAGAACAGAACAAAACAAACATCTTCTTGGGAAGGAAAAAGGCAGAAACTGACATTGGGTAGATAGTCAGCTGGGGCAGCCATGTCATTTAACAGACTAGAATAATTATTATTACTATTTTAGAAAGGGTGGTAAAACAGTTGTATAAAATAGTAAAGGTACAAGTATTGCTGCTAATAAGCAACAGACATGGGAGTCAATTTTGGGTAGATTTTACAGGATCCATTTCAGTATGAAGGAAACCATCTATTAGCATGTTTAGGTAAAATAAATGTTCTCCATATTAAATATCAATTGTTACCTCATTTAAACAGAAATGCAGGTGAATGGGTATATTTAAATAAATATGATATTTTTAATTATTTATTTTATCAATTTATTATGCTTAACAGAGAAGGCAATGGCACCCCACTCCAGTATTCTTGCCTGGAGAATCCCATGGATGGAGGAGCCTGCTAGGCTGCAGTCCATGGGGTCGCTGGGAGTCGGACACGACTGAGCAACTTCACTTTCACTTTTCACTTTCCTGCATCGGAGAAGGAAATGGCAACCCGTTCCAGTGTTCTTGCCTGGAGAATCCCAGGGACGGCGGAGCCTGATGGATTGCCGTCTCTGGGGTCGCACAGAGTCAGACACGACTGAAGCGACTTAGCAGCAGCAGCAGCAGCAGCATTATGCTTAAAAATAGAACATTTTGCAAGGGGTGAACATGAATTGGGTTTCCCTGGTGGCTCAGACAGTAAAGAATCTGCCTGCAATGTAAGAGTTTTGATTTCAGTCCCTGGATTGGAAAGATTCCCTGTAGAAGGAAGTGGCTACCCATACCAGTATACTTGCCTGGAGAATTCCATGAACAGAGGAGCCTGGCAGGCTACAGTCCATGGGGTCACAAAGAGTTGGACATGACTGATTACATAGATCACTATTTATATGCTAGACTCATTTCTCTTTTAACAATTCCTGATGATGTTTTGTTCTAATAATAGCACATTATGGGCTTCTGTTCAGCAAAGCAATTGTTTGATAATACCAGAAAAAATGGCTGAACTGTGGATTTTCTTATTTGTTAATAATATTAGTAGCTCAGAATGTAACTGTGAATATTCCACAGTAGAAACTCAATGTTTCTTTGATGGATGTGTGAATAGTCAATGCCATTTACTCACAATTTCCTATATGCCAGAAACTTTACTAGCGGTGGTTGGTCGTTTAGACACTCAGTCATGTCCGATTCTTGTGACCTATGGGCTGTAGTTCATCAGGCTCCTCTGTCCATAGGATTTTCCAGGCAAGAATACTCGACTGAGTTACCATTTCCTTCTCCAGGGTTTCCTCCCAACCTAGGGATTGAACCTGGGTCTCCTGCACTGCAGGCAGATTCTTTTCTGACTGAGCCACCAGAAAAGCCCTAGAAACTTTACTATCACTTATTTAATACTAACAACATCATTGCAAGATTAGTGGTAGTTTTCCCGTTTAACAGAAGGGATGACACATATTAAATAATTTTCTCTGAAGGCAAATATTAGATGACACCCCATTTTCTTTTTGGAAGGCTTCTATTTGGGTTGACAGCTAATATTAAAAGAAACCGTGTACCTATGTTTTTTATAAGCAATATAATCAATGAAAATATTGTCAAAAAAAATGGTGGAAAGAATGGTTGTTTGCCATTAAACAGAAGTGTTGCTTAACAGTGAGAGATACCTTTCCTCATTAGCTCAGAGCAAGGTGATATATTCAATAATCTGCATAAAAAATTGGCATAAGTGTTTATAATTAACATGACAGAAGTCTTTTAGTATGACTAAGGATGTTTACAACCTGTAACTATGTCTGCAGCAATGGCTTAACTTTTTCAACCATATCAGAACTTAAACTGACTTAAATTATCATAATACATAGTCTAAGTTGTTTACACTAAATTAGAAGTGACCTCAATTTCTATAATAGAAATAAGCTATATATTATGTAGCTTTATATAAAAGCTACATTTGTGTATACTTTGTAATATTTTACTAGTGTAATCTAATGCCAAATGCACTTGAAACATCCTCTCTATTTCTTTCTTTTTTGTGTGTGTGTGGAAGGTGCCTATGATCTATAAAAGGCAAGAAATCTCATTTGAATAGAGGAGAAGGATGAGTTATTACTTATGCATAGAAAAATTTTTTAGGATTCGGCTGTGGCAGTGATAGATGGATAGACTGCTAAGAAGCCATTTGAGACTTCTGTGATTAGGTTAGACAGGTCCCAACTCCTATTAGTGAGTGTTGCCTTGTTCTGTTACAGAGAGGAGGGAGCTGTCTTCTTCAGTTTTCCCATGGTGCTGCCTGCTTTAACTAAGCCTGTAACATTTTTGATAAGCAAATCAGGAAGGACTTCACAGACAGATGGCAAAGCTGCCTATGCATTCTCATTTATATGCAACCTTGGTTCCTAACTGTACTTGAGCCATATGCAGGGGTTTTGTGTTCCCACTGGACTGGTTTTAAGTGCTAGGCAGACAAGTCAAATCTATCTTGGTCCATGTTTTCCTAATATGATTTAATTCAGTGGAGTTATGCAAAGTGTTTATCAAAAGAATTTTTGAAACTAAAATTTTGGCTGACTGCAAAAATTAATACCAACCATAGCCTAGTGAGAAGTGTGCCCTAGGAGACCTATTCATATAGGGAATGAAGACTAGATTATATAATTTATAAGCTAAAATTAAATGAAAACATAAAAAATAAACTCTACTTGGGATTTTGAATTGCCTAAACATAATGTTGGGCATTAAACTGCCTGCATTACACTAGTCAAATTATGTATTTTCCATTATGGAATGATCTGAAGATAAACTAATATTAAAAAATATACAAACACTCTAACTTTGGCTTATAATCTTACATACACTTTTGATAATATACCAAATAAATATCAAATATAAATTTTTAGGTTATTGGATCAAAATTTTTGATACAATAACTAAAACTTTAGTTGTGATTCATCAGAATAAGTAGTGCTTCATAAAATCATAAAAGCATATATTTTATTTAAAAGAAAAAGTTACTAGAGCAAAGATGAATATAAGTAATTAGCTTTAATTAACTATTTTTGACTTAATGAATTTTAAGTTATGATATAGAGCCTAATTGTATTTCAAAATATTATGGTGAGAAAACTAGTTCTTATAATGTTTTTGTTTTCCATGACTTATCAGTTCAGTTCAGTTCAGTCTCTCAGTTGTGTCCAACTCTTTTCAACCCCATGGACTGCAGCATGCCAGACTTCCCTTTCCATCATCAACTCCCGGAGCCTACTCAAACTCATATCCATTGAGTCGGTGATGCCATCCAACCATCTTATCCTCTGTCGTCCCCTTCTCCTTCTGCCTTCAATCTTTCCCAGCATCAGGGTCTTTTCAAATGAGTCAGTTCTTCACATCAGGTGGCCAAAGTATTGAAGTTTCATCTTCAACATCAGTCCTTCCAGTGACTCATAGTCAAACTTATAAAAATAGTTTATGTATTATATTTTATAGTAAAGTAATATTTTATCCCTGGAGAAGGGAATGACAACCCACTCCAGGAATCTTGCCTGGAGAATCCTATGGACAGAGGAGCCTGACAGGCTACAGTCCATGGAGTTGCAAAGAGTTGGACACAACTAAGCAACTAACATACATGATATTTTATCATTAGAAAAAAGTATGGAATTTTAAAAAGATTTGAAAAAAATCTATAATTCTGTCACCGCAAAACAATATCAGCATCATACACATTTCATTCACATATTAAACATAGTTGAGATAACTCTGTATAAACAAATTATTGTCTTCTATTTCTTACTAAACTCTATACCCTAGGGTACCCCAAAGTTTATTAAATTAACTTCAAAAACATTCTTTAATCTGGACTCATGAATTTTATGAATGTATCTCTTCAGCAAAAGCCTATTGTAGATGACTACAATTTTTATACCTTTGCACTATTATTAATAATTCTGTTGTGAATATTTTGGCATACTTGTTTTTAGTTTCAGTGATTTCCTTAAAAAAAGATTCCTAGGTTAGAATTATACTGACAAGTGAGGCTTTTTTAAACTTTTATTGCATATTGACAGATAGCCTTCAGAAAAATTTATGGTGATTTATTCTATCACCATTATCATGCGTGTTTGTGAAACATTGCTAACTATGTCAGTTAGGATATGTTTGATTGCAAATAATATAAAATATCAATATGATTGTATAAATTTTCTGATAAGCAGTTTATTGATGGGACAGGAATCATGAGTGGTTAGTTCTGTGATATAAAACATATATAGACCCAGGTTATTTTTTTCCTTTTCTCTCCTAATCTCAGTGTTGAATTTATCCATATGTTGCTAGAATTCTGAGAATTGTCAGAAACCTGAATTTCCAGGCATCATTTAAACATAATGTCTGTAGGGCAAAAAAAAAAAAAAACAAGATAAATCATTGTTTACTATGGTTATATCTTAGGAAAGAGCAAACTTTTCACAAAAATGAACAAAAATTAGTCCCTTTTGACTCACGGCTGAGAATTTGCTTATGTTCTGAGACAAAGTTAAAAATATTTGTCTAATTGTCTACCATTCAATTATGACAAAAGAATAAATAGTTATACAATAAAAAAAAAAAACACAAATGAAAAGGAGATAAAAGGAACACTCTGTTGGCTAAGCTGTCCCACATAGATGTTAGTTCCACCTTCTGAGAAAAGTCTTCCTTCACTGTTTATCATCTGCTGGGTCCATAGGGAAGATGGGCTTCACAACTTGAGTGACCTCCTTGTTGCTCTATTGTCTGCAGATCAACTCTGTTTAAATGCGAAATAAATGTGACCACATTTTTACCTGGAAAATATAGCATGTTAACTTCCTCCACTCTCATAATGTCACATTTCAGTATCTTTTACATACTGTTTTTCATTTTCTGGTGCCAGAATCTGTATGAGATTACTTTCAAGTAGCAGGAAGCAATATCATCCACTCAAACTGGCTTTATAATACAAGCACATGTATTATCAGATATAGCAGGTAATCTAGAATTAGAAATCTTGATAACTACGTGATTTTGTTGTTGTTTAGTCGCTAAGTCATGTTTGACTCTTTTGTGGCCCCTTGTACAGTAGCCCACCAGGCTCCTTCTTTCTACTCAAAATTGTGATGTAAATTTCTTCTACTTCCATCAGCATCTGTTGTGACTTTGACTTGAGGATGGCAATGTCAATCCAGGTGGTCTAGATACAGCAAGAACAAGAAAACAGTTTCTGTTAGTGTGGATTTTCTAAAGAAATTCTTTCTAGAAATTTCTGGTCAGGTTTCCCCTGGTATCCTATTTGCTAGGATCAGGCTGTGTGTCTATTTATGAACTAGTAATAAGTGGCTAGAATTATGTGATTACCTTAGATCAAAAGTCTTTTGCTAGAAAGGAATGTGAATTCAAATAATTTCCAAGAACATAGTTGTATGGGAGCAGACTGTGTAGATGATCAATACCAGTACAAAAGTAGATGAAGTATAAGAATATTTCCCAGGCAAATGAGTTCAAAATTTCTTTTCTTGTATTTCCAATACACTGTTGGATAGAAGTGATGAGAGCAGATGGCCTTGTCTTTTTCCTTATCTGAGAAGGAAATAACTCAGTCTTGCAACATTAAGTATGATGGCTATAGAACTTTCCAAGATGCCCTTTTAGCAAGTTGAGGACATAACTTCCACTCCTTCTTTGCTGTGATTTTTTTCTTTTTCAAATCAGGATTGGTGATAGATTTTCTTAAATGTATTTCCTTTATCTATAGAGATGATCATGATTTTCAAAAATTATTCTAAACTTGTACTTCTGGAACACAAACTACTATATCATGTTCACAGAATACAACCTATACTTCCATGTTGTTGAATTCTGTGTGCTAATGTTTATACTTTTATATTCATTAGGGATATTTTTATCCTTAAAGCATCTTTCTCTGGTTTTGGTGTCAGTAGAATTGTAACCGTATACAGTGACTTGGAAAGCAATTCCACCTCTAAAATTTGGGGAAAGGTTTAAAATTTGTCTAAGATTGGTATTATTTATTCCTTAAATATTTAGCAGAATTCACCATAAGGACCTTCAAGTTTTCATGAGAAGTTTTAAAATTGCAAATTCATTTGATTTAATACTTATAGATTTAATAATTTAATAAATTATATTATAGTTTTATAATTATATGATATTACATATTTCAAATGAGATTTAGTAAGTTATGTATTTCAAAAGATTTTTCCATTTATCTAAGTTGTAAATCTATTGGCATACAATTGTTAATATCCTTATTAACATTTGGCATATTATTATTTTGCCATTTTCAGAATAATCTGTGGCCATGCCACGTCTCTAATTCCTGACATTAATGACAGTTCTCTATCCTATTTTTATAAACCATCTGATTAGAAATTTACTTATTTTCTTGATCTTCTCAAAGAATTAGCTTTTGGTTTCATTGATTATCTCTAAAGCCTATTTTCTGCTTCACTGATTACTGCAATCATCTTTATTGTTTCCTTTCTTCTACTTATTTTAGGCCTAATTTGTTCTTTGCTTTATTGTTTCTTAAGGTGAAAGCTGAGGTTATTGATTTTAGTGGCTTTCTTCTTTTCTAATATAGGCATATAATACTATAAATTTCAAGCTAAGTGCTGTTTTAGCATTCTACTAAAATCTTACTCTGTGCGCTCGTCTGTGCCGTCCATTGCAGATGGCCCGACTCTGCGCTGTCCATTGCAGTCGGATTCCATTCCCAAAGAAAGGTAATGCCAAAGAATGCTCAAACTACTGCACAACTGCAGTCATCTCCCACTCTAGTAAAATAATACTCAACATTCTCCAAGCCAGGCTTCAGCAATCCGTGAACAGTGAACTTGCAGATGTCTAAGCCGGTTTTAGAAAAGGCAGAGGAACCAGAGATCAAATTGCCAACATCTGCTGGATCATCGAAAAAGAAAGACAGTTCCAGAAAAAACATCTATTTCTGCTTTATTGACAATGCCAAAGCCTTTGACTATGTGGATCACAATAAACTGTGGAAGATTCTGAAAGAGATGGGAATACCAGAGCACCTGACCTGCCTCTTGAGAAATCTGTATGCAGGTCAGGAAGCAACAGTTAGAACTGGACATGGAACAACAGACTGGTTCCAAATAGGAAAAGGAGTAGGTCAAGGCTGTATATTGTCAGCCTGCTTATTTAACTTATATGCAGAGTACATCATGAGAAACGCTGGGCTGGAAGAAACACAAGCTGGAATCAAGATTGCCGGGAGAAATATCAATAACCTCAGATATGCAGATGACACCACCCTTATGGCAGAAAGGGAAGAGGAACTCAAAAGCCTCTTGATGAAATTGAAAGAGGAGAGTGAAAAAGTTGGCTTAAAGCACAACTTTCAGAAACTTAAGATCATGGCATCCAGTCCCATCACTTCATGGGAAATAGTTGGGGAAACAGTGGAAACAATGTCAGACTTTATTTTTGGGGCTCCAAAATCACTGCAGATGGTGATTGCAGCCATGAAATTAAAAGACATTCCTTGGAAGGAAAGTTATGACCAACTTAGATAGCATATTCAAAAGCAGAGACATTACTTTGCCAACAAAAGTCTGTCTAGTCAATGCTATGGTTTTTCCAGTGGTCATGTATGGATGTGAGTGTTGGACTATAAAGAAAGCTGAGTGCCAAAGAATTGATGCTTTTGAACTGTGGTGTTGGAGAAGCCTCTTGAGAGTCCCTTGGACTGCAATGAGATCCAACCATTCCAGCCTAAAGGAGATCAGTCCTAGGTGTTCTTTGGAAGGAATGATGCTAAAGCTGAAACTCCAGTACTTTGGCCACCTCATGGGAAGAGTTGACTCATTGGAAAAGACCCTGATGTTGGGAGGGATTGGGGGCAGGAGGAGAAGGGGACGACAGAGGATGAGATGGCTGGATCGCATCACCTACTTGATGGATTTGAGTTTGGGTGAACTCCTGGAGTTGGTGATGGACAGGGAGATCTGACGTGCTACGATTCATGGGGTCACAAAGAGTCAGACATGACTGAGCGACTGAACTGAACTGAACATTTTATTTTTGTTGTGATTTCAAATTTACTTGAATCTTAATTATTTATAATTTCTCTTTTGAAATATTCTTTGAGGCATTGCTTGTTTTAGTTCAGTTCAGTCACTCAGTCATATCCCACTTTTTGTGACCCCATGAATCGCAGCATGCCAGGCCTCCCTGTCCATCACCAACTCCAGGAGTTCACCCAAACTCTTGTCCATCAAGTCGGTGATGCGATCCAGCCATCTCATCCTCTGTCGTCCCCTTCTCCTCCTGTCCCAAGTCCCTCCCAACATCAGGGTCTTTTCCAATGAGTCAATGCTTCGCATGAGGTGGCCAAAGTACTGGAGTTTCAGCTTTAGCATCATTCCTTCCAAAGAACACCCAGGACTGATCTCCTTTAGGATGGACTGGTTGGATGTCCTTGCAGTCCAAGGGACTCTCAAGAGGCTTATCCAGCACCACAGTTCAAAAGCATCAATTCTTTGGCACTCAGCTTTCTTCACAGTCCAACTCTCACATCCATACATGACCACTGGAAAAACCATAGCCTTGACAGATGGACCTTTGTTGGCAAAGTAATGTCTCTGCTTTTGAACATGCTATCTAGGTTGGTCATAACTTTTCTTCCAAAGAGTAAGCGTCTTTTAATTTCATGGCTGCAATCACCATCTGCAGTGATTTTGGAGCCCCTAAAAATAAAGTCTGACACTGTTTCCACTGTTTCCCCATTTATTTCCCATGTGGTGATGGGACCAGATGCCATGATCTTAGTTTTCTGAATGCTGAGCTTTAAGCCAACCTTTTCACTCTCTTCATTCACTTTCATCAATAGGCTTTTTAGTTCTTCTTCACTTTTTGCCATAAGGATGGTGTCATCTGCATATCTGAGGTTATTGATATTTCTCCCAGCAATAGTATCCTATTTTGTTTCTGATAGTTTTGAGATTTTAAAGGGTTGTTTTGTTATTTATTTCAAATTTTATTAGATCCAAAGTTTTGTATAAATTGTATGCTTATAAATTTATTAAGACTTTCATGGCTATAATATAGTATTAATTTATTTTGAAAAAAATTACATGTAATTAAGAATATAACATATATTTTCTGCTATTGGTGAAATGTTACATAAGTATCAAATGTAAGTAACATTGAAGGACACCTTGACAGCACTTAAGAGGAAAACTTTTTTTTTTTTTTTAATGATTAAACATTGTGCCAAGTAAAAAGTTTAAGCAAGGTAAATACCAAATTATAATCACTAGTAAATTTCTCCGGAGAAGGCAATGGCAAGCCACTCCAGTACTCTTGCCTAGAAAATCCCATGGATGAAGGAGCCTGGTAGGCTGCAGTCCATGGGGTTGCTACAAGTTGGACACGACTGAGCCACTTCACTTTCACTTTTCACTTTCACACAATGGAGAAGGTAATGGCAACCCACTCCAGTGTTCTTGCCTGGAGAATCCCAGGGATGGCAGAGCCTGGTGGGCTGCCGTCGATGGGGTCACACAGAGTCGGACACGACTGAAGTGACTTAGCAGCAGCAGCAGTAAATTTCTCAGTTTTTAAGCCATATTATAATTCAATTTATTCCATATTTCTTTAGGTTTAGATTTGCTGCCATCCAACTTTTATCATCTTATACATATTTAGATTAAAGAAAAACAAGAAAATGAATTTATCTTAGAACAATTTAATGTTGATTGTATAATCAGTTTTGACTGGTTCATTTAAAATGCACATGGACAAAATACATTATACTTATACATAATATTTGAATCAGTTTATGTGGGAAGAAACAAATGTTTCTGTATCCAAAAGCTATTTTGCATTTTAGAAAATTTAAAACAAAAATGATTTTCCCAGGATAGTTAAATTAAATTTAACAAAGATCTGGCATGTTTGATGATTATTTACTTTGAACAATTATGCTGCATATCCTAGTATATTCCCTTAAGCAGTTTATTTGAGTGAGCAACACATGCAAACTTATTATTTAGTGAACTTCAATTTTAGAAGAGTTTTAGACCTACAGATCTAAAGAAAAATTACAAAGATGGTAGAAATGTGAACTTTTGAACTATAATCTTTTATCTCTTAGAATTCAGAAATGGAGTGGTATGATACACCCTAAAGACATAAATATACCACTGAGAACACAAAGTAAATTGGAATGTTTTGGTTTTTTGATTTAGAAACTCAAAAATATTATTTTTTGTTTCCTTTAATTTTTCCTTGGAGAATATAATCTGTGTTGTGATGTCAAACTAGTTTTAAGTTTAGATGCCCGCAGGCAAGTTGTTTTCTCTAATTAAAACAAACTGAGTACGAATTTCCTACACTTATGTCTCTGATGGTAGAAATTGTACTTTAATGTTTCAAAAGGTTCTTCAGCAGTCAAACTTCCTCACTTTGATAATGCTACTTTTTCAGTCATCTAAAATCGTTATGAAAGAATATTTAACACACCAAAATCATCTCATTCTTGTGTACTATTTAATAATTGGGATCTTTGGGACCTTTTGCCCCAAATCTTTCACAGTCATTAAAATTTTTTCTATCAGAAGATATTATGAAAAAATATTTATGCTTAAAACGTTTAGTTATCAAAAACTGTTCAACAAAGCTCTATTAATTCAACAAATTCTAACGTTGTTGTTGCTGTTCAGTCACTAAGTTGTGTCCAGCTCTTTGAAATTCCATAGACTGCAGAATGCCAGGCTCCTCTGTCCTCCTGTCTCCTGGAGTTTGCTCAGATTCATGTCTATTAAGTCTGTGATGCTGTCTAACGATCTCACCCTTTGCCACCCGCCGCTCCTTTTGCCTTCAAGCTTTCCCAGCATTAGGGTCTTTTCCAATGAGTTCACATCAGGTGGCCAAAGTATTGGAACCTCACCTTCAGCAACAATTCTTTCAATGAATATTCAGAGTTGATTTTTCTTTAGGATTGACTGGTTTGACTTCCTTGCAGTCCAAGGGACTCTCAAGAGTTCAGGACTGAAATTTTGAAAGCATCAGTTCTTTGGTGCTCAGCCTTCTTTACGGTCCAGCTCTTGCATCCATACATCACTACTGGGAAAACCATAGCTTTGACTATACGGACAAATTTCATGCTCAATTTTTTTAGCCAAATTATTTTTCTGATCCCCTATCATATATATATTTTATATAGGAATGTATGATATATTTAGTGCCTTCCAAAAAGCTGAGGAAAATGAGAAGCTAAAGAGTGTATAAAGTAAAATAAATTTTAAGGAAGACATTTATAATGTTAATTTTTGAAGGAAAAACACTTAAATTTCAATATAACTCAATATTCATGTTATACTTATGTTATTATCTATATCTAAACATGTTAGTCAATATTCACCATTTACTGTAAGTTATGAACTTTGGGAAAGTATTTTTTCTTGATACTGTATCATTTTTTATTTATTAAAAATTATTGTGATCCATGGGGGGAAAATGTCACTATTTCATCTCTTAATTAAAATTAACCTAAAATTAATTTTAAGTCTTTAAAAAAATGAAGCCCATAAGAGAAACTCCAAACTCTAAAAATACTAATGTTATAATCTAAAAATAAATACTTCAGGATATATTTTTATCTCATAATGGATTGACACCTGTGTCACAAGGAAGCAACCTCCTTACTCAATATTTACATTTTTCAACTCTTTCTCCTCAATATTCTTTTCTAACCCAGAATCCCTACTGCTGAAAAGAAGGGGTTCTTTAAAAAATAATGAGAACAATTCTGATATCTCCATGTGCTTTTGGTTTGTTTTTCATTAGGTTGTTTTTGCCTTTTTTTCCTGCTTTCTTGGGGTTAAATATTTCCTTTTTTTCAGGTTTTTTTTATTATTTTTTAATGTAAATTTATTTATTTTAATTGGAGGCTCATTACTTTACAATATTGTACTGGTTTTGCCATACATCAGCATGTTGAAGCCATATAGAAAGGCACTTAAGTACCTATTAGTATATCACTTGTTTATTTTTCACTCTTCCCTTGATAGGGGTGGTATGGTCAGACTTACATGACTGATGATATTAAAAATTGAAAATGAATGACTATAGCTCATTCCTCTCACCCTTTCTTTTTCTTTAGGATGTCTCAGATGTCTGACTCTTTGCAACCCCATGGACCACAGTCCAGGGAATTCTCCAGGCTGAATACTGGAGTGTGTAGCCTTCCCCTTCTCCAGGGGATCTTCCCAACCCAGGGGTCGAACCCAGGTCTCCCTCATTGCAGGCGGCTTCTTTTCCACCTGAGCCACAAGGGAAGCCCAAGAATACCAGAGTGGGTATCCTATCCCTTCTTCAGTGGATCTTTCCAACCCAGGAATCAAACCGGCTCTCCTACATTACAGGCAGATTCTTTACCAACTGAGTTGTCAGGGAAGCCCTACATGACTGGTGATATTAGAAAATGAAAATGAATGACTATAGTTCATCTTCTTTCACCCTTTCTTTTTCCTTAGGATGTCTCAGCTGCAGTGAACATCAGTTCTGACCTGTCCTCTTTTATGCTGTAAATTTAACTGTAAGTCCCTGCTCATATGTCAGTGACTTCATAAGATTGTGGTGTACTGGGGTTCAATGTAAGGATGTTCTTGTCGCTAAGCACCAAGGTCAACTGCTCCATAAATAGGAAAGGTCACATGTTTATTTAATCATGCCTTGCTTCTATCTTTATCTTGAATTGGTTCAGAATTAAGACAGGGAAAATATAACTGTAAGTTATCAGCACTCTTCATTGCAAAAAATTCTGTAAAGTCTTTATCAGTTCTATATTTAACCAAATTTAACCAAAAACCTATGGTAAATTACAGAGTTTTTGAACATTCTCTCTCTCTCCTGTATATTATTGATAGTTCTCGAGTCATTATCCAAGATTAATACACAACAATTCCTTTTATAGTTTTCATCATGTGACCAAATAAATCACCTTTGAGACTCTTGAGAGTGGCTGTGTAAACATACCCAGAGTTAATATTTCTAGTCTAATTATCAAAGCTAAAATGTTGTCAGAATCATAGCAAAAATTATAAAACTGGCAAAGCATCACTCCTTACAAAATATTTTTAAAATAGTTTCATTTGCTTAATTGTACAGGCTCAAAGACCTAATGATGTACACCAAGCAAAACATTTAAAATGCCATTAGTAAATCAGATATTAAAAAACACTAAACATGACTTTAGCTAAAAATATATTCATCATTAATGTTAACTCTTATGAAATGGATTTCATCTAGATAAAATCTGCCTCCAAATTATTTGCAAATTGCAAGATTCTTTGGGGGAAAATGGATATATAAACTCAGGTTAAAGAGCCCTTGTGATTTTTTAAAATACTTTCAAGCTTTTAAAAATTCAAACTTTAAACAAATTACCCCCAACTAATTTGGTAATTGATTTTTTAATATAAATTTATTTATTTTAATTGGAGGTTAATTACTTTACAGTATCGTATTGGTTTTGCCATACATCAACATGAATCCACCACAGGTATACACGTGTTCCCCATCCCGAACCCCTCTCCCTCCGATTTTTAATATTAGGTCCAACTGAGTTTATGTAAATCCACCTCTACCTTAAATACTTATAAATATTGACCATTAAATGAAAAAAAGAATAGCACGATTCAAAATAATAAAGGGAATAATTCTGTTACTGGATTGAGGTTGGCTTGTTCCCTCCTCTAAAGCCAATATTTGAGGTGCAAGTGTCAGCAAGAAGGTAAGCCCTTTATTTAGAAAAGTTGGCAGTCTGGGGAGAAGGTGGAGTCATGTCCAGCGACCAACTCTGAAGATGCTCAGCCATGAAAATGTTTAAAGGGAAAAGGGGGAAGTAATCTTAGTTAATCACTGAGGTGCAATGTGAGGTTCTTCGTCAACTCCATTTTGCTCAGGCTGCTGACTTCTCCCGATCTTATGCCATCCTGACCACATTGTGCTGTGCTGTGCTCAGTCGCTCAGTCCGCTTCTTTGCAAGCCCATGAACAGTAGCCTGCCAGGCTCCCCTGTCTATGGGGATTCTCCAGGAAAGAATACCAGAGTGGGTTGTCATGCCCTTCTTGAGGGGATCTTCCCAACCCAGGGATGGAACCTAGGTGTCCTGCCTTGCTGGTGGGTTCTTTACTTTCTGAGCAATAAAAGAAGCCCAAGAATACTGGAGTGGGTAGCCTGTCCCTTCTCCAGGTGAACTTCACAACCCAGGAATTGAACTGGGGTCTCCTGCATTGGAGGCAGATTCTTGCCCACATTGCCCACCTGCAAATTTACTAAGGGTAAAGCTGGGGGTAGAGGGTCAGTCACTGTTTAACTACTGGATTCTCCATTCTTACTCCTTCTAATCAAGGGAAATTAATCAACAGGTTAGGCAGGACACTGTTCATTCCATGAAGCAAAAATCAGGGTTAGGTTGATGTTCCCTAGTGATCTCATTTTTATGATTAAAGTTTCAGGGGAACAAAAATAGACAAACAGAAGTGGGACAAAAGATCTACTTACAGTTCAAAGTTATGAGAAAAAATTTAAAAGCAGCATGTTAATAAAAATAAAAAGCATTTATTATCGACAATTGTAGACTCGGGTTCAAACACTGACTTATATACATTAGCTGAGTTATTTGGGGAATATAATTTCATCTCTTTAGGTTTCTTTTTCTTTTATGAAATACGTTGATTTAACTCTTAAAATCTTCTGTAGTGAATATTCTCTTTGAGAAAACACATTTGATTTAAAATCTCAATATATTTAGAAAAAAATGGAGTACAGAAGTCATAAAATTTATTTCCACAAACACACACAAAATCAATTTGAGGGGAATTCCCTGGCATTCCAGTTGTTAGGACTCTGTACTTTCATTGGTGAGGGCTCAGGATGAATCCCTGTCAGGGAACTAAGATCCCACAATTGTTATGGCACAGACAAACAAAAACCAACAGCAAAAAAAAGAAGTTTGGGATTCTGTAAAATTCCAAGTTGTTCTAGGTTTTATAGACAATAGAACAACTCTTCTCACTTTATCACCACGGGACATTTCTTTTAAATTGAATTAAATTGAATAATTCATAGGTGATCATTGAAATTACTATACTTTTCTGCAAAAATGTCTCACTATTAATATATCCATTATAGGCATTTTTAAATAAATGAATGAAAATATTTTAGAATGATACATGGATTTGTGAATGAATTAGAAAAATAATAAGGCATCACTGAGGTAAAAAATGAACAAATACTTCCTGGGCACTCTAAAAATACAATTTGTCTACATTGTTTTACCAGCTCCAATGAGGACCTAGAGATTCATTTCATAGAGGTTTTATAACATTGTTTTCTTGTTGGGAGTTTTTATGTCCTAGAATTATTTGTAAATAAACAAGTTTTTATATTCTCTATTCACATGTATATGGCTCCAACATTTCATCCAATTTTTTTCTAAAACATTTTTTGAGCCATGAAATAAAAATTTCACCATAAAATGAGAGATAATATTATAAATTGATAGAAAACACCATCTAAAGATAAATGACCCAGTCTTTTATCCCATAGATTATACCCTGAAGTTAAGTAAGACAATTCAATTCCACTCTATTATCTCTGCACTGCTGTGGAGACAGAAGAAACAGGTGTTAACGTTGGTCACTGCTTAAGGAGGTTCCATCATTCTTTAGTCACAAAACGTGTTCATCTCCACAGGGTAGAAAACAAGGCACTAAAGATAGATCATCATCCTCACACTATATAAAAAAAAAGTCCATTTTCCCATTGATAGGATACAGTCAATTGGACAGGTGAAAGTCTCCTTTTAAATATTTTTAGTTTTGAGCTAAAGAGAACAATGTATCAAGAGGACAACTCTTCTAGGGTGAAAATACAGTTGTCATTGTAATGAAAACTAAACCGTAATTTTATATATAATTTTTTTACACGGATCATGAAAAAGCAAAATGGATAAGTGATTACTGAAAACATGATTGTTTTCCATTAAGCATATTTTCTGATGCTTAAACTAAGAATGCAACCCTGTAATGTGCTTTTCACATTTATTTGGTTTTCATTGAAGAGCAGATAGCCATTATCTTACATTGGGTTTGTTGTCCTAATAAAAAGTACATGATTTATCATGGCTTTTTAAAATTTAGATTTTAAAAGTTAGATCTGCTTACCATGCAGCTATTAAAAATATAATTTTTATCTATAAAAAACTGCATAAATAAAGAGGTACATCCATTCAGGGTAAAATATCAATGGCATTATGTAACTTATGCTAAGCACATTATTTTTACAAAATCTTATATATAGTTGTAGTTATTTACTAATGATCAGAAAAAATTAAAGATTTATTTGTACATGCAAATGGATAACCTGTGATAAGCTTAGTCAGTAAAATACTACTTTGCAATAAAAGGAACAAAACATTTATTCAGACAAGAATATGAATGCACCTTAAATATATCTTTTAAGTGAAATAAGTCAGATGCCAAGGCTCCATATTTATATGGCCTTCAGAAAAAGATAAACCTATAGGGGTGAAAACACATCAGTGCCTGCCATGTGTTTTTAGAGGTGAGTTTGCCTCCAAAGACAAGATACAAGGTAATTTACATATTATGGCTGCTCTCTAGCTGCAAAGAAAGAGCTGAGTAGTTCATGAAGACTGTATGACCCACTGGAAAATAAAATGCTACCTTTATCCCCAACTAAATAATGAGATACATTAGAAGGTATAGTTCAGAAACCGTTTTCATCTAATGTCAAAATATATTTGTCTACTTGAGATACATTCAGCAAGATGCATGTTACCACATGTTCTCCATATAAATATGTTATTTCCATTAAACTATTTTTCACATCAAAGTTCAAAAATAAGCACAGAATACCTGCTTTTCATCATAGAACTTGGCTTTACTCTGACAATTGAGACAAATCCATATTTTTTCTAAAGCATATTGTTGCAGATTTTCATCTAAATGTTTATTTGACCAGATCATATGACAATAACACAGTTCTAGCTACAGTCCAGAGAGGATTATGAATGAGATAAAAATAATAGCAATGAAACAAGAAGCCAAGTTCATGTAACAACGTTTGTTGTTGCCGTTAAGTTGTTCAGTCACATACAACTCTGCGACTCCATGGACTTCCCTGTCTTTCATTATCTTCTAGACTTTTCTCACTCATGTCCATTGAATCAGTGATGCCATCCAACCATCTCATCCTCTGTCATCCACTTCTCCTGTCTTCAATCTTTCCCAGCATCAGGGTCTTTTCCAATGAGCTGGCTCTTCACATTAGGTGGCCAAAGTACTGGAACTTCAGCTTCATCATCAGTCTTTCCAATGAATATTCAGAGTTGATGTTCTTTAGGACTGAATGGTTTGATGTCCAGGGGACTCTAAAGAGTCTTATTCAGCACCACAGTTCAAAAACATCAGTTCTTCAGTGCTCAGCCTTCTTTATGTTCCAACTCTCACATCAGTACAAGACTACTGCAGAAAACACAACTTTGACTACACAGAGATTTTAATACTCTGTCTAGCTTTGTCATGGTTTTTCTCCAAGGAACAAAAGGTTTTTCTTCATTTTATGTCTGCAGTCACCATCTACAGTGATTTTGGAGCCCAAGGAAATAGTCTGTCACTGTCTCTAGTTTGCTGCCTCTGTTTGCCATGAAGTGATAGATCTGGTTTGTCATTCCGGTTCCAGAAAAATGGTTGCCTGAGGAGGCCTTACAAATAGCTGTGAAAAGAATAGAAGTGAAAGGCAAAGGAGAAAAGGAAAGATATACCCATCTGAATGCAGAGAATGAAGAATATCGAGGAGAGATAAGAAAGACTTCCTCAGTGATCAATGCAAAGAAATAAAGGAAAACAACAGAATGGGAAAGACTAGAGATTTCTTCAAGAAATATTAGAGATACCAAGGGAACATTTCGTGCAAAGATGGGCACAATAAAGGGGAGAAATTGTATGGACCTAATAGAAGCAGAAGACATTAAGAAGAGGTGGCAAGAATACATAGAAGAACTATACAAAAAAGATCTTCATGACCCAGATAATCACGATACTGGGATCACTCACCTAGAGTCAGACATCCTGGAATGTGAAGTCAAGTGGGCCTTCGAAAGTATCACTATGAACAAAGCTAGTTGAGGTGGTGGAATTCCAGTTGAGCTATTTCAAACCCTGAAAGAGAATGGTGTTAAAGTGCTGCACTCAATATGCCAGCAAATTTGGAAAACTCAGCAGTGGCCACAGGACTGGAAAGGTCAGGTTTCATTTCAATCCCAAAGAAAGGCAATGCCAAAGAATGCTCAAACTACTGTACAATTGCTCTCATCTCACATGTTAGCAAAGTAATGCTCAAAATTCTCCAAGCCAGGCTTCAACAGTAAGTGAACCACGAACTTTCAGATGTTCAAGCTGGTTTTAGAAAAGGCAGAGGAAACAGAGATCAAAATGCCAATATCTGTTGGATCACCAAAAAAGCAAGAGTTCCAGAAAAACATCTACTTCTCCTTTAATGACTATGCCAAACCATTTGACTGTGTGGAAAATTATGAAAGAGATGGGAATACCAGACCACGAACCTGCTTCCTGAGAAATCTGTATGTAGGTCAAGAAGCAACAGCTAGAACCGGACATGGAACAACAGACTGGTTCCAAATCAGGAATGGAGTATGTCAAGGCTGTGTACAGTCACCCTTCTTATTTAACTTATATGCAGAGTAAATCTTGAGAAATGCTGGGTTGGATAAAGCACAAGCTGGAATAAAGATTGCTGGGGGAAATATCAATAGCTTCAGATATGCAGATGACACAACCCTTATGGCAGAAAGTAAAGAAGAACTAAAGAGCCTCTTGATGAAAGTGAAAAAGGAGAGTGAAAAAGTTGGCTTAAAACTCAATCTCCAGAAAACTAAGACTATGGTGTCTGGTCAAATCACTTCATTGCAAATAGATGGGGAAACAATGGAAACAATAATATACTTTATTTTGGGAGGCTCCAAAATCACTGCAGATGGTGACTGCAGCCATGAAATTAAAAGACACTTACTCCTTGGAAGAAAAATTATGACCAACCTAGACAGCACTTTAAGAAGCAGAGATATTACTTTGCCAACAAAGACCATCTAATCAAAGCTATGGTATTTCCAGTAGTCATGTATGGATGTAAGAGCTGGACTATAAAGAAAACTGAGTATTGAAGAACTGATGCTTTTGAAATGTGGTGTTGGAGAAGACTCTTGAGAGTCGCTTGGACAGCAAGGAGATCCAACCAGTCAATCCTAAAGAGGATTCTCCTAAAGGAGATCAGTCCTGAATATTCATTGGAAGGACTGATTCTGAAGCTAAAACTCCAATAATTTGGCTACCTTATGTGAAGAACTGACTAATTTGAAAAGACTCAGCTGCTGGGAAAGATTGAAGGTGGGAGGACAAGGGGACGACAGAGGACGAGATGGTTCGATGGCATCACCGACTCAATGGACATGAGTTTGAGTAAACTCCAGGAGTTGGTGATGGACAAGGGAGGCCTGGTGTGCTGCAGTCCATGAGGTCAAAAAGGGTTGGACACGACTGAGCAACTGCACTGAACTGAACTGATAGAACTGGATGCCATGATCTTTGTTTTTTGAATGTTGAGTTTTTTTTTTTTAATTTTATTTTATTTTTAAAATTTACATAATTGTATTAGTATTGCCAAATATCAAAATGAATCTGCCACAGATATACATGTGTTCCCCATCCTGAACCCTCCTCCCTCCTCCCTCCCCATACCATCCCTCTGGGTCATCCCAGTGCACCAGCCCCAAGCATCCAGTATCGTGCATCGAACCTGGACTGCCAGCTCGTTTCATACATGATATTTTACATGTTTCAATGCCATTCTCCCAAATCTTCCCACCCTCTCCCTCTCTCTCAGAGTCCATAAGACTGTTCTATACATCAGTGTCTCTTTTGCTGTCTCATACACAGGGTTATTGTTACCATCTTTCTAAATTCCATATATATGCATTAGTATACTGTATTGGTGTTTTTCTTTCTGGCTTACTTCACTCTGTATAATAGACTCCAGTTTCATCCACCTCATTAGAACTGATTCTAATGTATTCTTTTTAATGGCTGAGTAATACTCCATTGTGTATATGTACCACAGCTCTTTTATCCATTCATCTGCTGATGGACATCTAGGTTGCTTCCATGTCCTGGCTATTATAAACAGTGCTGCGATGAACATTGGGGTACTCGTGTCTCTTTCCCTTCTGGTTTCCTCAGTGTGTATGCCCAGCAGTGGGATTGCTGGATCATAAGGCAGGTCTATTTCCAGTTTTTTAAGGAATCTCCACACTGTTCTCCATAGTGGCTGCACTAGTTTGCATTCCCACCAACAGTGGAAGAGGGTTCCCTTTTCTCCACACCCTCTCCAGCATTTATTGCTTGTAGACTTTTGGATCGCAGCCATTCTGACTGGCGTGAAATGGTACCTCATAGTGGTTTTGATTTGCATTTCTCTGATAATGAGTGATGTTGAGCATCTTTTCATGTGTTTGTTAGCCATCTGTACATCTTCTTTGGAGAAATGTCTATTTAGTTCTTTGGCCCATTTTTTGTTTGGGTCATTTATTTTTCTGGAGTTGAGCTGTAGGAGTTGCTTGTATATTCTTGAGATTAGTTGTTTGTCAGTTGCTTCATTTGCTATTATCTTCTCCCATTCTGAAGGCTGTCTTTTCACCTTGCTAATAGTTTCCTTCGATGTGCAGAAGCTTTTAAGGTTAATTAGGTCCCATTTGTTTATTTTTGCTTTTATTTCCAATATTCTGGGAGGTGGGTCATAGAGGATCCTGCTGTGATGTATGTCAGAGAGTGTTTTGCCTATGTTCTCCTCTAGGAGTTTTATAGTTTCTGGTCTTACGTTGAGATCTTTAATCCATTTTGAGTTTATTTTTGTGTATGGTGTTAGAAAGTGTTCTAGTTTCATTCTTTTACAAGTGGTTGATCAGATTTCCCAGCACCACTTTTTAGAGAGATTTTCTTTAATCCATTGTATATTCTTGCCTCCTTTGTCAAAGATAAGGTGTCCATATGTGCGTGGATTTATCTCTGGGCTTTCTATTTTGTTCCATTGATCTATATTTCTGTCTTTGTGCCAGTACCATACTGTCTTGATAACTGTGGCTTTGTAGTAGAGCCTGAAGTCAGGTAGGTTGATTCCTCAAATTCCATTCTTCTTTCTCAAGATTACTTTGGCTATTCGAGGTTTTTTGTATTTCCATACAAATTGTGAAATTATTTGTTCTAGCTCTGTGAAGAATACTGTTGGTAGCTTGATAGGGATTGCATTGAATCTATAAATTGCTTTGGGTAGTATACTCATTTTCACTATATTGATTCTTCCAATCCATGAACATGGTATATTTCTCCATCTGTTAGTGTCCTCTTTGATTTCTTTCACCAGTGTTTTATAGTTTTCTATATATAGGTCTTTAGTTTCTTTAGGTAGATATATTCCTAAGTATTTTATTCTTTCCGTTGCAATGGTGAATGGAATTGTTTCCTTAATTTCTCTTTCTGTTTTCTCATTATTAGTGTATAGGAATGTAAGGGATTTCTGTGTGTTGATTTTATATCCTGCAACTTTACTATAGTCATTGATTAGTTCTAGTCATTTTCTGGTGGAGTCTTGAGGGTTTTCTATGTAGAGGATCATGTCATCTGCAAACAGTGAGAGCTTTACTTCTTCTTTTCCAATTTGGATTCCTTTTATTTCTTTTTCTGCTCTGATTGCTGTGGCCAAAACTTCCAAAACTATGTTGAATAGTAATGGTGAAAGTGGGCACCCTTGTCTTGTTCCTGACTTTAGAGGAAATGCTTTCAATTTTTCACCATTGAGGATAATGTTTGCTGTGGGTTTGTCATATATAGCTTTTATTATGTTGAGGTATGTTCCTTCTGGTCCTGCCTTCTGTAGAGTTTTTATCATAAATGGATGTTGAATTTTGTCAAAGGCTTTCTCTGCATCTATTGAGATAATCATATGGTTTTTGTTTTTCAATTTGTTAATGTGGTGTATTACATTGATTGATTTGCGGATATTGAAGAATCCTTGCATCCCTGGGATAAAGCCCACTTGGTCATGGTGTATGATCTTTTTAATGTGTTGTTGGATTCTGATTGAATGTTGAGTTTTAAGCCAGTTTTAACTCTCCTGTTTCACCTTCATCAAGAAGCTCTTTAATTTCTCTTTGCTTTCTGCCATTAAGACAGGGTCATCTGTACATCTGAGGTTATTGCTATTTCTCGGGGTAAACTTTATATCAGCTTGAGCTTCATTCATACTTCATCCAGTATGAAAATGCATGTACATGATCCATGGAAAATCACACAAAGATGTGTACCTGAGACCATTCAGATGTATTCAACCCTAAGTTTAAGTGTAAAAATGTGTATACCTTTAATAAAACCAAAGTAAGTTTGAGTTACAGTTTGAGAATTATGGATTAAAAAATAAAGGTATTGATAAAGGTATGGGTTAATAATTATTAATTTTTAAACCTCCTCAAGAGCTTTCCTGGGTGAAACATGAAGCAGACCTCCATACTCAGAGGGCAGGGAGTGACCACAGAAAGTGACATGACATTCCAGACTGATAGGTGACAGTTTTAATAAGCAAGGGAAGTTCCATATGAGGCTTGCCTTGGGCGGCCAAAGGATGAGTAGATTTCCATACCCACCAGACAGAATGTTGGTGTTTTTATAGAGGTATTACTGGTTCAGTCACGGGTGCCCAGACAGAAATATCAAATTTCTTTTTCAGATCTGTCTTAAGAGCACTTCTGAGAGTGAAAAAGGCAAGCAGAAGGCACAGTCTAAGCAAGGGGGATGATGAGAAGCCTCCAATTGTCATGGTCCAGCTGGAGGGTCAAACTTATGGTCAGGTCATCTTGGTGACTTCCCCCAATAATAAAATAGCATTCTAGAAGCATAAAGGTATGCTTAGGTATAGTTATATACATAGCTATAGTCATAGCCATATATGTAACAATATACATCTAAAGTATATATGTAATTTATGTTTTCCAACTTCAGCTGCAGTTGGAAAGCATAAATTTTATAATTTCTTAATAAAATCACAAAATGAGGTATAATCATACCATAATATGATATGTGTATACCTAGTCAATCATAAATAGTTTTGCATGTGTGTCTGTGAGTGTGTGTGCTCACTCAGTCATGTCTATTTGCAACCATGTGGACTATAGCCCACCAGGCTCCTTTGTCCATGGAATTATCCAGGCAAGAAGATTGAAATGAGTTGCTATTCCCTTCTCCAGGGGATCTTCCTGACTCAGGAATCGAATCCATGTCTCTCAAGTCTCCTGAACTGACAGGTGGATTCTTTATCACTGAGCCATCTGGGAAGGATAATTCTGCATCAGTTAGTTCAGTCGCTCAGTTGGGTCTGACTCTTTGTGACCCCATGGACTGCAGCACACCAGGCCTCCCTTGTCCATCAACAACTCTCGGAGCTTATTCAAACTCATGTCCATTGAGTCGGTGATGCCATCCAACCATCCCATTCTCTGTCATCCCCTTCTCCTCCCACCTTCAATGTTTCCCAGCATCAGACTCTTTTCAGATTAGTCAGTTCTTCACATCAGGTGGCCAAAGTATTGGAGTTTCAGCTTCAGCATCAGTCCTCCCAATGAATATTCAGGACTGATTTCCTTTAGGATGGACTGGTTGGATCTCCTTGCTGTCCAAAGGACTCTCAAGAGTCTTCTCCAACACCATAGTTCAAAAGCATCAACTCTTCAGTACTCAGCCTTCCTTATAGTCCAACACTCATATCCATTCATGACTACTGGAAAAACTATAGCTTTGAGTAGATGGACCTTTGTCAGTAAAGTGATGTCTCTGCTTTTTAATATGCTGTCTAAGTTGGTCATAACTGTTCTTCCAAGGAGCAAGCATCTTTTAATTTCATGGCTGCAGTCACTACACTGACCTTTGTTGGGAAAATAATGTCCCTGCTTTTTAATATGTTGTCTAGGTTGGTCACGGAGAAGGCAATGGCACCCCACTCCATATTCTTGCCTGGCAAGTCCCATGGATGGAGGAGCCTGATAGGCTGCAGTCCATGGGGTCACTAGGAGTCAGACACGACTGAGTGATTTCACTCTGACTTTTCACTTTCATGCATTGGAGAAGGAAATGGCAACCCACTCCAGTGTTCTTGCCTGGAAAATCCCAGGGATGGGGGAGCCTTGTGGGCTGCCGTCTCTGGGGTTGCACAGAGTCAGACACGACTGAAGCGACTTAGCAGCAGCTGCAGCAGCTAGGTTGGTCATAGCTTTTCTTCCAAGGAGCAACCATCTTTTAATTACTCATAAATATTTGCCTTCCTACATTTTCCTCATACAGAGTAAAACACAAGTAATGGAACTTTTCTGAAATTTACCTACCCCAAGTAGTGATAAAGTTTATCATACAATACATTGATCTCATTTCATTTCCCATAGTTTTTAATATGCTATCTTGACAACATTATGCTAATGCTTTAAAATTTTATTTTTTTCATTTCCTAATTATGTGAAAATATGAATGAATAAACATAGAAATAACTGTCTGCTAAAGGAATGCACAATTATGTTGACAGTGGGTATATTTAAGTCACCATACATTTTCATATCACGTGCCCTTAATTTCTCTTTAAGATATGTTTCTGAGTCTTATAATTAGACTGCCTTAAAATTATATTATTTTAAAGCAGGAACAAATAATGAATAGGGATATTCTCAATATTTTGTAAACAATGTTGCGTCTTTCAGTGGCCCATGACTATACTCAGCCATTTATATACTCTATTGTTAACTTTAAAAGCAACTTCTGGGAATGAAATTGCCATGTAGCTAAATTATGTGATTTTGATGATCAATTCTAAAAAATAAAGTTTCATTGTTTTGGTTTTAGTTTCTTAATAAATCCAACTTGAAAGCAGTACACTATGAGGTTAGAATGCCTTCCAAAATGTCAGCCGCATATCGGGAAAACACTAACACTTGGAGGTTATAGAGCATGTTAATGATTCAGCTGGGCAGATGGAGGTCACTTGGGACAGATGGTAATAGCATACTGTATATACTTAATATCTTTCAAAACATAGATGCTATTTTACAACTTACACCACAAAATCCAATCACTGAGTTTAGCAAATCCCTTTATCTTCTGCTTTCATTGCCACTTGAAGACATTACATGTGATGCAAGGGTTATAGTCCATTAATGGGCTTCTCTTCAGAAATATCTGTATGAAGAAGCTCAAATATTCACAGAATGAAAATGCCTTCAGCATCTCAAGAACATTGCCTATCACCAAATAAAAAATTACTTTTAAAGGTAGGTGAAAGTTGAATACTATCTACTTTCTCCAGATGATATTTCTTTCTGTAAGGTAATATTTTATGAAAGCCCAGTGTCTTAAAGGTTTGTATTTCACTTTCTAAAATGAATAGAGATTGGTATCTAATTAGTATACTTAGATTTAAAGTAGTAAATGCCCTATCATGAGCAGATCAAATTATTTAGCTATGGAAAGTAGTAGGAGTTGAAATTTTTATTCACTTTGCTAAGTATTGACAGGAACATACATCAGGTGAGACGTGTATGTGAATTTTGAAACATGTACAGTTAAAAGTCTGTGTGTGTTATAAGGTTTATAAACCTATTTTTCTATCCTTTATCTAGATTTTACTTAGCACATATGAACTTCGTTTGCATGAATGTCAAGGCACTTCAATCGTGTCTGGCTCTTTGCAACCCTAGGGACTGCGGCTCACGAGGCTTCTCTGTCCATGGGATTTTCCAGACAAGAATACTGGAGTGGATCACCATGCCCTCCTCCAGGGGATCTTCTTGACCTAGGGATCGAGTCTGCATCTCTCTTGCCTTCTGTATTGTCAAGTGAATTCTTTACCACTGCACCATGTGGGAAGCCCAAGCTTCCTTTAATATTTTGTAAATAACTTGTTATGTACAAATGTATATATATACACACATACTAATATAAATATATTAAATTGCACAATACTTTCAAACTTAATGAAAATAACTTTGTAATATTATTTGAACTGGTAATAATAGTAAACTTATAGTCAACATTATATGTTTGTGAAAAACTGTAGGGATGTGGGGGCTTCCCAGGTGGCACTAGTGGTAAAGAATCCACGTACCAATGCAGGAGACTTAAGAGATGGTGGTTTGATCCCTGGATCAGGAAGATTCCCCGGAGGCATGCATTGGCAACTCACTCCAGTATTCCTGCCTGGAGAATCCCATGGACTGAGGACCTGCCTAGTGGGCTACAGTCCATAAGGTTACAAAGAGACAGGACTGAAGCAGCCTAACACACACACACACACACACACACACACACACACACACAGGGATTTTTAAGCGTCTGACAATTTTGTTTAAATTATTAATGTATTTGATTTTACTGTTTTCTCATGGAGAGTTTTGCATTAGATATTATGGATCCCATTTTATTTGTTCTAGTTCTCGTATGGGCCAAAAACTGGGCACTTATATATATCCCCAAAAGAGTGCATTCACTGAATTCAGCATGGGTTACAATATAATGCCAAACTGCACAATTCTAAAATGTTTCAGATGGTGACATTTTTAAAACTTATTTCCAGGCATGTGTGTCATTTCTTTCAATATTCTGTTTGTCTTCTGAACAAACTTCCCTGGATGGTTAGTTTCTTCTAACATACCAGCAAAGGTCTGTCTAGCCAAAGCTACAGTTTTTCCAGTAGTCATGTATGGATGAGAGAGTTGGACTGTAAAGAAAGCTGAACACTGAAGAATTGATGCTTTTGAACTGTGATGTTGGAGAAGACTCTTGAGAGTTCCTTGGACAGTGAGGAGATCCAACTAGTCCATCCTAAAGGAAATCAGTCCTGAATATTCACTGGAAGGACTGATGCTGAAGCTGAAACTCCCATAATTTGGCCACCTGATGTGAAGAACTGACTCATGGAAAGACCCTGATGCTGGGAAAGATTGAAGGCGGGAAGAGAAGGGGATGACAGAGGATGAGATGGTTGGATGGCAGCAGCGACGTGATGGACCTGAATTTGAGTAAACTCCGAGAGATGGTGATGGACAAGGAAGCCTGACATGCTCCTGTCCATGAGGTCACAAAGAATTGGACATGACTGAGCGACTGAATTGAACATACTCTTAATTTAACAATGTCAAGGTAAAGGGATGGTTTCATAGATGTGTGAATAGTATAGTTCTATAGGCCACAAAGAGTCACATACTTGAGGTTAAATATGTTGTGATCACCGTCTTTAGTTTTTGTTCATTTTATCCTTGAATTTACATGACCTAACTGATGTTCACTGAGATGGGGAAGCAGATTGCAGAATGTTGTAGCAACCTTTGCTTTCTTCCTATCCTGGTGGTGTGTGGAGGATCTAGGTCAGGTTGTTGCAACACCCTGCATCAACTCACTATAACTCTCCCAATATATTCTTCCTGGCATCCTCAACAAAAAGAAATTAGCCATGAATGTAAAGTTTTATTTTGAGATTTTCCAATCTGTTTATTTATATGTGTTATATATGTGCCAGTATCAAAATATTTTTTATTACTTTAGGTTTGCAATAATAATTGAAATATAGAAGTGTGATATCAACAACTGTGTTTTTTATTTTTAATTTTTCCAAGATTATTTTGGTAATTCCCGGGGGCTTGATTGTGCCCTCCAAAAAAGGTAAGTTGAAACTGAAATGCATATATCACAGGTGAAATATGATTGTATTTAGAGATAGGGCTTTGCAGACATAATCAAGTTAAAAGGTCTTTTTCTAGGGTGAGCCCTAGTCCAATAAAACAATTATCATTATAAGAAGAGAAAATAAAGACATGGTGAGAACTCTATGTGAAGACATACACTCACAGACATAGAGGGAAGATGGTTATTTTAAAATGGAGAAAAAATAAGGAGTTATGTTAATTTAAGCCAAGGATCACCTGGTGGTACCAGAAGATGAAAGAGAAGGGAAGGATCATCATCTAAAGGTTTCATAGGAAGTCATTTGCTATTTGTTTTCTGTGTGCCTATTTATTTATTTACTCATTATTTTTCTGTTCATCCATCGTGATTTGGGCTAAACAAATTATTTTTATAGAAAGTTTATTATTTTTGTTTCTTATATTTTTAATTTCTTATAGATTACACTAGGGTTTTAATTAACATCTTAATATAAAACAATTTAGTTCAAATTTGTAAAACCATAACTTTAGTATACAAGAGAAGTAAAGTAAAACATTTCACTCCAGTAGAGATCCTTTCCCTCCTCCTTCCTTTATGCTAAATTATCAGGAAAACTACAATTTTTTAGATAGTAAATCCATCAACAAGATTTGCCATTTAATTTTTAGTAACTTTCTTGAACAAATTCCCCAAAATTTATATTTTTGACATTTGGGACCAATGAGGTTTATGCTTAACTTAGTTGACTGAACAGAAGTTTCCTCAAATGCCTTGAACCCAGCATTTTCAGATGTGCTCTCTATATTTATTGGTCATGTCCCGCTACTCTAGTTTGTAAATGTTTCTTAGCCTTTCTGTTCAGAAAGAGTCCAAAACCCAGCCATATGATTTTACAGTGTTTTTTCTGACCATATATGTGCCTGAAAAGAAAGAAAGTGAAGTCACTCAGTCATGTTTGACTCTATGTGACCCCATGGACTATAGCCTACCAGGCTCCTCTGTCCATGGGATTTTCCAGGCAAGAATTCTGGAGTGGGTTGCCATTTCCTTCTCCAGGAGATCTTCCTGATCCAGGGATTGAACCTGGGTCTCCCACATTGTAGGCAGATGCTTTACCGTCTGAACCACCAGGGAAGTTCATATATGTGCCTAGTCTGCCCCATGTCCATTATGTCAGAGTTTTTCATGTCCCCCATACCTCTCACTCACTACATTTTTATTTTAAATTTTTTTAAATTTTATTTTATTTTTAAACTTTACATAACTGTATTAGTTTTGCCAAATATCAAAATGAATCTGCCACAGGTATACATGTGTTCCCCATCCTGAACCCTCCTCCCTCCTCCCTCCCCATACCATCCCTCTGGGTCATCCCAGTGCACCAGCCCCAAGCATCCAGTATCGTGCATCGAACCTGGACTGGCAGCTCGTTTCATACATGATATTTTACATGTTTCAATGCCATTCTCCCAAATCTTCCCACCCTCTCCCTCTCTCACAGAGTCCATAAGACTGTTCTATACATCAGTGTCTCTTTTGCTGTCTCGTACACAGGGTTATTGTTACCATCTTTCTAAATTCCATATACATGCGTTAGTATACTGTATTGGTGTTTTTCTTTCTGGCTTACTTCACTCTGTATAATAGGCTCCAGTTTCATCCACCTCATTAGAACTGATTCAAATGTATTCTTTTTAATGGCTGAATAATACTCCATTGTGTATATGTACCACTGCTTTCTTATCCATTCATCTGCTGATGGACATCTAGGTTGCTTCCATGTCCTGGCTATTATAAACAGTGCTGCGATGAACATTGGGGTACTCGTGTCTCTTTCCCTTCTGGTTTCCTCAGTGTGTATGCCCAGCAGTGGGACTGCTGGATTATAAGGCAGTTCTATTTCCAGTTTTTTAAGGAATCTCCACACTGTTCTCCATAGTGGCTGTACTAGTTTGTATTCCCACCAACAGTGTAAGAGGGTTCCCTTTTCTCCACACCCTCTCCAGCATTTATTACTTGTAGACTTTTGGATCGCAGCCATTCTGACTGGTGTGAAATGGTACCTCACAGAAAACACAGAAATACAAAGGATCATAAGAGAGTACTATCAACAATTATATGCCAATAAAATGGACAACAAGGAAGAAATGGACAAATTCTTAGAAAAGTACAACTTTCCAAAACTCGACCAGGAAGAAATAGAAAATCTTAACAGACCCATCACAAGCACGGAAATTGAAACTGTAATCAAAAATCTTCCAGCAAACAAAAGCCCAGGTCCAGACGGCTTCACAGCTGAATTCTACCAAAAATTTAGAGAAAAGCTAACACCTATCCTGCTCAAACTCTTCCAGAAAATTGCAGAGGATGGTAAACTTCCAAACTCATTCTATGAGGCCACCATCACCCTAATACCAAAACCTGACAAAGATCCCACAAAAAAAGAAAACTACAGGCCAATATCACTGATGAACATAGATGCAAAAATCCTTAACAAAATTCTAGCAATCAGAATCCAACAACACATTAAAAAGATCATACACCATGACCAAGTGGGCTTTATCCCAGGGATGCAAGGATTCTTCAATATCCGCAAATCAATCAATGTAATACACCACATTAACAAATTGAAAAATAAAAACCATATGATTATCTCAATAGATGCAGAGAAAGCCTTTGACAAAATTCAACATCCATTTATTTTAAATTTTATCTCTAGCCACATGTTTGGAAATCAACAACCCTCTCTCACTTCGTGATGCTATATAACTGTTTCTCATTGTTTTCAACTATTGACTTGGGAATAGGACTTTTTCCACTGAAAAGCTCTTAGTGAAGTCAGATGAAGACAAACCTTGTGAATGAGGCTATTTCAAACAACTGTCTCACAGGTCACATATTGACAATCCTTGGGGATAAGAGTTTAGCGCAATTCAAAACCTGTTCTACTTTCTCCAATGGCTGCTGTCCTTCTGGTTCACACAGCTACTCTGATTTTGAGGCTGCTGTTTTAATGGTTACTGTGCAGCTGAGTAGCAGGGTGTGTGTGTGTGCTAAGTTGCTTCAGTCGTATCTGACTTTGCAACCCTAGGGACTGTAGGCTCCCAGGCTTTTCTGTCCATGGGATTCTCCAGGCAAGAATACTGGAGTGGGTTGCTGTATCCTCCTCCAAGAGATCTTCCTGACCCAGGGATCGAACCCTTGTCTACTGTGTCTCCTGCACAGCAGGCAAATTCTTTACCTACTGAACCATCAGGGAAGCCTAACCAGGCTAGTACAGCAAAGCAAAGGTTGTTTGAGTAAGGCCTGCTAAGTCATTTCAGTCGTGTCCGACTCTGTGCGACCCCATAGACGGCAGCCCACCAGGTTCCGCCATCCCTGGGATTCTCCAGGCAAGAACACTGGAGTGTGTTGCCATTTCCTTCTCTAATGCATGAAAGTGAAAAGGGAAAGTGAAGTCACTCAGTCGTGTCCGACTCTTAGCAACCCCATGGCCTGCAGCCTACTAGGCTCCTCCATCCATGGGATTTTCCAGGCAAGAGTACTGGAGTGGAGTGCCATTGCCTTCTCCTAGCCACAGAAAATTTTACATTCCCCTGGATCCCCCTCAGCTCTTTAATTAATTCTTATAATGTTTCACAGTTTGTAACTTTGCATTTGGAATGCAAAGTATTTTTTAGATGAGAAATACTTTACTATAGTAAAGTAAGGGGAAAAGTAAGTATGAAAATTAAAAATAAAATTAAATCTGTAAATTCAGGTAAAACTTTTCAAAAAAGAAATAAAAGTCCATTATGAGAAGGGAAAAAAGCACTTAGAGGAGGAAAAAATAATCTTCCTTTGTCTCAACCCTCCCCCAAGAATAATTACATCAATGAAGTGAAGTGAAATGAAAGTCACTCAGTTATGCCTGACTCTTTGCGACCCCATGAACTATACAGCCCATGGAATTCTCCAGAATACTGGAGTGGGTAGCCTTTCCCTTCTCAAGGGGATCTTCCCAACCCAGGGATCAAACCCTGGTCTCCTGCATCACAGGCAGATTCTTTACAAATTGAGCCACACGGGAAGTCCAATTACATCAATAAATGTTTTCAAAATTATGGTAAGGATCAGATCAAGTAGGACTAGGTATAAGGTAAAACCTGTACTGAAAATACTTTACTTCCTGTTACTATGGCAGTAGGATGTCCTCTTTATCTTAAGGGTGTTATAAGAAAAGAAATGTACTTGATGTAAATATTTTAGGAGGTGGGATGTGAAAGGATCAAATATATTTACCACCACATGAGGAAGAATATGAAAATATGTTTAGAAAGATTTGTGTTCCTGAGAACTGTGTGGAGAAAAAAAGCATTTTCTATTCATGCATCTATGTATCTATCTGTTTATCTAGCTCTAATCTATATACCAATGTTAAATTGAGCTTCTATTATTGAGGCAAAATAAAAGAGAGAACTTTTAGTTACTGATGTGCTCTTGCATTTCTTCCTGACTGTTGTGAGGTTTAAGATTTTAATAATTCCTATGGCTGTATATAAGTTCAGGGTTTTGCTTGCTTTTGCTTTGTACACTCATTTGTTTGGAAAGCATCTTTAAAAGTCAGACAAGCAAAATATAGTTAGGCATACTTGCAAAGTTGGGGGGACCATCCCCTTATGTTCTTGGGGGACTAGAACATAATTTGCAAATATCTGAGACAATAAGAATCTTTGAGGAACTAATTAGGACTTTTCAATCACTGAGGACCTTGTAAATTATCATGAATTTTAAGATGAATCCTCCAGGTGGAATATATTGATATATTTAACTTCAAGGGAGTGTGGAAAGCCTGGTTATACATCACAGAAAACATGTTTTGTCCATTTTTTCTACCTCAGTTATGAGAATTTTCTTCATTCAGATATGCTTCATCTGTATTTTTCCATTTATGAATTGGGATGGAACCAAAGGAATTTCATAGATGATTACAGCTAGTATGTATGCAAGAGAAGCTTTGGAAAAATTATTATACATATATTTGTACTTTTGACACACTTTTTAGTATTTCTGTCTCTTTCATCATAAAAATAGATATCTGAGTCCAATATGTTTATAAACTCATTGAATATCTAATCATTTAATTTAAAATATAATAGTTGATATGGTAATAATGAAACATATAAATAACATGTAGAAGAAATATAACTGCTGGAAATAAGTTAATTTTTATTTTTGGATAGTAAAATTTCTTTACTTTTCCTCAAAGTTACAAATAGATATAAAGTATACCTGAAAGTAGAAATAAAGCACCATAAAATATTTGAAATTTAGTTCTAATTCAGTTGCTGCTGCTAAGTCGCTTCAGTCGTGTCCAACTCTGTGCGACCACAGAGATGGCAGCCCACCAGGCTCCCCCGTCCCTGGGATTCTCCAGGCAAGAACACTGGAGTGGGTTGCCATTTCCTTCTCCAATGCATGAAAGTGAAAAGTGAAAGTGAAGTGCTCAGTTGTGTCTGACTCTAGCGACCCCATGGACTGCAGCCTACCAGGCTCCTCCGTCCATGGGATTTTCTAGGCAAAAGTACTGGAGTGGGGTGCCATTGCCTTCTCCATCTAATTCAGTTAGGGAAAGTCAATTAACTCTGTGTCTGGGTTTTTTATTTACTTGCATTTTGTTTTGGGACAATCATATCTCACCTTTATACATCATTAGGTTTTAGTGAGGATATATGAGAATATGTTTTGGATACACTTTATAACCCATGGAACCTCATATAGCTATAAACAATATAGTTATATTATGATCTGACAATATAGCTATACTCATGATCTGACAAAATAAAGCACACAATCAATCTGAAAACATAAATTTCACCCTGAAAGTTAACTCAGAGAATTTTGAGATTTGGGTTTCATGTAACAGCTACTGAGTAACATAATCAATATTACCCTCAAATTTAGTTCTTAAATTGACACAGATATACTGTTAAAAAATGAATGGCTCTTGTATGGCCTCAATAATGGCTAGAGAGAAGAAAGTTAAATTGAAATCTAGTGAAGACATTTCTTTTGGAAAATGAGATTATTTGTGCAGGTGTTTTTCCTTCAGATGATCTAATACAGAGATTTAGTACTTGACGATACTCAGAGACTAGAGAGCTGAGCTAGTTATTCTCAAATATGTGAATTATCAAACTTTTTGCAGCTGCTCAATTACAGTAAAAAATTAGGCTTATCTAGCACTCAAGTATCAGCTCACATCCTTGTAAATTTCTGCCTCTGTGATTCAAATCCCTACTGATTTGCTGGCAGCAATAGTTAACATGTCAGATTGTTTTTCACTCATGTTTATTGGTCAGAATATATGTACTTGGAAAATGTTTCAGTGCCATTTAGAGGATATCTCATTTAGCCTTTTGATTTTGAGGTCTATACACATAGTTTTCTGAAAGCAAAAAATGGCTCCTTTATTAATAATCTGAGACAAAAGTTCTTATACCTGTGACAATCTGGTCAACAACAAAATGTCCATGACACCCTCAAAAGGAACAATTTGAGTAAATGAATTATGACAGAAACAATATTGTTTACAAAATAATGAGATGATAAAATAATGATTAGCTGATATGTTCTAGTCTGGTTACTCTGTGGTTGAAGTTGTCTCCTCATTTGAATTACATGTGTACACAAACATATAACTTATAACTTCATAAACTCAATGTCTAAAATATTTGTATGAAAGAAATAACAAAATCAGATCAACAAGTAAAAGTATATCTGGTATTTTCCTTGGAATGTCTTATTGCTGTATTAATAATTAGCTAATGTATCTCAAACAATTTTAAAATGGTCAAGTTACATAGTTATAGAAAAAATGAAAATATTAATAATAATATAAATGTATAAGTAGTCTTGATAAAATGGTTAAATTTATTTATTGAAATATTTTAAGAACATGAAACTCTTTCAAAAGTCTTATATACACTGATAATGTATTATTAAATGATAAAGATTCATATAAAACATAGTGAGATAATACTGAAATTAAAATATCTGCTAGTTATCTCTGTATTAGGGTTTATTTTATTTTTCTTCATATATTTCTCCTTTTTTTTGTCTCAGATTTCTCAATCAACAGGTTAGTTTTAAAAATCAGTAAAATAGAAATATTATTTTAAAATAAACACTTTTTAAAATTTAATATCTACAAGTGCTCAAGCAGGTCCTACATGAATTTTAGACCATTAAAGATACATGTTGCGCTTCCCAGGTGATTTAGTGGTAAAGAATCTGCCTGCAATACAGGAGGTGTGGGCTCAATCCCTGGGCCAGGAAGGTCCCCTGGAAAAGCAAATGTCAACCCGTTCTGGTATTCTTGCCTGGGAAATCCTATGGACAGAGGAGCCTGATGGACTAGAGTCCATGGAGTCGCAAAAGAGTTGGACATGACTTAGCGATTAAACAATACAACAAAAAATATGCATAAGCTTACTGATATAATTGAATTATACTAAGTATTTTTTTTAAGATATACAATATTACCTTTGTTCAGAACTAAAAAATATCTTTCAAAATTAACTTTTTCTTATTAATTCCCAGGTATAAGTACTGTGGTTATTTGATAAAGCATATCATATTTATTATTAGATGGGAGCATATATTGCATCTTCGATGGCATCCAATCTTATGAGGTGTTATTTCTAATTTTTGAGATATATCTCTCATATTCCTACAAACCATAAATGTCACCACTTCTCTATGATGGAGTACCCAACAAAGTCAATGATCATTTTTCTACAGAATTCTCTAAAACAATTATGCAGACAGAAAATGTGCAGAATACTATCATTGGTTATGAAAAAATGCTTGATACAAGACATTTACAGATGGTGATTTTGACAGAGGCAGGAGACACAGGAGCAGAAGATCCCCTGGAGCAGGAAATGGAACCCACTCCAGTATCCTTACCTGGAAAATTTCATGGGCAGAAGAACCTGGTGAGCTACAGTTCATGGGCTCACAAAAGAGTCAGACATGGCTGAGCCATTAAGCACTATGATATTCAGAATAGATAACCATAAGGACCTACTGTATAGCATAGGGAACTATACTCAATATTTTGTAATAATCTATAAGGAAAAATAATCTGAAAACAGTTTATACATATATCAGATCAGATCAGATCAGATCAGTCGCTCAGTCGTGTCTGACTCTTTGCGACCCCATGAATCGCGGCACTCCAGGCCTCCCTATCCATCACCAACTCCCGGAGTTCACTCAGACTCACGTCCATCGAGTCAGTGATGCCATCCAGCCATCTCATCCTCTGTCGTCCCCTTCTCCTCCTGCCCCCAATCCCTCCCAGCATCAGAGTCTTTTCCAATGAGTCAACTCTTCGCATCAAGTGGCCAAAGTACTGGAGTTTCAGCTTTAGCATCATTTCTTCCAAAGAAATCCCAGGACTGATCTCCTTCAGAATGGGCTTCTTGGATCTCCTTGCAGTCCAAGAGACTCTCAAGAGTCTACTCCAACACCACAGTTCCAAAGCATCAATTCTTCGGTGCTCAGCCTTCTTCACAGTCCAACTCTCACATCCATACATGACCACAGGAAAAACCATAGCCTTGACTAGATGGACCTTTGTTGGCAAAGTAATGTCTCTGCTTTTGAATATGCTATCTAGGTTGGTCATAACTTTCCTTCCAAGGAGTAAGCATCTTTTAATTTGATGGCTGCAGTCACCATCTGTAGTGATTTATATATAATTGAATTACTTTGCTGTACACCTAACATTAACACAATGTTGTAAACTATGTGTGTGTTAGTTGTTCACTCATGTCTGACTCTTTGCAACCCCATGGACTGTAGCCCTCCAGGCTCCTAATCCAAGGAATTCTGTAGGAAGGAATATTGGAGCCATTTCTCTCCTGCATTGTAGGCAGATTCTTTACCATCTAAGCCACAAAGAAAGCCCTAAATTAACTATAGTCCAATATAAAATAAACAAATAAAATTAAATAAATACAGTGGACTTGAGAGTTTCTATTGAAAGATCAGCTGTTATCCTTATGGGAATCGCCTTGTGTGTTATTTGTTGTTTTTCCCTTGCTGCTTTTAATATTTGTTATTTGTGCTTGATCTTTGTTAAAGTAATTAACCTCCAATTAAAATAAATAAATTTATATTTAAAAAATAAATAAATAAATACAGTGGAAAGAAAAAAAAGAAAACTACTGCCTGAGCGTCAGGCTGCTAATCTAGCACACATCTAAGGACTGGCTGCAGTGGTCCTCAGAAAGCAGAGAAACCAGTGCACCTCTCGCCTGCCATCCCCTAAAACCAGTTCCAGTCAGTAGTAGCCTCCTGGAAGGAACTTCTACACTCTGGCCTTACAAGTGACTTTTTGTTGTAGTTGTGCTTATTTTTGGATTTGACACCAGAAGCAAAGCTAACAAAAGCAAAAAACAAAAACAAAAACAAAAAAAACAAACAAAACAAAAACCATAAATAATAAGTAGGACTATAAGAACAAGAAAAACAAATAAACTTCTGTTCCACAAAAGAAACCATCAAAAAATTAAAAGGCAAACTGGAATGGAAAAAAAAAAAAATCAATCCTAATGTCTGATAAGAGTTAATATCTGAAGTATATAAAAAATGATACACTGTTACAATTTAATAGAAGAGCATCCCAAATTACCAAAATTGATTTAAAAATGAGAAGAGGAACTCAATTCATATTTTTCCAAGGAGGCCAACAGCCTAAATATCAGTTCAGTTCAGTTCAGTTCAGTCTCTCAGTCGTGTCTGACTCTTTGCAACCCCACCAACCATAGAATGTCAGGCCTCCCTGTGAATCACCAACTCCTGGAGTCCACCCAACCCATGTCCATTGAGTCAGTGATGGCATCCAATGATCTCATCCTCTGGCATCCCCTGCACCTCCTGCCCAAAATCTTTCTCAGCAACAGGGTCTTTTCCAATGATTCAGCACCTCGCATCAGGTGGCCAAAGTATTGGAGTTTCAGCTTCAACATCAGTCCTTCCAGTGAACACACAGGACTGATCTCCATTAGGATGGACTGGTTGGATCTCCTTGCAGTCCAAGGGACTCTTAAGAGGCTTCTCCAACACAACAGTTCAAAAGCATCAATTCTTTGGCGCTCAGCTTTCTTTTTAGTCCAAGTCTCACATCTATACATGACGACCGGAAAAACCATAGTCTTGACTAGAAGGACCTTTGTTGGCAAAGTAATGTCTCTGTTTTTTAATATGCTGTCTAGGTTGGTCAGAACTTTTCTTTCAAGGAGTAAGCGACTTTTAATTTCATGGTTGCAGTCACCATCTGCAGGATTTTGGAGCCCCCCCAAATAAAGTCAGTCACTGTTGCCACTGTTTCCTCATCTATTTGCCGTGAAGTGATGGGACCGGATGCCATGATCTTAGTTTTCTTAATGTTGAGCTTTAAGCCAAATTTTTCACTAACCCGTTTCACTTCCTTCAAGAGGCTCTTTAGCTCTTCTTCACTTTCTGCCAGAAGGGTGGTATCATCTGCATATCTGAGGTTATTGATATTTCTCCTGGCAATCTTGATTCAAGCATATGTTTCCTCCAGCCCAGCGTTTCTCATGATGTACTCTGCATATAACCTAAATAATCAGGGTGACAATATACAGCCTTTACATAATCTCTTTCTTATTTGGAACCAGTCTGTTGTTCCATGTCCAGTTCTAACTGTTGCTTCTTGACCTGCATAGAGATTTCTCAAGAGGTAGGTCAGGTGGTCTGGTTTCCCCATCTCTTTCAGAATTTTCCATAGTTTACTGTGATCCACACAGTCCAAGGCTTTGGCATAGTCAATAAAGCAGAAATAGATGCTTTTCTGGAAATCTCTTGCTTTTTTGATGATCCAACAGATGTTGACAATTTGATCTCTTGTTCCTCTGCTTTTCTAAAACCAGCTTGAACATTTGGAAGTTCATGGTTCATATATTGCTGAAGTCTGGCTTAGAGAATTTTGAGAATTACTTTTCCAGCATGTGAGGTGAGTGCAACTGTGTGGTAGTTTGAACATTTTTTATCATTGCCCCTTCTTTGGGATTGGAATGAAAACTGACCTTTTCCAGTCCTGTGGTCACTGCTGAGTTTTCCAAATTTGCTGGCATATTGACGGAAGCACTTTCACAGCGTCATTTTTTGGATTTGAAATAGCTCAACTGGAATTCCATCACCTCCACTAGCTTTGTTTGTAGTGCTGCTTCTTAAGGCCCACTTGACTTCACATTCCAGGATGTCTGGCTCTAGGTGAGTGATCACACCATCATGATTATCTGAGTCATGAAGATCTTTTTTGTACATTTGTTCTGTGTATTCTTGCCACCTCTTCTTAATATATTCTGCTTCTGTTAGGTCCATATCATTTCTGTCCTTTATTGAACCCATCTTTGCATAAAATGTTCCACTGATATCTCTAATTTTCTTGAAGAGATCTCTAGTCTCTCCCATTCTACTATTTTCCTCTATTTCTTTGCATTGATTGCTGAGGAAGGCTTTCTTATCTCTCTTTGCTATTCTTTGGAACTCTGCATTCAAATGGGTATATCTTTCCTTTTCTCCTTTGCTTTTCACTTCCCGTCTTTTCACAGCTATTTGTAAGGCCTCCTCAGACAGCCATTTTGCTTTTTTGCATTTCTTTTCCTTGGGGATGATCTTGATTCCTGTCTCTTGTACAATGTCACGAACCTCTGTCCATAGTTCATCAGGCACTCAGTCTATCAGATCTAGTCCCTTAAATCTATTTCTCACTTCCACTGTATAGTCACATGGGATTTGATTTAAGTCATACTTGAATGGTCTAATGGTTTTCTCCACTTTCTTCAATTTCAGTCTGAATTTGTCAATAAGGAGTTCATGATCTGATCCAAAGTCAGCTCCCAGTCTTGTTTTTGCTGACTGTATAATCTTCTCCATCTTTGGCTGCAAAGAATATAATCAATCTGATTTCAGTGTTGACCATCTGGTGATGTCCATGAGTAGAGTCTTCTCTTGTGTTGTTGGAAGAGGGTGTTTGCTATGACCAGTGCGTTCTCTTGTCAGAACTCTATTAGCATTTGCCCTGCTTCATTTCGTACTCCAAAGCCAAAATTGCCTTTTACTCCAGGTGTTTCTTGACTCCCTACTTTTGCATTCCTGTCCCCTGTAATGAAAAGGACATCTTTTTGGGGTGTTAGTTCCAGAAGATCTTGTAGGTCTTCATAGAACTGTTCAACTTCAGCTTCTTCAGCAGTAATGCTTGGGGCATAGACTTGGATTACCATGGTATTGAATGGTTTGCCTTGGAAACGAGCAGAGATCATTTTGTCTTTTTCAGATTGCATCCAAGTACTGCATTTCGGACTCTTTTGTTGACTATGATGACTACTCCATTTCTGCTGAGGGATTCCTGCCCGCAGTAGTAGATATAATGTCATCTGAGTTAAATTCATCCATTCCAGTCCATCTTAGTTCCCTGATTCCTAGAATGTTGACGTTCACTCTTGCCATCTCCTGTTTGACTGCTTCCAATTTGCCTTGATTTATGGACCTAATATTCCAGGTCCCTGTGCAATATTGCTCTTTACAGCATCGGACCTTGCTTCTATCACCAGTCCCATCCACAACTGGGTATTGTTTTTGCTTTGGCTCCATCCTTTCATTCTTTCTGAAGTTATTTCTCCACTGATCTCCAGTAGCATATTGGGCACCTACCGACCTGGAGAGTTCATCTTTCAGTGTCCTATCTTTTTGCCTCATCATGCTGTTCATGGGGTTCTCAAGGCAAAATATTGAAGTGGTTTATCATTCTCTTCTCCAGTATCAGAGAGATGCAAGTCAAAATCACAATGAGACATCATCTCATACTTGTTAGAAGTGTTACCATAAAAAAGACAAAAGGATAAAAATGCTGAAGAGTGGGTACAGTGTCGGTGGGAACATGAACTGGTATAACCACATGGAGACTAATATGGAGGCTTGTCAAGAAATTAAATTAGAACTACCATTTGACCCAATTATCCCACTTATTGTTTATTTCCAAAAGAAGTAAAGCCATTCTACGACAGAGATATCTGCATTTCTAAGTTCTCTGAAGCATGAATTCACAATAACCAAGGTACGAAAACACACCAAGTGTCCACCAATGGATGAATGGCTCAAGAAAATATGGTGTATATATACAATGAAATATTGTTCAGCCTTAAGAAGAGAGAAATCCTGTCCTTTATGACCACATAAATGAGCCTGCAGGACATTAGTCAGTGAAATAAGTCAGAGGAAAAGACAAATTCTGCACGGTATCACATGCTATGTGTGTAGGACCTAAAAATTTGTTTTGAATTCCTTGAAATGGAGTAGAAAAGTGATTGTCAAGGGATTGCTGGGGGGAAGAATGGAAATTGAGAGATTAGAGTGAATACAGACTTTCAGTTATAAGATCAATAAGGTCTGTGAATCTCATGTATTAGATGGTGACTATAGTTGATAACTTTGTATTGTACAATTGAAATGTACTCAATGTAGAACCTCAGTATTCTCACTAATACAAAACAAAAGCAAAAAACAAATAAACTGGACCAGACCAACAAGCGTTAAATGTGTGAGGTGGTGGATGCATTAAAAAAAATAAAAAATCTTCCTTGGTTTTCTGTGATACCTTCATGAATGCTTGACCCAGGTCATTGTTTCCAGGATTCTAGTTCTTCTTTTCTTTATTCCCTTCTCTTTTCATTTCTTTGTCATCCAGTAAATAAGAAGACAATAGAACAGTAGAACTTAGATTATCACCCTTGATAGTCTTAAATAAGAAGTTCTAAAACTTTTTAGTATAAAATTGAAGTTGCTGCTTTAGGATACAGCAAACTTGGAAATATTTGCCACTTGTAAACATGACCTATATGAATCATTAATGGCATGGGGGATCTCCTGCTAAGAAAATAAATGATCTGCTTTGTGCAGAGTGGTAAGCCATGACTTTTGGTCATAGGCAAGGTGAGAGAATCAGGCATCAAATAAGGTCACTTGAAAATAGGAGAGTGCTTAGGATTTCCAGGAGGAAGATTTATTTTGCTTTATTTTTCAATCATTTCTTAAGGTCAATATCAGGAGTACTACCAACATCTGCAAACATTAATAAGAATGGCTTACAGCACAACACATTATTTGAGGAAATTTATTATCTGAAGGTCAAAGAAGAACATTTTTCATTTAGTATTTGTTTCACTCAAACTAATGATACAGCACCCTAAAACGTTACTGAAAATGGCCAAATTCATATGAAGTTAGCGATATCAAGATAAATATATATACACAAAATCTTTTGGAAAACTCTCTTGGCAAATAGTAAAGTCAGCACAACTGGCCTCTTTCCAAGATTTTGCTACCTCTGGTATCACCAAAGATTTTACTGGTATCCATTCTACTGGTACACAAAACCTTTTACTTATATCTCAAAAATCTATATAGAATTCATTCTTGAAAATATTTTAATAGTAATATTTTAAAGATATTTATAATGGAAACAGATTTTCTACTTTAATTTACCATTTTAAAATAGAGATTTCCTGGTACTTTTATGAATATATTGATAAAATGCTTTAAAGTTCTTAATCCTTTGGTGAAATCTTTTGCTATTACTTACTACCCCTTGAACATGGTACTTCCCATAGATGCATCTCAAAATATTTCTTGTAAACTCAGGTTTTTACTATTCTATTCATGTGTATTCTATGAAACATAAACTTGATGATTAATTTATACATGCCTATGTTTATGTATTTTTTAAAAAGTTTCTGATCTCTGACTTTTAAATCAATAGACTTTCATCTTTCTTTCCTACACATTTACATTTTCTCTAGTTTTGGCATTTTGATTTTAGAAACTCATTGAGTTCTTGACTCAATTCGCTGAGATTAGGGTTTTGACTCCTCAATTTTATTTCATATAATTGGGTGACTTCTACTTTTTCTTAAAAGTAATATGATTTTAAATTTCTGAAGATATTTTAAGGATGAAATGTCAATTTTATGTAGATAACTGTCACTAATAACTCTTTGCATGAAAGCAGACATCCGATATCCACAGCACAGGATGAAAACCTAGAAACTGGACAAGGAGACACTGAGGAATGCACAAACTTAAAGGAATATCTTTGGAACAAATAAGTGAGGAGAGAAAAACATATTTTAAAAAGGTAATGCAAATGTAATAGCAGTATGCAGATTTATTTTATACCAACTAATAAAGACTAAATTTCTCAGATGATAAAAATGAGAATGAAGGTATACAAATCAACAAATTATGTTGAAACATGTAGTCAATACTGTGAAATAAAGAGAACAAATATTTTGGTCTCCTGAAACTCTTACATTCCTGTTTCTTAGGCCACTCTAAATATAAGCAGAATCAATAGTGAAATAGACATATGAGCATTAGTAAAGCACTCTTGAAAAGATAATGCAAGGAAGTAGAACCACCACAGAAAATTGTTTTCCAACAGATCACAATGGACACCTTTCTGTATTAAAAATTGTTAATTCTGAATGTTAGATTAAGGTTTTATACTACACTGCTCCTGCAGCTTTCTGTATTATATCTAAGTAAAAAAACAAAGTTATGTACTTAGTACATATGGTAATTGTAAGGTTAAAATAAAAGTAACTGATAATTACCCATTGTAGAGGAGAGATGACTTTATTTCCACATATAATATGACACTTAATCTCACCTTTACCACAGAATGATAGGCAAGGGAGGGTAAATTACTTGAGATCAATGGATACTCAGTTCAGTTCAGTTCAGTTCAGTCGCTAAATTGTGTCTGACTCTTAGTGACCCCATGAACTGCAGCACGCCAGGCCTCCCTGTCCATTACCAACTTCCGGAGTCCATCGAAACCCATGTGCATTGAGTCGGTGAGGCCATCCAACCATCTCATCTTCTGTTGTCCTGTTCTCCTCCTGCCCTCAATCTTTCCCAGCACCACGGTCTTTTAAACTGAGTCAGCTCTTCACATCAGATGGCCAAAGTACTGGAGTTTCAGCTTCAACATCAGTCCTACCAATGAACACCCAGGACAGATCTTCCTTAGGATAGACTGGTTGGATCTCCTTGCAGTCCAAGGGACACTCAAGAGTGTTCTCCAATGCCACAGTTCAAAATTATCAATTCTTCAGTGCTCAGCTTGATTTATAGTCCAACTCTCACATCCATACATGGCCACTGGAAAAACCATAGCCTTGACTAGACAGATCTTTGTTGACAAAATGATGTCTCTGCTTTTTAATATGCTGTCTAAGTTGGTCAAAACTTTCCTTCCAAGGAGTAAATGTCTTTTAATTTCATGGCTGCAATCACCATCTGCAGTGATTTTGGAGCCCCCAAAAATAAAGTCAGCCACTCTTTCCCCATCTATTTGCCATGAAGTAATGGGACTGGATGCCATGATCTTTGTTTTCTGAATGTTGAGCTTTAAGCCAACTTTTTCACTCTCTTCTTTCACTTTCATCAAGAAGCCTTTTAGTTCTTCTTCACTTTCTGCCATAAGGGTGGTGTCATCTGCACATCTGAGCTTATTGATATTTCTCCCTGCAATCTTGATTCCAGCATGTGCTTCTTCCAGCCCAGTGTTTCTCATGATGTACTCTTCATATAAGTTAAATAAGCAGGGTGACAATATACAGCCTTGACGTACTTCTTTTCCTATTTGGAACCAGTCTGTGGGTCCATGTCCAGTTCTAACTGTTGCTTCCTGACTCAGGTATACTGCAAAAGCTAGCCAAACTAGCTAACTCAATGTATGCATGGCTTGGAAATTGTGCCGCTGAATCAATTCAGCTTTTATTTTGAAGTTACTGCATCATGATTTATTCAGGAAAAGATAAATTGATGCTTGGAATGTTAAATAAAGGGAATTTTATAGAGCAAAATGGCCTTATAGGAACTGAAGACTTTAGATAGCAAATGGAAACTGAGCTAAGCCAGAGATAATAAGCAATGAATAGAGAGATGAAGAAGAGGTGGTTAATGGAAACCAGGGGTCCTTGGTGTGGCCCCATGCATGGCGTGGGTCCTCATATCTCTGAAGAGTAGATCCTCCTGGCTGATCTTCATGTCCACAGTGAAGAGTGATGAGGCTGATGCTGGGACTGGCAAAGGAAGCTGGAGATCACAGCCAAGTCTCTCTACTGGAACGATGTTGACTTAAAGGAGCAGGGAACACAGGAATAGAGACCCAGATGTAGAGAACTATCATGTGGACACAGTGGGTAAAGGAGAGGGTGGAAGGATTTGAGAGCATAGCGCTGACATCTATACACTACCTTGTGTAAAACAGATACCTTGTGGGAAGCTGCTGCATAGCACAGAGAGCTCAGCTCTGTGCTGTGATGACCTAAGAGGGTGGAAAGCGGGGATGGAAGGGAAGTCTAAGAGGGAGGAAATATATGTATATGTGTAGATGATTCACTTCACTGTGCAACAGAAACTAACATAACATTATAAAGAAATTGTATTCCAATATGAAAGGGAAAATAAATGAAAAACAAACAAACAAAAAACAGGAAGCAGTTTCTTCTTATTCACCAACCCCTTTGTTTCCTTCTGGGCCACTATTGTGACTAGCATGGGTGTTGCAGTCCCAATACCTCAGAGAAGAGTATAAAGGATGTTTAAAACTGAAAGACCACGAGTAGCTGACCAGAAAAATTGCTTACTAGCAAGTCATTTTTAGGGGATTTTAATTCATTATTTTATATGGAATATCTACAGAGGCTTCTAGATTTCTCTGTAAAAATGGATTAACTTCCAAGTTCATGTCACTAAATATGTATTTTTCTCCTAATGGAAAGCACAACTGAGTAGTAATATAAATTGATGCTTTCTCAGGAATGATTTTTTTTTCATAATTTATTATTAATATAGAATGAGTACTTTCACGTGGAGGAATGACTCTGTTCCATTTATTTACAATGGAAAACAAATTTAATTTAATGTGCCAATTTTCTTTCAACTATATCCTTTGACATTTCTGTATACATCCCCCCTCTATCCTCAGTAAAACATATAGCTTTTCTCATTTCACCTTCCTTACAAGGAGTAGGGATTGTAGAATGGATAAATAACTGTTATAAATGAAACATTTCCTCTTGTGTAGTCTGTTCTCAAAATTTTGTTTTGGGTTATATGTGATTGATCTTGTTGATATTCTAAAATTTAGCATGAAGAATAGTCTTATGAATGCCTTTTATTCATGAAAAAAAAAGAAAAAGGAAACTAGTTTTTTTTCCTGTCCTGACTCTATTGCCATTGTTCAGCGTTCAGTTGCATAAAGCAAATTATGCTTAACCTTCAGGCACACTCTGCAAATCTCAACACATCTACTTAAAAATTATTTTTAGGAATAATAGTTTCAATTTGAGGTGAAGTTCCTTCAATTCAGTGCAAAACTCAATACAGTAAATGAACACACATGCAAATCAAACTAATTGTCTTTGTAACTTTTGTTACAAACTTTTCCATATTTTAAAGCTATTTTCTGAGAAGCTGAAATATTAAAAACTCTTTGTCTACAATTTTCCATCTATTTCTATCCTTGTCATGGAAGTGACTTGGATCATGCAACAGCGATCATTGCTTGTAGGTATTACTTAACACTATGCTATGCTAAGTCACTTCAGTCGTGTCTGACTCTTAGCAACCCCATGGACTGCAGCCTACCAGGCTCCTCCGTCCATGGGATTTTCCAGGCAAGAGTACTGGACTGGGGTGCCATTGCCTTGTCCGCTGCTGCTGCTGCTGCTAAGTCGCTTCAGTCGTGTCCGACTCTGTGCGACCCCATAGACGGCAGCCCACCAGGCTCCCCCATCCCTGGGATTCTCCAGGCAAGAGTATTGGAGTGGGGGTGCCATTTCCTTCTCCAATGCATGAAAGTGAAAAGTGAAAGTGAAGTTGCTCAGTTGTGTCCAACTCTTAGCGACCCCATGGCCTGCAGCCTACCAGGCTCTTCCGTTCATGGGATTTTCTAGGCAAGAGTACTGGAGTGGGGTGCCATTGCCTTCTCCGGCCTTCTCAACATCTAACACTAATTTATACTTAAAATGTTATTGAATTTTTACTGAAGTATATTTGATTTACAGTTTAAATTATATTTATATTAGTTTCAGATGTAAATCATAGTGATTCAGTAGTTTTTTTTTTTTTATTCTTTTTATTTATTTATTTATTTTTTTACTTTACAATATTGTATTGGTTTTGCCATACATCAACATGCATCTGCCACGGGTGTACACATGTTCCCCATCCTGAACCCCCCTCCCACCTCCCTCCCCATACCATCCCTCTTGCCTTTAAAACATGATTTATTTAGAAAGCTATATGTCATGTCATGTCACAAGCATTATTGAACTATGTAAGAAGGTTTTACATATTCATTTTCTCTGTGTTATAGTTAAAAATCTATGTGTTTTTTCTTAATCTGAGGAAATAGCTGGCATAGGACTCTGGACTCAGTAAGAAAGTCATTGGCTTTCTTACTTCTTTTGTAGAACTATGAACTTTGCCTAAATCATGACTCTCATACTTTAAAAAAAAGTTTGTTTTTCCAAAGAAAACAAACTTTCTTTAAAAAAATTTTTTGTGTGAAACCACATTATATAAAAGAGATAAGTGTAAAGCCTTCTAGCTAAAGGCGTGGCCAGAGGTCCTGCACTTGCGACTTCTCAGTTCCTCAACTGAGAAGTGACCCTGTGGGACCTTCCCCTTCTATGGGACATAGTTCGGAAACTAACAGTTATGTGCTAATCCTTCTCACTAAACACCTTTAGAATAAAAACTTGCTGGTATATTGTTATCTTGTGTATAATTTTCTCACCTTTTTTTGTTAAATGTTTTTGTTAAATGGAAAAGTTTAAAGAAAATTGAAGGTGTGTTGTCGTTAATAACATTTAATTCAAACTACTTCCTCCATTTGAACAGGATCCTCACCTAGAAATCAAAATAAAAGTCTCAGAAGTATGTATTTAGGGCAAGAGCTGTTAGGGGGAGAAGATAGTAATCTTGTGGGTCATTCCTAGGATCATGGATCATTCTCTAATTCTTTGAAATTATGTGTACTCTTTTTTTTTTATTTTATTTTTAAACTTTACATAATTGTATTAGTTTTGCCAAATATCAAAATGAATCTGCCACAGGTATACATGTGTTCCCCATCCTGAACCCTCCTCCCACCTCCCTCCCCATTCCATCCCTCTGGGTCGTCCCAGTGCACCAGCCCCAAGCATCCAGTATCGTGCATCAAACCTGGACTGGCAACTCATTTCATACATGATATTTTACATGTTTCAATGCCATTCTCCCAAATCTTCCCACCCTCTCCCTCTCTCACAGAAAATAGATAAGCAACAAGGATATATTGTATAACACAGGGAATTATAGCTGTTACCTTATAATAACTTTTAATGTAGTATAAATCAGTAGTTTTATGATTTATACTACATTAAAAGTTGTTATAAGGTAACAGCTATAATTCCCTGTGTTATACAATATATCCTTGTTGCTTATCTATTTTATACAAAATACGCTGTATCTCTTCATACCCTTAAGGTCCCCTTTCCCCATTGTCTGTCTCCTCTAGTAACCATCAGTTTGTTTTCTCTATCTGTGAATCTGTTTCTGTTTTGCTATATACCTTCATTTGTATTACTTTTTTAGATTCCACTTGCAGGTGACATCACATAGTATTTATCTTTCTCTGACATTTCACTAAGCATAATACTCTCCAAGTCCATCACATTTCTGCAAATGTCCATACTACTCAAATCAACCTACAGATTTAATGCAATCCTTGTCAAAATATCCATGCCATTTTCCATAGAACTAAAACAAATATGATTGCATTTGAACAATTACTGGAGCTCTGTATCATAGACTGAATATTTGTGTTCCCCCAAATCCATATGTTGAAACCCACATTACAGGAGTGGTTGTATCTGGACATGGGGCCTCAACGTTGTTGTTGTTGTTCAGTCACTAAGTCGTATCTGACTCTTTGTGACCCCGTGGACTGCAGCATGCCAAGCTCCTCTGTCCGCCACTATCTCTTGGAGTTTGCTCAAATTCATGTTCATTGAGTTGGTGATGATGTCTAACCATCTTAACCTCTGCCTTCCCCTTCTCCTCCTGCCTTCAATCTTTCCCGGCGTTAAGGTCTTTTCCAATGAATAAGTTCTTTACATCAGGTGGCCTTGAAGTAATTAAGTTTCATTGAAGACCCAAAGGTTGGGCACTGAAAGTAGGATCAGTGTGCTTATAAGAAGAGATACCAGTGAGCTTGCTCTCTCTCCAAATATAATACACAGGAAAGGCTATATGGGTTCATAGCAGGAAGTAGGCTATCTACAAGTTAGGGAGAGAGCTTTCATCATAAATAGAATGAGTACACTTTTTGTACTTGTAGCTTTCAGAACTCTGAGAAAATTAAAGTATGTTGTTTAAGCCACTTAATTTTACTATTTTATGATGGCAGCCCAAGCTGACTAGTAAACTTTGGAAGACAAAACAGGGGCATTTAATATATCCAATGCTACACTGCACCTTGTAAGCTATCCAAATCTATATACTTTATGAAGGAAAAAGCTAGAACCGTATACTCATCTATGTGAATTCTACGATGAAATGATGTCCCTGTCACCCTGTATAACATTTGATGGTGTTCAACACACAATAGCATATACTGAGAGAGGTAGTCAGGTAAATTGCTCATTGTGGTCATGACCTGTGGTCTGTCTTTACTTTTATGTCAGGACATTAAAAATATGAAAATGAAAACAATCTCCCCCTTAAAAAAATGTTCATTGTGTGATCTTATGCAGACAATAATGTGAGAAAGAACTAACATGCTTTCAAAAATTATATTTTACTTGATTCTTAAGATTGAGTTTTTTATTTTGTTACATTGAATTTTTGTATATCATTAAATGTATCTAATAAAACATATCCAATGTATAAAAAATAAGTACATGTTTAATATTAAAATGTAAATGACCTCCTAAAAATCAACAGGTAAAAGAAAATATGCAAATAAAATATTGATGAGTACATAATTCCTAAAATGGAAATGCAAATGGAAAATGAACATATAAAAACATTTCAAATCTTATTAAAATTAATAAAAAGTAATCTAAAATATCATTTATTCATCCATTGCTTCAACAAAAGATAAATGATGCATAATGCCAACGGAGGTATGACAAATGGACATTCATTTATTTATGGTGAAAATATAAGCTAAAACAATATTGGAAGCAATCAAGTAGTGGTTATATGACTTACAGTGTGTTTATAATTGACCAAGACTTTTATTTCTAGAAACATATTTTTTGAAATAATTGAATATTTGAAAAAGTATAATGTGAAATGATTAATTTTACATTCATGGAAAACTGAATGACTTCAATGTTTATCAAGGGAATGGTAGTAGCTATAGTTCCATAACTTTAATAATAGCAGTTTTTATAGCTTTCCATAAAATGGAAAAATAGACACTAAAGAGTTTAAAGTGTATTTATCTATATATATACTATTCTAGAAAGATCAGGAAGTTATATTTTCAGTAAAAAACACAAAACTGTATGCATTGTATAACATCATTTATATGGTTACCTATCTGTGTGTTTATAAACCAAATAAATGCATTCAAAAGACATATAATATGAATTTGATATTTAATGGGAGATTTAGAATGGAGGTTCTTCACTAAAATTTGGTCTTTTAGTATTTTTAAAATTAACTAAGTTACTAAATAAATTATATAGAATTTAATAAACATCAATCGAGAATGGCACAATTTTATCTTAAATTTCACAAGACGGAAATCAGGAACACAAATGGCATTTAAGTTCAGTGCAGTTGCTCAGTCATGTCTGACTCTTTGTGACCCCATGAACTGCAGAATGCCAGTCTTCCTGGTCCATGACCAACTCCTGGAGTTAACACAAACTCATACGGAAAAGGCAATGGCACCCCACTCCAGTACTCTTGGCTGGAAAATCCCATGGACAGAGGAGCCTGGTAGGCTGCAGTCCATGGGGTCGCTAAGAGTCGGACACGACTGAGCGACTTCCCTTTCACTCTTCACTTTCCTGCATTGGAGAAGGAAATGGCAACCCACTCCAGTGTTCTTGCCTGGAGAATCCCAGGGACGGGGGAGCCTAGTGGACTTCTGTCTATGGGGTCGCACAGAGTCAGACACGACTGAAGCAACTTAGCAGCAGCAGTATATCCATTGAGTCGGTGATACCATCCAACCATCTCATTCTCTGTTGTTCCTTTCTCCTGCTCCCCTCAATCTTTCCTAGCATCAGGGTCTTTTCAAATGAGTCAGCTCTTTGCATCAGGTGGGCAAAGTATTGGAGTTTCAGCTTCAACATGAGTTCTTCCAATGAACATTCAGGATTGTTCTGAATGTTATACATCTGAAAATATACATCTCCTTTACGATGAACTGGTTGGATCTCCTTGCGGTCCAAGGGACTCTCAAGAGTCTTCTCCAACACCATAGTTCAAAAGTGTCAATTCTTTGGTGTTCAGCTTTCTTTATAGCCCAATTCTCACATCCATACATGACTACTGGAAAAACCATAGCCTTAACTAGATGGACATTTGTAGGCAAAGTAATGCCTCTGCTTTTTTAATATACATTTATTTATTTTAATTGGAGGTTAATTACTTTACAATATTGTATTGGTTTTGCCATACATCAACATGAATCCACCACAGGTATACACGTGTTCCCAAGTTGGTCATAACCTTCCTTCCATGGAGCAAGTGTCTTTTAATTTTATGGTTGCAGTCACCATCTCAGTGATTTTGGAGCCCAAAAAAATAAACTCAGCCACTGTTTCCACTGTTTCCCCATCTATTTGCCATGAAGTGATGGGACTACATGCCATAATCTTAGTTTTCTGAGTGTTGTGCTTTAAGCCAACTTTTCCACTCTCCTCTTTTAATTTCATCAAGAGGATCTTTAGTTCTTCTTCACTTTCTGCCATAAGGGTGGTGTCATCTGCATATCTGAGGTTATTCAATATTTGTCCCAGCAATCTTGATTCTAGCTTGTGCTTCCTCCAGCCCAGAGTTTCTCATAATTTACTCTACATATAAGTTATATAGGCAGGGTGACAATATACAGCCTTGACGTACTCCTTTTCCTATTTGGGACCAGTCTATTGTTCCATGTCCAGTTCTAACTGTTGCTTCCTGACCTGCATACAGATTTCTCAAAAGACATGTCAGGGGGTCTGGTACTCCCAGCTTTTGAAGAATTTTCCACAGTTTATTGTGATCCACAAGTCAAAGGCTTTGGCATAGTCAATAAAGCAGAAATAGATGTTTTGCTGGAACTCTCTTGCTTTTTCGATGATCCAGCAGATGTTGGCAATTTGATCTCTGGTTCCTCTGCCTTTTCTAAAACCAGCTTGAACATCTGGATGTTCATGGTTCACGTATTGTTGAAGCCTGGCTTGGAGAATTTTGAACATTACTTTACTAGCATGTGAGATGAGCACAATTGTGTGGTTAGTTCAGTATTCTTTGGCATTGCCTCTCTTTGGGATTGGAGTGAAAACTGACCTTTTCTAGTACTGTGGCCACTGCTGAGACTTTCAAATTTACTGGCATGTCGATGCAGCACTTTCACAGCATCATCTTTCAGGATTTAAAATAGCTCAACTGGAATTCCATCACCTCCACTAGCTTTGTACTTAGTGATGCTTCCTAAGGCCCACTTAACTTCGCATTCCAGGATGTCTGGCTCTAGGTGAGTGATCACACCGTTGTGATTATCTAGGTAGTGAAGATATTTTTTTATACAGTTCTGTGTTTTCTTGCCACCTCTTCTTATTATCTTCTTCTGTTAGATCCATACCATTTCTGTCCTTTATTGAGCCCATCTTTGCATGAAATGTTCCTTTGATATCTCTAATTTTCTTGAAGAGATCTCTAGTCTTTCCCATTCTGTTGTTTCCCTCTATTTCTTTGCACTGATCACTGAGGAAGTCTTTCTTATCTCTCCATGCTATTTTTTGGAACTCTGCAGTCAAATATATATATATCTTTTCTTTTCTCCTTTGCCTTTCACTTCTCTTCTTTTCACAGCTATTTGTAAGGCCTCCTCAGACAGCCATTTTGCTTTTTTGCATTTCTCTTTCTTAGGGATGATCTTGATCCCTGTCTCCTGTAAAATGTCATGAACCTCCATCCATAGTTCATGAGGCACCCTGTTTATCAGACCTAGTCCCTTAAATCTATTTCTCACTTCCACAGTATATTCATAAGAGATTTGATTTAGGTCATACCTGAATGGTCTAGTGGTTTTCCCTTCTTTCTTCAATTTCAGTCTGAATTTGTCAATAAGAAGTTCATAATCTGGACCACAGTCAGCTCCCGTTCCTGTTTTTGCTGATTGTGTAGAACTTGTCCATCTTTGGCTGCAAAGAATATAATCAATCTGATATTGGTGTTGGCCATCTGGTGATGCCCATATACAGAGTCTTCTCTTGTGTTGTTGGAAGAGAGTGTTTGCTATGACCAGTGCAAAAGTCTATTAGCCTTTCCCTGCTTCATTCTATACTCCAAGGAAAATCCTCATAAATGACATCAAATTGTTGAGAAGCTGCCTCAGAGAACATTTTTATCCTTTCATTCTCTAGTTAACAAGGAATGAAAATGACCATGGATGAGATTTGCACTGTCTGAATGTCCCAGAGGGTTGAAATTTTATAATAAATGAATGAGATCCAGTAATTTTAAGTGAATTATGGAAATAATTAATTTAATTCCCTGAATTGTTATTAATAGAATATATATTACATATATTACCAATTTACTGAATTATTAGTATATGCCATGCATGGAATTAGATTTTACCTTTGTTTTGTGTGTTGAATCCTTTTGAGTTTTCCTATGCAAAGTTTCATCATCAGACAAGGGACACTGATATCACTTAAGACTTAAGAGCTTTTAGCAAATGTTGAATCATGGGCACACTTCTATTATTTAACAAGATCCCCATGTAATTCAGGTGACAATGTTTCAAAATATTATTTTAAAGGACTTGAAATATGATAATGCTACATTAGGCACCAGTCCTGTTAAAAATATCTACATAAAATTGAGTTGTCCCCTCTCACTCAGCAATCATTACTTTTGGGAATTTAGGGAGAATAACAGGCTTTAGGTGAAGGAGTAGGGAGAAATAAGATTATGTTAAATTCTATTGAAAAATATCAGGTTAGCAAGATGAAAAGAAGAAGTTTCACAATAACATAAACATTAAAATAAGCATAAATTAAAGAACACAAATTTCAAAAGACAAGTTACTGTCTTAGTCAAGGTGAAATCACCAAATGGAAAGAAAATAAAAGGTTTCATAAGTAGCTTTTAAGTACTTAATGCAAACACTCATTTGTGTAACAAAAGTGTAGAAACTTGATGGTACTACAACAGTAAGGTGAAAATGAGGACCAGAGAGCTCTGGAAACAAATTGAAAAAGAAAATTGCGACAACACAGAAATAATAAATATATTCTAAATAGCACAAAACAGCAGATGTGGTTGAAAACGGAATCACTGACACACTGGAGGAAAGATGTATTAAAATTGTATGAATACAGAGGGAAAAATGCAAGATCAAAGTAATTAGATAAATCACAATAGATGTTCTAGCAGAATTACTGTTATCTGCGATTAGAAAATCCAATAGAATTCACAAAAATCATTCATCCAAAATGGATAAAATTTACCCAGAAATAAAGTTTTAAATATATTGGCAGAGCAGTAGAATACACAGTGTTCCAGAAACAATAGTTGCAAAAAAGTTTTCCCTGGAAATAATCAGTTGATGTCATTGAAACTGAAGAACTAAGTATTGTGTGGCCTATAAAGAAGACAGAAAGTTTATGCATGATGAGGAAATTCAGAGAAGTCTCAGATTCACCCATGAAAAAGTGGAGTGGCAGAGTATTAGTACTGTAACTACAATAAAATCATTATGCACAAAAGCTACAGAGTTCTGAAGAAATAAAAAGTGAAATACCTAATACCCAAATAGATCCAAATGTATGGATCTTAAATCTACTCAAGACCCATATACGCAAGTACTTTATCATTCAAGCATGAATATATGACTCACTTTTTATACAAAACAAATTTAAAAAAGGAAATAAAACCATCACTAAGTCTTTCTGGGAAAAGAAAATAAATAAGCAGAGAGACAAATAAACAGATCATCTTGGACAAATAAGCCAGTCAAGTAACAGATGAAGAAAACAATTGTGGAAATCCAAACCAAATAAATATAAACAGTATATGTGCTAATGAAACTTTAAGTGAAAATACACATATTATGTACATTAATAATAATAAAGTTTGGGGTATGAAAAAATGTCCAGGACTTTGTAGGATATATTATTTAAAATGGAAATTCCCAAACTTTCAATATTTTTGCAATATTTCCTTAAATTTTGAGATACCTTAAGGAATAAGAATATCTTTAGAAGAACAAATATTTATACAAATGCCATTTTAAACCTTTAATTTGCTTTCTTTTTTTCTTTGAAACTCAACCAAAATAAAATTTTATATAAAGCATAATTTATAGTATGTCCCCTGTTTTAAATAAAATACCTCCCTTTTTAAATTCTTTTTGCTTTCTTTTGCTTTCTTGCTTTGACTCCTTTTCTTTCTCTTTCTTTCTGTTTTCTATAAGCATAGCAAATCATCAGGGATGCAATCTATTTAATTGTTAAAGTGAAATTTCTGGCTATTGTGTGCTTAAATTTGTCCTGGGCATGTTTTCATGTTGCTTATATTTTAACAAAACAGCAATTATTAATAAAACAAAAAAGATCTAAAAGAATGCATACCAAAATTTAAATGTCTCTTTTTGGTTGAAAATATTGAATTGAATGCAGACAGAAAACAAGAAGGAAAAAAAAGGTAAATTAACACTCCATAATATGTATACTGTGCGGTGCTGCGCCATTTTGTGCTCAGTCATGTCTGATTCTGCAAGATCCTGTGGACTATACCCGTCTAGACTCTTTCACCATGGTATTCTCCAGGCAAGAATACTGGAGCACATTGCCATTTTCTCCTCCAGGGGAATCTTCCTGACCCAGAGATTGAACCTGGGTCTCCTGAATTTCCTGAACTGGCAGGATGATTATTTACCACTGAACCACCTGAGAAGCCCAATATTTATACTACTCTAACTAAATTATTACTAGCATTAAGAATCTTATTTTTTAAATAGAATGTTATTAATGACATAAAAAGTGTTTTTAATCCTTGTGTCATATATTCATGAAATTGTCTGATTGCCTACAGAGACAATCAGGAAAATGTTTTGATTATACAAAATTCAGATTTTTGTTTTTGTTTTCAGTTCAGTTTAGTCACTCAGTCATGTCTGATTCTTTGTGACCCCATGGACTGCAGCACTTCAGACTTCTCTGTCCATCACCAGCTCCCAGAGGTTGATCAAACTCATGTCCATCGCATCAGTGATGCAATCCAACCATCTCATCCTCTGTCTCATCCCTTCTTCTTCCTTCAATCTTTCCCAGCATCATGGTCTTTTCCAATCAGTTCTTCCACATCAGGTGGCCAAAGTATTGGAGTTTCAGCTTCAGCATCAGTCTTTCTAATGAATATCCAGAACTGATTTCTTTTATGATGGACTGGTTTAATTTCCTTGAAGTCCAAGGGATACTCAAGAGTATTCTCTGACACCACAGTTCAAAAGCATCATTTCTTTGTCACTCAGGTTTATTTATAGTCCAACTCTCACATCCATTCATGACTACTGGAAAAACTATAGCTTTGACTAGATGGACCTTTGAGGGCAAAGTGATGTCTCTGCTTTTTAATATGCTGTCTAGTTTGGTCATAGCCTTTCTTCCAAAAGCAAGCATCTTTTAATTTCATGGTTGCAGTCACCAACTGCAGTGATTTCAGAGCCCTAAAAAATAGTCTGTCATTGTTTCCATTATTTCCCCATCTATTTGCCATGAAGTGATGAGACCAGATTCCATAATCTTAGTTTTTTGAATGTTGAGTTTTAAGGCAGATTTTTCACTCTCCTCTTTCACTTTCATCAAGTGGCTCTTTAGCTCTTCTTCGCTTCTGTCATAAGGGTGGTGCCATCTGCATATCTGAGGTTATTGATATTTCTCCCAGCAATCTTGATTCCAGCTGGTGCTTCATCCAGTCTAGCATTTATCATGATGTACTCTGCATATAAGTTAAATAAGTAGGGTGAAAATATAAAGCCTTAATGTACTCCTTTCCCAATTGGGAACCATTTTTTTTTTCAGTTCAGTTCAGTCTCTCAGTCACGTCTGATTCTTTGTGACCCCATGAACTGCAGCATGCCAGAACTTCCTGTCTTTCACCAACTCCCGAAGTTTTCTCTCTCATGTCCATCGAGTCAGGGATTTTATCCAAACATCTCATTCTCTGTCGTCCCGTTTTCCTCCTGCCTTCAGCCTTCAATCTTTCCCAGCATCACGGTGTTTTCCAATCAGTTATTTCTTCACATCATGTGGCCAAAGTATTGTAGTTTCAGTTTCAGCCTCAGTCCTTCCGATGAATATTCAGGCCTAATTTCCTTTAGGAATGACTGGTTTGATCTACTTACAGTCCAAGGGACTCTCAAGAGTCTTCTCAAACACCACAGTTCAAAAGCATTGTTCTTTGCTGCTCAGCTTGCTTTATAGTCCAACTCTCACATCCATACACTGCTGCTGGAAAAATCATAGCTTTGACTAGATGGACCTTTGTTGGCAAAGTAATGTCTCTGCTGTTTAACAGATTTTTTTTCTGGAACACTCTTGCTTTGTCAATGATCCAATGGATGCTGGCAATTTCATATCTGGTTCTCTGCCCTTTCTAAATCCAGCTTGAACATCTGGAAGTTCATGGTTCACATACTATTGAAGCTTTGCTTGGAGTATTTTGAGCATTACTTTGCTAGCATGTGAGACGAGTGCAACTGTGTGGTAGTTTTAATATTCTTTGGCATTGCCTTTCTTTGGGATGGGAATGAAAACTTATCTTTTCCAGTCCTGTGACCACTGCTGAGTTTTCAAAATTTGTTAGCATATTAAGTGCAATGCTTTCACAGCATCATCTTTTAGGATTTGAAATAGCTTAACTGGAATTCCATCACCTTCACTAGCTTTTTTCATGACAATGTTTCCTAAGGCCCACTTGACTTCGCATTCCAGGATGTCTGGCTCTAGGTGGGTGATCCCACCATCGTAGTTATGTAGGTCATGAAGAGCTTTTCTGTATAGTTCTGTGTTTTCTTGCCACCTCCTCTTAATATCTTCTGATTCTGTTGGGTCCATGCCATTTCTGTTCTTTATTGTGCCCATCTTTGCATGAAATGTTCCCTTGCATATCTAATTTTCTTAAAGAGATCTCTAGTCTTTCCCATTCTGTTGTTTTCCTCTATTTCTTTGCATTGATCACTGAGGAAGGCTTTCTTTCCTCTCCCTGCTATTCTTTGCAACTCTGCATTCAGATGGGTATATCTTTCCTTTCCTCCTTTGCCTTTATCTTCTCTTCTTTTCTCAGATATTTGTAAGGCATTGTCAGGCAATCATTTTCCCTTTTTGCATTTCTTTTTCTTGGTGATGGTCTTGATTGGTTCCTCCTGTACAATATCATGAACCTCTGTCCATAAATCTTCAGGGACTCTGTCTATCAGATCTGATCCCTTGAATCTATTTGTCACTTCTACTGTATTACTGCAAGGGATTTGATTTATGTCATACCTGAATGGTTTAATGGTTTTCCCCACTTTCTTCAATTTAAGTCTGAATTTGGCAATAAGGTGTTCATGATCTGAGCCACAGTCAGATCCCAGTCTTCTTTTTACTGACTATATAGAGCTTTTCCATCCTTGGCCACAAAAATATATAATCAATCTGATTTTGGTATTGACCTACTGATGATGTCCATGTGTAGAGCCTTCTCTTGTGTTGTTGGAAGAGAGTGTTTGCTATACCGGTGCGTTCTCTTGGCAAAACTCTGTTATCTTTGCCCTGCTTCATTTTGTACTCCGAGGCCAAATTTGCCTGTTACTCCAGATATGTCTTGACTTCCTACTTTTGCATTCTAGTCCCCTATAATGACAAGGAAATCTCTTTGGGGTGTTAGTTCTAGAAGATCTTGTAGGTCTTCACAGAACTGTTCAACTTCAGATTCTTCAGCATTCCTGTTTGGGGCATAGTCTTGGATTACTGTAATATTGAATGGTTTGCCTTGGAAACAGACAAAGATCATTCTGTCACTTTTGAGTTTGCATCCAAGTACTGCATTTCAGACTTTTTTTGTTGACTATGAGGGCTACTCTATTTCTGCTAAAGGATTCTTGCCTACAGTAGTAGATAAAATGGTCATCTGAGTTAAATTCGCCCATTCCAGTCCATTTTATTTCACTGATTCCTAAAATGTCGATGTTCATTCTTGCCATCTCCTGTTTGGCCACTTCTAATATACCTTGATTCATGGACCTAACATTCCAGGTTCCTATGCGATATTGCTCTTTACAGCATCAGACTTTACTTACATCACCAGTCACATCTACAACTGGGCATTGTTTTCACTTTGGCTTCATCTCTTCATTCTTCCTGGTGCTATTTCTCCAGTCTTCTCCAGTAGAATATTGAGCACCTACTGACCTGGGAAGTTCAACTTTCAGTGTCATAGCTTTTTGCCTTTTCATACTAAGAAGGAAACCATCTGATTGTGTTATCCTTATGTCTTACTAGTGAACGTCTGAAGAAGAATATGCATAGAGAAGGAATTCATCACATTTTCATTTCTAAACCTGGCAAGTTGCTAAAACTGTCAGAAGCTTTTGATATGGAACAAAAGTTCTATTATTTTATGTTCCAACAGGGTCTGTGTGTAGTCTTGCATGGGTTCTGAACAACATGCTGTTAAAATGGTTTGCACTGACATTAATTGTATCGTATTCCAATATTATATTGGGCTTCACTGGTAACCATAATTATACAGAGTTGATCTTGGGAATTATGTTGTTTGTTTTGAAAATTATTGTTTCTATAAATTTCTCAGTCCAGTCTGTAATTAATATCATATATCCTAGATTCTTTTTGTTGTTGTTGAATATCTTCCTTAAGAAAAAGAGTTCAAATAATTGCTATTTTTATTCTATATAATCATAAGGGATTTGAATTAGATTGTACCTGAATGGTCTAGTGGTTTTCCCTACTTTCTTCAATTTCAGTCCTAATTTGGCATTAAGGAGTTCATTATCTTAACCACTTTCAGCTCCTTCTTTTGTTTCTGCTGACTGTATAGAGCTTTTCCATCTTTGGCTGCAAAGAATATAATCAATCTGATTTCAGTATTAGCGATCTGGTGATGCCCATGTGTAGAGTTGTCTCTTGTGTTGTTGGAAGAGGGTGTATGCTATGACCTGGGCATTCTCTTGGCAAAACTCTGTTAGCCTTTGTCCTGCTTCATTCTATACCCCAAGACAAAATTTGCCTGTTACTTCAGGTATCTCTTGACTTCCTAATTTTTCATTCCAGTCCCATATGAAGAAAAGAATATATTTTTTGATGTTAGTTCTAGAAGATCTTGTAGGTCTTCATAGAACCGTTCAACTTCAACTTCTTCAGCATTAACTGTTGGTGCATAGACTTGGATTATTGTGATGCTGAATGCTTTGCCTTGGAAATGAACAGAGATCATTCTGTCATTTTTGAAATTGCAACCAAGTACTGCATTTCAGGCTCTTTTGTTGACTATGATGGCTACTCCATTTCTTCTAAGGGATTCTTGCCCACAGTAGTAGATATAACAGTCATCTGAATGAAATTTACCCATTCTGGTCCATCTTAGTTCTCTGATTCCTAACATGTTGATGTTCACTCTTACCATCTCCTGTTTGATCACTTTCAATTTGCCTTGATTCATGGACCTAAGATTCCAGATTCCTATGCAATATTGTTCTTTACAGCACTGGACTTTATTTTCACCACCAGACACATGCACAACTGAACAGTGTTTCTGCTTTGGCTCAACCTCGTCCTTCTTTCTGGAGCTATTTCTCCAGTCTTCTCCAGGAGCATATTGGACACCTACCAACCTGGGGAGTTCATCTATTAGTGTTATACCTTTTTACTTTTTCATACTGCTCATGGAGTTCTCAAGGCAAGAATGATGAAGGGAAATGCCATTCCTTTCTCCAGTGGACCACGTTTTGTCAGAACTCTCCACCATGACCCGTCTGTCTTGGCTGGCCCTAGACAGCATGACTCATAGTTTCAATGAGTTAGACAAAGTTGTGATCCATGCAATTAGTTTGGTTAGTTTTCTGTCATTGTGCTTTTCATTCTGTCTGCCTTCTAATGGATTATGATAAAAAGATTGTAGAAGTTTCCTGATGGAAAGGACTGGTTGTAGGTATAACTGAGTCTTTCTCTGTTCAGCAAGGCCATGCTCAGGAAATCTTTAATCCAATTTTATGCTGATGGATGGATGGCAACTTTCTTCAAAAGGACTTTTGCCAGCAACTGTTGCTCCCAGGACTCTTGTAGTCAGTTTCCCTGACTCTGCAGTAGGCCACTGTCAACCCAAAACTCTGCCAGAGAGTCCTGTACACTCACAGGCAAGTCTGGTCCAGTCTTTTGAGGGATAATTGCTCCTTCCTCCTGAGTCCTGGTGAACACAAGGATTTGTTGTTCCATCCAAGAATCTGATTCCCTAGGGGTTCTCATCCTTTTGTTGAATCCCCAGGCTGGGAATTCACTTGTGGGCCCTAGAACGTTTGCAACAGTGTGAAAATTTCTTTGGTATAGTTGTTCTCTAGTTTGTGGGTCCTCTGCTCTGCAGCTCTATAGGGGGACTAATGGCAACCTCCTCCAAGAGGATTCATGCCACACACACTGTGCCTCCCTGGTAGGCTGCAGCCAGAGCCTCTGTCCCACAGCGGGCCACTGCTAACCTGAGTCTCTGCAGGAGACATTCAAACACTCAAAGGCAGGTCTGGCTCAGTCACAGTAGGGGGACACTTCTCCTTTCCCTCAGGATTAGGTCCAATAGATAGAGTGCCTGAAGAACTATGGATGGAGGTTCATGACATTGTACAAGAGATAGTGATCAAAACCATCCCCAAGAAAAAGAAAGACAAAAAGGGAAAATGGTTGTCTGAGGAGACCTTACAAATAGCTGAAAAAAGAAGAGAAGACAAAGGAAAAAATGAAATATACATCCATCTAAAAGCAGCATTCCAAAGAATAGCAAGGAGAGATAACAAAGTCTTCCGAAGTGAACAATGTGAAGAAATAGTGAGAAACAATAGTATGGGAAAGACTAGAGATTTCTTCAAGAAAATTAGACATACCAAGGGAATATTTCATGAAAAGATGGGCACAATGAAGGACAGAAACATTATGGATCTAACAGAAGCAGAAAATATTAAGAATAGGTGGCAAGAAGACACAGAAGATCTATACAAAAAAAAAATTGTAATGACCCAGATAACCATGGTGGTGTGATCAATCACCTAGAGCCAGACATCTTGGAGTGTGAAGTCAAGTGGGGCTTAGGAACAAAGCCAGTTCAGGTGATGGAATTTCAGATGAAATATTTCAAATCCTAAAACATGATGCTGTTAAAGTATTGCACTCAATATGCCAGTAAATATGTAAAACTCATCAATGGCCACAGGTCTGGAAAAGGTCAGTTTTCATTCTAATTCCAAAGAAAGGCAATGCCATAGAATGTTCAAACTACCATATAATTGCACTCATTTCACATGCTAGTAAAGTAATGCTCAAAATTCTCCAAACTAGGCTTCAACAGTACATGAACTGAGAAATTCCAGATGTTCAAGCTGGATTTAGAAAAGGCAGAGGAATCAGAGATGAAATTGCCAACATTTGATGGATCATAGGCAAAGCAAGAGAATTCCAGAGAAATATCTAATTCTGCTTCATTGACTAAAACCTTTGATTTTGTGGATCACAACAAACTGTGGAAAATTCTTCAAGGGATAGGACTACTAGACCACTTTATCTGTCTCCTGATAAACTTGTATGAGGTCAAGAAGGAACAGTTAGAACCAGACATGGAGCAACAGACTGGTTTCAAATTGGGAAAGGAATATGTCAAGGCAATATATTGTTAACTCTGCTAATTTACTCTATGCAGAGTACATCATTCAAAATGTCGGGCTGGATGAAACACAAGCAGGAATCAAGATTGATAGGAGAAATATCAATAACCTTAGATATGCAGATGACACCACCCTTATGACAGAAATCGTAGAGGAACTCTAGTGCCTCTTGATGAATGTGAAAGAAGAGAGTGAAAATGCTGGCTTAAAACCCAACATTCAAAAAATGAAGATCATGGCATCCAGTCCCATCACTTCTTGGCAAATAAGTGGGAAACAATGGAAACAGTGACAGACGTTATTTTCTCAAGCTCCAAAATCACTGCAAATTGTGACTGCAGCCTTGAAATTAAAAGACTCTTGCTCCTTGAAAGAAAAGCTATGACCAATGATCAACCTAGACAGCATATTAAAACACAAAGACATTACTTTGCCAACAATGGTCCATCTAGTAAAAGCTATGGTTTTTCCAGTAGTCATGTATGGATGTAAGAGTTGGACCATAAAGAAGGCTGCATACCAAAGAACTGATGCTTTTGAACTGTGATGTTGGAAAAGACTCTTGAGAGTCCTTTGGACTGTGAGGAGATCAAACCAGACAATCCTAAAGGAAATCAGTACTGAATATTCATTAGAAGGACTGATGTTGAATCTGAAGCTGTAATACTTGGGCCACCTGATGCGAAGTACTGACTCATTGGAAAATATCCTAATGCTGGGAAAGATTGAAGGCAGGAGGAGAAGGTAACAACAGAGGACAAGATGGTTGTATGGCATCACTGACTCAATGAATATGAGTTTGAGCAAGATCTGGGATATGGTGAAGGACAGGGCAGCCTGGCGTGCTGGTGTTCATGGGGTCTCAAAGAATCTGACACGACTGAGCTACTGAACAACAAATCTTTTCTTCTGGCACTTTAAAACTACAAAGAGTTTTTCTTAAATCAAAATAACTTGTGAAATAGTTCTTTGTTGAGCAAGATAGTGGAGGAAAGAAAATAGTAAAGCTGTGTATATTCTCTGAAAGATACTCAAGTTATAATTGGATACCTCTATTTCACTGAATTGAAATGAGCATTTGTTTGGCAACAGAAAAAAACATGGCTCAGCTGGAAAAGAATCCGCCTGCAATGCGGGAGACCTCGGTTCGGTCCTTGGATTAGGAAGATTCCCCTGGAGAAGGAAAGCCTACCCACTCCAGTATTGTGGCCTGGAGAATTTCATGGACTGTATAGTCCATGGGGTCGCAAAGATCAGACATGACTGAGCAACTTTCACTTTCAGAAAAAAAACATACTTTTTTTCTTAACTAAAGAAAGAACTATATATAATAGACATAATTTTAACCTCTCATGTGTTTTAACACATTTATTCTAATTGCACTTTCTTATATCATCCTTAACAAATAGCTGTTTTAAGATAAATATATATTTAGATTATATTTGTATTAAGCTAGAAGCTCTAACTTGGGGAAGGAAATGGCACCCCATTCCAGTACTCTTGCCTGGAAACTCCCATGGACGGAGGAGCCTGGTAGGCTGCAGTCCATGGGGTCGCTAAGGGTCGGACACGACTGAGCGACTTCACTTTCACTTTTCACTTTCATGCATTGGAGAAGGAAATGGCAACCCACTCCAGTGTTCTTGCCTGGAGAATCCCAGGGACGGGGGAGCCTGGCGGGCTGCCGTCTCTGTGGTCACACAGAGTTGGACACGACTGAAGCGACTTAGCCGCAGCAGCAGCAGAAGCTCTAACTAATGTAAAATATAGTAATTAATTTGAGTTTACAGCTATACTTGGACATATATATTAAGATATTATAAGAATATACAACCATATGATATCTTCATATTATTTAAATAAGAAATTGACTTTTCTTATATTTTACTTTCAATGAAAAATTAAATTCTGTTATGGTTGTTTATATTTTACATAATTTTAGCTTAGTGTTTCAAGAGGGTTAATCATAATTATTGCAAATTGATTTTTGTTTAATTTTGCAGAACTAAATAAGTGCAGCTAATTTTTTGGTACTGTATCTAACCCTTTTTAATAATGTATATTCCACATAAAAGTTAAACATTATTTTGAGTATGTTATTTATCTTTACTCATGTGAGCTCTTATCACAAGAATCTCATGCTTCATAAATAGATACATGTTATTTTTTTCAAATGTGAAGTAAACCATTTATTTTAGTTTCAACTTCTGCTGCATTGCCCCTTGCTACTGACAAAACATTCTTATGCAAGCATGGGCCCTTTTTATGTAGCTCTAAAGATGGGCAGTTTGGAGGTAATGCTAGCCATTGTACAGAATGGATGCTACTTTGTTACCCATGAGATGAACCTATGGCTAGTTTATATATCTGTATGTTTTGGAAGTTCCCAAAGTGATTTACAAGGTAAGTGGTTTATAACATGAAGAAGATTATTACTAACTTCAGGATCTCACTACCATCCATATTTAATTCTCTCTTTTGTTACACACTTTTTGTCCTTTTATTTACATCTCTTCCTGCTTGTCATAGAAATAGCTGCAAAAGTGAATATATATTTTCCTTCTTAAATGTAAAGCAATGAAATAGCTTATTTGAAACTCAGGTAAACCTGAGGAATTCCTTTCCTATTCCAACTGGTATCTCTTCTCACATTTATGCATGTGTGATCCTTTAATTTTTACAACACACACGCTATTCTGAGCACAGAAGAGAGAGTTAATTCTGTGGTATTTGAATATGTCTAGAGGGAAATTAAGAGATTGAAAACTGTTTATTTGCAAAGTTTCTATAACAGATTCAGACTTCATTCAGTTCAGCTCCCTAAGAACTCAGAGTAAAAATGTAGCAATGCTTTTATCTGATCCTGTAGGAATTATGTCTGTATGCTTTTATTCCCCTTCCTTAAAGTGTGACATTTTTGTGAAAATCTTACCTGCCACATTCATATCTGCATCCAAATGACTAGTAAAGCAACTGAACTGTGAGAAAATTGTTGGGATGAACAATGAATTTCCTACTATTCACATCATAATTGTCAAGAAATAAAATTTAAAAAAAAATCCTTAAAACACCTAAGGAAGGGTCTCTTCCCTTTAGGATCTCCTACATCTGATTTCAGAAAAGTAGCTTGTTTCAAATCCACTCATATTTTCTTAGGATGTTTGTACTATATATTTCTTTCTAGCAAACGTCCTTAAGATGGTTGTATGTGTGTGCTTAGTCACTAAGTATCCAACTCTTTTGCAAACCCATGAACTGTAGCTCACCAGACTCCTTTGTCTATGGATTTTCCAGACAAAAATGCTGGAGTAGGTTGCCATTTCCTGTTCCATGTCATTCAAAAGTTTAGCATATTCAGTAACTAAAGCGTTACTCTCTTGGGTACATATTTAAATGTCTCAATCTCATTACCACTGATACAATACACTGAAGTATATTTCATGTAAGGAAAGGGGGTGGTTTATCACTTAGACTCACTCTGATAAATCTTGAGGGACAGGATTATATGACATTGAAAATATTTTGATTCATTCATTCATTTATTTGCTCACTCATTTATTTTTTTTTATTCATTTAAATACAGATTCTGGAATTTTTCTCATAGACAAAGCATACTTTTGCTAGCCAAATTACAGCAGAAATCAGACTTTGTGTAGAAACTTGTATGTTTTAACAGAATCATTTTATTATTTTGGCAAAATTATTTAGAAATTAATTTCATATTTTATAAAGTCCTTTGTACAGTAGTATAGGGAAATAGAAATGAAAATAGAAAAATATATCTAAAATGCAATGGCACTTACTTGTATCACTTTTACAAGGAAGAACAACTCAACTTTGATTTGTTGATGTTACAATCGTTTAAAAAAAAAAAAGAGAGGAAAAAAAACATTGAGACTTCACATAATCTATGTTAACCCTGAGCATCTGAACAGATGGTTGCCATCTTACTAAAGTAACATATCATAGCAAGTTCCATGGTATTAGGTATTCTGAAGAAAGTAAAACTAGCATGATTTATTGAGCTCCATAACATAGAACTGGACATGGAACAACAGGCTGGTTCCAAATAGGAAAAGGAGTACGTCAAGGCTGTATATTGTCACCCTGCCTATATAACTTATAGGCAGAGTACATCATGAGAAACGCTGGGCTGGAGGAAGCACAAGCTGGAATCAAGATTGCTGGGAGAAATATCAATAACCTCAGATATGCAGATATCACCATCCTTATGGCAGAAAGTGAGGAAGAACTAAAGAGCCTCTTGATGAAGGTGAAAGAGGAGAGTGAAAAAGTTGGGTTAAAGCACAACATTCAGAAAACTTAGATTATGAGATCCGGCCCCATCACTTCAATTCAAATAGGTAGGGAAACAGTGGCTGACTTTATTTTTCTGGGCTCCAAAATCACTGCAGATGGTGATTGCAGCCATGAAATTAAAAGACACTTACTCCTTGGAAGGAAAGTTATGACCAACCTAGACAGCATATTCAAAAGCAGAAACATTATTTTGCCAACAAAGGTCTGTCTAGTCAAGGCTATGATTTTTCCAGTGGTCATGCATGGATGTGAGAGTTGGACTGTGAAGAAAACTGAGCGCTGAAGAATTGATGCTTTTGAACTGTGGTGTTTGAGAAGACTCTTGAAAGTCCCTTGAACTGCAAGGACATCCAAGAAGTCCATCCTAAAGGAGATCAGTCCTGGGTGTTCATTGGAAGGACAGATGTTGAAGCTGAAGCTCCAGTACTTTGGCCACCTGATGTGAAGAGCTGACTCAGTGGAAAAGACACTGATGCTGGGAAAGATTGAGGGGAAGAGGCGAAGGGGACGACAGATGGTTGGATGGCTTCACCGATTCAATGCACATGGGTTTGGGTGGACTGCCAACTCATGGAAGTTGCTGACAGACAGGGAAGCCAGGCATGCTGCGGTTCATGGGGTTGCAAAGAGCCAGACATGACTGAGAGACTGAACTGAGCTGATTGCATATTATCATTGCTAACAAGCCTATAATTTCTAGAATGGAAGAAGACATATTTCTGAGACTTGTAAGCATATTGGTATATTAGTAACCTGTATTCTGAACTATGAGATTGGTATTGCCTGGGTCTTGAAGGTGGCATATCAATACATTCACTAAAAATTCTTCCTGTTTTCTCACCCTAACTTTGCATAGATAGAGATGCTTCAGCTTACTCTTTTAGATATAAAAGTACAGTTTGCTGCATGTATTTTAAATTTTTCACATTTGTATACATACAGACTGGCATGTTAATTGACTCCTCTGCAGACGTTACTTTGACATCTGCCTAGATTATCGATTTGCCATGATAATTGCAAATTATAATAACAATCTATGCAATGAAATAAGAAACATCTTTTCAAAGGAATAAAATAATATAAATTAAAATTTCTCCTATATGCCTAATTATGGATTTCAAATTTTATATTTATTATTTATATATAATAATAGTCAAGAAGATCACCTGGAGGAGGGCTTGGCAACCCACTCCAGTGTTCTTGCCTGGAGAATCCCATGAACAAAGGAGCCTGGCAGGCTACAGTCCATAGGATTGCAAAGAGTTGATTATGATGAAGAACTTAGCACACATGTAATTATAATATCTCACTACAGTTAACCATATTATCAAATCCTTTTTTATTCATAATTTGTCACATTGATTTTTATCAAATGTAGTTTAAAATAAACTAGTGTAGTTTAAAATGACCAGGATTCCCTGGTGATCCAGGGGGTAGGAAGCTAAGGTTTCACTGCTGAGAGTTCGGGTTCAATCCCTGATCGAGGAGCTAAGATCTAAGATCCTACAAGCCACATAAACCTAGAGGACATAATGGTAAATGAAATTAGCCACACAAACAAAGACAGATACTGTGATTTCACTTACTTGTGAAATCTGAAGAAGGCAACTCATAGGAGCAGAGCATTGAATGGTGGTTGCCAGGGAATGGAGGTTGGAAAAAAAATGGAAATATATTGATCAAAAAGCACAAATTTCTGTTATAAGATGAATAAATTCTGGGGATCTAATGTACAGCATAATGATTAATACTATAATGTATACTTTAAATTTGCTAGGTGGTTACATCGTCTTCGGAGAAGGCAATGGCACCCCACTCCAGTACTCTTGCTTGGAAAATCCCATGGACGGAGAAGCCTGTTAGGTTGCAATCCATGGGGTCGCTAAGAGTCAGACACGACTGAGCAACTTCACTTTCACTTTTCACTTTCATGCACTGGAGAAGGAAATGGCAACCCACTCCAGTGTTCTTGCCTGGAGAATCCCAGGGACGGAGAATCCCAGGGACGGAGGAGCCTGGTGGGCTGCCATCTATGGGGTCTCACAGAGTCGGACACGACTTAAGTGACTTAGCATAGCATACACCTTCTTAAATTTTTATTGGAGTATAGTTGATTTATATGTTGTGGTAGTTTCAGGTGTATGAAAAATTGACTCAGTTATACATTTCCATATATCCACTCTTTTTTAGATTCTTTTCCCATGCATGTCATTACAGAGTACTGGCTAGACTTCCCTGTGCTACAGGGATTGTGGTTGACATATATGCATTGTGCTGTGTGTGCTCAGTTGTGTCTGACTCTCTGCAGCCCTACAGACTGTAGCCCACAAGGCTCCATGGAATTTTCCAGGCAAAAATACTAGAACAGATAGCCATTTCCTACTCCAGTGGATCTGCTCCACTGGGATGGAATCCAAGTCTCTTTCATCTCCCCCCTGGCAGGCAGATTCTTTACCACCGAACCATCTGGGAAGCCCTCATATATACATTACCATATATCAAGTAGGAGAGTATATCTTAAAATGTTCTCACAACAACTAAAAAGTGATAACTATGTGAAGTGAAGGATGTGTAAATTAACTTATTGTAGTAATAAATTTGCAGTATATATATATATATATATATATATTATATTATATTATCAGGTTGTACACCTTGAAAAAATCTATATAAATTCTGCTATTCACAGGGCATTTATCAAAACATACAAGCAAAAATCAGTAGCTATTCTTCAACATTACCACTTCTCGTGGCATTACCAGATGGGAACAATAAGATACTGATCAGAAAATAAAAAAAGCAAAACTGAAGAATCAGAAGAAAATAGAGGGTTTAAAAAGCTTTAATGTATTCCTGGATAAGACTCTTGAGAGTCCCTTGAACTGCAAGAAGATCAAACCACTCAATCCTAAAGGAAATTAACCCTTAACATTCATTGGAAGGACTGATGCTACAGCTGAAACTCCAAAACTTTGGGCACCTGATGCAAAGAGCTAACTCATTGGAAAAGACCCTGAGGTTTGGTAAAATTGAAGGCAAAAGAATAAGGGGGTGGCAGAGGATGAGATGGTTAGATAGCATCACTGACTCAATGCACATGAATTTGAACAAACTCTGAGAGACAGTAGAGGACAGAGAATCCTGGTGTGATGCAGTCCATGGGGCTGCAAAGATTCAGACACAACTTAGGAACTGAACAACAATATATTCCTAGAACTCTAGAAATTTATGCACATGTGCATTGTCTTGAAAATGCATAAGAAACACCTGAGAAGATCCTACTTTTTCACCTCTAGCTGAATTTGAACGTCTGCACAAGAAGAGAAGGATAAGTTGAAAAATGCCTGTTGGAGTGCTGTGTGTCTCAACACACACACACACATACACACACACACACAGTTCCTCAGCAAAGACTGAAGTACTTACTGGTTCCTGACATTGAAGAGAATCTGTCCAGTCATTAGCTCTCTACTAAGCTATATCAATCAAAGACCTCAGTAACTGCACATAAAAAAGAATACAGATTTTTAAAATAGAATTAGTCCAAGAAAGTCAATGAACAAATAACCAGAAACAAACAGCAACAACAATAATCCCTGGGAGGATGGACTGAGTCCCAGAGTTACCTTATTATAGTATTTAAGATGCCCAATTTTCAAGAAAACATTATAGAAAACACAGAAACATTTAAAAAGTGTCTCTTAAATACAGAAATAAGCAGTCAATAAGAACTATCCTTAAGAAGTCCTGACATTGGAATTATTGAGAGGGTTAAAGTTGCAGTTCAGTTGCTTAGCTGTGTCCAACTCTTAGTGACCCCATGGACTGCAGCACACCAGGGCCCTCCATCCATGGGATTTTCCAGGCAAGAGTATTGGAGTGGGGTGCCATTGCCTTCTCCATGAATGTGTATAAGAGACCATAAAAATAGAAGACATTATAAGGAAAAAGAGTTTACTTGTAAGAGTTAGAAATATTAATGACATTTTTATTTGTTCAGAATGTTATTTTCATTGGGAAGATAAATCAAAGAATGACTGACATACTAATCAATTCGACTTAAAATCAATAATTTCTAAATTCACCTCTTTGGCTTTATGGAGATACTGATTTCCTCTTTAATGAGAGTAAATTAAGCACTTCTCTCAGCCATTTGATGACTGCTCAGAAAGAGACAAAATAAATGAAAAGCAAGTAAATACCATGCTTAGAAATGGAAAAAAAAATGTATGTCTTTTAGAAAAGTGTTCTAGTGGACTAAAAATGAAATAATTCATTGAGAATCAAGCATTTTTTCCTATTACCTTACAGTATGTTATTTTTCATGGTAAAAAGGGTTTTGAATTAGGCTACAATATCACAAGAAGTGAGAAACTCTCTTTCAAAAGTACCTGGAAGATTGTCAACATGGAAATGGAGTCTAAACATATTTAGAAAATAGTTGCTTTCCTCCAAATCAAACCAAAATACATCTATCTTTTAAAGACATACTGCTTTTGAAGTTTCCACATTTTAGTTTGAGAAAATTTCCTTTTACAACTATATATTCTAGCAGCCTTGAGGCACAAAACTGAGAGACTATTCTACAGATAGAATAAATGGCCAATTCTTAAGCCATTTTTGACAATTCACTGGATATTCACAATGGAAACTGTATCTTAAATCTTTTTAAGGACAAATTCATGTTTATGGAAAACAAGAACGGCAAGTTATACTTTTTTTCAATGTTCTTATTGTGAACAGTAAAATACTAGACATAGAGACTGCAATAGCATAGATAAAGTTTAAAGTTGAATGCAAAATTAGATTTTAACATCAGACAAGACTAAGAGGCTAGGAAATTAAAATAAAATTCTAAATATATGTATTTGTTTAATTCACAAGTATTTTAAATAACAGAGTCTCTGTAGTGATTAAACACTCTTATTTCTTAAAGTAGATTGAGTTGACATCTAAATATTTACTTATAGAAGAGTAGAGAGTAGAAAAATTAACTGCTTCTACCCACTAGAAAAAAATGCAGACACTTTAACAAATTCCATATATTTTCTGAAGTTAATTTTTCACCATTGGGCAATGATATTGATGTCCTTTCTCAAGTAGATGGATTTTGGGGCTAGATTAGCTAATTTCAAATTTATTTACACTATGTTAAATATTGTCACCCTGCTTGTTGAGCTTATATGCAGAGTACATCATGAGAAACGCTGGACTGGAAGAAGCACAAGCTGGAATCAAGATTGCTGGGAGAAATATCAATAACCTCAGATATGCAGATGACACCACCCTTATGGCAGAAAGTGAAGAGGAACTAAAAAGCCTCTTGATGAAAGTGAAAGTGGAAAGTGAAAAAGTTGGCTTAAAGCTCAACATTCAGAAAACGAAGATCATGGATTCTGGTCCCATCACTTCCTGGGAAATAGATGGGGAAACAGTGGAAACAGTGTCAGACTTTATTTTTCTGGGCTCCAAAATCACTGCAGATGGTGACTGCAGCCATGAAATTAAAAGATGCTTACTCCTTGGAAGATAAGTTATGACCAACCTAGATAGCATATTGAAAATCAGAGACATTTCTTTGCCAACAAAGGTTCGTCTAGTCAAGGGTATGGTTTTTCCAGTGGTCATGTATGGATGTGAGAGTTGGACTGTGAAGAAAGCAGAGTGCCAAAGAATTGATGCTTTTGAACTGTGATGTTGGAGAAGACTCTTGAGAGTCCCTTGGACTGCAAGGAGATCCAACCAGTCCATTCTGAAGGAGATCAGCCCTGGGATTTCTTTGGAAGGAATGGTGCTAAAGCTGAAACTCCAGTACTAGCCACCACATGCGAAGAGTTGACTCATTGGAAAAGAGTCTGATGCTGGAGGGATTGGGGGCAGGAGGAGAAGGGGATGACAGAGGATAAGACGGCTGGATGGCATCACTGACTCGATGGACATGAGGCTGAGTGAACTCTGGGAGTTGGTGATGGACAGGGAGGCCTGGCGTGCTGCGATTCATGGGGTTGCAAAGAGTCAGACACGACTGAATGACTGAACTGAACTGAACTGAAAGACATAATTATTAGTATTATTATTACTTTTTTTTTTAATGTGTAACAAGCCACTCAAACTTAGTAAACCAGCTCTTCCACTCTAGGCTTGATGTTGTTTTGTGGAATGATAAACTCACAAAGAAGACTGAAATTAATAAGTACAGGACCTGGTATAGTGCCTCCTTCAGGCAAATGGAGTAGAAAATTAAAATCAACCAGCGTACAGCATACACTTGTTCCTTCGGTGGCTAAGCAAAAATGGGCACTCAGTGGTACCTGGGGCTACATTGACATTTCCACAGTAAGAGTAAAATCTGCTGAGAAGTCTTAAGAGGGGAAAAAAAGAAGCTCCACTATTTAAAGAATATGTTACATGGACTAAAGTGATTAATTTACATAACAACAGCATAAGAAAAAAAATCCTAGTGAATTAAACCAACAACTATTTTATTATAATTTATAGATACAATGTTCTAATTTATTTCAACCAGTTTAACATTAGTTGCAAGTTATTTTTTATTACATTATATATTGAACATAAATGTTTTCCTTGAAATGGATGCTCTTATTCTTTCAATTTGTGCATATTAAAAATAAATAATTTTCCCCTTTTTTTAAGGAAAAACATCATAATGAGTGGATGAAAAGTGGAAGTCATAGACACATTTCCATGCAAGAGATGTTTTGTGAAAGTCTGTGTTTCCTTAAGAGGAAATAATTTTAAAGCAAACAAACAGCCTTGTTATTTTGATTTAAAATATTCCATTTAAAGTCATTACATTGGAAAAGAAGAGAATTGCCAAGGGCATTAATTAAACATTAGAGAATATTAAGTTAAAAACAAAATAAGTTAAGTGTTGCAGCAAATATGTATAACTGTTAGACATATAGCTCTATACTACTTGAAAAAAAAGTTAATTCATAAGCATAATCTAGTCTTGCTGGAAATTAATGGATTGAAAGGTTATCTCTTTTCTACTCAAATGAATTCATCATGAAATAATAGCCAATATAACATCTGTTAACAAGTCAGGTACTAATATCACAGAGGAATAGAAAGTGAACCATCTTTATACTAGCATGAATCATAGCCACTTGAAGGCAGATATTTGCACTAAAAAGCACAACACGGATGCAGAATCAACTAAACAAGTTTTACCATGAGTTGCATATTTTGAGTAAGACTTTGGTTGTATATTTTTTAATGAGGTTCTATGCCTTATACTTGTATATTTGTAATGATTTTATTTATATACAATATTGGAAGTCTCATTTTATTTCATTTCTGTGAAAAGACATATGCTAAAAGTGTTTGTCAGGTGGCTTTACACAAACAGGACATCCCTGATAGCTCGGTTGTTAAGAACCCGCCTGCAATGAAGGAGGCCCCAGTTGGATTCCTGGGTTGGGAACATCTGCTGGAGAAGGGATAGGATACTCACACTAGTATTCTTGGGCTTCCCTTGTGGCTCAGCTGGTAAAGAATCCTTCCGCAATGTGGGAGACCTGGGTTCGATGCCTGGGTTATGAAGATCTCCTGGAGAAGGGAATAGCTACCCTCTCCAGTATTATGGACTGGAGAATCCCATGGACTGTATAGTACATGGGGTCACAAAGAGTCGGATAGTACTGAGGGACTTTCACTTTTTACACAATCAAGTTTTAGTAAATTATCATGGCACTAAAGTTGTAACCTTAGTGCATAAAAGGGTGATATTAACTAAGAGACTCTTGGTTGAGGCACTAGCTGGTTTACATTTGAAACTATCTTCTGTTTGCTTATTTTGGTTAACATAGAATATAGGCTGTCTTTACATTTCACATTTTCCACTAATATGTTTCTGGCTAAGTGCTGAATTGCATTTTTCTGGTTTTAAAAAAGACATGCACTGAAAAATATTATATAACATATTGAATACTTACACATTTCAAAAGACTCAAAGGTAATAATAACACATTTTTGAGATTTGAATGCTACTGAGCTAACTTAAAAACTACTTGATTTAAAACTGATTATTCACTACAATGGATTTAAGGCATTTTGAAATATAACATTCATTTTTTATAACCTATTATGTTGTCTCAGATCAGATCAGTCACTCAGTTGTGTCCGACTCTTTGCGACCCCAAGAATCGCAGCACACCAGGCCTCCCTGTCCATCACCAACTCCCGGAGTTCACTCAGACTCACGTCCATCGAGTCAGTGATGCCATCCAGCCATCTCATCCTCTGTCGTCCCCTTCTCCTCCTGCCTCCAATCCCTCCCAGCATCAGAGTCTTTTCCAATGAGTCAACTCTTTTCATCAGGTGGCCAAAGTACTGGAGTTTCAGCTTTAGCATCATTCCTTCCAAAGAAATCCCAGGGCTGATCTCCTTCAGAATGGACTGGCTGGATCTCCTTGCAGTCCAAGGGACTCTCAAGAGTCTTCTCCAACATCACAGTTCAAAAGCATCAATTCTTCGGCCCTCAGCCTTCTTCACAGTCCAACTCTCACATCCATACATGACCACAGGAAAAACCATAGCCTTGACTAGACGAACCTTTGTTTGCAAAGTAATGTCTCTGCTTTTGAATATGCTATCTAGGTTGGTCATAACTTTCCTTCCAAGGAGTAAGCGTCTTTTAATTTCATGGCTGCAGTCACCATCTGTAGTGATTTTGGAGCCCAGAAAAATAAAGTCTGACACTATTTCCACTGTTTCCCCATCTATTTGCCATGAAGTAGTGGGACCAGATGCCATGATCTTCATTTTCTGAATGTTGAGCTTTAAGCCAACTTTTTCACTCTCCACTTTCATTTTCATCAAGAGGCTTTTGAGTTCCTCCTCACTTTCTGCCATAAGGGTGGTGTCATCTGCATATCTGAGGTTATTGATATTTCTCCCAGCAATCTTGATTCCAGCTTGTGTTTCTTCCAGTCCAGCGTTTCTCATGATGTACTCTGCATAGAAATTAAATAAACAGGGTGACAATATACAGCCTTGACGAACTCCTTTTCCTATTTGGAACCAGTCTGTTGTTCCATGTCCAGTTCTAACTGTTGCTTCCTGACCTGCATACAAATTTCTCAAGAGGCAGATCAGGTGGTCTGGTATTCCCATCTCTTTCAGAATTTTCCACAGTTTATTGTGAACCACACAGTCAAAGGCTTTGGCATAGTCAATAAAGCAGAAATAGATGTTTTTCTGGAATTGTCTTGCTTTTTCAATGATTCAGCAGATGTTGGCAATTTGATCACTGGTTCCTTTGCCTTTTCTAAAACCAGCTTGACCATCAGGAAGTTCACGGTTCACATATTGCTGAAGCCTGGCTTGGAGAATTTTGAGCATTACTTTACTAGCATGTGAGATGAGTGCAATTGTGCAATAGTTTGAATATTCTTTGGCATTGCCTTCCTTTGGGATTGGAATGAAAACTGACCTTTTCCAGTCCTGTGGCCACTGCTGAGTTCTCCAAATTTGCTGGCATATTGAGTGCAGCACTTTCACAGCATCATCTTTCAGGATTTGGAATAGCTCAACTGGAATTCCATCACCTCCACTAGCTTTGTTTGTAGTGACGCTTTCTAAGGCCCACTTGACTTCACTTTCCAGGATGTCCAGCTCTAGGTCAGTGATCACACCATCGTGATCATCTGGGTTGTGAAGATTTTTTTTGAACAGTTCCTTTGTGTATTCTTGCCATCTCTTCTTAATATCTTCTGCTTCTGTTAGGTCCATACCATTTCTGTCGTTTATCGAGCTCATCTTTGCATGAAATGTTCCTTTGGTATCTCTGATTTTCTTGAAGAGATCTCTAGTCTTTCCCATTATGTTATTTTCCTCTATTTCTTTGCATTGATCGCTGAAGAAGGCTTTCTTATCTCTCCTTGCTATTCTTTGGAACTCTGAATTCAGATGCTTATATCTTTCCTTTTCTTCTTTGCTTTTCTCTTCTCTTCTTTTCACAGCTATTCATAAGGCCTCCCCAGACAGCCATTTTGCTTTTTTGCATTTCTTTTCTATGGGAATGGTCTTGATCCCTGTGTCCTGTACAATGTCATGAACCTCCATCCATAGTTCATCAGGCACTCTATCTATCAGATCTAGGCCCTTAAATCTATTTCTCATTTCCACTGTTTAATCATAAGGGATTTGATTTAGGTCATACCTGAATGGTCTAGTGGTTTTCCCTACTTTCTTCTAGAAACTCACATATCCTCATACAATGGAATGCATGATTTTAATAAAATGATTTTCAGGAGCTAGAACATTCATAGAATGTTTATGCTGAAATCAAGGATAGTAACATGGGTTTTGGGTAATTCTAAAAATGTATATATCCAAATTAGAAAAAGGCCTTTGATTAATAAATGGTTATAACTTTGACTTTAATTTCATTAAAAGGATTTGCTTTATATAATTATGATGACAGTCTCCAGCTTTTCAAAACCTGGGGATCCTCTATGACCCACCTCCCAGAATATTGGAAATAAAAGCAAAAATAAACAAATAGGACCTAATTAAACTTAAAAGCTTCTGCACAACAAAGGAAATTATAAGCAAGGTGAAAAGACAGCTTTCAGAATGGGAGAAAATAATAGCAAATGAAGCAACTGACAAACAACTAATTTCAAAAATATACAAGCAACACCTACAGCTCAACTCCAGAAAAATAAATGACCCAATCAAAAAATGGGCCAAAGAACTAAATAGACATTTCTCCAAAGAAGATGTACAGATGGCTAACAAACACATGAAAAGATGCTCAACATCACTCATTATGAGAGAAATGCAAATCAAAACCTCTATGAGGTACCATTTCACCCTAGTCAGAATGGCTGCGATCCAAAAGTCTACAAGCAATAAATGCTGGAGAGGGTGTGGAGAAAAGGGAACCCTCTTCCACTGTTGGTGGGAATGCAAACTAGTACAGCCACTATGGAGAACAGTGTGGAGATTCCTTAAAAAACTGGAAATAGAACTGCCTTATGATCCAGCAATCCCACTGCTGGGCATACACACTGAGGAAACCAGAATTGAAAGAGACACATGTACCCCAATGTTCATCGCAGCACTGTTTATAATAGCCAGGACATGGAAGCAACCTAGATGTCCATCAGCAGATGAATGGATAAGAAAGCTGTGGTACATATACACAATGGAGTATTACTCAGCCATTGAAAAGAATACATTTGAATCAGTTCTAATGAGCTCAATGAAACTGGAGCCTATTATACAGAGTGAAGTAAGCCAGAAAGAAAAACACCAAAACAGTGTACTAAGACATACATATGGAATTTAGAAAGATGGTAACAACAACCCTGTATACAAGACAGCAAAAGAGACACTGATGTATAGAACAGTCTTTTGGACTCTGTGGGAGAGGGCGAGGATGGGATGATTTGGGAGAATGGCATTGAAACATGTATAATATCATATATGAAATGAGTTGCCAGTCCAGGTTCGATGCACGATATTGGTTGCTTGGGCTGGTGCACTGGGACGACCCAGAGGGTTGGTATGGGGAGGGAGGAGAGAGGAGGGTTCATGATGGGGAACACATGTATACCTGTGGCAGATTCATTTTGATATATGGCAAAACCAATACAATATTGTAAAGTTAAAAAATAAAATAAAATTAAAACAAACAAACAAACAAACAAATTTACATTGGGAACTGGTTTGATTTTAGTTCCTGGATATGATTCAAGGATTCATATTTATTTCAGTAAACCCAATGTGGTTTAGGTTATTCCAAAAAGTAACTGCAAATCATTCAGTATTGTTGACTGAGTGATAAATAGTATTTTAGTGAATTACTGATACATAGATGTTGCTTAATATATGACTTTTTGGATACTAGATATTAGTGTATTTAATATATCCATAAATTGTGCAACATACGGATAAATTCATTAATTATACCTTTTTATTATGACTGTAGTCCTGGATGTCAATATCCAGAGTTATTGAATAAGATTTATGAAATATAATGTCATTTTATCAATAAAGAAGTGGATGCTTCTAGAAGTGAAATCATGAGAAAACTAGTCTGCAGAGATTTTATGTTAGGATAAGGCCTCATTTAATGTCTCTTTGCTCTATTCTCATATGCTAGGAGGTATCCATGAAATCCCATGAGAAATCTGTATGCAGGTCAAGAAGAAACAGAACTGGACAGGGGACAACAGACTGTTTCCAAAAAGGAAAAGGAATGTGTCAAGGCTCCTTTTTTTTGTCACCCAGCTTATTTTACTTATATGCAGAGTACATCAAGCGAAATGCCAGGCTGGATTAAGCACAAGCTGAAATCAAGATTGCTGTGAGAAATATCAATAACCTCAGATATGCAGATGACACCACCCTTATGGCAGAAAGTGAATAACAAATAAAGAGCCTCTTGATGAAAGTGAAAGAGGAGAGTGAAAAAGCTTCCTTAAAACTCAACATTCAGAAAACTAAGATCATGTCATCCCTTCATGGCAAATAGATTGGAAAAAAGTGGAAACAATGAGAGGATTTATTTTGGGGGGCTCCAAAATCACTGCAGATGGGGACTGCAGCCATGAAATTAAAAGACGCTTACTCCTTGGAAGGAAAGCTATGATCAACCTAGGCAGCATATTAAAAAACAGAGACATTACTTTGCCAACAAAGGTCTGTCTAGTCAAGGCTATGGTTTTTCCAGTGGTCATGTATGGATGTGACAGTTGGACTATAAAGAAAGCTGAGCGCTGAAGAATTGATGCTTTTGAACTGTGATGTCGAAGACTCTTGAGAGTCCCTTGGACTGCAAGGAGATCCAAAGAGTCTATCCTAAAGGAAATCAGTCCTGAATAGTCACTGGAAGGACTGATGCTGAAACTTAAACTTCAAAGCTTTGGTCACCTGATACAAAGGACTGACTCACTAGAAAAGACCCTGATGCTGGAAAGATTGAAGACAGGAGGAGAAGGGGATGACAGAGGATGAGACCGTTCGATGGTATCACTGACTCAGTGGACTTGAATTTGAGCAAGCTCCAGGAGTTGTTTATGGACATGGAAGCCTGGCGTGCTGCAGTCTATGGGGTCACAAAGAGTCAGACATGACTGAGTGAACAACAACATAACTGTCATAGATACAACTCTAACCTACAGCCTCTTCAACAACAAGCCAAGGAGGCCAAACCACACTCTTTGCCACAGTCCATAATGATGCCAACTTCCAGGTTTTCTGTCCTCACTTATAAACTGGACTGAACCAGAAAAAGTCAATTGTGGCATCCAACATATCACTTAAGATACCACATTTCAAATTAGCTGGTCTCCAGCTGCCCCCACCAACAACATTCACATATACTATGCCTATCAATATAAAGCTTCCCACTCTCTTGGCTGGCTTTGAATTCTCTGCAAAACAGAAATGATGATGGCTGACTCTGTCACTATAGAAAGTTGTTGAATAAACAGCCTCTGGGTTTTTTTCATGTTTGGATAGTGTTTATTTTCCTGGAGACTTCACTGAGACAAGGTGTGCATCAAGTATCATCATGTATCCCAAACACATGTAGGTGTACATGTAGTATACATGTAGTTATACATATAGGTCTCTTATGCATTACTGATAATGGCTTGATAAGTCTACTGGTAATACAAATGGAGGCAAGAAGACACATTTAAGAGATACTATTAAGATGTTACCTAATGAAAATGAATTAAATACAGCAATTATGATTTGATCATCATATATCAGTATCAAATAGGAAATACAAAAGTAAAAACAAATTATAAGGACTTCCAGGAAAAGTTTCATGTTTAAAGTGTTTATGAGCAGTGCTTACGTAAAAATTGTAAAAATCTGGAAAGAGATTCATAGTCCCCACTGTAATAGCTTGCATTTGAAGACATGGACTTAGATAATGTCATTCAGATACTATAACTCAGAAAACGTGTGGATATAAAAATGGTAAAGGTCTGAGAGATGACCTGAGGATCAACCTATAAAACATGGATGGCAGAGAAGATTGCATTAAATAAATGGAGAAATAAAATCCACAGAAAAAAGCTAAGTTAGAATGGTGTCACCAAAGTCAGCAATAAGACAACTTTGAAAAAAAGAGAAGGTTGAACTTTGTCAAATGTCACAGACAGGATTAAGTAAGATAAGAATGAACAAGAGAGATCACTGATGGTATTAGTGAGCTCATATGCATCTGTGTGATGGGAGTGAAAGGAGGAACATAATTAACTGGAGATTACCAACACCACAAGAAAGCACCAGAAAATGGGATTTACTCTATAAAGAGACAGGACAAAACTGTGAGCGGACTGCACATCTCAAAAGAGAATTTAATTAATGCAACTTCAGTTCAATTCAGTTCAGTTCATTCTCTCAGTCATGTCCAACTCTTTGCTACCCTATGAATCGCAGCACGCCAGGCCTCTCTGTCCATCACCAATTCCCAGAGTTCACTCAGACTCACGTCCATCGAGTCAGTGATGCCATCCAGCCATCTCATCCTCTGTCGTCCCTTCTACTCCTGCCCCCAACCCCTCCCAGCATCAGGGTCTTTTCCAATGAGTCAACTCTTTGCATGAGGTAGCCAAAGTACTGGAGTTTCAGCTTTAACATCATTCCTTCCAAAGAAATCCCAGGGCTGATCTCCTTCAGAATGGACTGGTTGGATCTCCTTGCAGTCCAAGGGACTCTCAAGAGTCTTCTCCAACACCACAGTTCAAAAGCATCAATTCTTCGGCACTCAGCTTTCTTCACAGTCCAACTCTCACATCCATACATGACCACTGGAAAAACCATAGCCTTGACTAGACAGACCATTGTTGGCAAAGTAATGTCTCTGCTTTTGAATATGCTATCTAGGTTGGTCATAACTTTCCTTCCAAAGAGTAAGTGCCTTTTAATTTCATGGCTGCAGTCACCATCTGTAGTGATTTTGGAGCCCCCCAAAATAAAGTCTGACACTGTTTCCCCATCTATTTCCCATGAAGTGATGGGACCAGATGCCATGATCTTTGTGTTCTGAATGTTGAGCTTTAAGCCAACTTTTTCACTCTCCACTTTCACTTTCATCAAGAGGCTTTTTAGTTCCTCTTCACTGCATATCTGAGGTTATTGATATTTCTCCTGGCAATCTTGATTCCAGCTTGTGCTTCTTCCAGCCCAGCGTTTCTCATGATGTACTCTGTATATAAGTTAAATAAGCAGGGTGACCGTATACAGCCTTGACGGACTCCTTTTCCTATTTGGAACCAGTCTGTTTGTTGTTCCATGTCCAGTTCTAATTGTTGCTTACTGACCTGCATATAGTTTTCTCAAGAGACAGGTTAGGTGGTCTGGTGTTCCCATCTCTTTCAGAATTTTCCATGGTTTATCTAATCACACTAGGACCACAGCCTTGTCTAACCCAATGAAACTAAGCCATGCCCTTGGGTCCACCCAAGATGGGCGGGTCATGATGGAGAGATCTGACAGAATGTGGTCCACTGGAGAAGGGAATGGCAAACCACCTCAGTATTCTTGCCTTGAGAACCCCATGAACAGTATGAAAAAGCAAAATGATACAATACTGAAAGACGAACTCCCCAGGTCAGTAGGTGCCCAATATGCTACTGGAGATCAGTGGAGAAATAACTCCAGAAAGAATGAAGGGATTGAGCCAAAGCAAAACCAATGTAACTTATGACATATCAATAAAGTGGTATTCTATATGGTATTTAAAATTCATGTTGGACAAGAAAATTCACTAATGTGGGGTTATGTTGAAACATATTAATAAAAATAGATCAGATCAGATCAGATCAGTCGCTCAGTCGTGTCCGACTCTTTGCGACCCCATGAATCACAGCACGCCAGGCCTTCCTGTCCATCACCAACTCCCTGAGTTCACTCAGACTCACGTCCATCGAGTCAGTGATGCCATCCAGCCATCTCATCCTCTGTCGTCCCCTTCTTCTCCTGCCCCCAATCCCTCCCAGCATCAGAGTCTTTTCCAATGAGTCAACTCTGTGCATGAGATGGCCAAAGTACTGGAGTTTCAGCTTTAGCATCATTCCTTCCAAAGAAATCCCAGGGCTGATCTCCTTCAGAATGGACTGGTTGGATCTCCTTGCAGTCCAAGGGACTCTCAAGAGTCTTCTCCAACACCACAGTTCAAAAGCATCAATTCTTCGGTGCTCAGCCTTCTTCACAGTCCAACTCTCACATCCATACATGACCACAGGAAAAATCATAGCCTTGACTAGACGGACCTTTGTTGGCAAAGAAATGTCTCTGCTTTTGAATATGCCGTCTACGTTGGTCATAACTTTCCTTCCAAGGAGTAAGCGTCTTTTAGTTTCATGGCTGTGGTCACCATCTGCAGTGATTTTGGAGCCCCCCAAAATAAAGTCTGACACTGTTTTCCCATCTATTTCCCATGAAGTGATGGGACCGGATGCCATGATCTTCGTTTTCTGAATGTTGAGCTTTAAGCCAACTTTTTCACTCTCCACTTTCACTTTCATCAAGAGGCTTTTGAGTTCCTCTTCACTTTCTGCCATAAGGGTGGTGTTATCTGCATATCTGAGGTTATTGATATTTCTCCCGGCAATCTTGATTCCAGCTTGTGTTTCTTCCAGTCCAGCGTTTCTCATGATGTACTCTGCATAGAAGTTAAATAAGCAGGGTGACAATATACAGCCTTGACGAACTCCTTTTCCTATTTGGAGCCAGTCTGTTGTTCCATGTCCAGTTCTAACTGTTGCTTCCTGACCTGCATACAAATTTCTCAAGAGGCAGATCAGGTGGTCTGATATTCCCATCTCTTTCAGAATTTTCCACAGTTTATTGTGATCCACACAGTCAAAGGCTTTGGCATAGTCAATAAAGCAGAAATAAATGTTTTTCTGGAACTCTCTTGCTTTTTCCATGATCCAGCGGATGTTGGCAATTTGATCTCTGGTTCCTCTGCCTTTTCTAAAACCAGCTTGAACATCAGGAAGTTCACGATTCACATATTACTGAAGCCTGACTTGGAGAATTTTGAGCATTACTTTACTAGCATGTGAGATGAGTGCAATTGTGTGGTAGTTTGAGCATTCTTTGGCATTGCCTTTCTTTGGGATTGGAATGAAAACTGACCTTTTCCAGTCCTGTGGCCACTGCTGAGTTTTCCAAATTTGCTGGTATATTGAGTGCAGCACTTTCACAGCATCATCTTTCAGGATTTGGAATAGCTCAACTGGAATTCCATCACCTCCACTAGCTTTGTTTGTAGTGACGCTTTCTAAGGCCCACTTGACTTCACATTCCAGGATGTCTGGCTCTATAGTTAGATATATTTCTCATTTCAAAGGACAAAAATGTTAGGTTGGCCAGAAAGTTCATTTGCATTTTCATACCATCCTGAGGAATAATCTAAATGAACTTTTGGGCAACCCAATGACTTTGTGAATCTGTCTATAAAATCATTATTAAGCAGCATTCTCTCTCTGCTGGGAAATGTTTTTTTTTTTTTTTTATATTAATATAAAAATGTTGCTTATTTTCAAAACTATGTATGAGGATCATAAACAGATTTTTAAAATAGAAAATGAAACTAACAAACATGTGATATTTTATGATGAGGGAGATAATTATAGCTTTTCTGCTATTTTTAATGGGGAAATATATTGCTATTGAAACAAAATTTATGTGTTAGTTTCCAATTTGATATGTTATGACAGCTGTGCAAACCATGCAAAGCAGGATATAAAATATTTCCATCGTCCAAGAAATTTCTGTTTGTTGCTGTCTCGTGCATTCCTCACTTAGACCAGTGATATTAACATCATGGATCAATTTTGTTTATTTTTTTGACTTCACATAAATGGAATCATAGATTATGTACTGTTTTTGTCTTTCTTCTATAGCTCAGCATAATGTTGTCGAGATTCACTTATGCCATTATGTGTACATGGAGTTCATGTTTTAATTGATCAGCAATATTCTGATATATGAAATACCAAAATTTGAATATCTGTTCTTCTAGTGATAGATATTTGGTTGGTTTCTCATGTTTGGCTATTTTGATAAAAGCTGTTGTAAATATTGTTATATAATTTTTATAAAGAATAGATACACAGTTTTCCACTCCAGTCATTAATACATGAGAATTTCAAATGTGCCCTATTTTTGTCAGCAGTATTATGAATTGCTTCGCTTCTAGACATTGTAGGGTTTTTAGACTTTGTTTCATTGACAAGGTAACAACGTTGGTAAAATTTCAGGTAATTACTGATCATCTCTCTATCTTCTTTTGTAAAGGTTTTTCATTATATGTGTTTAATTAGATCTTTGCATATTTATTATGGATTTGTAGGAGATTTGAAAGTAGTTTATATACATGATTCATTTGTGAGCTATATGAATTACAGATGAGCCTTTCCACACCTGTAATTGACCTTTTCTCTCCTAAATGCTGTCTTTTCATAAGCTGGCAGATTTTATTTTTGCCAAGTCCAACCATCATTTTTAATGATTAAATTTTCATATGTTAAAAAAAAAATCTTATTTTACCCCAAGTTGTGAAGATAGTGTTCCCTGTGGAGGCTTTATGGTTCTAGTTTATCCTTTTAAGCCTATAATCCATCTTGAATTAATATTTTTATTAAGCTTGGTAGATATAAAGACCTTAATATTTTTTTTTCTTATGACTCTACAGCTCTTCCAAATTATTTGTTTAAAAGAGACCTTTCAAGCAAATCTATTTTTGGACCTTTAATTCTCTTCCATTTACCAATTTCCATTTTCAATCAGTACCAATCTATAAATTAATATATCTTCCTTGTAAATCTTCAGATCAGGTAAACTAAGTCCTCCAAATGTGTTCCTTACATATTTCTTTGTTTATTTTGGGTATTTTAGGTCCTTTGCTTTTCAATCAAGTTTCAGAAAAGAACAGTTGCTTGGAGGATGAAGAGTGAAGAACTTTTAACATTTTAATTTGGAATGTGCTAAATTATTAGATAAATATGAAGAGGTCTGAAATCTTAAGAGTACTGAATTTTTCACATGAGCACTTATCTCCCAAGTAGTCTGGGTCCTTTGTAAGATGTCCTTGGTGTTTTGTAGTTTTTTGGCAGTTTTGATATTTTTTCATGCCAATATTTTACATATTCTATGGTGGATTTGTTGTGGCTTATGGTTCTTTTTGATGATATTTCAAAATAATATTCTATGTATGTACATAAATTGTATATATAATTCATATATAAAAATTATAGGTTCTATGGATATAATGCCATATTACAATTGTTTGATATAGCATGCATATGTGTATATTATATGTATAGTGTAATGTATATATGTGTGCTTTCCTAGAGGCTCTGTGGTAAGGAACCATTTGCCACGCAAGAGATGAGGGTTTGATACCTGGGTCGAGAAGATTCCTTGGAGAAAGCAATGGCAACATACTCCAGGATCCTTGTCTAGGAAATCCCATGGACAGAGGATCCTGGTGGGCTATAGTTGATGAGGTTGTAAAAAAGTTGGAAACGAATTACCAATGGAAGAACAACAACAACATGGATATAGAGTTTCTGTTCAGTTCAGTCGCTCAGTCGTGTCTGACTCTATGCAACCTCATGTACTGCAGCACACGAGGCCTCCCTGTCCATCACCAATTCCCAGAGCTTGCTCAGACTCATGTCTGTTGCGTTGGTGATGACATCCAACCGTCTCACCCTCTGTCACCCCATTCTCTTCCTGCCTTCAATCTTTCCCAGTATCAGGGTCTTTTCCAATGAACCAATTCTTCCCACTAGGTGGCCAAAATATTGGAGCTTCAGCTTCAGCATCAGTCCTTCCAATAAATATTCAGGATTGATTTCATTAAGGATTGATTAATTTGATCACCTTGCAGTCCAAGTACTCTCAAGAAACTTCTCCAACACCACACTTCAAAAGCATCAATTCTTCTGCACTCAGCTTCCATCATAGTTCAACTCTCATATCTCTACTTTTTAATATGCTGTCTATGTTGGTCATAGCTTTTCTACCAAGGAGCAAGCATCTTTTAATTTCATGGCTGCAGGCACCATCTGCAGTGATTTTGGAGACCCCAAAATTAAAGTCTATCACTGTTTCCACTGTTTCCCAATCTATTTGCCATGAAATGACGGGACCAGATGCCACGATCTTAGTTTTTTGAATGTTGAGTTTTAAGCCAACTTTTTCACTCTCTTCTTCACTTTCATCAAGAATCTCTTCAGTTCCTATATACATTCTGCCATAAGGGTGGTGTCATCTGAATATCTGAGGTTATTGATATTTCTGGATTCCAGCTTGTGTTTCATCCAGTCCAGCATTTTGTAAAATGTACTCTGAATATATGTTAAATAAACAGGGTGACAATATACAGCCTTGACGTACTCCTTTCCCAATTTGTAACAAGTCCCTTGTTCCATGTCCAGTTCTAACTGTTGCTTTATCACCCACATACAGATTTCCCAGGAGGCAGGTAAGTGGTCTGCCATTCCCATCTCTTGAAGAATTTTCCACAGTTTGTTGTGATCCACACAATCAAAGGCTGTAGCATAATCAAAGAGGTGGATGTTTTTCTGGAACTCTCTTCATTCTCAATGATCCAACGGATGTTGGCAATTTGATCTCTGTTTCCTCTGCCATTTTGAAATTCACTTTGAACATCTGGAAATTCTCGTTTCACTTACTGTTGAAGCCTGGCTTGGAGAATATTGAGCATTAATTTGCTTGCATGTTAGATGAGTGCAATTGTGTGGCAGATTGAACATTCTTTAGCTTTGCCTTTCTTTGGGATTATAATAAAAATCAACCTTTTCCAGTCCTATTGTCACTACTGAGCTTTCCAAATTTGCTGGCATATTCAGGGTAACACTTTCACAGTATCATCCTTTTGGACTTGAAATAGCTTAGCTGGAATTTCATCACCTCCACTAGCTCTGTTCATAGTGATGCTTCCTAATGCTTACTTGACTTCACATTCTAGGGTTTCTGGCTCTGGTTGAGTGATCACACCATCGTGGTTATCTGGGTCATAAAGATCTTTTGTTGTATAGTTCTTCAGTGTATTCTTGCCACCTCTTCTTAATACCTTCTGCTTCTGTTAGGTCCATACCATTTCTGCCCTTCATTGAGCCCATCTTTGCATAAAATGTTCTCTTGGTATCTCTAATTTTATTGAAAAGATTTCTAGTCTTTCCCATTATGTTGTTTTCTGCTATTCTTTGCATTGATCACTGAGTATAGCTTTCTTATCTCTCCTTGCTATTCTTTGGAACTTTGCATTTGGATGCATGTATCTTTCCTTTTCTCCTTTGCTTTTAGCATCTCTTCTTTTCTCAGCTATTTGCAAGACCTCCTCAAGCAACTTTTTTGCCTTATTTGCCTTCCTTTTTCTTGGGGATGGTCTTGATCACTGCCTCCTGTACAATGTCACGAACCTCCATCCATAGTTCTTCAGGCACTCTATCAGATATCATCCCTTGAATATGTTTGTCACTTCCACTGTATGATCACAAGGGATTTGATTTAGGTCATATCTTAATGGTCTAGTGGTTTTCCCTACTTTCTTCAATTTAAGTCTGAATTTGGCAATAAAGAGTTTATGATCTGAGCCACAGTCAGCTTCCAGTCTTGTTTTTGCTGACTTTATAGAGCTTCTCCATCTTCGACTGCAAAGAATATAATCAATCTGATTTCGGTGTTGACCATCTGGTGATGTCCATGTGTAGAGTCTTCTCTTGTGTTGTTGAAAGAGTGTATTTGCTAAGACCAGGACATCCTCTTGGAAGAACTCTGTTAGCCTTTGCCCTGCTTCTTCTTCTTCTTCTTTCTGTACTCCAAGGCCAAACTTCCCTATTACTTCAAATATCTCTTGACTTCCTACTTTTGCATTTCAGCCCCCTATGATGAAAAGGACATCTTTTTTGGGTCTTAGTTCTATAAAGTCTTATAGATCATCATAGTACTCTTCAACCTCAGCTTCTTTGACATTAGTGGTTGGGACATGGATTACTGTGATATTCAATTGTTTGCCTAGGAAACGAACAGAAATGACAAATCTGTCATTTTTCAGATTGCACCCAAGTACTGCATTTCAGACTCTTTTGTTGACTATGAGAGCTAGTCCATTTCTTCTAAGGGATTCTTGCACACAGTAGTAGATATAATAGTCATTTGAATGAAGTTCACCCATTCTAGTCCATTTTAGTTCACTGATTCCTAAAATGTCGATATTCACTCTTGCTATCTCCCGTGTGACCACTTCCAATTTACCCTGATTCATGGACCTAACATTCCAGGTTCCTATGGAATATTGTTCATTATAGCATCAGACTTTGCTTCCATCACCAGTCACATCCACAACTGGGCATTTTTTTCACTTTGTCTCTGTCTCTTCATTCTTTCTGAGGTATTTCTCCACTCTTCTCCAGTAGCATACTGGGCACTTACACCAACCTGAGGAGTTCATCTATTAATGTCATATTTTTTGCCATTTCATACTGTTCATGGAATTCTCAAGGCAAGAATACTGAAGTGGTTTGTCATTCCCTTCTCCTTTGGACCATGTTTTGTCAGAACGCTCCACCATGGCCCATCCATTTTGGGTGGCCCTACATGGCTCTTAGTTTCATTGAGTTAGACAAGGCTGTGCTCCAAGTGATCAGTTTGGTTAATTTTCTTTGATTACAGTTTATATATGCATTATTTTATGCTATAAACAAGTATTTTCTGAAAGATACACTTTGTCTGCAATGAGCAACATAAAATATAGTGCCCCAAGATCAGAACAGGTAAATAGGAAATAACAATAAAAAAAGTTACTTAGAGAAAGTAGGAAAATACTTCAAACATCAAGAGGCACTGAGAGTAAACAAAATGCCTACATATCTTTTTCAAATGGAATCCTGAATGTCCTAGCTTTAGCTGAGTTTTGTTTCTAAGTTCCTGTAGGATGTAAGATATTTCACTGAATTTCTGTATTAACCTACAACACACAACCTACAACCTACAACACAGGTTTTGGCCTGTAACCATGTCTGATAAACACAATCTGACATCCAGAGCTTAATCATGACAGAACTTGATTTATGGCAACTGTCTTTTCTACTTGATAAGCATCCATTTCACTCAGACCAAGACAACTTACCAAAGTTCAGGGTCAGTAAAATTTTCAACCTATTTTATTTCTCTCTCTGTCTTACACACACACACACACATTTCCCCCTCTCCTTTTATTATTCAAATTTGAAATAAAACTAACAATATGTAAATAGTTATAGACAGTTATAAAGGAAGCTCCCTAATCCCACTGCTTTTCTACTTATAGAATCCTCCATTTTGGGCTTTCCAGGTGGCTCAAGTGGTAAAGAATCCACCTGCCAATGCAGAGGATGAAAGAGGAGGGTTTGATCCCCAAATTCAGAAAATCCCCTGGAAGAGGAAATGGCTCCAGTATTCTTGTCTGGAAAATTCAATGAACAGAGGAAACTGAGCATGCACACACACATATATACACATATTCTCAATTATTTCTGCATTGCAAACAGTATATTTTGTTTCTTGTTGTCTTTAATTTCCTTTTCTTGGAGAAACTTTTGTCTATGTATAAACAAAATTATAACTTACTTATTTTTCTTTGTTTATTTTTCAGATACATCTTGGTACTGGGTATTTAAAATAACCAAAAACATTGAAATAATAATAAACACTAAGAATAAAACAATAAAATTCTTGGTATTAAATAATGCAAAATACATAAGAAAATTTAATTAAATAAGATCATACTACATGACTCATCTGTGAATGAATATTTACAATGACAAAATATACAAATCACCTTGGTCAATATGTCCCTTTCTCTTAGCATGAGATTTATGTGACATGTATGGTGAGGACCTGGAGAAGGAGCCAAATCTTTTATCCCAATATTTATGTCAAAAGATATACATGAAAATTAAAACTTAAAATGAGCATATAATCATATTGCTTTGAATATGGAAATACAAACCAGAAGAAATAGTTAAGAGTTGGCTGCCCCAATATAAGACAAAAATGTAGAGGAATGGGAGGATATTATCAGAAAAAATAATATTTTACATTATATAATGTTATATTTAAGTGAATAAATAAAAGCTGTAAGGAAAAAATGCTAAAGATTTGTAAAATGTTCAAATAAATGTCAAACTTTGACAAAATTATATTTTTATAGGTGGGCATGAAAGAATAAGACATCTAACAAAGTATCAATTTTCTCACATATTCAGACATATTTTTATTTTGGAATGATATGTGAGATTTGGGGCCATTTATAAAGCACCATATATACAAATAATTGTGGGAAATCATCAGTTTTCATTCCAATCCCAATGAAAGGCAATGCCAACGAATGTTCAGACTACCACACAATGGCACTCATCTCACACGCTAACAAAGTAATGCTAAAAATTCTCCAAGCCAGGCTTCAACAGTACATGAACTGTGAAATTCCAGATGTTCAAGCTGAATTTAGAAAAGGCAGAGGAAACAGAGATCAAATTGCTAACATCTGTTGAATCATTGAAAAAGCAAGAGAATTCCAGAAAATACATCTACTTCTGTCTTATTTACTACGCCAAAGCCTTTGATTGTGTGGATCACAACAAACTTTGGAAAATTCTTCAAGAAATGGAAATACCAGACCACCTTACCTGCCTTCTGAGAAATCTGTATGCAGGTCAAGAACAAGCAGAACCAGACATGGAACGACAGACTGGTTCAAGATTGGGAAAGGAGTATGTCAACGCTATATACTGAAACCCTGCTTATTTAAATTATATTCAGAGGACATCATGTGAAATGCCGGGCTGAATGAGGCACAAGCTGGAATCAAGATTGCCAGAAGAAATATCAATAACCTCAGATATGCAGATGATACCACCCTTATGGCAGGAATCAAAGAACTAAAGACCCTCTAGATGAAAGTGAAAGAGGAGAGGGAAAAAGCTGGCTTTAAATTCAACATTAAAAAAATTAAGATCATGACATCTGGTCCCATCACTTCATGGCAGATAGATGGGGAAACAATGGAAACAGTGACAGACTTTATTTTCTTGGGCTCCAAAATCACTGCAGATAGTGACGGCACCTATGAAATTAAAAGATGCTTGCTCCTTGGAAGAAAAGTTATGACCAACCTAGACAGTATACTAAAAGCAGAGATGTTATTTTCCTGACAAAGGTCCATCAAGTCAAACCTGTGGTTTTTTCAGTAGTCATGTATGTGAAAGTTGGACTATAAAGAAAGGTGAATGAATGCCAAATAATTGATGCTTTTGAACTGTGGTGTTGGAGAAGACTCTTAAGAGTCCCTTGGACTGCAAGGAGAGTCAATACTAAAGGAAGTCAGTCCTGAATATTCATTGGAAGTACTGATGCTGAAGCTGAAACTCCAATACTTTGGCCACCTAATGTGAAGAACTGACTCATTGGAAAAGACCCTGATGCTGGGAAAGGTTGAAGGGAGGAGAAGTGTGTGACAGGATGAGATAGTTGGATGGTGTCACACACTCGATGGACATGAGTTTCAGCAAGCTCTGGCCATTGGTGATGGGCAGGGAGGCCTGGCATGCTGCAGTCCATGGGGTCTCAAAGAGTCAGACATGACTGAGTAACTGAACTGAACTGAACTGATAAAGCACCATATATACAAAGAATTATGTTGTTGGAGAAGACTCTTGAGAGTGTTGGACTGCAAGGATATCCAACCAGTCAATCTTAAAAGAAATTAACGTTAAACATTCATTGGAAGGACTGATGCTTAGCTGAAGCTTCAGTACTTTGGCCACCTGATTCAAAGAACAGATTCATTGGAAAAGATCCTGATGTTGGGAAAGACTGAAAGCAAAAAAGAAGGGGTGGCAGAGGATAAGATGATTAAATAGCATCACTGACTCAATGAACATGAGTTTGTTCAAACTCTGGGAGATAGTGCATGGTAGGGGAACCTAGTGTGCTACAGTCCATAGGGGTCCCAAAGTTGGCCACCACTTAGTGACTGAATAACAACAAATAAATCACCATGGTCTATTATGGGGACCACTTCTGTTTTTGAATATCTGATTATGTTCCCTCCATAATTGTTCCCATAGTCCAGGCTGCTATCCCTCATAAGCTACCTGTTCTAGATTTATGATATACAATTTAGGGAGTAGAGGTATATCCTGATGAAATTTTTGTAGAGAGGCATTCATCTTTTCTCTTGAAAGTGCCATTATAAAGTTCACAAGGTTTTGAATGACTTTGACCTAAATCAGTGATATATTTACAAGAAAAATTTAAAGTCCTTATCTCTCTGACTGTTCCCAACAGTGAGAGGGTCATTACAGGACTACTGCTGACTCTTTCCCTTTCCAATCCAACTCCTGAACAAAGTGACTATTTCTTTATCTCATATTTCTCATACATCTTTTTACAATTTGTATTTCAATATTTTATGCAATAAATCATTAACACCTTGGTGACAATCAAATCTGATAGAAAATATGTTAATCATAAACACATCCCTATGTTAATATTTTGATATAATCTTAGTCCAATTTTTTCTTTTTCTCTCATTATCAATAGTTATTTGACACATTTTATATGTATTCATATAGGCATTGAATTATATAATTTTTTGCAACTAAGTATACCTTCCTTTCTGTCCAATTTTGTATCTGGTGGTATCAAAACATGTGAGGAGTTTCAAATAGATCTTATTATTTTGTCTTCTGCTGTATTCTTACATCTGTAAGCCTACAGAATCTTTGTTACACTTGCTCTTTAGTCACTAAGTCATGTCAGCCTCTTTTGAGACCCCATGGACTGTAGCTCACTAATCTCCTCTGTTCATGGGATTTCCCAGGCAAGAATACTATAGTGAGTTGCCATTTCCTTTTCCAGGTGATCTTCCCAACTCAGGGATCGAACTCATGTCTCCTGCATTGGTAGGCAAGTTCTTTACCACTAGGCCACCAGGGAAGTCCTCATCTTTGTTTCCCTATATGATGGCATTAGAAGGATTTAAAATTATAGGAGCAATGTTTGATTGTTTTCCTCTACTCTTTTGGTTTTAACAGAGCTTCTAACAATAGTCATCAAAAAAATATGTTTGCGCACCATCCTTTCATTTTTTATCCACTTAGCACCTTCTCCAAGATATAAATCTGTTTCCTCCAATGATACTAATATGTTCTTTTTAAAATTGCTTCAAGATGTTCACCTCTTCATACCAAAGATATATAGAGAGCTCTACACACATCAAACTATTGCTATTTCATCCCATTACCTCCTTTTTTCCTCTACTGAATTCTGTTTAAGACACTGTGATTCATAGTTCAGAAAAACAATTCTGTTGCTGGAAACTACTAGTAAAACAGGTTGAACTGCAAAGATAGATTGCATGAATCACAGACGTTACCCAACCCCCAAATTTACTGATATAAAAGATGGTGCAACATTCAAAACACAGACAAAATATTGTTTTCCGTGAGAAGTGGGAAGCCTATGAGACCTGCCAAATTTGTCTCTTTTTGTTTTGTTTTTTCCTTTGCTTCAGGATGAATTTTGGCTTTAGAATAACAGTAATGCGTTGGTCACAAAGAGAGACTTTTTAATGTTAAAACATCTGCATTTTATATTGCTTAAATCATATAGGTTATCTGAGTATTCCTCCTTCTCTATCCAGCCACATCCTATGAACCTATAAATGCTATGTTGTTTATTTATAATATGAAGATATCAGCTATGTCAAGATAAAGTACTTTTGTAGACAGAGTACTTTCCACTATTAAATACCATTAGCGTGTTTGCAGGCAGGCGTGGTTCAAATCATTAGAATATTGCTCCAAGGTCTTTTTTCCTGTCTTCACTGGCAGGAGGCAATAGGTTCAGAACTGCTGCTTTATGCACTTTAATCCTCACTGGCCTTTTATTTTCCTTAGTGCAATGGGATTTGGAAAATATTTTTAAATACTCAGAACACTGATATAAAGTTAGTCTAGTTCTTGGTCTGTCTCTCATTCATTAAATACCAAATATGGACTTTTGTTTAAGAGGAAATGCATAGTCATGAAGATATGTATTCTGCAGTCATATGCTCTGGATTTAAATTCTGTCTCTGACACTGACTACTTAACAGAAAATTTGGGCAATTTGTTAATTTCTCTTACTTTGTGTGTATGTTAGCTGCTGTCATGTCTGACTCTTTGTGACCCCATGGACTGTAACCCACAAAGCTGCTTCTGTCCATGGAATACTAGAGTGGGTTCCCATTCCCTTCTTCAGGGGATACTCCCGACTTATTGATCGAACCTGGGTACGATCGAACCCCATTGCAGGCAAATTCTTTATCGTCTGAGCTACCAGGGAAGCCCTTGTCTTACTTTTTAGTTCCTTCAATTATCAGTTGGGGTATTAGTGCCAACTAATACATGAGGTCATACTTCCCTGGTGGCTCAGACAGTAAAATCATCTGCCTACAATGCCGGAGACCCGGATTCTATCCCTGGGTCTGGAAGATCCCTTGGAGAAGGAAATGCCAACTCACTCCAGTATTCTTGCCTGGAGAATCCCATGGAAGAAGGAGCTAGGTACACTACAGTCCACGGGGTCGCAAAGAGTCGGACACCACTGAGCGATTTCACTTTCACTTTCTTAATACATGAGGTCAGTGTGAATACTAAATGAAACAATGTAAATAAGGTACTTAGGAGTCGTACCATTCATTTTAATTTCCATGAATGTCAGCTCTCACTAGTTGTTATACCCCAGGGATGTACACTTTTGTGTTCAAATTTAAATAATTGAACCCATTTCTTGGATGACGTTCATTTTCAAGTCCTTCATTTGCTCTCAGGTTTGCATTTTGTTTACTCTTATGATAAATCCTGGTCTATTTTTCATGTCTTTATTTCTTCAGAGAACCATAGGTTTATCCCCAAGTGTACATCATTTGGAACCAACCAACCCCTTGGATGACAACACCAAACCCAAGCCTTAAGCCAAAATTAAAGCACTGAGTTTAATCATTGGATAAATATATTCTATAATAGAAAATGCTTTTATCCCTTGACAGTAGATTTACATTTCTTCTTATATTGCTAGGAGAAATAACAAGCAGTTCAGCTTTACATTTAGAAACCAAACTCTTTACAAATTGCATATTCATTTTGGAAGATTGCCAATCTATATTGCAGATAGGCACTAAATTAATTCATTTGGGTCCTGATTCAGCAGTGTTTGCTCAGGCAAAATTTCTGCCTGAAGTTCCATTGACTCTGAGGTCAATAAAGTCTTTGCATACATAAATCCTGATGAGTCAGGTCTTGAATAAGTATCTTGCAATTTCTTTCAGTGCAATTCCTGCCAACATATAGCCAAAAGTATCTTGTGAAGGATTTCAATTGACTTTTTGAAGACAAGCATCATGCCCTGAGCAGAACACTTGAAATTAAACAAAATGGACATACTATTCTTTGAAAATACTTTTTTTCAATTATTAACTTGTAAATAGTATGCATTTATAAATAAATAACAATATAAATTAATAAATTGTAAATAAGAAGAGGTGTCAAGAATACAGAGAAGAACTATACAAAAATGATCTTAATGACCTGGATAACTACAATGGTGTGATCACTCACCTAGAGCCAGACAACCTGGAGTGTGAAATCAAGTGGGTCTCAGGAAGAATCACTATGAACAAAGAACAAAGCTAGTGGAGGTGATGGAATTGCAGATGAGCTATTTGAAATCCTAAAAGATGATGCTGTTGAAGTGCTGCACTCAATATGCCAGCAAATTTGGAAAAATCAGCAGTGGCCACAGGACTGGAAAAGGTGAGTTTTCACTGCAATCCCCAAAAAAGGGCAATACCAAAGATGTTCAAACTATCACACAAAATTGCACTCATTGCACATTCTAGCAAAGAAATGCTCAAAATCCTTCAAGCTAAGCTTCAACAGTATGTGAATGAAGAACTTCCAGATGTACAAGCTGGGTTTAAAAAAAGCAGAGGAACCAGTAATCAAATTGCCAACATTTGTTTGATTATAGATAAAGCTATAGAATTCAAGAAAAACATCTACTTGTGCTTCATTCATGACACTAAAACCTTTGACTGTGTAGAACACAACAAACTGTGGAAAATTCTTAGAGATGGGAATACCAGACTACTTTACCTGTTTTCTGAGAAACTTGTATGCAGGTCAAGAATTAACAGTGAAAACCAGACATGGGACAATGACTGGTTCCAAATTGGGAAAGGAGTATGTCAAGGCTGTATATTGTCACCCTGATTTTTTAACTTCTATGCAGAGTACATCATGAGAAACGCTGGGCTGGATGAAGCACACGCTGGAATCAAGATTGCTGGGAGAAATATCAATAACCTCAGATATGCAGATGCTACTACTCTTATGGCAGAAAATTAAGAGGAATTGAAGAGCCCATTGATGAAAGTGAGACATTACTTTGCCTACAAAGGTCTGTATAGTCAAAGCTATGTTTTTTCCTATAGTCATGTATGGATGTGAGCTAGACAGTAAAAAAGGCTGAGTGCTGAAGAATTGATACCTTTGAACTGTGGTGCTGGAGAAGACTCTTGAGACTCCCTTGGAGAGCAAGGAGATCAAACCAGTTAATTCTAAAAGAAACCAACCCTGAATATTCATTGGAAGGACTGATACTGAAGCTGAAGCTCCAATACTTCAGGCACCTGGTGCAAAGAACTGACTCTTTGGGAAAGACTCTGATGCTGGGAAAGATTGAAGACAGGAGAAGAAGGGGGCAACAGAGGATGAGATGATTGGATGGCATCACAGACTCAACGGACATGAGTTTGAGCAAGCTCCCAGAGACGGTAAAGGAAGGGAAGCCTGGCGTGCTGTATTCGATGGGATAGCAAAGAGTTGGACATGACTGAAAAACAAAATAATATTGGGTGAATTTAATTAAAAATAACTCATATGGAAGCATTCTTCCACTACTGATATTTGCATTTTTAACATCGTGTGTGTGTGTGTGTGTGTGTGTGTGTGTGTGTGTGTAATGATTCCTTTATGGTTTTTCCATAAAGGAAAGGTCATGTACGGATGTGAGAGTTGGACTGTGAAGAAAGCTGAGCACCAAAGAATTAATGCTTTTGAACTGTGGTGTTGGAGAAGACTCTTAGGGTCCCTTGGACTGCAAGGAGATCCAACCAGTCCATCCTAAAGGAGATCAGTCCTGGGTGTTCATTGGAAGGACTGATGCTAAGGCTGAAACTCCAATACTTTGGCCACCTCATGTGAAGAGTTGACTCATTGGAAAAGACCCTGATGCTGGGACGGATTGGGGGCAGGAGGAAAAGGGGATGACAGAGGATGAGATGGCTGGATGGCATGATCAACTCAATGCACATGAGTTTGGGTGAACTCCGGGAGTTGGTGATGGACAGGGAGGCCTGGCGTGCTGCAATTCATGGGGTCACAAAGAGTCGGACACTACTGAGCGAATGAACTGAACTGAATGATTCCTTTCCATTTTCTGGGATATATCCTGAGAATTTTACCAATCACTGATATACCAATCAGAGAGCAGGAAGGAATTGATTCTACCTTAAAACATTGTCTAATGAGGATTTTGGAGAAGGAAATGGCAACCCACTCCTGTGTTCTTTCCTGGAAATCCCATGGACAGAGGAAGTTGATGAGGTATAGTCCATAGGGTCACAAAGAGTTGGACACAACTTAAAGTAAACAACAACTACAACAAGGATTTAATTACACAAAGACTACTTGCAAAAGTACAGTTGGTGAACAGGAGACTGTATCAGTTAAATCTTGTTGTGAGACAAAGCTCTCCAAGATTGTGTCTTAAACCAACAGACACATATAAAGCTTGAAATTCTGTGTTTTGGCATTTTGAGTGGAGTCGGCTCAGTGTAGTTTCTTTTGATTTTAGCAGGTCTCACTCAACCATCTATAGTCACCTTTCAGGGCCTGGCAGGCAGCTGGCAGGCAGTTAGCCAGTCCAGGATGCCTCAGCATAACTCAACTCTGATCATGGGATCTCTCGTTCACTAGTAGGCAAGCTTGAGCCTTTCTCATGTTTGGACAGGGCTACAAGGCAAACAGCAAAAACATGCATGGCATTTGAGAACTAAACTCAGAATTGGTCCATCGTCACTTTATACATTTTTGTACAAAGCACTTTAAGATTTATTGCCATACAAACAGCTCTTTGGTTTTCTTTAAACTTTTATGTTCTCTTAAATGATTCAGAGGGAAGCTTCCCTTATCCAGAGGCTGTGCCATAGTTCATGGCCATAGACCTGAATTGGTAGGTCAAAAATTTTTCAATCATAAAAACTAACAGTTTATAAAGCACTAACAGGTAACTGGAAAAGTTCTAAAATTCAAAAAAATAAATGGGATAAGAAAAGCAGAAATTAATAAAAGAAATAAATTAGTAAAACTAGAATCTAATGCAATGAAAATTTACTTTTATTTACTTGTATCACTAAGTAATAGCAATAGGCATAAGGAAGAAAACGACCTCAGATTAAAAATAAAACTGTCAAAGACAGAACAATATGAAAAAAATGGAATTTTGCAGCCATAGTGAATAGATTTTCTAGAACATAGGATCAAATGACAAAGATTAAATGTTTGGGAAAAAATAAGACCTCTAGATTATCGATCAAAATTGACATTTTAACAACTGCATAAGATGTATTATAGAAAGAGAAAAACATAAAAATTGAAGAGAAGAAACTCATCACTGAAATTCAATTCTGTTTTCTAGAATTACAAAGTTTTCAAATAAAGAGGACACAGTTATTGCCTGACACAGTGAATTATAAAGACTCTTTGCCAATAACCACTGTGAAAATTCTGTAATAACAAAGATAAATAATAGATTCTAGAAACATTCAGTAATAAACCACAAGAGAAAGCAAATAAAAAGATACCCTGAAAAATGAGAATTAGGCTATATTAGACTTTATAACATGCATCAGAGTTGAATATCTATGCTATTCTATCATTAGCTACATGAGATTGGCAGCTTTTTTGATTGTTTCACTACTAAATTCAAAATAATTCATATATTTTCTGAAGCAATATATGCCATTAGTAAATATTTATTCAAAACGCTTAATATTTGGAATGGACTTTGGTAATAGGCATGCAGTGCAGGCGTAAGAATCATTCTAACCAGGATGTATGAAAGATCATATTTTCTGTTTATTTATTTTGGACATGTCATGTAGCATGTGGGATCTTAATTCCTGGGCCAAGGATTGAACCTGCTCCCTCTGCTATGGAAGCTGAAGTCTTAACCACGGGGCTACTGGGAAGTCTTAAGATTGTATTTTCAAAGATTGTCTGTACTTCTGCTCCCATTCATGATGCTCTTTGTCATTATAACCTTACTATTCTTGCATTAAATGTTGGAATCCATCATTTTACTCTCTTCAATCTATTCAGTCTTTGAGAGTACTTTAACCAATATAATCCAATAGAAGTATCAAATCCAGGGATAATTCTTAACTAATCAGAGTTTCTGCATCCTGCTCCTTAAAACGCAAGAGTCATGCAGTAAGAGTTTATAATATGTATGAAAGGTTATCTGTTAAACAGTCTCTAAGGAATTCTCAGCTAAGAACCAGCCATATGAATGAACCACCAGGGAAGATGTCTGATGGCCATAAAAATAATATAAAGTATTTGGCAATGACATTGGTACCAGACAGTTTGAGGAAGCAAGAATGACCTCAGGGAAATTGATGAAAGATAAAAGGACATTGGATGATAATGTGTGTCTGTGGTGGCAGAAAGCTTATCAAAACAAATGCCTATGATAAGATAAAAAAGAAATGCTTAACATTATGAGCCTATGAATTAATTTCAAGAAGTTGTTCGAGTGAACTGATTTCTTGTAGAGGTGTCTAAAAAGATGCAGATAGAGATAAACTGAAAACAAAACCTTTCAATATTTTAGACAATTTTATAGTATATACAGAAAGACTTGGAGAACCTTTCCATTAGCCTAGATGTTCTTAAGGTAAAAAATCAAATGAGATGAAGACTCAGATTCAGGACTTACAAGTAAAAATTTGCCTCAGAGTAATTTTGAAATGAAGTACCTAGCTGTGAGTATTTTAACTAAGGTCCCAAAAGGATATAACATGATTCCTTGTAAACTTTTACTAGATAGATTTTCTTTTGAAACTATTAAAAGCATGGGAAAAAAAAAGAAAAGAAAAGATAATAGTAGAGTTTGCTTAAACCTGAAAATAACATGACATTATAAACCAATTAAATGCCAGTAAAAACTAAAAATTAAATTTAAAAATTAAAAAAAAAAAAAGGAAGACTCCATGGGAACTGTTGCTGTTTTTCAGTCCCTAAGTTGTGTCCAACTCTTTGCAACCCCCTTGGATTACAGCACACCAGGTTTCTCTGCCCTTCACTGTCTCCCAGAGTTTGCTCAAATTCATGTCCATTGTGTCTGTGATGCTATCTAAACATCATATCCTCTTCCACTGCCTTCTATTTTTGCCTTAACTCTTTCTCAGCATCAGGGTCTTTTCCAGTGTGTTGGCTCTTCACATCAGGTGGCCAAAGTATCGAAGCTTCAGCTTCAGCAACAGTTCTTCCAATGAATATTCAGGGTTGGTTTCCTTTAGGATTAACTGATTTGATCTCCATTCAGTCCAAGGGGCTCTAAAGAGTCTTCTTCAACACCACAGTTCGAAAGCATCAATTCTTGGACCCTTAGTCCCCTTTATGGTCCAAGTCTCACATCTAACACTTTCCTTATGTACCCGGTAAAGACTGATTGCTGTTGCTACTGATCCTGATAATCATATCTGAGGTCTATTCTGTTTACTGGTGTTCTTAAAATAATATTTGGAGAAGGCAATGGCACCCCACTCCAGTACTCTTGCCTGGAAAATCCCATGGGCGGAGGAGTCTGGTAGGCTGCAGTCCACAGGGTCACTAAGAGTCGGACACGACTGAGCGACTTCACTTTCACTTTTCACTTTCATGCATTGGAGAAGGAAATGGCAACCCACTTCAGTATTCTTGCCTGGAGAACCCCAGGGATCGGGGAGCCTGGTAGGCTGCCATCTATGGGGTCGCACAGAGTCAGACACGACTGAAGCGACTTAGCTGCAGCAGCAAAATAATATTACTAATAAACCTCATGCCTGCTATAAAAAAAGAATAGTAAGAGCATACACATGTCTTATATGGTCTTTGATACATAAGGTGACTTCTGAATCATTTTAAAGACATGCCTAATATACTCTCCAGGTCTTCTAATTGGTTTCTAAAAATCTTAAGGAGGCTTTCCTGTGGCACCATGCTTCATAGCCCAATGTCTGAAGGACTCATGTTATAAAGATTTAGGGGGCTTGACTTTGTTTCACAGAACCAACTATCAATCTCTCGCACTAGCAGAAGTGCCAGCAGTATGGACTGGAAAGTATAAGGGCGGTCAATGTCAAAAGTAAACT